>NC_084607.1:34479827-35132327 GCF_033807715.1 Cololabis saira | reverse complement strand
AGTGTTGTTAGAGGAACTGAGTTCATTGATTGGCAAATCAATCATTATTGATCATCATTATTTACAAATGTAGCCACAGATGAAGACAAGATCAATCTTGTATGGAAAAAAGCATTAAAAATCACAATAATCGAAGAATCGTGGCACCAATAATCGAATCGACAATCGTTATAATCGAAGAATCGAAGCTCCAATAATCGAAATCGAATCAAATCGTGAGGTACCCTTGTTTGCACACCCCTACTGTAAACTATCATGTATTGTCCTAGTGGCTTTTCAACTTTACTCAGAAGATGTAAATCTCCAACAATGTCGTCCATTATCAGTGTTTCTACCTGTTGCAGGTAAATTGTTTGTTTGATTGTTTTGTTTGATCATCAAGGACTTGCAGATATTTTCTCACACTGGACGGATGCTTTAACTCCACATGACGTTTCAAATGTGAAGTTAACGAGGCAGACGTACTGACTTGTTTTCTCAGCGCAGGTGGACATAATTTGCATAGAAAGGTTAGATTTTTACTGTCGGACTCTTTGGGAGACGATGTGTAAAATTCCCTCAGATAATGATAAGGATCATCATGTGACGTCTCTCTCTTCACTGGTCATGTAAAGATGCACCGGGCTCGGGTAGTGGGAAGTCATCGTCTCGTCGAGTATTTGAAATGTGCCGCCCGCTGGTGAAATGAGAAGGAGGATTCCGTAATTGGACCTAAACAGTGAAGCTAAAACTCACATAATCTGAACGGTTCAAATTCCAGTTAGTGATCTGCAGAATGAACAAGTTCAAGTTCTTTATTTGCAAATATGTTGCGTTCAGTTCAACGTTCTCACAGAAATGAACGTGTTCAATGAACTTGTTCATTTGAACTCGTTCATGCACAACACTGTCTATCACAGCATTTTTTAACGATTAATACAATTTAACGTGCAGACTGAACAATAATCTAACTTGTGTTTGGGAAGAAAATACAGTATATACAGGACTGTCTCAGAAAATTAGAATATTGTGATAAAGTTCTTTATTATCTGTAATGCAATTAAAAAAAACAAAAATGTCATACATTCTGGATTCATTACAAATCAACTGAAATATTGCAAGCCTTTTATTATTTTAATATTGCTGATTATGGTTTACAGTTTAAGATTAAGATTCCCAGAATATTCTAATATTTTGAGATAGGATATTTGAGTTTTCTTAAGCTGTAAGCCATGATCAGCAATATTAAAATAATAAAAGGCTTGCAATATTTCAGTTGATTTGTAATGAATCCAGAATGTATGACATTTTTGCATTACAGAAAATAAAGGACTTTATCACTATTCTAATTTTCTGAGACAGTCCTGTATATATCATTAGAAATCAAAGATGAGGACAAATGATTAAATTAAATTAGTTGGAGCGTCTATTTATGTTTCACTTACAGTCACAGTCGTTTTTTCAACTTGGCCCTTAAAAAATACTCAGATTTTATGAGTTGAACAGCATTTCTTATCTTCAGAAAATACATATTTTGGACTTTCATGTATCTCCTCAGCCTGCACAGTCATCTTTAGGCGCTGAGAGGCAGCGGACAGCAGGGGGCAGCACTGGTCCTGCGCTGAGAGATGCAGTAACCGGGGCAACAGCTGCCCTGGTAACAGGCATTTCTCTCCTCTCCCTTTTGTCAGTCAGAGAGAGCTGGCTGTCACTCAACTATAACCTCCTTCTCTCCAGCGCTCAGCTCGGGAAATCAGAAAAATGTTTCACCTGCGTATAAAGGGAAATACTTTCCTTTTTTTTTCTCCACTGGATATATTCCACATATATGTTTTACATTTGTGTTTTACAGACAGCATTTGTGCGAGCGGCGCTGGCCTGTAGGCACCTGAGCTGTGACTCAGTCGGAGAATGTCCTCCCTCTGCCACAGGCGTTCGTTTGAATAGATGAGGTATGAATTATATATGAAGGTCCCAGCTTTGATCATTTTCAGAGGGAGTGAAGAAACTTACTGAACTGGAGAGTTTCTGCATAGCAGCCCAGGTTTCAGGGTTCAGCGGATCGTCGCTGTCCTTCTTCCACCCGTCCACCAGCATCTGTGTTCCAAGCACAAAAACATGGCCTTCAAATATCTCTCTTTTTTTAAAAGGGACAAAACTAATGATGTTTAATTATTTTTTTAAATGTAATAATATAATTAAATGTCCCATTTTCTGTCTTCTTTGTTAACCTTTAGTTTTCGACTGTTTCCGTTATAAACAGTACTCGAGTTGTAAAAATAAATCAGGGAGGATGGTGGATTTGATCATATGGGGACAGATAATTTGTGCTGATTACAAATAATATAATATATTACAAATAATAGCAGTGACCAAAAAACCTGCAGAAATACTGCAGGAATGACATAGCAGCAGTTAAATGCAGCCTTCTGTAAGCTTTAAATATCCACTGGGCTTACATCAAATACATCAAAACACAACAATAAAAAACACTTTCTGAACTTATCAATATGACTCTGTCCTTCACAGGATAAGTAAAATGGATCACTGCAAAAACTCAAAATCTTAACAAGAATATTTGTCTTATTTCTAGTTAAAATGTCTCATTTTAGTAAAAAAATCTCATTACACTTAAAACAAGACTCATCACTCATTTTTTTGCTTGTAATGAGAAGATAAATCTTCTTTCAGATAGATTTTCCTACTTATTTCAAGTGAACATGTTCTTGAAACAGGTGAAAATTTTCTGGTGATGACTCTAAATGTTGAAATAGCAGTAAAACCACATTCATTGATGAAATGACATAAGGGATGGAAAGCAGGGATGGCAGTTTTACAGGGGGGATGATTTGGACCGTTTTTATTTCAGGGGGGGATGATTTGGATTGTTTTTATTTCAGGGGGGGATGATTTGGACCGTTTTTATTTCAGGGGGGGATGATTTGGACCGTTTTTATTTCAGGGGGGGATGATTTGAATTGTTTTTATTTCAGGGGGGGATGATTTGGATTGTTTTTATTTCAGGGGGGGGATGATTTGGATTGTTTTTATTTCAGGGGGGGATGATTTGGACCGTTTTTATTTCAGGGGGGGATGATTTGGATTGTTTTTATTTCAGGGGGGGATGATTTGGATTGTTTTTATTTCAGGGGGGGGATGATTTGGATTGTTTTTATTTCAGGGGGGGATGATTTGGACTTTTTTTATTTCAGGGGGGATGCTTATAAAGTGTGAGTCCTGAGTTCCCCTCCACTGATCCTATCGGTCCAAGTCTCATCCAGGCGCTGCTTGATCCGTGTTTGTGCTCTGATGGTCAGCAGGTTTCTACTCCACATCTCTACTAAAGTCTCTGGTTCTGCTCAGAGAAACTCTTTATTTTGTGTTTGTCATTCTGCTTCTCCTATGTAAAAACATTACAAACATTTCAATCTGGAATCTCCATTTCATTCCAATCTGCAAGATGAAATCTAAACGAAATTCATGTCTCCGTATCATTCTCCTGCTTTTCATAACCAGCAGCGACTAAACGGCAAAGAGGCTTCAGGTTCAGAACCAGGACCTGCAGAGTCCAGAACCAGGACCTGAAGAGTCCAGAACCAGGACCTGCAGAGTCCAGAACCAGGACCTGCAGAGTCCAGAACCAGGACTTGCAGAGTCCAGAACCAGGACCCCACCAGGAATCCACCAGGAATCCACTAGAAACCCACCAGGAACCAACCAGGAATCCACTAGGAATCCACTAGGAATCCACTAGGAACCCACCAGGAACCAATCAGGAACCCACCAGGAATCCACCAGGAACCCACCAGGAACCCACTAGAAACCAACCAGGAATCCACTAGGAATCCACTAGGAATCCACTAGGAATCCACCAGGAACCCACCAGGAACCCACCAGGAACCCACTAGAAACCAACCAGGAACCCACTAAGAACCAACCAGGAACCCACCAGGAATCCACCAGAAACTGTTGAGGCATTGTGACACCGTGGCTGACGTGAAACTCCAGCTTCCTACCCCCTGCAGGGCCCACACCTTTGAACTGGCCTCAACACAGACTTGAACCACGGGAATGCCATATGACGAAGTTCCTGACTGACTGATATGTTAATACCAACTCATTTGGCCACAGACTTGAATCTCGAGAACACCCTATGGGGTAATTTACAACTGAATGATATTCATGCCAAATGCCCGATAACGGCATTTAGCCACAGATCACATCTGACTGTAAATTGCTTTTTGTCTCTCACTTGGCTTGTTTATTCCTGCCTTTAGTGCTTTGAACTTACTGTATAAAAAGTCATGATTCCAACCACTCTGGGTCAGCACACCAACCCAGACACGCTCTGCGTAGGTCTGCTCACCGCCGGCTTACTGAATAAAACTCACTACACCACAGCGGACTTCTGAACTGGATTTTATATTATTCTTCGACAAAACCCACCAGGAACCAATCAGGAACCCACCAGGAACCCACCACATGTGTTTGAGCTGGAGCAGTTCTGGACAGAGGGACGGGCCAGAACTTTAATCCAGAGATGCTGGAAGATCAGCCAGAAGTCCTGAAGGAGCTTCAGGGAAACTACGAGGAGAAACTGGCAGGAACTACGAGGAATGACAACAGTATGTGGACTGGGATGAGATCAGGTCCCGTTTCATGGTGATGTTACGCTACAGTTTGGAGAGAAGGTTCTCCCGCGTGTTCTTTACCTCCTCAGCGCTGTGCTGCTGCTTGATCATGCTGTCCTGGTCCAGGTCGGTCCTGCTGATGTCCATGTTGCTGCTGGGTCCAGGACTCAGGCCCAGGGACGGGGCCGAGCCCACGGATCCATCAGACAGAACCGGCTCGCTGCTGGACAGAGAGTCCGTCCTCAGCAGGGACTCTGGCGGAGGCAGGGCGGACACGGGCAGTTTGATCTGGGAGACAGATGGAGTCAACGTTCAGCAGGACCAAACCTTCAACAGCTTTATCCAAATAATCAGACTAAGGCCACGTTTACACATAGCCGGGTATTTACAAAAACTGATATTTTCCCCTCTACGTTTTGAAAAATACACAAACATTTACACAAACCCGCATAAATACGCTGTTAACCCTTGTACTGTCTTTGGGTCAAAATGACCCAATTCTTCTATCCTTCTTTCCTCCTGCTCTCTCCTTCCTTCTTCCTTTCCTCTTTTCCTCCTTTTTACCCTCCTTTACTCCTTTTTGTTCCTACCTCCCTTTCGTCATTCGTTCCTTTATTACCTTCTTTGCTTTTCCTTCCTTCTTTCCTTATTTTCTCCATTCCTTCCTTCTTCCCACCCTTCTTTCTTTCCTTTTCTCCATTCCTACCCCCCTTCTTTCCTTTTCTCCTTTCTTTCCTTCCTTTCTCCCTTCCTTCCATCTTTTCTCCCTTCTTTCCTCCCTTCCATCTTTTCTCCCTTCCTTTCTCCCTTTCCTACTTCCTTCCTTCTTTCCTTCTTTTCTCCTTTCTCCCTTCCTTCCATCTTTTCTCCCATCTTTCCTCCCTTCCATCTTTTCTCCCTTCCTTACTCCCTTTCCTACTTCCTTCCTTCTTTCCTTCTTTTCTCCTTTCTTCCTTACTTCCTTCTTTCCTTCCTTTCATCTTTCCTCCCTTCCTTCATTCCTTCTTTTCTCCCTTCACCCTCCCTTGACCCAAAGACAGCACAAGGGTTAAGGTGCTATGAGCAGCCAAACCTACAGGGGGCAGTGTAACGAGAAGATAAAGTCATGCTAGCCAATCAGAATCCTGGAAAAAAACATCAACAAATGACACAAGTAACTTCCAGTTACTTCCAAGATGAACGAGAGTCTTTCGTTTGGAGTGACAGAGAAGTGGAGTTACTTTTAAATGTGACTTTAGAATATAAAACAGGTAAAATACAAGAAAATATTGACGGTGGCCAAACAAATTGTAAACACAGGTCGCACTCATGACGCTGGTGACGTTTCTGTCTCATAATGTGACGTTCTGAAGCCTAAATGTCAGTTTCCCTCTGTTTACAAGCAAACGTGAAGACGGAGTTTTTGCAAATCTCCACTTTGGCCGGAGTTTTCAGAAATTATGGTTTTTGGAGACTTTGAGCTTCGTTTTCGTGTAAACGAACGGCCAAAGCGCATGAAAACACCACCATTTCTGCTACGTGGAAACAGGGCCTGAGATGATCAACAATCAATTCCTGTTCCCCAACATGCCGGTAAAACAGGAACTGTGCCCCCAGTGAGCACAGATACTACTGCCCCCGCAATATCTGAACGGAGGCAAAGAGAAATCGTTTTTATTCTTTTGAAGGAAAAACATTATTTTTTGAAATCCTGCAGACAAGACTGTGAAAGATGAAGTTAAGAGTTTGGTTTCTAACAGGATGTCTTTGTGTGGGAAGAGTCTGCGCTGGATTCAACAAGCAAGCGGTCTCCCGGATTCACAGCAGAGATGATGCAACACAGAGTCAATGTGTGTGTCCCTCTGACGGGGACACGCTGCTTTACTCTCACAATAACCCTCTTTTCTTCAAAAGACAAAAACATTTCCCAGGTTGTAGGTATGAAACGTTGTCATCTTTGGACCATTCTTAAGTAAATTTGTGATTAAAAGGTTTGGATGCTTTTACTTTTCATTTCACAGCAGCCGACCTTTTGGAGGAATGTACAGGACTGTCTCCGAAAATTAGAATATTGTGATAAAGTTCTTTATTTTCTGTAATGCAATTCAAAAAACTAAAATGTCATACATTCTGGATTCATTACAAATCAACTGAAATATTGCAAGCCTTTTATTATTTTAATATTGCTGATTATGGTTTACAGTTTAAGAGTAAGATTCGCAGAATATTCTAATTTTTTGAGATAGGATATTTGAGTTTTCCATCTTGAAACATGAGGACATCGCTCGGAGGCTTTACAAGACATGATCCCAAAAAGAGCAATAACAGAATCAAGGTTTTGGAATGACCTGGTCAACATCAGGACCTGAACCTGATCCTGGTGGGACTTCAGAGGCACAGAGGACAATTTGTATGTTAGGACATGAGTTTCAATTTCATTTGATTTTCATTTGCCTGCTTTTAGGAAGCACCATCTAGCTGATGTGGTCTCCCGTCCCTTTTACTGGTAAAAACCATCAATGTAACGTAGGATTCCCACCACAGTCGCCTCCTGGGAGGACTTCCTATCACGTTATGAGCCCATATCACACATCAACAGCTATGAAGCTGACAAACTGCAGTGGTGATGACGGAGGAGACTAAGAGACTAAGACAAAATGAGATACGGACTAAGGAAGAGATTGAAGAAGAGCAAATTTTGGAAAACCCTTTTAACCCTTGTGCTGTCTTTGGGTCAAGGAAGGAGGAAGGGAAGAAGGGAGGAAAGAAGGGTGAAAAAGGGGAGGAAGGAAGGAAGGAAGGAAGGAAGGAAGGAAGGAAGGAAGGAAGGAAGGAAGGAAGGAAGGAAGGAAGGAAGGAAGGAAGGAAGGAAGGAAGGAAGGAAGGAAGGAAGGAAGGAAGGAAGGAAGGAAAGAAAGAAGGGAGGGAGAAAAGAGGAAGGGAAGAAGGAAGGAGAGAGCAGGAGGAAAGAAGGAAGGAAGGGAGAAAAGAGGAAGGGAATAAGGAAGGAGAGAGCAGGAGGAAGGGAGGAAGGAAGGAAGGAAGGAAGGAAGGAAGGAAGGAAGGAAGGAAGGAAGGAAGGAAGGAAGGAGCAGGAGGAAAGAAGGAAGGAGAGAGCAGTGGGAAAGAAGGAAGGAAGGGAGAAAAGAGGAAGGGAAGAAGGAAGGAGAGAGCAGGAGGAAGGAAGGAAGGAAGGAAGGAAGGAAGGAAGGAAGGAAGGAAGGAAGGAAGGAAGGAAGGAAGGAAGGAAGGAAGGAAAGAGGAAAGGAAGAAGGAGGGAGAGAGCAGAAGGAAGGAAGGAAGGAAGGAAGGAAGGAAGGAAGGAAGGAAGGAAGGAAGGAAGGAAGGAAGGAAGGAAGGAAGGAAGGAAGGAAGGAAGGAAGGAAGGAAGGAAGGAAGGAAGGAAGGAAGGAAGGAAGGAAGGAAGGAAGGAAGGAAGGGAAGAAGGAGGGAGAATTAGGTCATTTTGACCCGAAGACAGTACAAGGGTTAACTCTGGTTCCCTGGTGAAGCTTTGAAAGGGTTTTGCATTAGTTAATACCCCAACACCTCCATAACCCGGAGCGACGTTGTAAAGACTCATCAGCCAATACTGCCACAGTTCAAATCAATATACGTTATTGATCTGAGCTCTTACACTGAGGTCTAACACTAAGGCCCTCTATGATCAGATGTTTTTGTCACATTTTTACTAAAAAAAAATAAAAAAGAAAAGACTTTTGTAACTGATTGTACCTTTTTTCTGGTGTCTTATTACCTTGATAGGTCTGAGTGGATCCTGCTGCGGTTGCTGGGGCGGTTGCTGCTGCTGTTGATAATGCGGCTGATGGAGCAGTTGCTGGTGTGAACAGGAAACCTGCTGCTGCGGATGCAGCTGATGCTGCCCGGGTTTCTGGTGTGGGGCCTGGTGAAGGTCTGCTTGTTGGCCGTAATGTTGGGGAAGCTGCTGCAGATTCTGCTGCTG
Organism: Cololabis saira; assembly: GCF_033807715.1. Taxonomy (NCBI): domain Eukaryota; kingdom Metazoa; phylum Chordata; class Actinopteri; order Beloniformes; family Belonidae; genus Cololabis; species Cololabis saira. Next base: position 35,123,774 of record NC_084607.1, on the reverse strand, counting down.
GCCGTACTGCTGCTGCTGCTGCAGATGATGGTACGGCAGGCTTTGTGCTTTATTCATGTCTCGGTGAGTCTCCACCAGCCCTTCCTCTCGTCTCCCACGCCCTCGACCCCGACCTCGCCCTCTCTTAGTTTCCCCGCCCACCGATCCCATCAAGCCCCGGCAGTACGGAGGCTCTGGGAGAGGACGTATGCGTGGTCTTCCTCGTGGGCGTGGGGGGCCTTCACGTTTTGGTTTGGTTGGTTTCCTGCCTCTCTTCTTCGGGCCTTCTTGAGGGAGGAGCTGTGGAGGGTTTCCGAGGGAAGAGTAGCCAGAAGGGTGGCAATAGTCCATGTCCCCTATTATTGGACTCAGCCCACTTACAACTGACCCCCCCACTGCCCTCCTACAACTGGACACCAAGTCAGGCAACAAGTCAGGAAGGCGTCGACTGTTGAGGCGAATATCCGCTGGAACATCAGCTTTATCTTCATCATCCTCAAATTCATACTCTTGGGCGTAGTTCTTCTTGGTCTGGGGCTGTGGCTCGCGCCGCTGCTTGAGCAGGTGAAAGGAGCTGGTTTTCAACAGTTTCTTTGGCCGTGAGGAACAGAAGATGGGCGAAGTCAGACCGATACTGTTGGCGCCTCCACCGACAGCTCCCATCATCTTGTTGACTGAGCCATCCAGTTGGGCTGCTGAACCCAGTCCCATGGGAGGGGGTTGGGACTGGATTAGGCCAAGCTGGTCAGTGTTCACAGTGGAGGGAAGTTCGTGGGTCTTCAGAGAATCAAGGTCCAAGTGCAGATTTCCATTTCCTGCTCCTGGAAGGCTGTGGCAGTACTGCCCGTAGCCTTGATCCCCGTGATGAGCAACCATGTCATACCCCTCTCCTGCTGCTGCTTTCAAGTCCTCTATACTCTCCTGTGCCTGCCCATGAGCCTGACTGAGGTTTTCTGGACCCTGTCCTGGTCCAGAATCCCCAGCACAGCTGGATTTGTATTCAGATGAACAAAATATGTCTTCCATTTCAGGAAAGAAAGAACGCTCTTCATCTTGTAGGAGAGAGTCCGGAAAGCAGATGGACGTCAGAGGTGCAAACCTCTGCTGCTGGGGCTGCGCCTGATGCTGTCCTACTTTATCAGCCGGGCTCATTGAGACAAACTGGTGCTGTTTGAGCTGGTCTAACTGGGAGTGCAGTTGGCTCTCATGCTCTCTTGTCTGGGTTTGCTGTGTCGGTTGGGGAGTCCCCATGTTCGGGGCCATCCGGAGAGGATGTGGATGGGCTAACTGTGCATGTGACAGCTGGAGGACATGGGAGTGGTCATGGGGTGGAGGCTGGCTGAGGTGATGAAGATGTGAAGGTGTAGATACGCCCAAATCTGGTTCGGAGAGGAAGTCGTGAAGGTCCGAGGGTTTCTGTTGGTGACGGTGGTGGGGTGTAAGTCTCTGCTGCTGTATAGGCCTGTCTCCACCACCTCCCTCACCAACCCCAGCTCTTTCCAGGGGTCCTCCACTGTCTATGCTGCTGGCCTGGGACAGAGACTGGTCCAGCATGTCTAGTGGAGACATTGCATTCTGACTGGCTTGAGTTTGATCTCTTGACTGGGATGCAAGGCTGTAGTGGGTGTCTACGCCCTGGTTCTGGAGCTGCAGCTGCAACTGCGAGGACTGGTTTTGGGGGTGGGATTTCATCCCAACAGGCCCTGCTCCTGCAGCTGAACTAGTCATAGCCTGCTGACTCAATGAGTGCTGCTGTTGCTGCTGCGTTAGAGCTTGCTGAGGTTCCATCTTGGTGTGGGTGCTGTGAGAAAGCACGGACGACAGCATGTGAGCTGGCTGAGATGGGTCTGGTGAGGAGTCCATCAGAGAGAGGGGAACCTGACTTTGCTGAGTCTGTTGCACGTCAGGTGTGTTACACAGGTATGCGTTGTCACTCGTATTTTGAGCTTTCTTAAGCTCCATGTGAGAGCTGCTACGATGAGAGTGTTGAGAATGCGGTATATGTTGAGTGTGCCGGGGGTGCTGGGGGATTTGTTGAGGATGTGGGGACGCGTGTGCGGTGTGATGGGGAAGTTGGGAGTGTTGGTGCTGGATATAAGGTCCTCCTCTTCCATAATGGACCACAGAGTCCAACTCGTGCTGCTGTTGATGGGAGTGGGTCGTATGGGAGTGGGATAGAGAGTCAGTAACCCCTCTCACCCCTCCAGGAGTGGACTTCGATATGGTCAGATCTGACTCGGCCTGCTGTTTGCTCTGAGATATGTCTAACTGTCTGGTTAAACCAATTGATGTGTCATTAATTGCCGTTCCAGGACCTGAACTGGAGTTGTTATTATTGGTCCGAATGACACTCTGAGGTTGGTAGCGCTCTTCCGAGATCTTGCTGACATCGTAGGCCATCCTCTTGCCCTCCCCGTCCCTAGCCTGTGAGAGCAGCTGGGGGGGTTGTTGGCGGTGTGGATGATGCTGGGAAGAGTGAGGCGTTGAGCTTTGTGTTTGTAGTAAGTGGTGAATCAGGAAATCACTGTCTTCTTCCTCCTCTTGGGAGCGCTCCACCGCCAACATGTTGGTCTCTATTTTTGGTTTGGTTGGTGTTGAGTGATAAGACTGGCTCTGATTTTGTCGTGTATCGGGGAAACCTTGTGGAGAAGGCATGAAAGCCGGAGACAGGATAGAAGACAAGTATTTCGAGGTCCCCGAGCTTGCAGGGGACTGTGCGGGACGAGCAGCAGCAGGAGAGTGCAATGCAGGGTAGCTGAGAGTTGAACCGACATTGGGTGACGTACTAGACTCAGCCAGGTGGTAAGAGCTGGTGGTTTCATTACCAACACCGGCGGCCCCACTTCCCGATCCCGAAGATCCGACTCCACTGCTCTGGGCAGGCACCCCTGACGTGGGTCCACTTCTCGCTGATTCACTCCTGTATCCTAGGGAAGGACTGCTTGCCCTTCTGAGAGAAGCTGAGCCAAAGCTTGAATCCTCGAAGACCATGTCTCCAGAGAAAGAACGCCCCCCTGAGTCTATACCAGTGAACACTTTGGCCCCCGCACCTCCCGCTCCAGAGTTTGACTCCTGGGAAAGAGGTGAGTTGTATTCTCCGTAGGACTGGGTCATGTGTGCCGATGGAGGCTGATTGGGGGAGAAGGACTGGGCGTGGGGATGGGGAGGGGTGTGGTCCAACAGACCTGTGCCAGATTTGGCCACAGACTGAGAGCCGTAGTTGGACAGGTATTGTTTGGAAGTTGGCTGTTGAGCAAGACTGGACGAGGCGACGGGCGGAGGCGGTGGTGCCGGGGCTGACTGGGGGGGCGGCTGCTGACGGGAAGGAGCAGACAAGGAACTAGTGCTTGTGTTGGAACTAGAGGAGGAGGAAGTTGATGTGGAAGAGGCTGAGGGGGGAGTCTGCGGGGCGCGGGAGGAGGAGGAACCTAAAGAGGAGAAGCAACTGGTGGAGCCAGAATTATTAGTTCCTTTGGTGGCAGCTGAAGAAGAAGCTGAGGCGCTGGAGGACAGGGGCTTGTACGGCGTTTGGATGGCAGGGGGGTACGTTTGGGATTCCATCTGGGATGAGGCTTTGGGGTCATGGGATGGACTCAGCTCCGCCGGGGGACTGCAGGACATCCCAACATGTCGGTGGTGGCTTACAACCTGCTGGTATCCAGATGAACCGCCGAAGCGGCCGTACTGCTGAATGGCTGTGGGTTGTGTCGGAGCGGAACGTTGGTAGTGCTTGATCACACTGTCATGTCGGGAAACTCCCATTTCTGGAGGAGGCTGGGGGGGAGGTGGAGGCGGCAGAGCTGGAGCAGAAGAGAACATGGAGGCGTTATACAGCTGAGAGGACCGGTTGTGGAGCTGGGGGGACAGGAGATTGAACTGAGGAGGAGGCAGGTGGCACCCGGGGGATGTGGAGGGGGTCTGGCTATGAGGGGGGCCTGGGGGCTCCTGAGAACCCCTGTACGCGGCACTCTGAGAGGACAGCAAGCGATCAAAGCCCAGGCTGGATTGGGAAGGGGTTTTGATGTGCAGCAGAGGATCATGGGGGGAGAGCAAACCGTTGGAAGAGGGGCTAAATGTAGGTGCATCCTGCAGGGATAGTGAGGGGGTAAAAGATCGTCCAGAAAAGGAGGCAGAAGGCTGGTATGCAGAAAGGGTTGACGGGGAAGGAAAGGAGCCAGAGCCGGGGAGTGTTCCTGAAATAAAGAGCTCCGCTGGGGCCGGCGTATGCATCGCTACAGAACACAACAGTACACAATGCACGTCAGTGTTTAAACTTACAAGCAGATAAATGATATAATCATGTGCAATAGTTAGAATCCCTCTTTTAATGCTATGTTTTCAGTTTGAGCACACAAAGATCATCAGATTGTAGTACAGACCAAATACAACCTCAGAGAAACAACAACAGCCCGAGAGCATCCTCCCTCCGCCACCGGGATTGACAGGCAGGTCTGAGGTGGTTCTGGGCCGTTCAGACCTGACAACTCCTCTCTGGTCTCATCTTCCAGAAGTCTGCTGGTTTGTTCAGATGCAGTTTTGTGACTCAGTTGTGCTTCCACAGACTCCAAAACAGCAAACTGTTTTTATAGCGGCCTGCACCTGCTGATAAACGGTTAGCAACAGCTGGCTGCAACTTAAGGCTGAATTCTGGTTCTGCGTTAAACCTACGCCGTAGGGTACGCGGCTACGCGGGAGTCTCTCCGTAGCCTACGCCGTAGCCTGACGTGCACCTCCCAAAAATTGTAACTATGCGTCGAGGCGACGCAGACCCAACACAGACCCAACACAGACTGAAGCCTGAATTATGGTTCTGCGTCAAACCAACGCAGAGCACACGCCGTCACCGTGACGCCGTCGTGAACCTTCGGACTTCTCCGTCACTCCATTTCACCGCGGTGCAGTACCCGCCGTGACCGCTAATTCGCGATCTTTTCCTGAATGGTTTATCCGACTTTTTCCGGTCACAGTGAATCAAAGAGATAAGGACAACTATTGTGCAAAAAAACAAAACTAAAAAAATCACACACACACGAAGAAAAGAGCGCTGAAAGTTCACGACTGCTTCAAACCGGAAATGCGTTGCTACCAAGCGAACCAATCACAGCCCCCTCATCTGCGTGTGGTCTGCGTCGCCTCGACGTGTAGTTACAATTTAGTAGCAACGACTTTCCATTTTTTTTGGATTGTTTTGGTTTTTTGCACAATAGTTGTCCTTATCTCTTTGATTCACTGTGACCGGAAAAGCCGGAAACTAAACAAAGTATCAACTAGCGCTCTGGGGGGTACTGCACCGCGGAGAAATGGAATGATGGAGAAGTCCGAAGGGTTCATGACGGCGTCATGGCAACGGCATAGGTTCTGCGTTGGTTTAACGCAGGACCTTAAATCAGGTCTTACTCTCTGAAATCCTATGGAACCTGCAAGGGGATACTTTGTAGTGCCCGCATGATTCTTTCTTTTCAACTTCATTTCTTTGGAAATAAATGATATAGCATGGTGAACATATTAGAAGTTGTTGTTCATGTGAGGTTGTTTTAGTCTAGATGAACCATAAAGGATTGAAAGAGGGTGCACTAACTTTTGTCCATGAATGTAAGATGGAAAAGAAACAAATTTGATTTTGGAATTTTGCAAGATTATTGTCACATTCCCATAAAACACAGATACTCACCAGTCTGCCAGGAGGGGTTCCTAAACTGGGATAGGAGGGATGAAGCAGAGTGGGTGGGCTGAGGGCCCCGGGACTCCAGGGCTGAGATCAGATTCATGACTGAGGGATCTGGTCCTGAGGGGCTGGCGTGGTGCAGGCTCGCATCAAACAACCCAGACAGACCTGGCAACAGACAGACGGCCTCAAATCACCACAGGCACAGCAGCGGCTTAAGATCTCTTTGAAATGTGACTTTTTATCTTAATTTACAACTCTTCTTCCAGCATATTACAGTCTAAGAGCGGTTCGGTTTCCAGGGAGATCATTGTGCTGCAAAGTAAAACACAACACATTGATAAATTGTCCTTCTACTTTAATTATGACGTTCATTTGTGAATTTATATGCTGCCACTCTGCACAAACTAGACTGCCCTGATCTGAAACGACAAATATCTCTCTCATACGGTGAAACATTTTCATTAAAAAACCCAAATACAGGACTGTCTCAGAAAATTTGAATATTGTGATTTTCTGTAATGCAATTAAAAAAACAAAAATGTCATACATTCTGGATTCATTGCAAATCAACTGAAATATTGCAAGCCTTTTATTATTTTAATATTGCTGATCATGGCTTACAGCTTAAGAAAACTCAAATATCCTATCTCAAAAAATTTGAATATTCTGGGAATCTTAATCTTAAACTGTAAACCATAATCAGCAATATTAAAATAATAAAAGGCTTGCAATATTTCAGTTGATTTGTAATGAATCCAGAATGTATGACATTTTTGTTTTTTTAATTGCATTACAGAAAATAAAGAACTTTATCACAATATTCTAATTTTCTGAGACAGTCCTGTATACTGTAGCCCTTTTGTGAATGAGCAAGTTTCACTGAACTTAAGGTAAAAGGGACGTAAAGTTGACATGGTTTCCTGAAGTCTTAATGAAATATCTGTGACATAAATTGCCCAAAATACCATAAAGATACAGGACAACAGCTCCCTTTTCCACCATGTCATTACAGCTCTGCTCACAGCAGCTGGTTTTAGGGGGCAGAGTCAGAGACTCCATTGCAGACCTTTGTCTTTGTCGAGAAGAACTTGGTCTGCTTGCTGGGTACCAGATTTCCTTTAAATTGGCTCGTAAACTCTCCGTTTCACCACAGACAAACTGTCTTCAAAAGGACTGATTTATGCTCCAGAGTCAAAGGCCCAGTCCCAATCCCCCCCTAGTCCTACTTTTCAGTCCTACCCCTAAATTTTGTGCGTTCCCGTGAGGGTAGTGGTGTCCCAGTTCCTCTTTGCATGTAGGGCTAGTGGACATAACGAGGGCTAGTGTGTATGAATCTAGCCCTTCACAGCGAGGGATTTCAGACGCACACTACCTGATTTAGGGCCAGAAAAAATTCCCAGAATGCTTTACGTCATTATTTGCAGACTGAATCAAAAAAAAAAAACATGGCGGACATTTCTTATTTTTTAGTGAATAAAATCAATATTTTGAGTTAGTTTCTGCATAAAAATGCGTTTTGATTACATTTCTAGCGAGAAATATATATTTTACTTTCATAATATTCAGTCAGTGAATGTACATAATCACTCGCTTGCTCGTTGCTGCAAAGTCTTTTTCAGATCTCGCCAGAATAAAGGCTGATTTATGGTTCCACGTTACACCAACGCAGAGCCTACGGCGTACGGCGTACGGCATACGGCGACGCGCACCGTACGCCGTAGGCTCTGCGTTGGTGTAACGCGGAACCATAAATCAGCTCTCGAGTTCTCATCCCGAAAACATCAGAGCAAATTTCTTAACAGGCGTTATTTGGATAAACTGAGCCCAGGTTGGGGATCTTAACGGTTACTTTTACGCCTGAAAAAATATTAAAACTTAATAAAGTGGCATATTAACAGCGCTACAGCTGAAATTAAAACAGCTTTTAGCTCTGGGCTTCCTGATATGGTGTGACGTATGTGCAAACGTAACTACGCAGTCGCTTACGTACCCGAACGTAAACCACGCAGTGACGTAGCAAGTGGTGTCCCAATCCCTAGGGAACATTACAAGGGCCCTACGCCTGTGGCTTAGGGCTATTGATAGAAAGTAGGGGGGGGATTGGGATTGGCCCAAACTCAAGCGCAGGGTTGGCCTGGAAAGCCCTCTGGACCAGGCTGCTGCCTCCTGAGGGCCCTAACCGCTCACCCCATCCCGTCCTTACCGAGCGTGCGGCCAGGAGCCCCCCAAGCTCCGCCCTGCCTGGAGCTCACCGGGTGGTGGTTGGTTGCATAGCCTTGGAGGGGGTGGGGGGTGCCGTAGGTCTGCCGGTGGAGAAGCTCGGAGTCTGGGTGCGATGACCTGGAACTCCCGTACATGAGGCTGAGGAGCACATGGTAATGAAGTTAGACATTGACTATGTTTACATGCAGTCAAAATTGGGGTTATTGCTAATATTCCGGTTACTGAAACATTCAGAATATTCCGTTTACATGGTGATTAATCATTCGGGATATCTGGATCAAACCAGCGACGCACGGAGAACGTCATGACGCAATTCCCGTCATTTCTGCTTCTTCTTTCTGTATCCAAATTCAAAACAAATGCTGCTTCGCTCAACTTTTCTCTCACCTTCTTGTAAATCTGGCTATCCCGGTACTTTCTACCGTCTACAAATGCAGAAATGTTCATATCCTTCATTACATTTATGAAGTGATTAGTCTCCTCCTGGTCTTGGTTTCTCCGTGTTTGTAAGAACTTCCTGGACTCAAAAGACCAGGATTCCTTGTGAACAGAGCATGTGCAGAAAACAAATTCCTGTTCCGTTTGATGGGGATATTCCGTTTGGTGTTTACATGACCCAATATTCAGGTTTTAAAAGGAGTAACCCAGGGCTCATATTGGGGTTTTTAAAAACCCGAATATGAGCAAATTCCGGTTATTCAAAGGGGTTATTGGTGTTTACATGGCCGTGCAAATTCGTGTTATTGCTAATATTCAGGTTTTAAAAGGGTTATTGACTGCATGGAAACGCAGTCATTTATGTTCCCTTATATTAACATGCAGAGTCGATTTTCATACTCGTAAAGTTTAGAAACTTTCATGATGGACAATATCAACTACAGGAGTCTTACCTACTGCAACATGTGGTTTCCAGAGTTTTCTGTTTCTGACCAGTAAAATATGCAACATGTTAAAACCATCCATCCATCCATCCATCCATTATCTATATCCGCTTTATCCTTTGCAGGGTCACGGGGGTCTGCTGGAGTTTATCCCAGCTCATTTCAGGTGAGAGGCAGGGGGGTTACACCCTGGACAGGTCACCAGTCCATCACAGGGACACATAATGGCCCTGTGATGGACTGGTGACCTAAACCAGTCCATTTATTAAAACCATCAATGTAAATGTAACTTGCTGTTCTCTGAAAATCAGCCTGAGCATCACAGCATCAACATTTTTACTCAGCCAAAGTGGAAATCACATAAACCCCTGGTATTGGCTGCGGTGTATCACCGTGTTTTAATCCAAATTCCTTATTTTGTTAAGAAAGCTGAAGTTGTACATCATCCCAGTACAGCGCCGCTCTCATTTGTGGTTCTTCAACTCGTTGACTTTTATTTCCAAAGAGGATGTTTCTGGATCAGGTTCACGCATGTCCTCATCTCTGATGACATCTGTCGTTCTTGGAGAGTTCTGCAAGTGTTCCTGAGTCCAGGCACGGATTTCATTACATGTTTTTAATTTGGTGCTTCCTGGGGAATCCCAGCCGTCAGATCTGGTGCCCCCGAACACGGAGGTTTCTCCAGCTTCTCTGAATCTTCTGACTTTATTATCTAATGCAGATAAACAATAATGCAGATATGGACTACTTCTATTGTGAAAACATTACAGTGAAATTGTTTCCCACAGTATTTATCAGATTGGTGAACGTGTGTCCATGTGTGCTTCTTAGGGACTCTGGCTCTCTAAAATCATCAATTATGTCACTGATCTGTTGATAAATAATCTGATTAGTTCTAGATGTTCCTCCACTTACTTTTCCAGCCTTTTGTTTCCCAGTCACCTTTTCTTTCATTCCTAGTGAGGATATATTATTATTATTATTATTATTATTATTATTATTATTATTATTATTATTATTATTATTATTATTATTATTATTATTATTATTATTATTATATATTGAGATGATTTTATGAAAAGTGCTTTACAAATAAAATGTATTATTATTATTATTATTATTATTATTATTATTATTATTATTATTATTATTATATATTGAGATTATTTTATGAAAAGTGCTTTACAAATAAAATGTATTATTATTATTATTATTATTATTATTATTATTATTATTATTATTATTATTATTAATATTATATATTAAGACTATTTTATGAAAAGTGCTTTACAAATCAAATGTATTATTATTATTATGATTATGATTATGATTATGATTATGATGATGATTATTATTATTATTATTATTATTATTATATTGAGATTATTTTATGAAAAGTGCTTTACAAATAAAATGTATTATTATTATTATTATTATTATTATTATTATTATTATTATTATTATTATTATTATTATTATTATTATTATTATTATTATTATTATTATTATATTGAGATTATTTTATGAAAAGAGCTTTACAAATAAAATGTATATTATTTTCTTTCTTTTTTTTTTTTTTTGGTGCAACTATCTTGGAGCTGGGGTGTACCGTTCACCCAACTAAAGCTTTTACATGCGTTTTCCTCTTTTTTAAATGTAATTTTAAATGATTCATGCATTTTAATTGTATGTTAGTGTCTTTAATAGTTCCGTTTTTGAGGTTTGCACCTCTGTGAAGCTGGTTCTGTGAAGCTGGTTCTGTGAAGCTGGTTCTGTGAAGCTGGTTCTGTGAAGCTGGTCCGGGACTCGCGTGTTTCTTTCTGAAGGCGCTACCACGGATGGAGACGGATGCGGTTGTCATGGCGACCACTAACGTGGAGCCCAGCTCACGGCAGCTCGGCAGATTCCAGCGCGAGTCGTGTTTTCCGACACTCGACAAAGCAGGACCCGTAAGAGAGAGGTTAAGTGGATTTGTTGGCGGCAGCAGCCCACGGAGCGTCTTTCCGCTCCGCCGTGGCTGCGGACGAGTCGCTTCATTAAGGCTGATTTATGGTTCCGCGTTACAACAACGCAGAGCTGTGCGCGTCGCCGCGTACCTTACGCCGTAGGGCCTGCGTCGATTTAACGCAGAAGCATAATTCAGGCTTAAGCGGCTGAGCGCCCAGACTGCAGAGCACTGAAGTTAGTTCTAGGTTGGATTGGACTGACACCTTCATGTATGTGTAAATGGTTTCCAGATGACAACTCCAGGCCTCAGCCTCAGCCCAGTTGTAGTTTTGTAGTTTCATGGCTTCTTACAGTTTATATCATTATTTCTTTATTTGGGACACATGTGAGTCTATTTCAACAACAGCTTCTAAGTCATGTGACTATTGGCACTTTTCCACTAGTACCTACTTAGCCCGACTCGACTCGCCTCGCCCTGGTTTTGCGCTTCTCCACTAGGGGTCTAATGTGCAGAGTAGATACTTTTCTGTTTCTATTCTGCCGAGGTTCTAAGCGGCTGAGTCGGCTGTATCTGACATCATCACACTACAGGCCACCGATTGGTCGGGGGGTTGGAGTCAGACGTCTGAGTCAGGAGGAGGAAATCAGAGAAAGAGACTCTGACGGATTCTTGTTCATTTTATTCCACCAGCAATGGCAGCAAAAGTCTGTTTCATGATCCAACTCTGACGTTCAGATAAAACCTAGTGCTGAGGAGAGAATTAAAAAGGGATCTAGACGGAGATAAGGAACGACCAGATCTACCAGGAGATCTGTCACTTCATAGCTGCTCACGGCTCCAGCTGACTTTTCAGCAGCGCAGAGACAAACTAATAAACAATTAAAAAGCGTCGCCGCTCGAAGTTTTTCTCACTGTCATTTTTTAACTTGATATCAAACACAAACCACAGACCCAGCAGCACATCTATCATCTCCTCCAGGTTCTACATCTTTAGTGTTGTTGTCTTCTTCCTTTAGATACACAATCAAATACGTCACAGCAGCTTCCTCCAACCTCCTACTTCTCATCTGGGTATTGAAAAAAAACTAGAGCAGGTCGAGTGGAGGCGAGACAAGTCGGGATGAGTAGGTACTAGTATAAAAGCGCCATAATAAGACTCGGATGTTTAAACTTTATGGAATCCCTTGACAACCAAGAGGCCCTCAAATGTGGTGTGTCTGCCCTCTTGCAGTACTGCTTCGCTTTGTCTTCAAAAGTCGGGATTTCCGAGTTCCCAGTTTGAACCTGAATTTCAGCTCAGTTCGTCAGAGAAACGTGCCCCTTCCCGACTTCAGAATCCCCGCCGGCTACTGCTCCCGTCAACTAATAGGGTTTAGAAAAGTCAAATCAAACATGCCCATGTATACAGGTACATACAGGTGAGGCTGCTGTTGGTAAGTGTTGAATGTTGAGCTCATCGTTGTTATGATCGACCACTAACTGAGGCCAGCGGCGAGATCGCTACTTGGAAAGGTTCATTTTCTGATTTTGTTAACTGGAAAGTTCGGTGTGACGTCGTTTTCCAGTCTCAACTTTCAACGTAACTTTCAAGGCTTCACATTTCAGCGGTTTGGTTTGGAGGCTAATGGAGAAAAAAAGCATGAGAATGAATAAAAGTAATCCATGAAGTATAAATATCTTTAAATTTGAAAAGTGGCGTTCTTTCATTTTATTTCGAAGAGCAGAAAATATTGAAAATAAAAATAGATTCGAATTTATGAGGGGGGGTTTTTTATCTATAATTTCCTATGAAAATTTTTAATAGAAAGAAAATGTACTGTTTAATTGTGTCTTGCTGCTTTTAATGTTGATGTAAAGAACTTTGAATGACCTGAATTGTGCTATACAAATAAACTTGCCTTGCCACGGTTACATGTTTTTTAATTCGGAATTAATTATTCCGAATTAAATAATTCCAAATTAAACTATTTTCCTTCGAGTTTACATGGAAAAAGTAATTCCGAATTAAGATTTACATGGAAAACACGTTTGATGGTCTTTCTCCAATTCCTCTCCAGGTCTGGGGGTTGGGAAGGTTCTGATTGGATAGGGGGGGGACCGGAAGTTAAACTACCGGAAGAAAAACTAACTACAACTTTGAAAAACTCACAATTTTTATGTTTCCTGCCATCTGTTCTTTTAATTATTTTAATTATATTAGCTTATGCAGTGAAATATATATATATATATATATATATATATATATATATATATATATATATATATATATATATATATATATATATATATATATATATATATATATATATATATATATATATATATATATATATATATAGTGCAGATTAATAAAATAGCTGTTGTTATAAGGTGCTAGTCAGACATGAATGAATGATAATATATATTATGAACAGATGAGATGTGATGATTTAGGCTACACAGATTTGAGTTACAGTATATACATGGGTGATTGCAATATTTACTAGTTAATATTTATTAGGTGTTTACATGGTAATTTTTACTCATTTTACATCAGATTTCATTTATAATTCTGAATTAAAGAGGAATTAAACTTCCCATGTAAACGCAGCCATGACGCAACGGGGCTTTTCAGCTGGAACTTCCTCCTCGGAACTCGGACACTTCCGAGAACAACTGGAACGCTCCGACCTGCCACACATCCAACCTGGAACCAGCTTCAGCAGCGGTGCTGCAGCTAGATGTGCTGGCCGTCACACACCGTGATGGAGCTGCAGGGAGACGCAGCTGCCCGGGACTCAGACACCTGTTAGTGGGCTCATTATTACCCCGGGTCCCCGGGCCCCCGTCCCGCTGCAACTCTAACCCGCAGCCCCCGCAGACACGCCGACGGTCACGGGACGCACCTGAACCGAGTGTTTACTTGTGATAGTCCACGGGCCAGAGCCCAAAATTTCACTTGTCATTACCACTCAAGGTGACTAAACTATGATTTTTGAAAAGATCCATGTCTATAGATGATATTCTGGTATGATAACCTTCCCGAGTGGCAGCTGGATCAGAGTTATCAGCTCATGAAGTTAAAACCCCCTTCAGAAAATTACACAGATGCTGCTGCATATCCTGGTTTAGACTAATGTTATCTGTCAATGTTTCACAATATTGTCTTTGGTATCATTTTAAAGGGGACCTTTTAAGAATTCATTTAAGCTAAGATGTGAATCCTTCTGACCAACACAGAGTTCACTGCAGCTCTTTAAACTATATCTATAAATCTATAAATAACACACATTTTTACACAATTTTCGCCTAAATGATACACTATCTTTTAGCCCTGTGTCATCTAGGAACAACAGAGACACAAAATACAAAAACTGGAATACTCACAGGGCCATAAGGATTCAGGAAATGTATAATATACCCTTACTATATTGTTGTTACAGGTCATTGCGAGCCTTAATCTAGAAGAGCATCATTAGGCTCCTATGAAACTATAACAGCCACTAATGTCACACTCTGGTCTTTATCTGCAAATACAGGATGATCCAGCTGCCACTCAGGAAGGTTATACCAAAATATCATCTATAGACATAGATATTTAAAAAAAATTATAAGCAAGTTTTGTCACTTTGAGTGGTGCTGATATCTGGTCTGGAACATGGACTATGAGGGAGGATGTCACCGTGGGGCACAGGTGGAAAATCTCCAGGTGCCATAAAGTAAAAATCCTGTCCGGCAGTTGTTCCAACCAAATACAAAATAAACCAGCTCCTCTCCTCTGCAGGTAAATGGTAGGTCCTTAGTGAAAACACCTGTTCTAAATGTACTGGCTGATGCAGAAACATGGCAGCTTTTTTACTTTATGGCACCTCTGCAAAAAAACGACCAATTCCCATGTTGCAAACAGCAGAAATCGCTGTAGCATTGTTACTCTTCAGAGGGTTGGAAGTTGGAACAACTGCTGGACAGGATTTTTACTTTATGGCACCTGGATCATCCGTGGGGGTGTCGGGATGTCACAGTTCACAAAGTTCCTGCAGCCCATCAGCCGCGCGTCACGCCCGCCGGGCTGCAGTGGCCCGGGCCCCTCCAGTGGCCCCTCCAGTGGCCCGGGCCCCTCCAGTGGCCCCTCCAGTGGCCCGGGCCCCTCCAGGGCTGATTCTGCCCGGAGGGCTGAGGAAGCCGCCGCTCGGGTCATGAGACGGCGTCATCCGTTCAGCTGTTTGCAGGAATGCGGGGCTGTTGCCGCGCACAGCTGACAGGGGCCAGTGCGCACGGCAGCGCGGATGCCGGTCGGACCCGGTTACCCCGGTCCCCCCGGCCGCCCAGCCTGCAGCCCGGAGCCTGCAGCCTGCAGCCCGGGGCTGTCGTGCTGGTGTCGGGTCCAAACGGAGACAAAGGTGCCGCGGAGACAATGCTGACATGGAGCCGCACATGCAGCTTCTCTCTGGAATGACGATCCTCCAGCAGCAACCCATCCCCCCCGCCCCCCACCCCCAACCTGCCTCCCGCATCCCCGTACCACCGTCAATCCCCGTTACCATCCATGCATTTTAGTTAGAGACCCCCCCCCGCCCCCCTCCACCTCCCCTCCTCCCCGCCCCGGCTCTACCTGCGGCTGCTGGCCGCGCAGAGCCGCGCAGAGCCGGGCTGGATGCAGCATTGTTACACCCCCCCCCGCCCCCCCTAACACCCAGCCTTACCCTGCTTTCCTGTCGTAGGTCCATCCTGCCCCAGCCCCGAGGTCCCCAAAGCCTGCAGCGGGGTAATTCCTGTCCATGGGAGAAAGGAGCGGGGGGAAGATGGACAGATATGAGGGGGGAGGGGAGGGAGGACCGTCCTCTCTTCTCTCGGAGCTCGATTCTGTTTATTTCTCTGCTTGACGAGCCTGTAGACTCGCAGGAATGGGGAGGAGAAGGAGTGAGAGGAGGGAGGGAGGGGAGTAGGGGGGACCACAGCAGCCAGGAGCACCTCCTCCCTCCTCTCCTCTGATATCTCCCTGTCTATTGTCTCCCGTGTTGGAGTGATGGGCTGCAGAGCAGATGCTGCGCGTCCCTGGCCGCAGGTCTGACGGTCCAGGTCCAGCTGCTGCTGCTGTTCTGCTGCTCTGCTGCTGTTCTGCTGCTCTGCTGCTGCTCCACACTGTAAAGCTATTTCCCCTCATTTTGTCCACAAGACGCCATTTTTAAGAGGAATGACTGGGCTGGCGTTCATCCTCTGCTTCCCTCCCTCCTCTTCCCCTCTCTCACACAAAAACACGATGTGTCATAAATGCAATGAAGCATTGTGGAGGACTGGCGAGCCAGGGGGAGCCAGGGGAGGCAGATCTCCATTTCTTTAATAAAATGTCACGACAAACAATGCACGAGTTGCTGCATGTAAAGGCTGATGTTCTGCCATCCTCCTGAGTCCAGGTGAAAGCACAGACTGTACAGTCAGATGTACAACTAAGTACCACCTCTTTTGATTGTATTCCTATGTAAAAGAAAACACATGAAATCGACAGAGAAACATGAACATGTAACGTATTATTCCAAACTATTGTTCTTTTTTTTAAAGAAACCTGGAGTCATGAAGAAAAATCAAAATCCTGAGCAATCCTACGTACCCCCTGAAAGCTGTCATGGGATTTGAGAGGGGAGGTTACAGTCAGGGGATGTTACAGTCAGGGGAGGTTACAGTCAGGGGATGTTACACTCAGGGGATGTTACACTCAGGGGAGGTTACACTCAGGGTATGTTACAGTCAGGGGATGTTACACTCAGGGGATGTTACACTCAGGGGAGGTTACACTAAGAGGAGGTTACAGTCAGGGGAGGTTACACTCAGGGGAGGTTACACTAAGAGGAGGTTACAGTCAGGGGAGGTTACACTAAGAGGAGGTTACAGTCAGGGGAAGGTTACACTCAGGGGAGGTTACACTCAGGGGAGGTAACACTCAGGGGAGGTTACAGTCAGGGGAGGTTACAGTCAGGGGAGGTTACACTAAGAGGAGGTTACAGTAAGGGGAGGTTACACTCAGGGGAGGTTACACTCAGGGGAGGTAACACTCAGGGGAGGTTACAGTCAGGGGAGGTTACAGTCAGGGGAGGTTACACTAAGAGGAGGTTACAGTCAGGGGAGGTTACACTCAGGGGAGGTTACACTCAGGGGAGGTTACAGTCAGGGGAGGTTACAGTCAGGGGAGGTTACACTCAGGGGAGGTTACAGTCAGGGGAGGTTACAGTCATAGGAGGTTACAGTCAGGGGAGGTTACACTCATAGGAAGTTACAGTCAGAGGAGGTTGGACTCAGGGGAGGTTACAGTCAGGGGAGGTTACACTCAGGGGAGGTTACACTCAGGGGAGGTTACAGTCAGGGGAGGTTACAGTCAGGGGAGGTTACACTCAGGGGAGGTTACAGTCAGGGGAGGTTACAGTCAGAGGAAATTACAGTTAGAGGAGGTTACAGTCAGGGGATGTTACAGTCAGAGGAGGTTACAGTCAGGGGAGGTTACAGTTAGAGGAGGTTACAGTCAGGGGAGGTTACAGTCAGGGGAGGTTACACTCAGGGGAGGTTACAGTCAGGGGAGGTTACAGTAAGGGGAGGTTACACTCATAGGAGGTTACAGTCAGGGGAGGTTACACTAAGAGGAGGTTACAGTCAGGGGAGGTTACACTCATAGGAAGTTACAGTCAGAGGAGGTTGGACTCAGGGGAGGTTACAGTCAGGGGAGGTTACAGTCAGGGGAGGTTACACTCAGGGGAGGTTACAGTCAGGGGAGGTTACAGTCAGGGGAGGTTACAGTTAGAGGAGGTTACAGTCAGAGGAGGTTACAGTCAGGGGAGGTTACACTCAGAGGAGGTTACAGTCAGGGGACGTTACAGTCAGGGGAGGTTACAGTAAGGGGAGGTTACACTCAGGGGAGGTTACACTCAGGGGAGGTTACACTCAGAGGAGGTTACAGTAAGGGGAGGTTACAGTCAGGGGAGGTTACAGTCAGGGGATGTTACAGTCAGGGGAGGTTACAGTCAGAGGAGGTTACACTCATGGGAGGTTACACTCAGGGGAGGTTACAGTAAGGGGAGGTTACACTCAGGGGATGTTACAGTCAGGGGATGTTACAGTCAGAGGAGGTTACAGTCAGGGGAGGTTAAACTCAGGGGAGGTTAAACTCAGGGGAGGTTACACTCAGGGGATGTTACAGTCAGAGGAGGTTACACTCAGGGGAGGTTACACTCAGAGGAGGTTACAGTCAGAGGAGGTTACACTCACGGGAGGTTACACTCAGGGGAGGTTACAGTCAGGGGACGTTACAGTCAGAGGAGGTTACAGTCAGAGGAGGTTACACTCACGGGAGGTTACACTCAGGGGAGGTTACAGTCAGGGGACGTTACAGTCAGAGGAGGTTACACTCAGGGGAGGTTACACTCACGGGAGGTTACACTCACGGGAGGTTACAGTAAAGGGAGGTTACAGTCAGGGGAAGTTACACTCAGGGGGTGTTACAGTCAGAGGAGGTTACACTCAGGGGAGGTTACACTCACGGGAGGTTACAGTCAGGGGAGGTTACAGTCAGGGGACGTTACAGTCAGGGGAGGTTACACTCAGGGGAGGTTACAGTCAGGGGAGGTTACACTCAGGTGAGGTTACACTCAGGGGAGGTTACACTCAGAGGAGGTTACACTCAGGGGAGGTTACACTCAGTGGAGGTTACAGTCAGAGGAGGTTACAGTCAGGGGAGGTTACACTCAGAGGAGGTTACACTCAGGGGAGGTTACACTCAGTGGAGGTTACAGTCAGAGGAGGTTACAGTCAGGGGAGGTTACACTCAGGGGAGGTTACAGTCATAGGTGTTACAGTCAGAGGAGGTTACACTCAGCGGAGGTTACACTCAGGGGACGTTACAGTCAGAGGAGGTTACACTCACGGGAGGTTACACTCAGGGGAGGTTACACTCAGGGGACGTTATAGTAAGGGGAGGTTACAGTCCGGGGAGGTTACAGTCAGGGGAGGTTAAACTCAGGGGAGGTTACAGTCAGGGGAGGTTACACTCAGGGGAGGTTACACTCAGGGGAGGTTACACTCAGGGGAGGTTACACTCAGGGGACGTTATAGTAAGGGGAGGTTACAGTCCGGGGAGGTTACAGTCAGGGGAGGTTAAACTCAGGGGAGGTTACAGTCAGGGGAGGTTACACTCAGGGGAGGTTACAGTCAGAGGAGGTTACACTCAGGGGAGGTTACAGTCAGAGGAGGTTACACTCAGGGGAGGTTACAGTCAGGGGAGGTTACAGTCAGAGGAGGTTACACTCAGGGGAGGTTACAGTCATAGGTGTTACAGTCAGAGGAGGTTACAGTCCGGGGAGGTTACACTCAGGGGAGGTTACAGTCAGGGGAGGTTACAGTCATAGGTGTTACAGTCAGGGGAGGTTACACTCAGGGGAGGTTACACTCAGGGGAGGTTACAGTCAGGGGAGGTTACAGTCAGGGGAGGTTAAACTCAGGGGAGGTTACACTCACGGGAGGTTACAGTCAGGGGAGGTTACAGTCAGGGGAGGTTACAGTCAGGGGAGGTTAAACTCAGGGGAGGTTACACTCAGGGGAGGTTACAGTCAGGGGAGGTTACAGTCAGGGGAGGTTACAGTCAGGGGAGGTTACACTCAGGGGAGGTTACACTCAGGGGCTGCTAGTCATCGTCGCTGGTGAACTGATCACCAGCAGATGTGCAGACCTCTGTTAAAGCAGATGTGTTGACATGTTACTGGTCTGGAACAGTCAGCTGTGTGTGTGTAACACTCAAAGAAACGAAATAAAAAAAACAACCCCAAGAGCTCCAGCCCAGAGCCTACAGACTTGGAAGAACATATCAGACGTTGAAGTCCATGACAGTGAAATTAGAAGGAGACAGAACCAGAATGGCTGGTTGGGAAGAGTTTCCTGGAGGAAACCTCTGAGGTCCACAAACCTGCACCTGAACAAACCAGCAGAACTCTGGACCAACGTCCTCTGGAAACATGAGACCAAGGTGGAGATGTTTAGTCTGAATGTCCAGAACCAGGTTTGGAGGAAACCAGCAGAACCAGTGCAGACCCACTGAAGCACGGTGGAGGAGGGAGGATGGTCTGGGCCTGGACACCTGTCAGTCATCCAAATGACACAATGAAAAAGGCGACATGTTGTGTAGAGAAAATCCTTTTCGGGACCTCCACATGATCTAAGTTTTTTTCCTATCCCACATAGTCTAAGTTTTTCCTTCATCCATGGACTTGAAGAAAAACACTGGAGTCAGGTTTCGGCTGGTGTTCCGTCCAAATACAGTGCAGGCCTTTATTGCAAGAATTACAATCAGTATCACACAGGAGAGCCGGCTTCCCAGTGACCGACTCTGAAAACTTTCATCGAGTCCTCCTCCTTATATACTATCAAAGGGCCTGGGGGCCACACCCCTCAGTTTTATGATTACAACCTATATCCTTCCATTGTTTCCCTCACGTATATTTTACCGGAGGAACAAAAAACAACCGTTCATTATTTTAAACCTTTAACCACCCTCTCCTGCACCTTTTATCAACAACAGGTGTCTCCCAGAATCTCGTGTCTTCCCTTAGAATCTTGAGACCATTGAGCACTCAAGGGGAGGATTCCCCGAGTGACACTTGTTTATTACAAATTTTGGTGTAAATTGCTCAAACAAGGGCTATCTCTAGACACCTGTTGTGATATATGACGCCCTTTATACCCAAAAAAGGGGAGATAACTTTGCACACCGAGAGCGTGTGCTCCCTTCCAATCTGAGCCCGAGACAGGCAGGTTTTTACAGCAGACAACATTCCTTTGCATTGAGCAGAGTTGCAGTGATTCTTTACGGTCACCAAAGCTTTAAAAAACAACAATGACTATATAAAACTGTTAATCTTTTTCTACTACAAGGGAGTTGCAGATGGAGAGAGAGACACTCACAGAGAGACAGAGAGAGAGAGAGACACACACACAGATAGAAAGAGACACACACAAACTGATGAAAACACCAATTCCTCTACAGTAAGTTAGTTAGTTAGTTAGTTAATATTTATTTCGGTCAATCACAAACAGAAATCAACAAACAAGATAACACAGGTTTTTCCCTGGTCAACATTGTGATAATTTGACCGAAAAGGTCTGGGCTTGAAGCATAAAGCTTATCTTGTCCACCTTTTAACAGAATATAGTATACAAAAAAACAAATGAAGTATCATAAGTCTACACAAAATAATAATAATAGTAGTAATAATAATAATAATAATAATAATAATAAAAATAATAATAATAATAATAATAATAATAATAATAATAATAATAATAATAATAACAATAATGATGATAATGATAATAATAATAGTAATGATAATAATAATAGCAATAATATGATAATAATAATAATAATGATAGCTCTGAAAACAGAAAGTGAAAAGATGCTAAGGAAACCGGCAAAACCAATTTAGGTTGTCATTTTATCTCATGCATGTGTGCATTCTTCTTTGTTTGCTTATTGTGTTTCTATATATGTGTCCATTACCTTTGCTTTGAATAATATCTTGTATGCTTTTATTGAATTTGCTAGTTTAAGGTCATTATCTAATGAGTTCCACAGTTTTACATCTGCCCTTTGTATTTGTTCTAACTGTTGTTGTGTCAAACATTGCTGTTCCCCTGAGGTCGTGTTTGCCCTCTCTTGGCTTGAACAGTTCCTGCATGCAGCCCGGAAGTAAGTTGTTGTAAGCCTTGTATATTATCACAGTTGTTCATCTGAGGTCATATTTGTTTAATGTTTAATGTTTAATTTAAAGAAGTCCTTTTGCACAGCTTTATAACGTACAGGTTTGGCAATTTAGATGAAAAAAATGTCCGGAGTCATTTTAGTTTCTGGTTATCCTGGTGTTTGATCTGTTTTAGATCAACTTAAGATGCCAGACATCAGGTGTGTTTGAACCTCATCAGTTAATGAGAGCTTTGGTTGAACCAGCGGTGCCGTCAGGAGTGGGGAAGGTCCGGTCAGGGGTCTCGTGGGTCTCCAGGGTCTCCGGGGTCGGCAGGCTCTGACGGCGCGCCCCTGCGGTCACACACACCAAGCATCACTTCAACACTTTACAGTACACTGTAAAACCTGATAAGTTAGTTGAACTCAAACGGTTTGAGGAAACCGATTGCCTAAAACCATTTAAGTTTATTAACTCAAACAATTCAAGTGTAAAAAAAATATTCCATTGAGGTTCAAGTAACTCAAATTTTTATTGTTAGGGTAACTTGGTTAAATAAATTTGATAGTACCATTTCATTCAGTAAACTGAACTTAAAACTAATACGTATTATACACTCATATGTAGTATTTCATTCAGACTTATTTAAAAAGTGTTGATTGTATTAATTTGCATCAATCCAGACTAACTTAATTGAATCTTCTTTACATAAATATTAGCAATTAAGTTCAAGTTACTCAGTTTTATTCCTCTAAATTAAATTATCACATTCTAGTGGTCACAACTTCTAGCTCCTCAATTAATTTTAGGAAACCGATTACCTTAAATCATTTTAGTTGTCATAACTTTAATAACTCAACTTTAAGTTGCTTTAACACAATACAAACACAGAATTCTTATACCAGCTTCAAACATGTATTTAATGCATTTTTGAGTTATCTTAACTGATGGCAATGAGTGACCACAACTTCTTCCAAAGTTTAAGTTACAGGACTGTCTCAGAAAATTAGAATATTGTGATAAAGTTCTTTATTTTCTGTAATGCAAAAATGTCATACATTCTGGATTCATTACAAATCAACTGAAATATTACAATCCTTTTATTATTTTAATATTGCTGATTATGGCTTACAGTTTAAGATTAAGATTCCCAGAATATTCTAATTTTTTGAGATAGGATATTTGAGTTTTCATAAGCTGTAAACCATGATCAGCAATTTTAAAATAATAAAAGGCTTGCAATATTTCAGTTGGTTTGTAATGAATCCAGAAATTTTTTACAGAAATTACAGATTACAGAAAATCACAATATTCTAATTTTCTGAGACAGTCCTGTATTTCAACTTACTTCTGTTATTAAGATGTACTGTTAGGTTTTACAGTGTATGAAGGGGGGCAGTGAGCGGCCCTGGGCTGGATCCTTCTCCATGGTTGGTGTTCAGGTTATATCCTAACTCTGTGAGCAACATGTGCACAGCGAGCCAAGCACTTACCCTGAATACGGCGGCGGGGGGGCGTCGTGCATCCCACTGCGGTTTAGTGCATCGTTGTAGCTGGGGAGCGGTGGAGCAGTGATATTAGTTAGGGGCACCACCTCCGGGCCTGGACGTCCATCTCCCGCCATCCTCACTGGAGCGCTGGACCAGCACAGAGGAAGATGGAGAATCTCAGAAATGAGGAAAGTTCTCAGTGTGACCAGAGACGGTAGTGCAAAGAAAAATGTGGCTTTCTGTCTCCACCAGGGTTGAATACAGTATAAGGTCTCCCTCCTCACTCACCAGAGTGTCCATGGAACTACTCAAAGAACTCCTCCTCCCACAACCCACTACACTTCCCTAACCGCCTCCATGTTCCCAGGACCAGACTCTGCACCCTTGGTTGACGGGGCCTTTACTGTCGCTGCCCCACATCTTTGGAATGCCGTCCCTGACAACCTCAAACTGGACAATTTTAAAAGAGGACTAAAAACCTTTCTTTTTAGCAAAGCATTTTATCACTAAACAATGCTGCTGTTTTTTTCCTAGTCGCTGTTTTTAATTGTTTTATTCTCTTTTTACCTATGTCTTGACTTTTTATCCTTTTATCTCTTATCTTGATTTTATTTCTGCTTCCTTTTTAATTATCAAACTGTAGCACTTTGAGATTCACAGTAATGTGAAGTGCATTATAAATAAAATGTATTATTATTATTATTATTATTATTATTATTATTATTATTATTATTATTATCATTATTATTATTATTATTATTATTATTATTATTATTATTATTATTATTATTATTATTATTATTATTATTATTATTATCTATTATCTATTCTGCAAATTATGTTTAAAGCTCATAAAAACACTTTACCAATCAACGAAAGATTTAAAAAAAGAGAAAGCAAGTATAACTTAAAAGGAACAGAGATTAAAAAAAAAACCAAGATTCAGGACTAAATTGATGGAACGTTGTGTTTCTGTGAAAGGAATCAGTTTATGGAACAATCTGAATAAAGAAAACAAAGAATCCAAATCAAACATTACATTCAAAACAACAATTAAAGCCTGTATGTTAAGTAAATATAATGAAATATGTTAGTTAAGTTTGATTGACATACCCATAGACGGCGGTAATTGTATTTTATTTTAGTTTTTTATTTACTTAGTTGTTGTTTTTTTTGTTTTTTTTTATTTGTGAATGTATTTCTTGGAAAAAGGGGCAGACTAGATACGATTCTTCTTCTTTCTGCTCCCTTTTCATTCACAATTTATGAACATTTGTGTTTGTATTTGTATTGAATTGTTTGTTTTATTTTTTTGAATGAAATAAAGAATAAAATGAAAAAATGAAAATGAATTAATGTCGGGATGCCAGATGAGCAGTGGCAGCAGCAGCCTGATGCCAGACTCATCTCTACAGAGTCCCATTGGTTCTCATGGCGTCAAACAACTGTTTCTTGTTCTGCACGGAGCGTGTAGCTGCAGCGCCGCCTGCAGCCACCAGAGGGCGCCAAAGCGGCGTATTTGGGAGGAAAACACTTCCTGTCTTCATTGGACGCCGGATAACCCAGAACATTCCTACACTTTAGTGGAGGAAGATACGTTACGACTCACAAAAAAACCTCTTTTTTTACTTTTCATTGTGAATTCAATCAGTATCTGGACTCTATTAAGTTTTCTACAAATTCAAAAGCAATCAAAACCATAAATGGATGTAAATGTTTTGGCTTTCTGTTATAATTTCATCCCCCCTGGCTGGTTATAATGCGTTGTGCTTTTTGTTTTGTTTTGTATTTGATTTATACTCTTTATATGTTATAATTCAACTTGAAATTGCATAATGTGAAGATTTGTAATCATTGTACTTTTTGCAAATGTTAAATAAAAAAAAAATTTAAAAAAGTATGTTACGACTCGGATATGCACCATCCATGATCCAAAAATGAGTTTCTGTACATTTGCAAGTTGACAAAGTCATTATTACTGAGTTAGTTTGCTCTTGGAACTTCCTAAAAATAAGACTCTGAGATCTTATGACGCCATAAAGTCCAAATTTCAGATTTTTTTCGTCATACATTTGGAAGTTTACAGAATTTGAATTTCTGTGTTTTAAACCATCCTCCCTCCATCTATGTTTTGTTTTGTTTTTCCTGAATTGTCTCTAGTACACGGTGGCCTCGGCTAATTTTATATCTGCTCCCTAGATTTGTTTTCTCAACTCAACTTGAACTTGAACTGTTCTCGTTTGCTCCTCTAGCGTGAAGGTCCTGCTCTACTCCGGACCTGTTTATGTGCAGCAAAGACACGTTTGCTGCATCCTAACACGTTTGCTGCATCCTAACACGTTTGCTGCATCCTAACACGTTTGCTGCATCCTAACACGTTTGCTGCATCCTAACACGTTTGCTGCATCCTAACACGTTTGCTGCATCCTAACATGTTTGCTGCATCCTAACATGTTTGCTGCATCCTAACATGTTTGCTGCATCCTAACATGTTTGCTGCATCCTAACGTCTTTGCTGCATCCTAACATGTTTCCTGCATCCTAACATGTTTGCTGCATCCTAACATGTTTCCTGCATCCTAACATGTTTGCTGCATCCTAACACGTTTGCTGCATCCTAACACGTTTGCTGCATCCTAACATGTTTGCTGCATCCTAACATGTTTGCTGCATCCTAACACGTTTGCTGCATCCTAACATGTTTGCTGCATCCTAACATGTTTGCTACATTCTAACATGTTTGCTGCATCCTAACATGTTTGCTGCATCCTAACATCTTTACTGCATCCTAACATGTTTGCTGCATCCTAACATGTTTGCTACATCCTAACATGTTTGCTGCATCCTAACACGTTTGCTGCATCCTAACACGTTTGCTGCATCCTAACACGTTTGCTGCATCCTAACATGTTTGCTGCATCCTAACATATTTACTGCATCCTAACATGTTTCCTGCATCCTAACATGTTTGCTGCATCCTAACACGTTTGCTGCATCCTAACACGTTTGCTGCATCCTAACATGTTTGCTGCACCCTAACATGTTTGCTGCATCCTAACACGTTTGCTGCATCCTAACATGTTTGCTGCATCCTAACTACTTTGCTGCATCCTAACATGTTTCCTGCATCCTAACATATTTACTGCACCCTAACATGTTTGCTGCATCCTAACATGTTTGCTGCATCATAACGTGTTTACTGCATCCTAACATGTTTGCTGCATCCTAACATGTTTGCTGCATCCTAACATGTTTGCTGCATCCTAACACGTTTGCTGCACCCTAACATGTTTGCTGCATCCTAACACGTTTGCTGCACCCTAACACGTTTGCTGCATCCTAACATGTTTGCTACATTCTAACATGTTTGCTGCATCCTAA
This sequence comes from Cololabis saira, assembly GCF_033807715.1. NCBI lineage: Eukaryota > Metazoa > Chordata > Actinopteri > Beloniformes > Belonidae > Cololabis > Cololabis saira. Next base: position 35,097,510 of record NC_084607.1, on the reverse strand, counting down.
CATGTTTGCTGCATCCTAACATGTTTCCTGCATCCTAACATGTTTGCTGCATCCTAACATGTTTCCTGCATCCTAACATGTTTGCTGCATCCTAACATGTTTGCTACATTCTAACATGTTTGCTGCATCCTAACATGTTTGCTGCATCCTAACATGTTTGCTCCATCCTAACATGTTTGCTGCATCCTAACATGTTTGCTCCATCCTAACATGTTTGCTGCATCCTAACATGTTTGCTACATTCTAACATGTTTGCTGCATCCTAACATGTTTGCTGCATCCTAACATGTTTGCTCCATCCTAACACGTTTGCTGCATCCTAACATGTTTGCTCCATCCTAACATGTTTGCTGCATCCTAACATGTTTGCTGCACCCTAACATGTTTGCTGCATCCTAACATGTTTGCTGCATCCTAACATGTTTGCTGCATCCTAACATGTTTGCTACATTCTAACATGTTTGCTGCATCCTAACATGTTTGCTGCATCCTAACATGTTTGCTATATCCTAACATGTTTGCTGCATCCTAACACGTTTGCTGCATCCTAACACGTTTGCTGCATCCTAACATGTTTGCTACATCCTAACATGTTTGCTGCATCCTAACACGTTTGCTGCATCCTAACACGTTTGCTGCATCCTAACACGTTTGCTGCATCCTAACATGTTTGCTGCATCCTAACACGTTTGCTGCATCCTAACATGTTTGCTGCATCCTAACATATTTACTGCATCCTAACATGTTTCCTGCATCCTAACATGTTTGCTGCATCCTAACACGTTTGCTGCATCCTAACACGTTTGCTGCATCCTAACATGTTTGCTGCATCCTAACACGTTTGCTGCATCCTAACACGTTTGCTGCATCCTAACATGTTTGCTGCATCCTAACACGTTTGCTGCATCCTAACATGTTTCCTGCATCCTAACATCTTTGCTGCATCATAACGTGTTTACTGCATCCTAACATGTTTGCTGCACCCTAACATGTTTGCTGCATCCTAACATGTTTGCTGCATCATAACGTGTTTACTGCATCCTAACATGTTTGCTGCATCCTAACATGTTTGCTGCATCCTAACATGTTTGCTGCATCCTAACATGTTTGCTGCATCCTAACATGTTTGCTCCATCCTAACATGTTTGCTGCATCCTAACATGTTTGCTGCATCCTAACATGTTTGCTGCATCCTAACATGTTTGCTGCATCCTAACATGTTTGCTGCATCCTAACATGTTTGCTCCATCCTAACATGTTTGCTGCATCCTAACATGTTTGCTGCATCCTAACATGTTTCCTGCATCCTAACATCTTTACTGCATCCTAACATGTTTGCTGCATCCTAACATGTTTGCTACATTCTAACATGTTTGCTGCATCCTAACATGTTTGCTACATCCTAACATGTTTGCTGCATCCTAACATGTTTGCTGCATCCTAACGTCTTTGCTGCATCCTAACATGTTTCCTGCATCCTAACATGTTTGCTGCATCCTAACATCTTTACTGCATCCTAACATGTTTGCTGCATCCTAACATGTTTGCTGCATCCTAACATGTTTGCTACATCCTAACATGTTTGCTGCATCCTAACATGTTTCCTGCATCCTTACATCTTTACTGCATCCTAACATGTTTGCTGCATCCTAACATGTTTGCTACATTCTAACATGTTTGCTGCATCCTAACATGTTTGCTACATCCTAACATGTTTGCTGCATCCTAACATGTTTGCTGCATCCTAACGTCTTTGCTGCATCCTAACATGTTTGCTGCATCCTAACATGTTTCCTGCATCCTAACATGTTTGCTGCATCCTAACATGTTTGCTGCATCCTAACATGTTTGCTGCATCCTAACATGTTTGCTGCATCCTAACATGTTTCCTGCATCCTAACATGTTTGCTGCATCCTAACATGTTTGCTGCATCCTAACATGTTTCCTGCATCCTAACATGTTTGCTGCATCCTAACATGTTTGCTGCATCCTAACACGTTTGCTGCATCCTAACATGTTTGCTGCATCCTAACATGTTTCCTGCATCCTAACATGTTTGCTGCATCCTAACATGTTTGCTGCATCCTAACACGTTTGCTGCATCCTAACATGTTTGCTTCTCCCTGACATGGCAAGGACAAAAACTTTAACGTGATTTCAAAAGAGGAGTTGGACGTAAGTTGTGTCTGACCCCTCCCTCTAAAAACCAGCTGTGTCCTGCGGTGTAAAGACTTGGTTGAAGAGGGTTGGGGTTACTGCTACTTTGATAAAAATCATGTCAGACGTGTCGTTATGACATCATGAAATCGTGACACTGAAACATGTTGGTTTTAATTATTTGAATGAATTTAATGAATCAGTAGGTGTAAGATAATAAGATGAATGTGGCTGACTTACTGAACTGGTCTCCTCCTGTTTTTCTTCTTGCTGCAGAAGTAGATTCCCAGCACGGTGGCGATGACGGCCGACACCACGATAGCCATGATCCCGGCCACCAGCCCCGACACGTCCACTCTGGGGGTGTTTTCTCCAGAAACAAATATTACTCAAAAACCTGCTTCTCATCCACTTTTCACACACATCAGTCTCCAAATCTGATATATCGACTCATAGCTGTGATTCTGTCACTCTGATTTACTCTCATCATCAGTTATCTATCAGTGAAAAACTCAGTGAAAACCAGATTGTGTCTGCTGGAGACAGAGCGAGGGTCTGATGTCGTCCAACAGCCAACATGTTTAAGAAAACTGTTGAGGTTTTGGAGGATATGATTAACAAAATATTAATACTAATAATCACCAAGGCAGTAATTATGAATTGTGTATTTTCAGTGTGACATTCAGAGTCAAAGCAGAGAAACATTCAGGATTTTATTACCTTGACTGTTGACATAATCTTTCCAAAATGCTTGCTGAAAATGGAAGCAAAACAAGATTTAATGAAGTGATTTCTGTCAAAGTCATTCTCTTGACCCTGAAAACCTAAGGCAAAATCTTTCTTATGCTAATAGTCAGAAATATATCACATGTCAAGAAATAATTCTAGATATTACTGTTTTGATTAGGGATGCCCTGATACCGATACTGGTATCGGTATCAGGGCCGATACTGCTCTCGTACACTCGTACTAGCAAAAATTCCCCCGATACCACACACCGATACTTCATTGTTGTTGTAGTTACTGATTAGTGACTCTAGGGGGAGATGTTGAGCTGCAGTCAGTGGTGATGAGAAGAGAGTGATACATGAGTGAGAAGAGACTGATACATGAGTGAGAAGAGAGTGATACATGAGTGAGACTGGCAGCGCCGTTTCAGGCAAGATAGCTACAATTAATGCAGCGGGACGTCAGCAGTTTGGACATATTTCAAAATAAGAGACGACGACAGAAGCAAGACAGACTGAAGCTACTGCTGCTAAGGTGTCAAGAGGAGGGAAGGAGAATACGTCGTTTAGTACAGATTTTACTAATGCTACTGCAAGACCACAACAGCAACATTAGCTCAAGTTCTGCAAAAGCGACAGACAATGGAAAGAGACAAACCACGGCCGTGTTGGGACTCAGCAGGCTGTCGGCGCTATTTTTATTGAATTTATCTTTTGCAAATAAAACCTGTCTTCGAATTAATCATTTTTCATTGCATTTTTAGCGTAGTTATTTTTGTGGTAGAAGTATCGTATCGGTACTCGGTATCGGCAAGTACACAAAATAAAATACTTGGTGTGAAAAAATTGGTATCGGGGCATCCCTAGTTGCAATGGTCATTTCTCTCCACTCGTCTCCGGTGTTTGGGCCCACCTCGCCATGACCCATCAGCCCCATTGAAGTGGTATCCAACTGTGATGGAAACGACTGAGACCGAGGGGAGTAGAGTCGAGGGGAAAACTGCATCATGGGAAAGGGGGTTACAATGGCAAAGCTGCCTGGTTTGACTCCTAGCTGTGTGAGGTTGGCGTGGTAAATCTGCATCTCCAACCCTCAGTCAGGCCAGAATGGGACCACATTCCTCGTCAACCAGCCCCCCCACCTCAGGGTGAACAACACCATCATCCGTCTCAACAGCCACAAACAGGAGCAGGTTGTAACTCGTCCCGTGTGTCGTCTCTGGGCGTCTACAGACGTCTACAGTCCACCTACGTACCATCTCTGCTGATGTTGATGGTGTAGTTGTTGTTGGGGATTTTAACATCCATGATGACAACCCTCAGGACACGTGGACAAACTAACTGTGTTGTGTTCTTGATCATTTTGGGCTGACTCAGCAGGTGATGGAAAAAACACACAACAAGGGACATTGTCTTGACCAAATAATGTCCACCGGTCTGGACATCTGTACGGCTACGGGTCACGCCTCCTTTCTGAACCCTGTTAGAACCAAACCACTGGGGAACCAACTCCCAGAATGCATCAGGGCTGATGAAACTCTCGGCTGCAAAAACCTTTTCATTTAATGCTGTATTTCAGTAATCTCCCACAATGCACTTTAACTTCTACTTCTTGCATTTTATCAGTTCAATTCTTTTTTAACTCATGTTTGCTTCTTTTTAATGTTTTATTATACTTTTACAGTCTTACTTTTTAATGCTTTTATGTAAAGCCCTTTGAATGGTCGTGTAGATTAAATGTGCCCCACAAAACTCAGTCCGCTGGACTTCCAGATGTTTATGCACCTTTTTGAGACGTGTTGCTACCATCAAAGTCAAAACGGTGCCTTCTGACCTGGCTTTGTAACAGTATTTTTTACCTAATAAAGTTTTTTTTGTCTTTTTTAATCATCGCATCGGTTTAAGAACTGACTGAAGAGCTATCCAGCTTTTCAGTCAGATGCAAAGTTCAGATTTGAAATTATATTTTGGGGTTTTGGAAGTTGTGCAGACAGAAGAACGGCCGTCAGCTGCAGTACTCCAGTTGTAAAAAACAATCAGGGGGGATGGTGGATTTGATCATATGGGGACAGATAATTTGTGCTGATTACAAATAATATAATATATTACAAATAATAGCAGTGACCAAAACACCTGCAGAAATACTGCAGGAATGACATAGCAGCAGTTAAATGCAGCCTTCTGTAAGCTTTAAATATCCACTGGGCTTACATCAAATACATCAAAACACAACAATAAAAAACACTTTTCTGAACTTATCAATATGACTCTGTCCTTCACAGGATAAGTAAAATGGATCACTGCAAAAACTCACAATCTTAACAAGAATATTTGTCTTATTTCTAGTTAAAATATCTCATTTTAGTAAAAAAAAATCTCATTACACTTAAAACAAGACTCATCACTGGAAAAAACAACAATTTTCACCTGTTTCAAGTAGATTTTCACTTAAAATAAGTAGAAAAATCTGCCAGTGGAACAAGACTTTTTTGCTTCTAATAAGAAGATAAATCTTGTCCCACTGGCAGATTTTCCTACTTATTTATAGTGAAAATTTACTTGAAACAGGTGAAAATTGTCAAATAAGTTATTTTTCTGGTGTTATTTTTCTGGTGATGACTCTAAATGTTGAAATAGCAGTAAAACCACATTCATTGATGAAATGACATAAGGGATGGAAAGGGGGGATGGCAGTTTTACGGTTTTATTTTAAATAAAAACGGTCCAAATCACCCCCCCTGAACTCCAGTACTGGTAATGGTACCGTCTTCAGGTCGTCCTCGTAGATCTCCCGGGCCTCCTCGTAGCTGCACAGCTCCTCCAGACACTCCCTCTCCAGGTTTCCAGACACCACCAGCTCAAAGTCCCAGTTGTTGTAGAGCAGCGAGCGCGACAGGAAGGATGCTGCCCGGGGCTCGTCCACAAACACCGGCTCACCTGCAGGGGCCACACAATAGTTTTGAAATTGACATTTTTATTTTCAAACAGGAAACAGAAGTGAATACAAAACAAAACAATAATAATAAATAATTAAAGCTGCAAGCAGCGATGAACGTCCCTCCACCCTTGTGCACGTTCAGGCTGCAGTGGAAGCTTGTATGACATGATGTAGATTCTTCAAGCCTGGACATTTAGTGGATGAAACCACCCACGACTGTCAAACCATTAAAAAGTTATGGAAGAATATCAGATATCGACCAATCAGAAGAAGGGGCGGGGCTAATTCATGCCAATTAATGTCAAGGACTCAAAACCGAGTCCGATGACACCACCCACGAGTCTTTATGTCAAACCATTCAAAAGTTATGGTAGAAAATAGGAACCATCACATATCGACCAATCAGATGAAGGTGGGGCTCGCTTTTTGGCATCTAGCGTCGCCTAGGTAACAGTTTTGACTGAGAAAAGTAATGCGTGTTGTCGCAGGATCGAGACACACATTTTGATGTATAACACACCTGGGTGCACGTTACGGTTCGGGCCGTATTAACTGCCGAAGGAATGGCATAAATTACGCCAAAATTACACGATTGAGTCAAAATTGCCGACTTCCTGTTTGGTTTCGGCCATGGCGCCAGGAGACTTTTCTTTAAGTTGCGACATGATACAGGTGTGTACTGATTTTCGTGCATGTACGTCAAACCGTATTGTGGGGCTTGAGGCACAAAGTTTTCTAGGGGGCGCTGTTGAGCCGTTAGGCCACGTCCATTAATGCAAACCATTAAATATCACATTTTTCGCCAGGCCTGGCTTGGTGCAAAATTTGGTGACTTTTGGGGCACGTTTAGGGGGGCAAGAAGGCCCTCCTTTCGTCAGCAGAGCCCCCCCCCCCCCCGCCCCCACCCAAAAAAGCCCTCCTCCCTGTATCTTGTAAAAATCATTAGTCTAAATTTGTTTCTAAACTGGTTGATGTTTGGACATTGCTTCAGATCCACACTATAGAATAGAAATGAAGCTCAACAGTTTGGTTCCATAAGCCTGGTTTTTGTTTCACTTTTGGATGCAATAAAAAGCAAACTTTGGGTTGTATTAAGTACCCATATGATTTAACAGCTTTTAGACCCACTTTTAACAGCAACAGCTTTTAGTAGAGGCTTGGTGGATGACTTAGTCAGAGTCTGGAGGTCTGGACTTCCACCGGGTCATCCCAAAGTCTGGATTCTGTTGTTTTCATGGTCCTGATGTAGATCTGCTGCTACGTCTGGGATCATTTCCTGTCACATGACCAAGTTTCAGACGGATGTCCTCATGTGTCTCTAGAAGACTCTGGTCTACAGAGGACTTCATGTCCAGGTCCAGACCATCATCCCTCCACCACCGTGCTTGACAGTGAGTCTCAATTTCTCCGTCATTGACTTTTACATTTAAACTTGTTCTGGATTGTTTTTTTTGTATTTCTCTCAACATTACATAGTTTGACGTCAGTATAAAAGTCCTTGGACGTCCACTAATGGAAGTTTACCATCTATGAATAATCTTTTTCACCGTTGAATGTTAAACTTTTAGTTCTCTGGATATAGTTTTTGCAACCCTTTCTAGATGGATGTACGCCAACATCAACATCTCTACGACTATTGCTCATGTCTTTCCCTCTTGGCATTGTGTTAAATTACCCAGACCAAAGCCTCTGCTGTTATAGAGGTCTGTACATCGGGATAGTAACTTAATCTCTTTAATCTGAAGCAGTGAGTCATAGGATAGAGTTTAAAATCTTTCTGCTGGTCTACAAAGACCTGAATGGTCCTGGACCAGAATCCATGCTGGATCTGTTAGTTCCTATGAAGCTCCCAGACCCCTGAGGTTCATCTCATTACACTTAAAACAAGAGTCATTAGCAGAAAAATAACTTATTTGAAAATTTTCACCTGTTTCAAGTCAATTTTCACTTGAAATAAGTAGATAAATCTGCCAGTGGAACAAGATTTATCTTCTTATTACAAGCAAAAAAATTTTGTTCCACTGGCAGATTTTTCTACCTATTTTAAGTGAAAATCTACTTGAAACAGGTGAAAATTGTTGTTTTTTCCAGTGATGAGTCTTGTTTTAACTGTAATTTTTTGACTAAAAATGAGACATTTTAACTAGAAATAAGACAGATTTTGAGTTTTTGCAGTGCAGCAGTAGAGGTTCATCCTCCCGTCTCCCTGGTCAGTGGTGTGGTTGGGGGTTGGGGGTTGGGGGGTGTGGTTTACCTGCGGAGCGCCCGTGGGTGACAGCACAACGGGCCGTCGGCAGCAGGGACAGCACGGCGACCCACACAGCTGACACGGCTGCCATCGCAGAGGAAACTACAGGAAACACAACAAGGAAGAGCTTTAGAGGAGAGTCACCCACACAGAGCAGCCGGGCCTGGAACACTCACCTGTCCTGGAACACTCACCTGTCCACAACCGATGCTTGACCAACCCGTTAAAACTCCTCCGGACCCCACAAACATGGGAGCAATAACTCACTTCATGTGACACTCCAGTGTCCCGAGTTTTTACACTCCCGGATGGAAAGAGCTGCGGTGAGAAACGCCACCTCTCAAACCTGTTGGACCACATACCGGCGTCAGGCAGGAAGCTCTAAACCCGTCTCCCGTCCCACAAACCCGTCTCCGTCCTCCCTGCACGTCTGACTCATGCCTTTGCTTGACGGACTGATAGTGTCAGTTCCTCGGGGCGGAAACCCCTGCTGAAACCAAGGAAGCGTTCAAGCGTTTTTGCCTAGATTTCCCAGAAGTGAATAAGTGCTCGCTCATCGCTTTCAAGACTCCAGGTTTTGTAAATGAAAAGTGTCGAGTAATTATGGGATGACGGGGATATTCATGAGAAAAACTGAAGAGTCTTATTCAAGCCTGAATCATAACAGCCTCAATAATACTGAAAACGCCGAAGCAGCAGTTCTTACATGTACTTTTATTTCTTTACACTCTCTGAACCCAAAGGTTCCTCTATCTGTCTGTTCAGTTTAATGATCTCGCTGGTCGGGCTCACAAAGGGTTTATTCCTCACAAATAAATAATACAATAAGGATCTGAACATCAAATTTCCTGTTCAAGCGTCCTGGAGCGGAGGTCGTCAGGTTCAGGAGGAGCGGTGTGGTTTTCCTCCTGGACCAGCGGTCCCCCCTCAGTGGGGTCCTGGGGGGTCATGGGAGTCTACATGTGCTTTATGGACCTGGAGAAGGCCTTGGACCGTGTCCCTCAGGGACCGTGTCCCTCAGGGACCAAAAAAAAAATTCAGACTTCTATGACTTCTGCAACAGTGTTTCCTCCAAAACGTCCTGGCTGGTTAGAAGGTTGTAGAAACGTATAGGACAGAGAGTCTCCTGACTAATGGAACAGGGCCTATTTTGTGTCTTTTTTTGCATAGTTCACTAACGCTTTTAGCTAGAAGTCTGAAATTGTTATATGTTGTTTGGGGGCATCCCCTGAACAGACAGACGTTAGTTTGGTGCAGATCAGACCTGTACTTTTCGATGGGCGGGGCTTTGAAACGTCACCTTTTCCAACATTCGAACGGACGCCGTTGCCACAACATGTGACCAAACCAAGTAAAACTTGACCTGTGGCCTCCATATGGGGCCTAGATTGGGCTTGCCAAGTCTCAACTCTGTGAACCCTCTGCAACGCCAACTAGCTCTGTGGAAGTCATACAGCCACGGGACCAAAAGATCCTAGCAAAGGGCCTTCTGCATTGCAACATAGTCAAAAATCAGCCTCCCAGCTCAAAGCCTTACGGAATTATTCAAAAAAACACACAAAAAAGGCCCAAAAAAGGCACCACACACGGTGACCTTTGGCACTTCCGAAGGTCACACGGGTCTGGACCTCGGCACAGTGGATGAGAGTCACCTCCTGATACAGAGTCTAGAATTTCAGCCTCCTAGCTCAAAGCGTTAGTGAACTATGCAAAAAAAGACACAAAATGGGCTTTGCAGGGCTGAAACGCAACACACACGGTGACCTTTGACACTTCCGAGGGTCACACAGATCTGAAACTCGGCACAGTGGATGACCATAACACAATGAGGAAAATACTGTGGCGAACAAGTCGTGCCCAGAGCGTGTCTCGAACCACAGTCTCCCAGACCACAGTCAACTGCACTAACCAGTCGGCCAAATGCTGATGTGTTGCCCAGGCGGGCAAGGCCTTATCTTATCTGTGGTCGTTACACTATGTTCCAAAAAGTATTGTTTTTAATGGACAAGATCCAGCATTTTACGTTGAATTCTATTGTTCAGGTTTTAAAATTCTAGCTAAATACATAAAAAAGGGAGGTGAGGTGTGAGCTTCAACAAAACTTAACAAAACTTATTCACTCAGATCTGCTGGTACAGTACGTGTTCATGGTGGAGGTTCGGTCGCGTCCCAGATTCAGATTACGTTTATTTGCCATTTGTGTAACACACATAGGAAATTGTCACGTTGGTAACAGTGTGCCTACTCAGTATTCTTTTCACATGTAAATAAATAAAACACAGACACAAACACCGTAGTGAGGAATAAGCAAAAATAAGAATAAGAATAATGTCTATGTTATGTGCCTACTGAGCATTAATAACATGGGGTTAGCCATAGAAAGGGGCGATAACAGCCTGCGCCTACTAGTAGGTAGACTAGGGCCCTAGTGGCCCATATCTATGGGATAATTGTTATCGTTTTGTCCTTCATTCAATGGTATGACAGCAGTCAAATCGGGTGACGGATCCCATTGACTTTGCATAGTACTATATCCACGGTGCTCCCGTTAAAACCTCAACCTCTTTAGGTAGTGTAAACTTTAGTGTGTCAGAGTCGCTCCTGTAGTTTCTTGTGCTGGCCCCCCCTTCTCCTCCCTTTTCTCTCTTTTGTCCATGTTGCAGCATCCTTTGCCGGACACCGGAACCTGCAGGTGGTCGTGGGTGGCTTGTAGCTTGCATTACGGAGCACAAGTCTTTCCCCGACCCTGCACCCCAACCTGGGACTTGCTGATTGGGCCGGAGCTTCGGGAGCTGCGTGCTGGCCTGCGGTCCCCACCTCTGGTCATCCCGTTGCTGCTTCCACCTGCCTGCTGTGCTGTTGCCGTCCCTGACCCACCAGTCTGGCCCTCGGCAGGAGGGTCCCCCCTGATGAGCCTGGTCCTGCTCAAGGTTTCTTCCCTCCTAAAGGGGAGTTTTTCCTTGCCACTGTTTGGCTTAAGGTTTTTCTCCCACTAAGGGAGTTTTTACCTGCCATTGTTTATGTAATAACTGCTCGGGGGTCATGTTCTGGGTATGGGTCTCTGTAAAGCGTCTAGAGACAACTCTGTTGTATTAGACGCTATATAAATAAAATTGAATTGAATTGAATTGAATAAAACACTGCTAAAACAGCGTTAAAAACATGCTTTTACAAACTGACAGTAACAAACAGTACCTTGCGCGACCAAAACTCATAATTTAGCCACTATAACAAAGAATAATATGTTAATAATAATAATGTCATAATCCGTGTATATATCACGACCACGGATCCCATTGACTTCGCATAGTACTATATCCGTGGTGCTCCCATTAAAACCTCAATAAAACACTGCTAAAACAGCATTAAAAACATGCTTTTACAAACTGACAGTAACAAACAGTACCTTGCGTGACAAAAACTCATAATTTAGCCAAAATAACAAAGAATAATATATAAATAATAATAATGTAATAATCCGTGTATATATCACGACAACGGATCCCATTGACTTTGCATGGTACAAAATCCGTGGTGCTCACACGGAATTATACAATTTTCCGTGTATATACCACAGAAAATAGTGGCGAGAGGTCGTGGGCATTTCACGGATTTTTGTGAGATCAGGTTGATTAAAGATGATGATGGTCCTTTTAGCTTCATTCGATCCAAGATCTGCAACTCTGGCTGGAGCTGGGATGAGAATCCACACCTCCATGTCCCGGCCGTGGTCCTCAGCTGCAAAGGGGGGAGTGCCCTCTCCAGGTGGGGGTCAGAAGTATCACAAGTGAGGATGGAGCACGAGACTGAAAGGCAATCTCTCACAGAGCAGAAGGAGCTGAGCTCTCAGTTTACCAGTCGGCCTTTCAACCGGCTTTCAACGCGAGCGACAGGAAGAGAGTAGAAGCAGGGCATCCGACAAATGTTCAGCTCAAAACGGCGCGCTGCATCGCTGCGGCCAGTTAGGACAGTCCAATAGAAAATAAAGCAATGGAATTGATTTTGTCGCTGACGCTCGCTCGCATCGCATGCAGTTAGGACATGGTGTAAATAACTCCGCCGGCCGGAGCTTCCTCCATTTTTTCGTAGCGGTGTATCGCGTCAGTCAGGCAGCCAATCAGCACAGAGCCTCATTATCATAGCCCCGCCCACTCAGAATCCCTCAAATATAATGAGGTTAGAGAATGGGAAGATAAAGACATTGCTCAGAGGCTGAATTTCTAATTTATTTAGCAAAAACAATCAAACGTTTGTTTTTAAGACATTCAAGGCCTGTTTAAAATAGGTATTAGATGCCATAATAGGTCCCCTTTAAGTTCGGCACACTTTTGAGTAAATATCAGTAGTATGCATTAATTTGGACGTACTACTCAGAGCCACACGGTTGTTACCATGGTAACAACTCCTGTCACAGCAGCAGTAGCAGCACCGCTCCGCTCTTTCCCCTTTATCCTGGCCCAAACAAGATGACATTATATAATATTATTATAGACGAATATTACCATACTGATACATTTCTCCGGAATGAGTATGGATAGTACATACTATTGTGTACGTACTAATGTTTCAGACGCACTAAACAATCTCACATACTGTTTTTGCTACTCATTAGGGTGGAAGGATGGGATGAGGCCAGAGAGGAGGATTAGTCCATGTTCCAGACCAGATATCAGCACCACTCAAGGTGACAAAACTTGCTTATAATTTTTGAAAATATCTATGTCTGTAGATGATATTTTGGTATGATAACCTTCTTGAGTGTCAGCTGGATCAGAGTTATCAGCTCATGAAGTTCAGAAAATTACATTTTAGATGCTGCTGCATATCCTGGTTTAGACTCATGTACAAGAAATCTGTCAATTCTTCACAATATTGTCTTTGGTATCATTTTAAGCATTCATTCAAGCTAAGATGTAAATCTTTCTGACCAACATAGAGGTCACTGCAGCTCTTTAAACTATAAACAACACACATTTTTACACAATTTTCGCCTAAATGACATACTATCTTTTATCCCTGTGTATTTTAGGAACAACAGAGACACAAAATACAAAAACTGGAATACTCATAGGAGCATACGGATTCAGGAAATGTATCACATCTTAGCTTGAATGAATGCTTAAAAGGTCCCCTTTAAAATGATACCAAAGACAATATAGTGAAACATTGACAGATTTCCTGTACATGAGTCTAAACCAGGATATGCAGCAGCATCTAAAATCAAATTTTCTGAAGGGGCTGGGTAACTTCATGAGCTGATAACTATGATACAGCTGCCACTCAGGAAGGTTATCATACCAAAATATCATCTATAGACATGGATCTTTTCAAAAATCATAAGTAAGTTTGGTCACCTTGAGTGGCTCTGGCCCCTGGACTAGAAGTCTGGCCCCCCGCTACCCTGTCACACTTGTCCCAGCCCAGAGATGCTGGCGCCACCTCTGGATGACGTTAACATGACGTCTTGTCATTTTGAATAATATATCTCTGTAGTGTAGGGTTGACGGAGGTTCCCACGGTAACCCTTGTTGATTGACAGCTCCTCAGTGAGGGCTCAGAGCTCACTGGTGTTCAAGCTGAGACTTTCTTGTGAATTGCTCCAAACAATTATACCAAGGAGCCAGAAAACCACCAGATTTCAGACAAGAGCTTTTATTCCTCCATATTTTACGTTAAAGTGGATCAAAACTTTCCAGCGTCAGGTCTGTCATCATTTGCAAGATATTTTTTGTTAAAATTCAGAATAATGGGATTTTTTTTGATAATTTCTTCAAAGTCAGAGGTTTATTTATATCAAAACAATTTTAGCTTTTAACATCTAACTTTCGAATTTTAGAATCTTCTGATAGACTGACATCATTTGAGTTAAATGGAGACCAAACCATAACACCTGAGTTTATTTCAACAGTTTAAAGGTAATCCCATCAAATACTAACCAAAGATATGTGAACCTTTGACTGAAGAAAAAGAAAACTCCATGCAAATGAAATTCCTGACGAGATCGGAGTTTAATCACAACCTTGCACACTATCTGTTCAAACTTTTAAACTTTATTTTCAGTTTGGTAAAAAACAAGCTTCCGGCGTGCAGACATGACCGTCTTACCTCAGCAGAGGAAAGTAAACACATCACAAGAAAAAGTGGCTAAAAGAACTCTTTATTGATACATTTGTCTTATTTTATATAAAACTGATTATGTAGAGCTGTCAGATTTAAATATGAAACATCTTTTAAAAGGATAAACAAAAAACAGGAAGATACGTTCGACTACTGAAATATTTGAACCCCTTTTTTTTTCCCCCACGTGAATCGGATGATGTGATTTTTACATCTTTTTTTAATGTGAAAAGTGCCTGAATATGTATATTTGGTTCCTGCTGGTGATCATTGATCTGTTATCTTCCAGCAGCGGAGAGACCAGACGTGTCTCTGCAGCAGCTGGAAGAGTCTGCGTTCCTGGGTAAATCCTCCTGACACTTGTACCTCGCGACTGAAAAACAGTAAGTACCAAAAACTCATCCACACTCATCTCATCTGGGGAAACACTGAAATGTGCGAACACTGAAATGCTGAAATGTGACGACAACTGCCCCGCCAGATCAGGGCCAGATCAGGGCCAGATCAGGGGCCAGATCAGGGCCAGATCAGCGGCCAGATCAGGGCCAGATCAGCACCAGATCAGGGCCAGATCAGGGCCAGATCGGGGCCAGATCGGGGCCAGATCAAGGCCAGATCAAGGCCAGATCAGGGCCAGATCAAGGCCAGATCAGCACCAGATCAGGGCCAGATCAGGGCCAGATCGGGGCCAGATCGGGGCCAGATCAAGGCCAGATCAAGGCCAGATCAGGGCCAGATCAAGGCCAGATCAGGGCCAGATCAGGGCCAGATCAAGGCCAGATCAGGGCCAGATCAGGGCCAGATCAAGGCCAGATGAAGGCCAGATCAGGGCCAGATCAGGGCCAGATCAAGGCCAGATCAGGGCCAGATCAGGGCCAGATCAGGGCCAGGCGGGGCCAGATCGGGGCCAGATCAGGGCCAGATCAGGGCCAGATCAAGGCCAGATCAAGGCCAGATCAGGGCCAGATCAGGGCCAGATCAAGGCCAGATCAGGGCCAGATCAGGGCCAGATCAGGGCCAGATCAGGGCCAGGCGGGGCCAGATCGGGGCCAGATCAGGGCCAGATCAGGGCCAGATCAAGGCCAGATCAAGGCCAGATCAAGGCCAGATCAGGGCCAGATCAGGGCCAGATCAAGGCCAGATAAAGGCCAGATCAAGGCCAGATCAAGGCCAGATCAGGGCCAGATCAAGGCCAGATAAAGGCCAGATCAGGGCCAGATCAGGGCCAGATCAGGGCCAGGCGGGGCCAGATCGGGGCCAGATCAAAGCCAGATCAGGGCCAGATCAGGGCCAGATCAGGGCCAGATCAAGGCCAGATCAGGGCCAGATTGGGGCAAGATCAGGACCAGATCAGGGCCAGATCAGGACCAGATCGGGGCCAGATCAGGGCCAGATCGGGGCCGGGCAGCAGGCGCCAGGAGCAGCAGCTGGAAAGCGAGGAAATGGAGCAGGAACAGGCCGTTTCCTCCTCTCCCGGCTCCTGGGGCTCTGCCGCCCCCTGCAGGGCGTCCACGCACACAGCAGCTCCTCCAGCCTGGAGTTCTGGGCGTGCCCCCTCTCATGTGAAATGTTTCGTGCACATTCCTGATGTGCTCATAGCTGCACACAGACATGGAAATACATTGGGGCTTTGTTTTGTTTTGTTCCCTCCCCAAACACACTGATGTGATGACATCACAGCTGACATTTGCTCCTGCAAAAACAGATGTCATCAAATCTTTAAGGCACTAACAGATCAGAGTGTGGTAATGTTTAACTTTGTGGACACACACACACCATGAAGTGCAACAATCATCATTCATCGGTCACTCGCTCAGCGACGCCACACCCAAGCAGCTGAATCACCCTCCCTTTACACCCCGATTACAATATCTGACTTAAAAGTTCCTTTTGACAAATTGCAAAGGAAACCATCTGGAAGACTGATGGTGCACCATATCCATCTCTCTCTCACTCACTCACACACACAGACACACACATCTTTTTGTACAGGCTGTGGAAGCAGGAGGCTCTGGTGTCCATGGCAACGGCGCTCAGAGGATGACACAGGGACAGCCAGCACTTTTCTGCTTCCTCGTGCTGTGAGCTGGAGGAGGAGGACACTCCATCTCCTGGAAACGTCTGTGGATCCGGGAGAGAGAGAATCAGTCTGGGCCTCTGCTGCAGCAGCGCTCCAACACACATGCAACAACAATGAGCTTTTAAGAGAGGAATAAAACAACTTCTGGTTGTGACCTTCAGGCATTTCCTACAGAAGAGTGTTAGGGCCAGGCAGGAGAACAAATATTTGAGAGGGAGGGATTTTTTTTATTGTGCACTTCGAGAAAAAAGTCGAAATGTCGAGAAAAATGTTGGCGGGATTGTGGTGAAAACCATGCTGATTATAGTCACATCTTCTGGTCCTGTCCTATTCTGAAAATGTATTGGTCAAGTATTGGTAAAGAAATCTGTTGTATTTTGAAATTGGACTTAAATATCGATTATGAGTTTGCTTTGTTAGGAAAAATGCCAAAAGAGATAGTTAAAACTGAGGATAAGTACCTTATAAGAATTTTAAGAATAACAGCTCTTAAACTCATAACAAAAAACTGGCTTCAGAAATCAAGTCCAGTTTTAGAGAAGTGGCGAGACTTAATGGAACAAGTAAAAGAAATGGAGCAGTTAACATGTAAAATCAGAGGAAATCTTGGGATGAGACACATGCTGTGGGCTAAATGGGAGAGCTATATAAAAAATGGGGGTGAAATGCTAAGATAGCATAAGACATGAAGAGATCTAAATGCACCTAAAAGCTTACTACTCTTAATACTGAGGCGGTCAATGGATTATTTGTCGGATATGGAGGAGTATAATAATAATAATAATAATAATAATAATAATAATAATAATAATAATAATAATAATAATAATAATAATTAATAATATGGAGGAGTCAACAACTGAACGGGGAGCACTTAATGTTTTTTTTTTTTTTTTAATGTATTTAATTTTATTTATTTTTTTTTATTATTATTATTATTTTTATTTTTATTTTATTTTATTATCTTTTTATCTTTGGAGGTACTGTCATGTACTTGTTTGTTTACTTGCTCTCATGGTGTGTCTCTCTCCCTCTATTGTGTTTATGAAATAAGAATGGAAATAAGGATTTGTGAAAATAGGAATTTTGGCTAATACATAAAAGAGTGAAGTGTAAGGGATGTATAGGGGAGGGAGGTAACAGGGGGGCTGGGAGGTATTTAAAGGCATGTTAGGCCTCTCTTTGCTTTGTTTGTGTTTGTTGTTTAGATATGTCCTTTTATTTATTTATGTATTTATTTATTTATTTTTTTTCTTCGTGTATATGTTGAGGTTGGTGTCTGTCTTATGTCTATATATGTATATTAGTTGTTTTTTTTTTGTTGTTATACTGAACGTCACTATGGTGTGGCACATAGAAAAATAAAGTAAAAAAAAAAAAAAAGAAATGTCGAGAAAAAAGTCGAAATGTTGAGATTAATGTTGAAGTACAATTTCGAGAAAAAAGTCGAAATGTATTTCAACTTTATTCTCGAAATTCTGACTTTATTCATGAAATTTCGACTTTATTCTTGAAATTATATTTCAACATTAATCTCGACATTTTGACTTTTTTCTCGAAATTTTGACTTTTTTCCTCGACATTTTCGACTTTCTTCTCGAAGTGCATAATGAAAAAAAAAATCTTCCTCCTCTAAAATATTTTTTTTATTTTTCTCCTGCCCGGCCCTAACACTCTTCCGTACATTTGCACACAGACCAGACACGCGTAGGGGAAGTGAAGACGGCTGAAGCAGCACCTGATGATGTGGACCAGCTCCAAGAAGGACTCGTCCACGTTGTAGCGGTTCTTGGCCGAGGCTTCCATGTAGTGGATCCGGTTCTCTCTGGTGAAGGCCTGGGCGTCCTCCCGGGAGATCTGCACACAGGGAACGTCCAGCTTCAGCTGACACTCAGGAACAATCCCCTCCTCCAGGATAATACACAATAACTACCGTATTTTCTGGACTATAAGCCGCTACTTTTTTCATAGGTTTTCAACCATGCAGCTTATACAAAAGGTGCAGCTATTCTGTGGATTTTTTTTCCACCGCTCGGGGCGCTCTAACCGGAAGTAGAATCAAAACTAAGACAAAATAAATGCAAAGAAGAATACACTACTTCTTCTTTAGCAGATAGAAGTAGGTAGAAGCAGATTTCAAACACATAAATAGATAAATAAATAAATAAATACTGGTTATTTTCTCTTGGTTCTGTCCCGTTTTAATCAGCAAAGTTGCTGCCGTGTTAAAGACACTGTTAGGAAAGGATCTATTTACATTTGCCTTGATCTGGCCCTTACATTTACATTTCATGTACATCATTTACAGTTCAAAATCCTTCTGTACATGTAGTAAATATCTAATCTAACAACATAAATATCTGCGGCTAAAGATCTTTTTTTTTTTTTAATAGAGCGGATGCGGCTTGTATGCAGGTGCGGCTTATAGTCCAGAAAATACAGTAATAGGCCTGTGTTGAAAAACACGATTCTAAATTGATTCTCATATTAATTGCTAAAAATCCATTTGTATGTCTAAAGATCGATTTTTTTCATCATTACAACTTTTTTTTGTTTATGCCCAATAAAGGAATGTTTTGTTGGACACACGAATAACTGGTGCCATGTTTTTGCCTTTAAATATGTTTAAAGGTATGAAAACATTCAAGTTTTCAGTTATAATTGCATAAATTGTCTATATTTCATTACTTTATATACTGTCTTGAGGTTACATTTGCATAAAATGCTAAAAACCAAATTCTCAGAAATTTAAAACCGAAATAGACAAAAATGGAAAAAATTAAAACGGAATGTGGGAAAAAATAAAACTGATTTCATCCGTCTCTGTTTCCTCCCTGGATCTGTTTGGTAATTCTGACCCACGATGTTTCTGAAAGCAGTTCTATCAGCATTCTGGGAGCTGATTGGTCCTTACAGCATCATTAGCTGCAATACTTGCTGTTGAATCTCAGTATAATACTAGTATTCATATGTTGCAGAACTACAGTCATATAATTCATGCAACAGCTCAAAAAACAGTTTTAATAACACAAACCTAAATCAATATCGGAATCGAATCAAATGGTGATAATGGATTCTGAATCTTAAGAATGGGAATCAAATCGATTCTTGACATTTGAATCAATCCCCAGCCCTAATAACCAACACCCGGAGGGTTCTGGCGGTGGAGCGGTTCTCCAACCACTCCCTGCTGCCTGGGACCTGCTCAGTCTGTAGAATCACAGGCCAGGAAGAAGACCTGCTATATTTAACTGCTTTTTTGCATTAATTCTCTATCAAGATAACAGACGTACAACACACAGCTCCTTTTAGAGAGGCATGCTTCTATGAATAGTTTGAGGATATACTTTGTAATTAATTACACAAAGAGCCTGTTAACTGTTAGTTAGCATGTTAGTTAGCGTGGTAGTTAATTATTATTAATTTTCTCCAATAGTATTTTTTTTCGCACATTAATCTCATCCACCATAACCTTGAAAAGTTCCTGCATCTCTTTTTCTCCTTCTCCATGTTTAGTGAGTGACTGACGGTTAAGACCAAACTACCTGTATAAATGTTGTTTGTTGGCGCGTGCAATGCAATGATATATTTTAAGAAGTTCTTAAGGAGGAAAAATAACAAATTCGTAAGAAATGACAGTTCTTAAGACGGTTCTTAAGAAAATATTGAGTAATTGCACTTAAGAACTTTCTTATGAACTTCTTAATTTTAGATCTTAAGACATTTCTTAAGATCGTTCTTTAGAACATATTGTTGAATCTGGCCCCAGATTGCATCCTTTTTCTTGCCACTGCTCGTCTGGAACAGCTGAGGGCCGACAGAAGCGGAAGTGAGGAAGAGAGGAAGTGAGGAAGTGAGGAAGTGACGCACCACCCGCTGCTGCTCCAGGTCCGCCTTGTTTCCCACCAGCACCATGGGGAAGTCGTCCCTGTCCTTCACTCTCAGGATCTGGGTGTGAAACTTCTGGACCTCATGGAAACTGTTGGAAGACACAGACAGACAAAATAAAAACAAATCCAGGCGATTCCTCGTCCCTTTTGAAGGTCGCAGAAACAGTTTGGTGCTCATGAACTCTGGCCAAGCTGCAGATAAAGTTGTGTGTTATATGTGTATATCCGTCCACACAAGTCAAAACCATAAACATGAACATTTGAAAAGATGTCTGAAAACTTGGTGAAACAAACTGGAAAGATGTACAGGACACGTTCTGTGATCAGAGCCGGCATGTCCCCTCTTTGATGACGGCCAAATACAATACACAGATGTTTTCACACACAATTAAACACATACACGTCCCTGAGTTTATAAGTGGAAGGAAGTCAAAGCAAAATGTTTAAAAACAACTTCTGGATTTTTTAAGACTACCGTTTCAAAATCTTTTTTTTTGTAAAATCAGAGGTGGGTAGTAACGAGTTACATTTACTCCGTTACATTTACTTGAGTACGTTTTGGGAAATGTTGTACTTTTAGGAGTAGTTTTGAATCACTATACTTTTTACTTTCACTTGAGTAGATTTGTGAAGAAGAAACTGTTCCTCTTACTCCGCTACATTAGGCTACGTTGAGCTGTTACTTTTCTTTTATCCCTTTTATCCACGTACGCGTCAATCTCATGACATCACTGGGTGATTCTTTGGGAAAAATGTTTGTTTTTGCATGTTTTGTCACATTTACACAGACTCAAACACACACAGAGTTTCTATGAGTTCATGTTTGTTCTAGTTCTGCCTGGTTAAAAAAGAAAAGTACAAAGGCTGGAAATTTTGTGCTACTTGTGCTTAATTTATTTTTTTATTCTGTTATTATTTTATTTATTTTATTATGTATTAAAGTACTTGAATTTACTTTGAGATTATTCTAATTTAAGCTATTTTTAATTTTTTATTCATTTTAATTAATTTTATTATTTTATTGATTTAATTTTCCTGAAGATGATTATTTTGTACTTTTGTCTGTTTGAATGGTTGTGTTAAAAAAATAAATCAGACGTTACTCAACAGTTATTCAGTACTTGAGTAGTTTTTCCACCAAGTACTTTTTTACTTTTACTCAAGTAATTATTTGGATGAATACTTTTTACTTCTACTTGAGTCATATTATTCTGAAGTAACAGTACTTTTACTTGAGTACAATTTTTGGCTCCTCTACCCACCTCTGGTTAAAATACATTTGTCCTGTAACTGTTTCCCAAGGCACATTTGGTAGTAATGCAATGTCGGCACAAGGGGGCAGTAATGCACCGAGTTGTGCTTTCAAAAAAGATGAACCGTCTAAAGAAGAATGTCTCTGGGGAAATGTCTTCCCCACTTATGATACTGACAAGAAGAGATCTCAGAACGGCTGGAGAGGAAGTGTTCTGCTCATTTAGAGGGAATTCCAGTAGTTTGGAAACATAGCTGGAAGTTGAGGATTGACAACGTCCCAGGTTTGATTTCAGCGCTGTAGCCAGCCTGACTCACAGCCACCGCTCCGTTGAGTCACGTATTCCTTCAAGAAATGACTTCATGAACGTCTTTACAGCTAAAACTGTTTCCAGAACACAGAAACTCCGGGGCCTGCGCCTCACTGTTTCCTCCCATGAGTTACTGAATGGAGAACATCTGGAAACCACTGCAGAGACTGGATTTGTACTTGCATTGTTTCCGTCCTGTTTTCTGTGACCTAAAAAATGAACAATAAAAAAAATCCTACAAACCTCAACTTCACCACTACTACAACAGCTTCATCTAAACCATCAACTAGTCTTTTAGACCCATCCAAGCAGACTGCTCCAGGAGGGGTTCCCTAAAATAACATTTACATCATAAATGTTATCAATCTGTTTTCAATAGGCGATGTGCCTCTAGTTTCTGTATTAGCCATTATTTAACATTTACTAGTATTATTCCAGGAGTGATCAGCAGCAAACCACCTACATTCAATCTTAAAAAACAAAAAAAAAACAGTAAATTCAAGTAAATGATGCTGGAAATTAACCAACTGACCAGACTAACAGCCTGTCCTAACTGCATGCGAGCGTCTGACTATCGCGTCGCACTGCGTGGCATTATTTTGATTGACAGCTGAAACTCGCTTTTTAAGCCTGATTTATGGTTCCGCGTTACACCAACGCAGACCCTACGCTACTCCTAAAAGAGTAAAGAGAGAAGTAAAAGATGGGTGATTACTTGTAATCTTCATACGTTTGTAGTTTCTAAACAGAAAACAAGCTTGATATCGTGATATTTAAATGTTCTTCTATTTTCTTCCTGTCGCTCGCGTTGAAAGCCGGTTGAAAGCGCTGTAGGAAACAGTCATGATGAGGAACGGCTGATCCAGTTAGTTGAAATGAGAAGTTATCTCTATGATTCCTCCTCATTTCACTACAAAAACCTCAATAAAGTGGCAGAAAGAAATATTATCATATTATTATTATAAGGATATATGATCTTATTATTATATCTCATTATCTTATCAGAACCTTCCAGCTCCCTGGTGATCTCCCTCCAGCAGCTGACACTTTATTGAGGTTCTTGTATTGAAATGACTGTTTCCTACAGCGCTTTCAACCGGCTTTCAACGCGAGCGACAGGAAGAAAATAGAAACAGGGCGTCCGACAAATGTTCAACTCAAAACAGCGGCCAGTTAGGACAGTCCAATAGAAAATAAAGCAAAGGAATTGATTTAGTCGCTGACGCTCGCTCGCATCGCATGCAGTCAGGACACGGTGTAAATACGGTAATCAGACTGGTGTCCACACTGGTCCTGTTAGACCTCAGTGCTGCATTTAAAGGAGCGATCCCCCCACTGCTACACAGACTTGGACGTGTTGTAGGAATTGAAAGGAACAACATCAGCCCGGTCAGCCGTCCTAATTGTCGTCCTCATAGTCAGAGACCACAGCAGAATGGTATCAACAAAAGACCCCAGAAGGAGTCCAGATCCCAGATCTAAGAAGGTACAGTCTGAAAACCACCCATAGGGCCTCCCCATCCAAGAGGTGGCACCAACGGTCGCTCATCACACTGCCCGTTACACGCAGTTGGTTCGCGGCACGCTACGACCAATCAAAGCATCTAACCAGGTGATGTATGTGGAGCAACTGAAGCAAGACAATGAGAGAGGAGAGTTGTGTACAAGAGTCTGATAGCGTGAGAGAGACAGCAATTTCATAAAAATGGAACAGGGCTCTTTGAATCTGTCTCTGGTTGTGGACGTCAGATTCCAGGACTGAAAGTTCAAAATCAATCCCTGCTTTCCCCTGGTCCTCCATCAGAGTGATCAGAGAGACAACAACCACCAGTGGGGTTTCAATAAGACCCATTTAGCTCTCACTGGAGCTAACCGGTAGGGATGGGCGGTATGGACTAAAAAATGTATCACGATAACTTCTGGTATTTATCCCGATAACGATAAAAATGACGATAAAAAAATACCAATTCAACTCCACCTTTGTAACTATAAATCTATCACCACATTCAGTCTTTGGAGCCCCCAAATCACTGCTCTAAAAGAATAGTAAATGCTACTAAACTACACCAATTAAATTTAATTAATAAAAACCTATTAAATTAGTTACACCTGTACTGCAAAACTGGAATGACTCAAATTAAACAAGTTTGAAATGTAAGAACAGATTCAACATTTATTCAAACTGCATGGCTTAGACAGTGGGATAACAGTACAAACAGCAAAAGTATCATTGTCCTTCAAGTATTCCTAGCTTATAAAATCACAAAGTAGAAAAAAATACAACCTGATAAATAAAGAAACAGTATTGCCATCCTTTGCACTCACTGTTTTTTGCAGACTTTGCACATAATAGATGATGTTTGCTCCTCGTCACTCTTTTTAAATCCAAACCAGTTCCAGATAACGGAGCTGGAGCCTCGTTTAACAACGAGCTCCTCGCTCTCAGAGCCACCTTCGCCATGTTTGTTACACAAAAACCTCATCAACGGGAATTTATCCTTTTTACCGTGAGATACAAATTCTTACCGTGGGGAATTTTTTTGACGGTATATCGTGAACGGTAATATATCACCCATTCCTACTAACCGGTAAACTGAACAGTCAGCAGCAACAGCAAACACATCTACGTTGTAAAGGTATGGTTTGACTGCCGTTTTCCGGTTTGGTTTCCAAGAAAAAGTCTTGATCTTTAACTCTTTATCCCAACGCTGATTTAAATGCCGGCTATTCCTCAGCTGCAGCCATCCGTGCTGTTACATCCACATGACGCTGCCGCCCTGTCATCATCATGTCTCAGAATGCATCAAGTGGATGACATAAGTGGATGGCATAACTTTGTCATCTTGTACAACGTGGAGGAACCACAGAGTTATTTTTGACTGGGATTTACCCTTAAATTCACTTCCTTGGACCGCCTCCTCCCACCTTCATCACTTCACCGGAGTTATAACCGTCTGGGAGTCCAGCCGTCTGTCTTCACAAGAGTCACATACTGTCATGTAACTCCTCTAAACCCAGCAATTACATACATCTGATCTAAACCTGGTTCCTACGGTTCCATTAATCCCAGTAACACAATGGTTGGGATCAGTCGTATATGCCCAGCAGGACCAGTGTTTGGGATCATGGGATGGCTGCTAAAGCCTGAATTCTGGTTCTGCGTTAAACCTACGCCGTAGGGTACGCGGCTACGCGGGAGTCTCTCCGTAGCTACGCCGTAGCCTGACCTGCACCTCCCAAAAAATGGAACTACGACCCAACGAAGACCGAGAGGGCTGTGATTGGTTTGCTTGTTAGCAACACATTTCCAGTTCCAGACTGCACCATCCCCGCCATTTTTAAACATCTTGTTGTTGAACACGGACAGAACATTATCAACATGGACCAAGTCGTGGAGCGACTCATTGAAAACAACAACAGCTAAACAAAGAATCAACTAGAGAGGACGATAAACCATTCAGGAAAAGAACGTAACCCCCTAGTGCTCTGGGGGGGTACTGCACCATGGTGAAATGGGGTGACGGAGAAGTCTGAAGGGTTCACGACGGCGTCACAACGGCGTCACGACGGCGTCACAGCAATGACGTAGCCTCTGATTTGGTTTAACGCAGAACCTTAAATAGGGCTTAACTCGTCACTTTGCTCTGTAAACAGCCGTCAGATGTGTGAACTAAGCAAACAGAACCTGACGGAGTTCAACCAGCTGGACGGCGATCGCTCACGTAACCAACGGCAACACACACACAAACACACACACACACACACACTTACCTGCCCCGGTCATTCAGTGCAAACACCAGTAGGAAGCCTTCTCCTGATCGCATGTACTGCTCCCTCATGGCACCGAACTCCTCCTGACCTGCGGTATCCAAGACTGACACACACACACAATATATATATTATTATTATTATTATTAGGAATCTTTATTTCGGCTTGTACACACTTTTTTACAAAACAAGATGAAATGGTAAAATAAACATTTCTTTAGCCGAAAAGGTGTAGCTGAAGCCGTAGCTTATAGTGCCGACCCTTTTTTTCTTATGATCAGTTTAAATATGAGACATTAATCATTACTCCGTGGAAACAAACAATACATAAAGAAGACAAAAATAAGTAAGACAAAACACAAAATTGACGTTTCACATTCTAGAATGTTTTTGATAGTATACTTTATAATTATAGTGTTTTATATTTATTTACAGTATTTTCTTTAAACATTTCCTTAAACTTGAAGATAGAACGACACATTTTTAGGTCGTTGTCACAACTATTCCATATTTCTCTAGCCTTAATTGATGTCCATCTCTTTTTAATATTAGTTCTTGCTGTCGTCATCTCAAACATGAGTTTCCCCTCAGGTTATAGCAGGTTTCTTTTATTTTGAACAGGTGGAGATTATTTGTTGGTTTATAATAGTCAGATCTATTAATTATCCTTAACTCTCTTTTCTGTAACAGGAAAACAGGGTTTGTATTTGTTTTATAGGTGTTACCCCATACCGCCACACAATAAGTCATGTATGGAACTATGAGTGAGTTATACATCAAAAACTGTGCTTTTTGACAGAAAAAATTAAAAATTTGACAAAAAAAAAATAAGGGTCAATGACGAATAAGGATTTTCAACAGGTCAATTTTAAAATAATAAAAAAAAGAATATCTATAATTGCAGTAGTTCGAACATTAAGAATGTAGTGTAAACATAAATTCATATTAAAATTTTAAATTAAATGATTTCAGAGTTTTTTGTCAAGATGAATTGGCACTAGCCTTAAAAAAGGTCATGTGGTGCAACCATGATTCATATTAAAATAAATTAATTTCCTTAACATCTTTTTTTTTTACAAGTTTTCAGTATTATACAAAAATTGTTGTTTTTTTTAATGGTCGCCCCACATGATATTTCATAAAATGTACATCATCAGTCAAACTTTGTTTGTATATTATGATGGAAATATAAATACAAATGTGTTGCAATCTTACAGAGGACTACAAGACATTTGGGAAATCATGCCAGATAGGGCAGAAGATTGATTTAAATACATTTAGAATGATTTCAAAAAATGTTTTCAAAACAAGAGTCATGGTCAAAAATCCCAAATAACTAGTATTTTTTGTAAAATTCAAGTGAGTCCATATGTGGGACAGGTAGTTCATATATCTGTTATTTTCTTTATCCATTTAAACCTTTTTTGAATTGAAAAAAAATCTGTTTTTCAGAAAATATAAGCGTCACGTCATTGACCCATAAATACATGTGATGTATACAGGACTGTCTCAGAAAATTAGAATATTGTGATAAAGTCCTTTATTTTCTGTAATGCAAAAATGTCATCCATTCTGGATTCATTACAAATCAACTGAAATATCGCAAGCCTTTTATTATTTTAATATTGCTGATCATGGCTTACAGCTTAAGAAAACTCAAATATCCTATCTCAAAAAATTAGAATATTCTGGGAATCTTAATCTTAAACTGTAAGCCATAATCAGCAATATTAAAATAATAAAAGGCTTGCAATATTTCAGTTGATTTGTAATGAATCCAGAATGTATGACATTTTTGTTTTTTTTTAAATTGCATTACAGAAAATAAAGAACTTTATCACAATATTCTAATTTTCTGAGACAGTCCTGTATAAAGATACCTGGTGTAACAAACCAATACTGATTAGTTTATGTCTGCATACGAGCTCAGAGGTCATGTTTAGAGTTAAGTCAATGGCTGGAAGTTTTAAATGCATTTAAAAATAAATGATGTATTGTGAAGTAATTTGAGGTTTTTGTTGAAGGAACTGCCAGTGTTTTGACCTGAGAGCTCCAAGCACCTGGTGTTCCCTGATAAACCTTTATCTTCAGATGAACGTGTCAGAGGGGGACACCTGCTCCTCTGAAAGATGTTTTAACAGCGTGAACAATGTTTGTCCACTTCACAGTCGTGCTATTTCCAGATCTGAAGGGAACTGAGATAAAGCTTGAACATGTACAAAGACGGAAGGCATTTCTGACGTAGAGAGAAAACTGATTTAAAGGAAACTATTTCTCTAGTCTAGACCGTCTCAAAGGACAAATGTAAGACTAATATGGTCAAAAGCTAGAACACAGACACTTTGAAATCTGGTCTGGAGTGTTTTCGGTGTGTTTTAACACAAAGCCAAGAGGGGACGACATCAGGAAGGAGCTTAGAGAAGGGCGTGTTGCACACCGATCTGGAAAGAGTTGTGAAACCATTTATCCTCAATGTTCTCAAAACTGAAACATAGATTAATCCTCCCAACAAATATAACAGAAAAAACCAACAGCTACCTTTTATGATCGAATGATTTTATCATATTTAAACAGTTTTGTTTTGTTTTTTTTTAAGAAAAGATTAAATGAGGCGGTACTAACTTTTACACAACTGTATAACTTTATTCTTAAGGACTGAAATCAAACCGGATAAAACTGCCTGGATATTTACTGTCTGATGTGCATGATTCACGAAAGTGTGAAGAAACAGCAGCGTGACCCGCTCCGCTCTGACAACACGGGCCAGTACAAGTCCCAACAAGGCAATGAGCCTCGGGGCGGGTAAACACAGCGCCTGTGTAAGCGCTTCGCTTTCAAACAACGCCTTTTACACGCCCTGCGGCCTTTCTGAGTAACAGTGATTCACGTGTGCATGGCCTTACTGTCCAGCCGCGTCTCCTTCCCGTCCACGGTGCAGATCTTGGTGTAGGAGTCCTCGATGGTGGGGTCGTAGTCCGACACGAAGTAGGACTGGGGGAACATTCAGAGTCACAAACTGCACAGAGACAGCAGACTGCGTGTCTACAAGCAATAATCTGTTAAATCCTAGGACCAGTACCCCCCACTACCTCCCAGTACCCCCCAGTTAGACAGAACGGGTCTCATGTTATAGTGAAAGTTGAAATAAGGACAGAAAAATAAAGAACACGTGGAAAAAAATTATTAAAACAAAATGCTCACCACAAAATCTGATTCTAGAGTTAGTTTAAGGTGAGTCACTCGCTTACTTCAGCCCATCTTTACCCCAATTACCAGTTTGATCGCTGCGAATAACCAGGAAACGGGCCTCTACTGGGTCCAGATCCAAACCTGCAGGTCCTCTACAGACCACGAAGATCTGGATCCAGACCTGTAGTTCCTCTACTGACCACTAGGGTCCAGATCCAGACCTGTAGTTCCTCTACTGACCACTAGGGTCCAGATCCAGACCTGTAGTTCCTCTACTGACCACTAGGGTTCAGATCCAGACCTGTAGTTCCTCTACTGACCACTAGGGTTCAGATCCAGACCTGCAGTTCCTCTACTGACCACTAGGGTCTGGATAAGTTAGTCTTCGTTGACCTCTGGGTTAAATTGACCAACTTTACAGCAGAAATAAGCATTTATACATGTATTTAGTCCAGAGTGTTTCTGAACACGGGTAAAACAGCAACTGGTGGTAAAAGTGGTTCCAGGTGGCCTGCGGGCTCATTTCCCCATTTTGGGAGAGTGCTTTTCTATCTTCTGTTTCAATCTTTTGTTTTCTGTGGTCTGGCGTGCTCATATTATTCTGTCCAAACATCCAAACATCCTCATCTCAATACTACTGAAATGAGCTCACACCCCCGTGGATCCACTGGGGATCACGGCGTCTTTAGCTGAGCCTCAGAGACGCTGCAGAGCTGCACTTTCCGCTGGATCCCCGGTTTCTAAGTCAAAATACTTCCAGCGAACACGTGCAACATTTCAGATGTTGTTTTGGTGCTGAAATCAGAAATGACAGCTGTGTTTAGCCGACACGTGGCTAGCACAACCTGCCTGCTCCTTGCTAAGCGTGGGCATCAGACCGGCCCACCACCGGCCCACCACCGTCCCACCGTCAGTCCCTGTGGGTTTAAGTGACAGCTAGACGTTGGCTGCATCCGACCTCCGACCCTGAACAGGTACGTAAAAGTATGGAGAACAAAGCTGCTCTTTTTTTTCGTACCAGACTGTAAATATGTTTATTTCTGCTGTAAAGTTGAATGACCCACGGTGCGTCCGAAATGCCGTACTAAACAGTATATACTCAAAAAGTATACTTTAGTTCGGCACACTTTGAGTAAATATAAGTAGTCTGCATTAATTGGGACGTACTACTCAGAGACACACGGCACTTCCTGCCGTTGGGAGGGGGAGTTGTTACCATGGTAACAGCAGCAGTAGCAGCACCGCTCCGCTCTTTCCCATTTATCCTGGCCCAAACAAGATGACATTATATAATATTATATATGAATATTATAATATTAATATTATATAATAATATTATTCTACTTAATATTATACTTATGGAATATTTGTATCTGCGCAGCACTTAGCAACCAAACACCACTGCATTGCATTGTGGGAAGTTTCTGCTTAGCTAGTGTCCATCAATCCACACTAATACATTTCACCGGAATGAGTATGGATAGAACATACTATTGTGTACCTACTAATGTTTTGGACGCACAAAAAAATCTCACATACTGTTTTTGCTACTCATTAGGGTGGAAGTGTGGGATTTGGGAGGCAGACCAAGGACCAGTCCCAATCCCCCCCTAGTCCTACTTTTCAGCCCTACCCCTAAATTTTACACGTTCCCGTGAGGGTAGTGGTGTCCCAATTCCTCTTTGCATTTAGGGCTAGTGGACATAACGAGGGCTAGGGGGTATGAATCTAGCTCTTCAGAGCGAGGGATTTCAGATGCTGACTAGCTGAGAAAATTTCCCAGAATGCTTTACGTCATCATTTGCAGACTGAATCAAACAAAAAAACATGGCGGACATTTCAAATTTTTAGTGAATAAAATCAATATTTTGAGTTAGTTTCTGCATAAAAATGCGTTTTGATTACATTTCTAGCGAGAAGTATATATTTTACTTTCATAATATTCACTCAGTGAATGTACATAATCACTCACTTGGTCGTTGTTGCGAAGATCACGCCAGAATAAAGACTGATTTATGGTTTTGCGTTACTCCAACACAAAGCCTACGGCGTAGGTTACGCGGCGACGCGCACCGTACACCGTACCCTACGCCGTAGGCTCTGCATCGATTTAACGCAGAACCATAAATCCGCTCCCGAGCCGGCGGCTCTTCTCATCCCGAAAACATCAGAGCAAATTTCTTAACAGGCGTTATTAGGATAAACTGAGCCCAGGTTGGGGATCTTAAAGGTTACTTTTACGCTTGAAATAATATTAAAACTTAATAAAGTGGCATATTAACAGCCCTACAGCTGAAATTAAAACAGCTTTTATCTCTGGGCTTCCTGATATGGTGTGACGTATGTGCAAACGTAACTACGCAGTCTCTTACGTACCCCAACGTAAACCACGCAGTGACGTAGCAAGTGGTGTCCCAATCCCTAGAGAACATTACAAGGCCCTAGTGCTAGTGAGTGAGAGCTAGTGGTAGAAAGTAGGGGGTGTACTGGGATCTCCCCCTAGTGGCCAGTAGAAGAACTGCAGTCTTTAATTCCCGGTTGGTTCAACCTGGAATGTTGGGTCTGTGACGTCACAGGCCCCCACACACTGGACCCGGGTGAATGGTGGAGGTTCTGGTTCGGTAGTAAGTTATTCCCCCAACCCCCCAGACAGTGCTGTTCCCCCGGACCGGGCCTACCTGTATGAACTGGATGGTGAGCGCGCTCTTGCCCACCCCCCCTCCGCCCACCACCACCAGCTTCAGCCGGTCCTCTTCCCCGCTCATGGTCCTGGTCCTGGTGCAGGTCCTGGATCTGGATCTGGATCTGTATCCGGGGGTCCGGTCCCTTCAGTCCGCCCGGAGTCAAAGCAGCCAAACCGAGGAAAGTCCAGGTCCGAGTTCTCAAAGTTATAGCTCAAGGTGTTCAGAACTTTCCCTGAACTTTTCCCCTTGTTCTTCCCACCTGGAGGTCCTGGTCCTGCTCGGTTCGGAGCAGAAAACCACACCTTGTGGCAGAACTCCGCGGTATCCGAGGTATCCGAGAGTTCCGCTGCTCGGGGCCTCCGGCTTCAGGGCGGGACCTGCTCCTTCCTGGACCTGGTCCTGGTGCTGGTCCTGGTCCTAGTCCTGGTTAGCGGGTATGAGCCTGGCACGTCCAAAGCCGCGGGTTCGAGTCCTACTGCTGCTGCTCAACTTCTCTCAACTCAACTCCTTCCGCTCATTAAAGCCTGATTTATGGTTCTGCGTTTAATCGACGCAGACCTTACGGTGTGAGGTACGCGGCTACGCCGTAGCCTCTGCGTTGGTGTGACGTGGAACCATAAATCAGCCTAACGCCGAGCAGCGACGGCGCGCACCCCGGCGCGCACCTCGGTCCTTATTTGGTCATCGGGCCGTGCGTGACGTCATCTGTGCTGGCGGGGAGAGCAGCAGCAGCCTGGGATCCGGGGATCCGGACCCGGCGACCCGGAGACCCGGGTCCCCAGAACGGGTCTCAGGGGACCCGGGTCCCCTGAGTCCCGCTCTGGGGCGATAATACAGTTTCAGTTGGACTTTAAGGAATATTTAATTATTTTTAGAAAGTGTTGTGTAGCACTCACCCTTCCCTCCCTCCCTATCTTCCATCCTTCCATCCATGCATCCATCCATCATCCACCCATCTACTATCCATCCATCCATCCATCCTTCCATCCACCCCTCCATCCATCCATCCATCCATCCATCCAGCCATCCATCCATCCTTCCATCCATCCCTCCATCCATCCATCATCCATCCACCCATCCATCCATCCCTCCATCCATCCATCATCCATCCACCCATCCAGCCATCCATCCATCCAATCATCCACCCATCCATCCATCCATCCATCCTTCCATCCACCCCTCCATCCATCCAGCCATCCATCCATCCATCCTTCCATCCATCCATCCACCCATCCATCCATCCATCCATCCATCCATCCATCCATCCATCCATCCATCCATCCATCCCTCCATCCATCCATCCATCCATCCATCCATCCATCCTTCCATCCACCCCTCCATCCATCCATCCATCCGTCCATCCATCCATCCAGCCATCCATCCATCCATCCATCCCTCCATCCATCCATCATCCATCCACCCATCCATCCATCCATCATCCACCCATCCATCCATCCATCCATCCATCCATCCATCATCCATCCACCCATCCATCCATCATCCACCCATCCATCCATCCATCCATCCATCCATCCATCCATCCCTCCATCCATCCATCCATCCATCCATCCTTCCATCCACCCCTCCATCCATCCATCCATCCATCCATCCATCCATCCATCCATCCATCCATCCAGCCATCCATCCATCCATCCATCCTTCCATCCATCCATCCATCCACCCATCCATCCATTCCCCCGACGGCCCCACAATCTTCTGCTGGCCCCCGTTCCTTTGATTTCCAACGTTTTCTTTGAAATGTGTAATATTGTAGAAATCATGGTTACATTTTAATGACGACACACGAACACCACCAGGACACTACCAGGACACCACCAGGACACCACCAGGACACCATCACGACACTACCAGGACACCACCAGGACACCGTCAGGACACCACCAGGACACCATCACGACACCACCAGGACACCATCACGACACCACCAGGACACCACCAGGACACCACCAGGACACCACCAGGACACCACCAGGACACCATCACGACACCACCAGGACACCACCAGGACACCACCAGGACACCACCAGGACACCACCAGGACACCATCACGACACCGCCAGGACACCACCAGGACACCACCAGGACACTGTCAGGATACCACCAGGACACCACCAGGACACCATCAGGACACCACCAGGACACCACCAGGACACCATCACGACACCACCAGGACACCATCACGACACCGCCAGGACACCATCAGGACACCACCAGGACACCACCAGGACACCACCAGGACACTGTCAGGACACCACCAGGACACCACCAGGACACCACCAGGACACCACCAGGACACCACCAGGACACCGTCAGGACACCACCAGGACACCACCAGGACACCACCAGGACACCATCACGACACCACCAGGACACCGTCAGGACACCGTCAGGACACCATCATGACACCATCACGACACCATCACGACACCACCAGGACACCACCAGGACACCACCAGGACACCACCAGGACACCATCAGGACACCACCAGGACACCACCAGGACACCACCAGGACACCACCAGGACACCATCAGGACACCACCAGGACACCATCAGGACACCACCAGGACACCACCAGGACACCACCAGGACACCACCAGGACACCGCCAGGACACCGCCAGGACACCACCAGGACACCACCAGGACACCACCATGACACCACCAGGACACCACCAGGACACCGCCAGGACACCGCCAGGACACCGTCAGGACACCACCAGGACACCACCAGGACACCATCACGACACCGCCAGGACACCACCAGGACACTGTCAGGACATCACCAGGACACCACCAGGACACCAACAGGACACCACCAGGACACCATCACGACACCACCAGGACACCACCCCAGGGACGGCAGCTGCCACACCTCAGCTTCTGGGGGAAAATGTAATGTTTGTTTTTTAAATAAATGTATGGAATTACTCTGACTCTATTTGTATTGATTATTCTATTAGTTAATACTATATTAAAGTATTAAGTAATAGAATAATCAATACAAATAGAGTCAGAGTAATTCCATACATTTATTTAAAAAACAAACATTACATTTTTAATACATATACCCCTCCTTGAACCGCCACCTTACTGTGGTGGAGGGGTTTGTGTTGCCCGAGTGATCCTAGGAGCTATGTTGTCGGGGGCATTACGCCCCTGGTAGGGTCTCCCATGGCAACCAGGTCCTAGGTGACGGGCCAGACTAAGAGCGGTTCACAGGCTAATCATGGTAAACAAAACACCAAGGACCGTTACGTCGCCCGGATCGGCGTCACCGGGGCCCTTCCAGAGCCAGGCCTGGGGTTGGGGCTCGTAGGCGAGCGCCTGGTGGCCGGGTCTTTGCCCGTGGGACCCGGCCGGGCTCAGCCCGAAATGGCGACGTGGGCCCGCCTTCCCGTAGGCCCACCACCCGCAGGAAGGACCGTGATAAGCTGGTGCCATGTGGACTGGTTAGCAGTCGTACCGGCAGGCCAAGCGAGCCGCGGCTCGGGCGGTCCTGGAGGCAAAAACCCGGGTCTGGGAGGAGTTCGGGGAGGCCATGGAGGAAGACTTTCGGTCGGCCTCGAGGAAATTCTGGCGGACCGTTCGGTGCCTCAGAAGGGGGAAGCAGTACTCTGCCGGCACTGTTTATGGTGTGGGTGGGGAGCTGTTGACCTCGACTGGGGACATCATCGGACGGTGGAAGGAATACTTCGAGGATCTCCTCAACCCGACTGACATGCCTTCCACTGAGGAAGCAGAGGGTGAGGACTCTGGGGCGTGCTCATCCATCACCCAAGCCGAGGTCACTGAGGTAGTTCGTAAGCTCCTCAGTGGCAGGGCACCGGGGGTGGATGAGATTCGCCCTGAGTACCTCAAGTCTCTGGATGTCGTAGGGCTGTCTTGGTTGACACGCCTCTGCGACATCGCATGGAGGAAGGGGACAGTACCGCTGGAGTGGCAAACCGGGGTGGTGGTCCCTCTGTTTAAAAAGAGGGACCGGAGAGTGTGTTCCAACTATAGGGGGATCACACTTCTCAGCCTCCCCGGGAAAGTCTACGCCAGGGTACTGGAGAGGAGATTACGGCCGATAGTGGAACCTCGGATTCAGGAGGAACAATGCGGTTTTCGTCCCGGTCGTGGAACACTGGACCAGCTCTACACCCTCCGCAGGGTGCTCAAGGGTTCATGGGAATTTGCCCAACCAGTCTACATGTGCTTTGTGGATCTGGAGAAGGCATTTGACCGTGTCCCTCGTGCCATTCTGTGGGGGGTCAGTGAGTATGGAGTCCAGGGCCCTCTATTAAGGGCTGTCCGGTCTCTGTATGATCGGAGCAGGAGTTTGGTTCGCATTGCCGGCAGTAAGTCAGACTTGTTCCCGGTGCATGTTGGACTCCGGCAGGGCTGCGCTTTGTCACCGGTCCTGTTCATAATTTTTATGGACAGGATTTCTAGGCGCAGCCAGGGGCCGGAGGGGATCCGGTTTGGGAACCACAGGATTTCGTCTCTGCTTTTTACGGATGACGTTGTCCTGTTGGCTTCATCGGACCGGGACCTTCAGCATGTGCTGGGGCGGTTTGCGGCCGAGTGCGACGCGGCAGGGATGAGAATCAGCACCTCCAAGACCGAGGCCATGGTTCTCCACTGGGAAAGGGTGGCGTGCCTTCTCCGGGTGGGTGGAGAGGTCCTGCCTCAGGTGGAGGAGTTCAAGTATCTCAGGGTGTTGTTCACGAGTGAGCTAAAGATGGAGCGGGAGATTGACAGACGGATCGGTGATCTCTGGAAAGCGTCTAGAGATAACATCTGTTGTATTAGACGCTATATAAATAAAATTGAATTGAAATTGAATTGAATCGGTGCAGCGTCCGAAGTTATGCGGTCGATGTACCGGACCGTCGTGGTGAAGAGGGAGCTGAGTCGAAAGGCGAAGCTCTCAATTTACCGGTCAATCTACGCACCTCCCCTCACCTATGGTCATGAACTTTGGGTAGTGACCGAAAGGACAAGATCACGGATACAAGCGGCCGAGATGAGTTTCCTCCGCAGGGTGGCTGGACGCTCCCTTAGAGATGAGTTTCCTCCGCAGGGTGGCTGGACGCTCCCTTAGAGATAGGGTGAGGAGTTCGGTCACCCAGGAGGAGGTCGGACTCGAGCCGCTGCTACTTTACACTGAGAGGAGTCAGCTGAGGTGGCTTGGGCATCTGTATCGGATGCCTCCTGGACACCTCCCTAGGGAGGTGTTCCAGGCATGTCCCTCCTCCCTAGGGAGGTGTTCCAGGCATGTCCCACCGGGAGGAGACCCCGGGGAAGACCCAGGACACGCTGGAGAAACTATGTCTCTCGGCTGGCCTGGGAACACCTCGGACTCCCCTCGGAGGAGCTGGAGGAAGTGTCTGGAGGAAGAGATGGAGGAAGAGCTGGAGGAAGTGTCTGGGGTGAGGGCAGTCTGGGCATCTCTGCTGAGGCTGCTGCCCCCGCGACCCAGGAACGGATAAGGAGCGGACGATGGATGGATGGATGGATGGATGGATGGATGGATGGATGGATGGATGGATGGATGGATGATTAGATAGCAGCAATATAAGTGTATGTTATTTCCAAAAAAGGCCTTGAAAAAGTTAACATTTTTGAGACACAGGCAACCACTGCACACTCAAGAGCCCTGAGAGAGTTTGGCTGGAAGAATATTGTGAGATACTTCATCACCCCCAGAATAACAGCACTACAAACACACACTCAGAGCCGGGGATTTTGTTGGAGGCAATGCGGAACCTCTATGGCAAACCATTACCATATTTTATGGGCTTGCCCAAAGATACAGCCATATTGGCAGGAGGTGGCAACTGCGATATCTGAAATGTTGGGAGTGGAGTTAGATTGCTCGTTCATCACACTATATTTAGGAAAGATGCCAAAAACTGTTCCTCTTAAAGATAAATATTTGCTGAAGATACTTCTGGCAAGCAGCAGGAAAGCGATAACTCGTAGTTGGTTGCAGGCTGATCCTCCAACAAAAGATCAGTGGCTGAAGATTGTATAAGGTGTTTATTGTATGGAGAGACTCACTTTTGTACTGAAACTTGAACTGCAGAACTGTGACAAGTACTGGGAAAAATGGATCATGTATGCACACTAATAAAGATATGACACGGTAGCACGGTGTATGGAAGAAACTATATTGGCTTGACTTTGTAACACCCATGATGCTCTCAGATTCTTTGTTGCCTAAATAAAAAAAAAAGAGTATAAAAAAAATGTCTGCGGTCCCAGAAAAAACTTAACTTGTAAATAAAATATAATTCTCCTTAAAAAAAAAATAAAAAAAAGTATGAGTATTTGCTGGGCATGTTCATTGATACTGTAGTTAAGTTCTGTGACTCGTAACCTTGCCATACCCTAGCTTTGACTGAATTGACGCCTATGAGGACGCCATCAGGACACCACCTGGGCTCTGCAGGAATCCAATTTAAAATTTTATTACTTGCATATAAAGCCCAAAACGGCTTAGCTCCGCATTATTTGCAAGACCTGATAGTGCCTTATGTTCCTGGCAGAACTCTCCGTTCTCGGAGTGCAGGTTTACTCGTAGTTCCTAGAGTATCCAAATGTAGATTTGGAGGGCGGGCGTTCTGCTATCAGGCACCATTACTATGGAACCAACTTCCAATCTGGGTTAAGGAGGCTGACACCACCTCCACCTTTAAAACTAAACTTAAAAACCTTTCTGTTTAGTAAAGCCTATAGCAGTGTAAACGTTTAAAAAACACACAAGGATCCAGAAATCTCATAAACCCACATTTTATTCACGGTGCAGAAAGCAAACAGGTTCATGTTCAAAATGAGGGGGAAAGAACAGGTGGTTTTGAACTGCAGCAACACGTGACGTTCACTACAATCAGCAGCGCTGGATCTGGAGCTGAGGAAGGCTGACGGAGCTGAGGAAGGCTGACGGAGCTGAGGAAGGCTGACGGAGCTGAGGACAGCAGATGGAGCTGGCTGTCATGTCACTGACCTGCTGATAATTGGCCTCCTTGTTTGCAGATGTTCCTCCAGATGTTAGCGGTTAGTGCCACCTGCCTGATCCTGACCATCTCCAAAGTTTTTAGTTTTTTAGATGTGTTGCTTCCATCAAATTCAAAATGAGCTTTTATTGTTCATGAGCAGGTAAAACGCTTCACTTTTAGCGTTCGTGATCTTTAATGAGTGAAATACGAGTTCATGACATTTGCAAGAGTGGATTCTGATTTGAGTCCTGTTTTTCACTTCTCAGAGTTCCTCTGGTGGTTTCCTGCTGCTGATGATGATGAAGATCCGTTTGATGGAACTCAGCATCTGGACGCCGAGACTCTGAACCACCGCTCTCAAAAAGAACCCTTGTAGCACCCTTTAATGTAATAATTTCCTGAAAATGTAATAACGCCTGCAAATGCAATAAAACTTGCTCTTTACTCAATCGAAAATGTAATAAAACCCAATAATGTAATAACTTCCCCAATAATGTAATAAAATATCCTGACGGATATTGTAATAACATTTTTACCAATAATGTAATACCTTATTAGGTTATTGGGAGTTTATTACATGGTACTCAAAGTCTGCAATTTAACCAAATAGTCATTCTGGTGTTTCAAATCCAGCGTATACAACATTCTTAGATTCTTAAAACACAAAATGTAGAACTTTGGACTGAAAGTGAACATATATATTACATTATTTGTCAAGTATTACATTATCAGTTTTGGAAAAAAAAAAAAAGACCCACCTCTAATTGTAATAAATTCCCAATAATGTAATAAGGTATTACATTATCGGTAAAAATGTTATTACAATATTAGTCCGGATATTTTATTACATTATTGGTGAAGTTATTACATTATTGGATTTTATTACATTTTCGATTGAGTTAAATGCAAATTTTATTACATTTTCACATTATAGGGTGCTACAACCCTCCACACGCAGAAAAATACCTGTTAGAATAAGTGAATCTTCCAGGAGTAAAGTTCCCAGCTCAGTGTGAAGCGTTGGTGTTTTCTCCTGTTCATCTCTTCAATAAATACATAAATAGAGGAGGAGGGTTGTGTGAGCGTGTCTGTGTGTCCCAGGGGTGGGGGCCCCCTCAGCACCTGTACGGCAGCGCGGGGGTCCCCATCCTGACGGGCTGGGCGAACAGCCCCCCCAGCAGCAGCCTCTCCCCCCAGCCCAGCAGTTTGTTCAGCGTGACGTTGAGCGGCGACAGCAGGCCCGGCTCCCTCAGCTGGGTCCTGCAGCCCCCGTGGCCCCCGTGGCCCCCGGCCCCGCCGCCGCTCCGGGGCCCCTCCTCCTGCCCCCTGCCAGGGACACAGACCGCGTCTGAGGTGGGAGGGGCGGGGCCCGTTCCCAGAGGCGTCAGAGAAAGAGTGAGGCTCCTCCGCTTCTCCAGCAGAGACGCCGGGGCTGATGGGAGTTGTAGTTGTGTGGGTTTTTTGAGGGGCTCGGGGGGGCCGGAACCGGGCCCCTGGCATGTGTTGTGGCTGCGCCGCTGGTTTGGACAGAGGCTCAGATCAGGAGGACAGAGTCTGTGCTGCTGGTCTCCACCTGGAGGTGGAGGTGTGTGTGGCGTGGAGTCCTTGTGAGCGCGTGCAGACCCCCGGTCCGCCCCTCGCTCCGCCCCTCGCTCCGCCCCTCGGTCCGCCCCTCGGTCCGGCCCCCGGCTGCACCCGGGGCTCCCCGCTCTGCCGTCAGCAGGCGGGGGGGGCATGGAGAAGTCCCCCCCGGGGGCCCGCTGGCTCAGGGCCCCCTGGAAGTGCTGCAGCTGACCCAGGAAGTTGAAGTTGGGGGAGATGGAGGGCCGGCGCTCCTTCACAAACCTGAGGAGGGAAACAGACAGGAAGTGGGTTAGAGAAAAACAGAGCAGGTCCCGCTTGGAATTCTTATTTTTTCACTTTTTTTTAATGTGTCAAGTTTTAAGCCTGACTTATAATAACTTTTGAATGTGTTTTATTCTGCTTCTATCACCTTATTAACCAGTTCCTGACTGGGTTATTAGCTACATGTGTTTATGGTTGATGAAACTTTGTCCTCGTCAGACGTGGAAGGAGTAACGTTAGGCCGAGCTGGAACGTTACAATCTCCAGCTTTAGACTTCGTTATTGTCACTAATTTATCCATCAGGTCTAACTAGCGTTAAATATGAAATAGCCAAGTCAATTTCGCAACAAATTTTCTTTTCTTAAACAGCTAGCTAGCTCATTTTTCCGCTCTAAAGTGTTGTAGACTAAATAGTTATTGTCAAAAGTAGATTATTATCACCTGTTAATGGAGTTTTCTCAATCATATATATATATATATATATATATATATATATATATATATATATATATATATATAAAAGTCTGTTTCATGACAGCAGAAGTCTGTTTCATGATCCAACTCTGAGGGTCAGATGTTCATAAACCTGGTGCTGAGGAGAGAATTAAAAAGATCTAGACGGAGATAAGGAACGACCAGATCTACCAGGAGATCTGTCTCTTCATAGCTGCTCACGGCTCCAGCTGACTGTTCAGCAGCGCCGAGACAAACTGAAAGCTTGAAGCTTCTTTTACTCTCATTTTTTAACTTGATATCAAACACAAGCCACAGACCCAGCAGCACATCTATCATCTCCTCCAGGTTCTGTTGTTGTCTCCTTCATTTAGATACACAATCAAATACGTCACAGCAGCTTCTCCAACCTCCTACTTCTGCTCCAGGTGCTGATTGTAGTGGAAAAGAAACCAGTCGAGCTGAGCTGAGCTGAGCTGAGCCGAGTACGTACTAGTGGAAAAGCTCCATATGTTTTGAGCTGCAGATGATGAGAAATTCCAATCCCTTTTTCCCAGTTGTTCTCAGATGGTACTTGTGGGAGCCTCCGCCTCTCTGAGCTCATCTCTCTACACCCCATCATGTCACAGACCTGTTCACCATTAACCTAATTACTTCTGCATGTTCTTTCTCTCAGTACGAGGGGTTTTCCAGCCTTCTGCTGCTCACACCCCAACTCCTCTAAGACATGCTGTCATCAATCCAGAATAAGCTTCTCCATCAAATACAATAATAATAACATCTCACTCTGAACATTTGATGTTTTCTGTGTTCTATTGGGGATAAAATGATGAAGAATGAGATATTTAAATATTATTTATTATTTATTAAATATTTATTTAAATATATATATATATATTTAAATCTCTGAGTTCTTTAGTTCTTTATTTACAGTTTACACAACCTGAAGAGTTTCTGGGGGTGGAGACTTTTTTTAAAAAAGGACCTAATTTGATTTTGATTTGAAGATTTTATTTCGAACGTGCATGTTAAAAAAGAATACAAAAAAGTAAAAAAACAGTAAAAAAAACACTATACTATACTATACTATAGTATAGTATACTATAGTATACTATACTATACTACACTATACTATAGTATACTATACTATAATATACCAGACAGCTCCTCTTCCACAAAAGACCTGCGTGCTCTTCCTGTTAGTTCTCATAAATTACGACTTTATTCTCGCAACATTATGACTTTATTCTCGTAACTTTACAACTTTATCTCATATTATTATGACTTATTATCACTATTACTCCGTCGTATTTACCCGTCTAGTTAGAGTTTCATAAACTTCAGATTAAAAATACTGACTTCTTGTCTTCTAGGACATTAGGATGTTAGTTTAAAACGTGTGTCCCGTGCTCCCTGTACCTGTAGGCCTGGTCCAGGTCCATTCTTGTCTTTTAGGACATTAGGATGTTAGTTAAATACCTGTAGGCCTGGTCCAGGTCCCCTTTTAGGACATTAGGGTGTTAGTTTAATACCTGTAGACCAGGTCCAGGTCCCCTTTTAGGACATTAGGATGTTAGTGTAATACCTGTAGGCCTGGTCCAGGTCCCCTTTTAGGACATTAGGATGTTAGTTTAATACCTGTAGGCCTGGTCCAGGTCCAGGTCCCGGCTGTACATGACGTAGGCCACGGCCAGGGCCGGGGAGCGGGAGATTCCTGCAGCACAGTGCACCAGCACGGAGGCTCCGGAGGACATGGCTGCATCTGGGGACACACATGGAGCCGTTACCACGGCAGCACGGGGAGAGGACAGGGTTAACGAGAGCGTGTGTGGTCCTGACCGAGGAAGTGCAGCGCCTGTGGGATCCAGGGCAGCAGGTCGTCCCACAGGGAGTCGTCAATGGGGATGCGGAGATATCTGGAGCAGGGCAGGAACGAGGGCTGGGGGCTGCAGCGGCTCACGCTCACCACGTAGGAAATGCCCAGAGACGCCAGCCGCTCCTAGACACACACACACACACACACATGCAGAGTTTATATTTATGCAAGCACATAATCTCCCACCCCGACAGCACTCAGACTGCAGGGAGGTTTTGTGAGCGAGGCCTGGATAAATGCACCAGATCAGATCAGCTGATCTGAGCTGGTGCACGGACCGCCTCGGCGGAGGAATGCTGTTCACTGATACGTGACCTGTGACGTCATATCCTCGTCAAATTAAAACCACTACAACTAGAACATCTCAAATCCGGGCTACAGGACTGTCTCAGAAAATTTGAATATTGTGATAAAGTCCATAAAGGAGATGAGTTTTTAGTCTATGTTTAAAAATATCCACATTTCCAGCTCCTCTCAGATCCTCCGGCTGTTCCACAGTTTTTAAAATTAGAATATTGTGATAAAGTTCTTTATATTCTGTAATGCAATTACAAAAACAAAAATGTATGACATTTTTGCATTACAGAAAATACATTTCTGTAATGCAAAAATGTCATACATTCTGGATTCATTACAAATGAACTGAAATATTACAAGCCTTTTATTATTTTAATATTGCTAATCATGGCTTACAGCTTAAGAAAACTCAAATATCCTATCTCAAAAAAATGGAATATTCTGAGAATCTTAATCTTAAACTGTAAACCATAATCAGCAATATTAAAATAATAAAAGGCTTGCAATATTTCAGTTGATTTGTAATGAATCCAGAATGTATGACATTTTTGTTTTTTTAATTGAATTACAGAAAATAAAGTATTGTTTTTTTTATTATATGGCTCAGAAAATACTTAAAGAAATGCCTACTGATATGCATTTTGCCCAAATGATTTGGGATGAAACACATAACTGACGATAGAATCTATGTGACCGGCAAGTGTTTTTTTTTTTTTTTATTGCGGTCAGTGGGGTGGCCACCCCTGGCCACCCCCTGGTGGCGCCACTGCCCTGCAGATCAGCACGCAAACTCAGATCTGCATAAATCACGGGTCCATTTGCACAAACTGTAAACCATAATCAGCAATATTAAAATAATAAAAGGCTTGCAATATTTCAGTTGATTTGTAATGAATCCAGAATGGATGACATTTTTGTTTTTTTAATTGAATTACAGAAAATAAAGAACTTTATCACAATATTCTAATTTTCTGAGACAGTCCTGTATATGAAACAACAATTGTGTGCATAATTCACTTCCGATGGTTGAGCGTCTCAGCCGATGGCTGGCTGTCATCACTTCCTCGTAATTCATGGTCAAGAAGTGAAGCCTCTAGCTCCGACACTAATGCACTAATGCCTTCATAACCAGCAGGATAGACGACTGTAATGCTCTTCTTACTGGTCCACCCAAGAATACCATCAATCAGCTGCAACTGGTTCAAAACGCTGCAGCGCCAGTTCTGACTCAGACCAGGAGGAGAAAACACATTAGGCCCATTTTAAAATCCTTACACTGCCTACCTGGTAGTTTTCGTGTTGATTTTAAAGTTCTTTTATTAGTTTATAAAGTGCTACATATACGAGTATATTTCAGAGATGTTTTTTATTTCTATGAACCAGGAAGGAACTCAGATCCTCTGGCTCTTCCTTTCTAGCTGTTTCCCCAGAATAGAACTAAAACATTTGCTGCTTTTAGCCACTTTTATCCTCCAAAAATGTGGAACAGCCGGAGGATCTGAGAGGAGCTGGAAATGTGGATATTTTTAGACTCTTTGGTCTGGCTTTTATGTAGCATCAAATGTTTTAGTTTTATTCTGTTTAACATTTTTTAGAGGGATTTGTTTTATTTATGTATCTATTTCTTGTAATGTTTTTATTATTGTTATATTTTATTGTTGTGTACTGATTATTTTTTAGCCTTAATTCTTGAACTTTTATCATTATTTCTA
The DNA here is from genome assembly GCF_033807715.1 of Cololabis saira. Classification (NCBI taxonomy): domain Eukaryota; kingdom Metazoa; phylum Chordata; class Actinopteri; order Beloniformes; family Belonidae; genus Cololabis; species Cololabis saira. The sequence goes on along the minus strand of NC_084607.1, from coordinate 35,052,960 downwards.
TTTCTATATTTATTTCATTTTAATTAACTATATTGTATGTCAGTGTGCATTGGTTTCCTAGTTTTTATTTTATTCTTATTTTTCCTTCAAAATGTTAAGCACCTTGTATTTCATGTACTTGGATGAAAGCTGCTATATAAATAAAATTTGATTGATTGAGCAGTGTGTTGTGAAGAGGATGGTGTCTGTCTGTCCACGATCGTCTTCATTTAGGAACTATCCTCCTTTGGTTAATCATCTCCAGGCTAGTCTGCCATACAGGATTTATATTTCTCCACCTCTCCCACAACAGAAAAACTGCTTGTCTTAATCCTGGCTCTCCTAAAATCCACAATCAACTCCTGTGTCTTGTTCAAGTTTAAGTTGAGAAGCCTGATGGTTGCAGAGGTGGGCGTGTCCCAGCCGTCTTCCGGACACGGCACCATAAAATGATGCATCGTAAACCTCCGGGTGACATCCGTCCAGTCTCTCTAGTAATTATACCGTCTATGCCGGAGCCTGACGCCGCTCCAGTTCCACTTTCCGAGCTACTTGGAATGCAGCAAAAGTTTCCTCTGCAGGGGAATGGAAGTTTAACTGAACCAGTGCTGCGTTTTCCTTTAGTTTTCCTTTAGTTGGTACAAATGGACTCGTGATTTATGCAGATCTGAGTTTGCAGCGTTTACGGTGATTGCATGCGTGCTGATCTGCTGGGCAGTGGCGCCACCAGGGGGTGGCCAGGGGTGGCCACCCCACTGGCCTCAATAAAAAAAAATAAAAAAAAAACACTTGCCGGTTACATAGATTCTATGGTCAGTTATGTGTTTCATCCCAAATCATTTGGGCAAAATGCATATCAGTAGGCATTTCTTTAAGTATTTCTGAGCCATATAATAAAAAACAATATACAGAACTGTCTCAGAAAATCAGAATATTGTGATAAAGTTCTTTATTTTCTGTAATGCAATTAAAAAAACCATGTCATACATTCTGGATTCATTACAAATCAACTGAAATATTGCAAGCCTTTTATTATTTTAATATTGCTGATTATGGTTTACAGTTTAAGATTAAGATTCCCAGAATATTCTAATTTTTTGAGATAGGATATTTGAGTTTTCTTAAGCTGTAAGCCATGATCAGCAATATTAAAATAATAAAAGGCTTGCAATATTTTAGTTGATTTGTAATGAATACAGAATGTATGACATATTAGCATTACAGAAAATAAAGGACTTTATCACAATATTCTAATTTTCTGAGACAGTCCTGTATATATGCCTTAGGTTTTTACTAACATGATATTAACGATTAATATATATGCAGACAAGTTAGAAAGAAGAAAAAAAAAGTATTTCTGAGCCTGTATACTAAAGTATAATAAAATCCTGTAATGATGGTTTTTAGTTTTGGTTCCACCCCAAGGATTGAAGTGGCCCCGTCTGCCCCCCTAGCAAACATGTTTGGAGCGCCCCTGCTGCAGCTGGTCTCACCTGCGTGACGTCACTCTCCGCCCCCAGGTAGAGCCTGGGCAGGATCATGCTGAGGGGGGGTCGCTCCGCCCCCGGGTCCCGAGACCAAACCATCTGCACACAAACACACAAATCACGCAGGTCAGACGCGGCCAGAGCTCCAGTCACGTGATCACAGCTGTGCACAAATATACAAGCTTTTTCATTCCCAATCTGCCCAGATCACTTCCCAGGCAAATACTTTTTTGTGCAATCATGCAACGGAATACAAACAAACGTCAACTCATTTTGAAAAAAAAAAAAATAGTTTTTTTTTTTTACAATAAAGTGATATTTTGTCATGCACGTCGTGAATGTTCTGATGAAACTTGGACTTACAGTGCTCTCCTGTGCAGAGTGGTGTCCTGCTCGCAGCTCGGGGTGTTTGTGTCGCAGCTCTCTGCAGCCCTGCAGCAACACGGGTCCTTGTTTTCTGTCTGAGTGAACTCTGTGCAGAGCTCTGCTGCTCTCCGTCCTGCTCTCCTCTCTGGACGATGAGCTCATCCTCTCCCCAACAATAGATCACTACTGGGTGATGTCATCTGCAGCCAATCAGCGTCGAGCTGGGCTCTCCACGGCAGAGAGAGAGAGAGAGAGAGAGAGAGAGAGAGAGAGAGAGAGAGAGAGAGAGAGAGAGAGAGAGAGAGAGAGAGAGAGAGAGAGAGAGAGAGAGAGAGAGAGAGAGAGAGTTGATGGTGTGTCGTCATTGCTTCATCAACCTCCCAGATATTTCCGTGTAGGCTAACTCTGAGCCGGTGTTCTGAAATTTTTGCTGCTTTGCCAAAAAATGCTCCCTGATGGTTTTCTACCTTTGCAGAGCTTCAATTTTACTGTGTTTTACTCATGGATGTATTGGTTTTACTCCCTAAACCACTTCCTTGTCTCTTGCCAGGCCGTCATTGTAAATAAGAATGTTCTTAATGACCTGCCTGGTTAAATAAAGGTGAATGACTGAATTAATATCAAATAAAGCAATAGAATTGTTGTTTTTTTCTCTTTATCGTATAATGTTCACAAAGTGTAATGCATTCATGGATTCATGGGTAAGTGTATTTTGAAGGATCAAATACTCAACATCCCATATTATCCATTTTACATCATGCAAGAAATGATGCAAACTTTGAAAATCGACTGTGCGCATGCGCAGAACCACAAAGTAGCATTTCTCAGCAGGTAGCAGAAATTGGCAGAACACCGGTGTTCTGTCGAGTTCTGCTGCTTCGTCGACAAATGCTACCGCCGCATAAACCGATGGCGTCTGTCTATCGATTTTTGCTACCCAATCAAAAAATGGTTTTCTACCTTTGTAGAGCTACAATTTTACTGTGTTTTACTCCCTAAATCACTCCCTTTTCCCTGAATGACTGAATTAATATCAAATAAAGCGATAGAATTGGGGTTTTTTTTCTCTTTATTGTATAATGTTCACGTCATAGGTAGTGTATTTTGAAGGATTGAAGGGATGCAAGGAATGATGGACGTGGCAATCAGACTTTGAAAATCGACTGTGCGCGTGCGCAGAACCTCAAAGTAGCAGTTCTGGAAGGGTAGCATGGATCGACGGAACAGCTGTTCGCCCGGATGAGAGCGGTGCATCTGTCTGTCTATCCGTCTGTCTGCAGCCCAGACTGATGTCTGGATCCTGCCCGAAGTCACGCACAACAGCCAACAAACATGCACGTCTCGTCTGAGTGACACACTATCTGTTTCCTCCCGGTAATTATCGGTTTGTACTGCCATGGATTCTTCCCATGTCCACAGTTGAACTCAGTGTCCAAACACCAGCTAGGGCTGGCTTGATCTATGGAGGTCGATTTGTGTCTTAATTATTCAATCAAAAAAGAAAGATAGCTTCAATCAGACTCAGAAAAATGCATTCGAACACTGTTTTGTTTGAAGCAACTTTTTTGATTGAAGTAGTGTTTTTTTGTGTTTGGGCCATATTATGGGTAGGACATTTGTGTCTTTATCATTTCATCAATAAAGGATTTGAAGTGTTTTGTTTTTTTGATTGAAGTGAAAAAAGTTTTGAAGTCTTTTTTTTGATTGAATCCTTTTGACACAAACATCCCGCAGTGGGCGGAGCTTCCCCATTGGTCAGACATGTTTGAGTGACAGGTGTCTACACCAACGATCAAGATCTTTTACATGTAAGTATCGTTTTTACCTCAGAAATGTGTGTTTCATTCATTACAACTGTGTGAAAGAACTTTCCATCCACCCATCCATCCACCCATTCATTCACCCACCCATCCATCCATCCATCCATCATCTATCCCAGTGATTCCCAACCTGTGGGCCGCGGCCCCCTGGTGGGCCGCGAAGGTATTGCAAGTGGGCCGCCAAATCATTTCCAAAAAAGTATGATTTTTGTGGGGGGGAATATAATTAAATAAAAATATACAGAATAGTGTTTTAAATGTCAGTTATGTTGTAAATTATATTAAAAATTATTAAATATTATTTTCATTGTTTTGTTTTCCTTCAAGTATTAGATATGTGACAAGCAGATGAGCGATAGGAACTTTAGTTGTTATCGGTCGGACCACTTTGCAGCGGGACTGCATTGCACTTGACTTATCTACGTTTGATGCTGATACCTTTCAATAAAAAAGTGCTCTGTGAACGCATTATATGGCCTTTGTATGTATGAGGTCGGAGGTGCTGCAAACATTTTTGAGACTTAAAAGTGGGCCCTGAGTTGGAAAAGGTTGGGAACCACTGATCTTTCCTATACTATCAAATACTAAAATTAAAAACCAGAAATTTGGTCAGAACCAACTGAATGTTCATGTTTTTATTAGGGCTGAGGCAGGAAACCGGAACCCCCGGAGTCAACCTGGAACACCTGATCTTTCCAAGACCAATCCAAAGCCTTTTGGTTTTGGACCTTTTGGACATGCCTCCTGGCAGCATGTCAACGCCGGAAAGGTCTGGTTATTCTGGAGAAGAACTTGGTCAAGGGCGTCTTCTTGACGACCTTGAGCTTCCACCTGAGGAAACTCATGACGGCCTTATCGAAGGCCGGGTTCTCCGGGGCCATGGCCGCCAGCAGCAGGCTCTCCGAGGACCCGAAGGTCTTCAGGAGGCCCCGGACCATGCTCTTGGTGATGTCGTCGATGTTGGCTTCAATCCTCAGGAGGTCACAGTCGCACGCGTCCAGCTCCGCCGCCACCAGGCCCGACAGCCGGGTCAAGATGACGATCCTGTCGGCCCCTCGCACGTGCTTTCGGTTTCTCCTGGACAGCTTGGTCAGGAGCCGCAGGACCAGAGAGGTGGAGATCTGGTTGGTCAGGCTCACAAACTCGGAGGATGTACTATCCATTGAACCTGGTCCTTTCCTTTTTGTCTTCTCAACAACTTCAGGGACGCCGACACAACGCGATGCATCTCTGGTTGTGGCCGTGGGATTCTTTAAAAGGTTGACCGTGTGGTTCAGCGTCTTGCACGCCTGCAGGAGGTCGTGTTTCTCCTCCGAGTCCAGCTGGAGCAGCGAGCGCTGCAGCTCTGCCACCGTGCGACCCAGCGCCTCCAGACACACGCCCGGGGCTTCCTCCCCAGCGTCGTCCTGCAGGCAATCACACGTCACACACTCTTCTGTTTGCCCATCAGTCACATTTGTTCCTCCAAACTGGGGGGGTGGTGCTTGGAGGCGGAGGGAGTGGAGGGAGTCTGGGACGGCCAGGAAGCAGCGATACGGCTCAACCTGGGCTGATTTGTGGACCGTCCACTGGACGGCTTGTGTCACATGTGACCCGTGTCTGCAACCGGGCTCAGGTTTGGCTGCTGAGCCTTCACCTGAACTCTGGTTAAAGTGGACGGCTCTTCTCTCACAAGGCACTTCAGTTGGCATAGGGCCGACCTTGGAAGATTTGGCTCCCATTGTAGAACTTTGAGATATTTGTATTCCTAAATAAAGATTTTTAATCAGAACGCTGTGAAAGCTGCTCTTCGTTCTGACGACCAGAAGAAAATGGAACGTTGACGTGATTAGGTGTGTTTATAATGTCTTGTTGCGACGTCATAACCTTTATGACGTCAGCAACAAATCGACCAATCACATGCCTCATGCTGCGTGCCGACTCCGCCCCCTTGCACTGGCGTTGCCCAGCAACGAGCATTCTTTACTGCAACAGTCACGTAAAGTTATTTTAACCTAGTTAGTTTTAAGGAGACTGTGTTTAAGGAAAACCAAATGGATCAAAATATATTTACTCTAGACGGTTTTAACTTACAGCACTGGATGTACAAATACTCCAAAGTTATTATTATATCCTCCAAAACTCAAAACGATTCAGTTGCCGCCGGCACGGAAAACGGAAGTGACGTCACCGCCAAACGAGCTATCCCTCAAGGCTGATTTATGGTTCCGCGTTACACCGACGCAGAGCCTACGCCGTAGGGTACGCGGCGACGCGCCCTGTACGGTGCGTGTCGCCGCGTAACCTACGCTGTAGGTACTGCGTCGATTTAACGCAGAACCATAATTCAGACTTTTACATTTAAAAACATTGAAAAAAATATCGAAAAAACACAACTAAACAAAAAAAAAAATTAAAAAACATTGAGTACAAGCAACTTTTAAAATAAAACCAACTGCCTATCCTAAATATGCAGACTTTTTTAGACAAAATTTATGAATTACAAGACGTGTACAAAACTAAAATTAGACCAATGCCTAATCCAGTCCCATTCAAATCAGTTTTATTTATAACAGCAAGGCCCTTGACTCTAATTGCTCCCAGGGCGCCCACTGCTCCCGGTCTGACTAGTGACGGGTTTAGAGCAGAGGACTCATGAGGATTATACTGACAAGTAAAGATTTACAAAGTAAATTTACAAGAGTGGAGAAACCTTGACCCGGGGCTCATAAGAGCAGAGCCTGCAGCTGCAGGACTGCAGGAGAGCAGGGATCTCTTATTCCTGATCTCTTATTTTTTTGCATGTTTGTCACACTTAAACGTTTCAGATCAAACACATTTAAATATTAGACAAAGATAACACACAAAAACACAAAATGCAGTTTTTAAATGAAAGTTTTTATTATTAAGGGGAAAGAAAAATCCAAACCTACATGGCCCTGTGTGAAAAAGTGATTGCCCTCCTGTTAAAACATAAATTAACTGTGGTTTATCACATCTTTGGAAAGCTGAGTTCAATTTCTCCAGCCACATCCAGGCCTGATTACTGACACACCTGTTCTCAATCAGGAAATCACTTAACCGTGGAGATGGTAGTGGACTGTATATTTGCTCTGTTTGTTTAATTATATATATATATATATATATATATATATATATATATATATATATATATATATAATTTTTTTTTTTTTTACTTTTTTGTACTCTCTATCATGCATGTTCGAAATAAAATCTTCAATCTTCTATCCCCAATTCCAACCGGTGCATGTTGAAATGTTGAAGGGTGATGGAAACACAGCCAGCTTAAGTGCATTTTATGGTCAGCATTTTTGTAAATTGCTTTCTCTCCAAGTAATGGCTCACGTCACTCCACAAATACAGTTTCACTGGTATTTTTGTCTCTTTGCACATATATATATTATTTGTTTTTCGGGTTCATTACTTTTGTACATTGCTCTCTTTTTATATTTCTCTTTTTAATTACTTAGCTATTTATAGGTTATTTTTTTAGGGTATACTTTATACCTTTTCGTAATTTCGTATACATTTTGGAAAAATTGTCACGCGTGTACGTTTGCTGCTGCACAAGTGAATTTCCCCTCTGGGGGATCAATAAAGTTTATTCCATTTGCTTTATTTTCTTTTTTTTTTACCATTTCCCACCCCTTTCCTTTATCAAATATTCATTTACTAGGTCGCCTGCCGGCAGAGACTTGGTTGTGTTCTCTATGTGCTCAAGAGTAATGTGGACTAAGGAGGATATGGACTGAATTCAAACCACACTTGGGACCCGAGTGAAGCGTCCTGTCACCTTTACTATTGTAGGAAAAGTAACCCAGAAAACAAGAAATTAACTCAGAAAACTGTATTGTGGCAACCCTGTTCCTGTCTGTTTATATGTTCATCAGCATGTACATCCGTTATATTCGTGTTACTATAAAAACTTTCCCTAGTTGATGGGGAGCAGACTGTGGAAGACATCATGCAGCAGTACCAGCTCTGACCACACGGGGGAAGATCTGTGTGATCTGAGGGTCCGGCTCTGGTCCTGGGACCTGCTGCCTCCATGTGGTCAGAAGCAGCGTTGCTGCAGAGGCCCCCCCTGCCCCCGGCCCTGAACATCTGTGACAGAAGACAGGAGACTCTCGTTCAGATATATGGCATAACTTTACTTTCACATTTCTTTTCATTACAGGGTAAATCTTAATTCTAACACAGGTATTGGACAGTTTCTTAACACCGATACATGAGGCTGTATTAGCTAGTGGATACTGCATAGACACACAAACTCACATACACACGCTCACAAAATGACAAAATGACTACGTTTCCACTACAAAGTTCAAATGTCCGGCGACCGCCGAGCAGTCGCAGGATGTAATGTGACCGTGTATTAGAAATGTCTGTAGGCTTTTCTTTTCTTTTTTTCTTCTCACCCGTTTCCAGCCACGCTCTCATTCACACACATATGTACAGAGTCCCCTGTAGCTGTCATGGACTTGTGGGTGTCACATCCTGTCCCCCCCCACAACATCAGTGCTTGTAAGTGACAGGAAGTCCAGCGGAGTTTAGGAAGCTGCAGATGAAGGGGATCGCCTGTAGTGACTGAGAACACACCTGATTTATTGGAATTAACCTCCTGATACTGGTAATGTTTTGCTTTAGAAGCAGGACTGGTGTTTAGGATAAAGCTGGGATGGTGGGGGGGGTCTGGGCTCAGCGGCGCAGAGCTTCACTAGAAACCCTGCAGAGTTAGCACTCTCCCAACACACGCCTCCAAACACAAGCTCAGGTGAAACGCTCACGACCCCATCACTAACCCAAGCAGAACACTCGTGTTCAGCTCAAACACTTGCTCTGGTTTAGGAGATGAGGAAGCGGCCCTGCCGGCTCAGTGAGACTCCGTCTCCGGAGGAGAAGCAGCTCACAGACGCCCCGAGGGTTTTCAGCGGCGCTGCCTCTGAGCCTGTGTTGGGAGTCGTGGAAATCTGACCCGCAGACGGGTCTCATCCTGTACAAAAGTCTACATAGTGTCCGTTCTGAAGCTCCCTCTACCTGAGCAGCTCTGATTATCACCAGCATTTAAACGCGGGGATGGGAATGTGTCTGAAAACAAGAGAAAGTGACTCACTGGCACATATTTACATACACATCAAAAATAATTGCACTAGTTAATCCAGACGAGGGGCGACTGACTGCGGGGCGACGGGAGGAATGAGGGGATCTCCACGTCTGAAGTGCTTTTAATTTGGAAAACGCTTCAGATCTCCCACCACAAGGAGCCACGCAGGCCTTACACGTGTGTGTGTGAGGGGGGGAATGTGTGTGTGTATGTGTGTGTGTGTGTGTGTGTAATTAACACTTGTCTTCCCACTTAACTTCCAGGAATGTTTAGCAGATTAAATCTCACAAATGCAGACAAGACATGGAGAGATGCATCACTACTTCAGTCAGGATGGAGCAGAATGAGACCCCAGCACAACCATGGGACACCCACACACACTCACACACACTCTCACACACACTCCTGGCCATAAACACACCAGCTACACAGGTAAACCAAGGAAAAGGAGATTGTAGCATCATGTTAATAAACGAGTAGAAGATGAGCTGGAATTAGAATGTGGGACAAGAATAAAGACAATAATATTGCTGCTGCTGCTGCTGGCAGCGGCGGCTTCTTCCCTTATGGAGGTTGAACCTTCTTTTACCCCTGGACTCTCTGCTGGAGGGAGGAGGGAGGAGGGGGAGGTCGCTGGTGGGGGTGGTGGGAGGACTGGTCACGCTGGGAGGACTGGTCTCGCTGGGGGGCCGGGCCTAGAACTGCTGGGCCAGCAGCTCGCACAGACGCTGGGACACCGAGTCCTTGCTGCAGCGCAGAGTCAGCCGGTACATCTGCTGAGAGACACACGGGTCAGACGTCTGCAGAGAGTAGGAATGGGCCATATTTTAGCGTTCACCATAAACCGTCAAAGAAATTACCCACAGTAAGAATTTGTCATCACGCGGTAAAAACAATAAATTCCCGTTGATGAGGTTTTTGTGTAACAAACATGGCGGATCTGAGAGCTCGTTGTTAAACGAGGCTCCAGCTCCGTTATCTGGCACTGGTTTGGATTTAAAAAGAAATAGGAGCAAACATCATCTATTATGTGCAGAGTCTGCAAAAACACAGTGAGTGCAAAGGATGGCTATATATTTTTGTTCTTCATCATGTTGTCTTTTGCACTATTTCGTTACCCAAACAGAAGGAAATGGTTGTTACATTTTGATATAACCTTTGACTATTACGAAAAAAAAAATTGCAATAGTATCTAATTTGTGGCTTGTCCCAACCACAGGTTAATTTGCACATTTTATTTATATTAGAAGAGGTCATCACTGATAGGATTTTATTTTCAGTGAACTTTTATTTATTTGTCCTGTTTCTTTATTTATCAGGTTGTATTTTTTTCTACTTTGTGATTTTATAAGCTAGGAAAACTTGAAGGACGATGGTACTTTTGCTGTTTCACTGTTATCCCACTGTTTAAGCCATGCAGTTTGAATAAATGTTGAATCTGTTCTTACATTTCAAACTTGTTTCATTTGAGTCATTACAGTTTTGCAGTACAGGTGTACTAATTTAATTGTTTTTTTATTAATTCAATTTAATTGGTGTAGTTTAGTAGTATTTAGTATTCTTTTAGAGCAGTGATTTGGGGGCTCCAAAGACTGAAAGTGGTGATAGATTTATAGTTACAAAGGTGGAGTTGAATTGGTATTTTTTATTTTTTTATTTATTTATTTATTTTTTAAATCGTCATTTTTATCGTTATCGGGATAAATGCCAAAAATGATCGTGATAAATTTTTTAGTCTATAGCGGGTCAGACATCTGCAGAGAGACAGAGCCGTACCTGGGCCTGTGCGTTTGGTTCCAGTCTGAGCAGGCAGCCGACCTGCTGGCTCTTGGTCTGGATGACTCCAGCACACACGTAGTTCTCCGGGTTGGGGTCCACGTTGTCCAGCAGGGCCATCCCTAACCCCAGCAGCTGCAGCCGGGATCATGGAAGACAGAGAGAGACTTAACGGGATTCAGGGCAGGGAAACAGCAGGACTGTGAAACCTTCCAGGGAGGTTTGTGTTTTGCTGCAGGAGGCTGGTTCACCTTTGCCTTCAGGACTTCCGTGTCCATGCTGTTGTTGGCCTTGAAGATCTTCTGTGCTTCTTGCGCAGGCCTGGAGAGAGACAAAGAGCTTCAATGAGTCCTTCACAGAAAAGGAGAAGAATATCTAACTTTGATCTGAGTTGGACTTGGCCACCTGAGTGCTGGAAACAACCCTGTCGTGTGAGGCTGATGTGGAGGAAATCACAGCTCCAGAGCATGGTTGTTTTCATGACAAAATTATTTCCTTGACGCACCTTTTTTTCATGACGATAACGAGACGGCGACGAGCTTAACGTGGCTCTTGATGACTAAAATATGACGAGACGTGTTAGAGTTTACGTTGACGAGACGAAAATCAGTGGGTCAGACGTTTAAAATGCATGACATTTCTACCTGCCTTTGACATGTCTGTAAAAAAATTAAAAAATATCAGCAATAGCGTTGCAACCTCTCCTGGTTTGGCCACGCCCACCTGTCATCACCTGGCAGCACCTGAGCAACACAGCTGTGTTACAGTCACACAGGCCGGTAGGATGACGGACCGTTGCGGCAGCGGCAAGGAGCTTGGTGGTCAGAAACAACCAGATGAAATATGGACATATTTTCAATATAATCAAGCAAAGAAAGAAAAACAGAATTCATCATAGAGGGAGACGGCGATAAATGTGGCCACAAACTAGGTGCAATCTGAAGCGGCTCCTGAAGACTCACCACGCTGATATTTGTTCGAAGGTAAGTTACACCAAGTCCTGTTAACATATCATACAATATTACTTGACAATCGGCTTGTGATCAATTTCATATGATCAATTGCTGACTTCAGTCTAAATGAGCTTGGTTGCGCTGCTAACCCAGGCTGAAGTTAGTTTAGTTGTGCTGACATCAATTCAGTAGCTTATGTGTGTGTTACTGGTAGTTTATGTGTGTGTTACTGGTAGTTTATGTGTGTGTTACTGGTAGTTTATGTGTGTGTTACTGGTAGTTTATGTGTGTGTTACTGGTAGTTTATGTGTGTGTTACTGGTAGTTTATGCGTGTGTTACTGGTAGTTTATGCGTGTGTTACTGGTAGTTTATGCGTGTGTTACTGGTAGTTTATGCGTGTGTTACTGGTAGTTTATGCGTGTGTTACTGGTAGTTTATGCGTGTGTTACTGGTAGTTTATGCGTGTGTTACTGGTAGTTTATGCGTGTGTTACTGGTAGCCTGTGTGTAGCACATGAAGGGGTTTTGGTTGGACTGCAAGTGTACCGTATTTTTGCTACCATTAGGAGCATCTAAACGTCTTTTTTTTTTTTTTTTTTTTTTTTTTAAATGTGCCGCGCGCCCAATGACACAATGCACCCATTGTATTATGGTAAAGGCTGATTTATGGTTCCACGTTACACCGACGCAGAGCCTACGGCGTAGGGCTGCGTCGACTTAACGTGGATCCATAAGGCGGACGTAATTGAGGCCACCATGAGATGTTAAATGGGGAAGGGGCGGCTCCGTGGCGGGACACCTGGAGTGGACGGGGAGACTCGGCCTCGCTACCGAGAAGAAGAAGCTGCTCCCGGGGGAGCTGTGTCACAGAGGCGGGCCGGAAGGCCGGAGGAACCGCCCGACGGCATCGGGCTCCGTCGTTTACTGTTGAAGGACTGTAGATGCGTGGGCTGACGTGTCTGCTGGGTTGGACTGTTGTTTGGGCTTTTGCAAAAGCAGTTCTCCCGGTCTCAGCGCGATCAGGCTCGGATGAATGCAGAAACGGAGGATGGAGATTTCGATGGGTTTGATTAATGTAATAACTTAAATAAAGTACAATCAAACTAAGTTTTGCTCCTGCTTTATTTTTAATTATTTTTTTTTTGCTCTATTTGTGTGTGTTGTGTTGTGCGTGCGCGTGTGTGTTGTTGTAAGGCGGCACTCCATGTGTGCTGACGGCGCCTTTTCAGTCGGTGCGCCGTGTGTGTTTTAAATCCAAAAATGACAAAAAACTGAGGGTGCGCCTTTTCACAGGGCACGCCGAATGGTCGCGAAAATACGGTACTAAGTATCATATTGACCCATGTTTGAGTGACTGTCTGAAACGTAGACAAAAGTATAGCATTTGAGACGTGTTGCTGTTCCCCATGTGTCTAAATGAACAGCACACTTGGCTTTTGTTGTATTGTATGTTGTTTGTTGTAGCAGCTTGTTTACATCCAGTGATGGTGTGTCCTCTCTGTGTGTTTATGTTCCGTCAGCACGTTGATATGTTAAACTGGTCAGGTTATATGTGCAGCTTTATCATACATACATGTCTGCTAGATTTAGGCTAAAAAACAATATACCTTTATTATTGTAAATATTGGTGAAAATACATTTTCTTTTATCTTTTTTTTATCTTTTTTTTTTTTTTTTTTTTAACTAAAATTGGACTAAAACCTTTTTGAGTTTTCTTCAACTAAAACTAGCCTAAACTATCACATATAGAAATGACTAAAATGTGACTAAAACTAATAGGCTAGTAAGCATTTTGGTCCAAAAGACTAAGACTAAATCTAAAATGGCTGCCAAAAACAACACTGCTCCAGAGTGAGAGTGTTCCATCACTGGGACTCGGGGACAGGACCAACAGTCGGCCACATGTGTGCGCTGGTTTCCCTGGTTACCAGCAGTGCAGCGTGGTGAGGTGGAGCCTGACAGAAACTCACTGGCTCAGCTGTTTCCAGCGCTGGAAGAAGTCTTGTGAGGCCATCTCCGTCTGCTGGAAGAACTTGTTGATGGTGACGGGCAGCTTGAGGGTCAGGTTCTGCAGAGCCCCTCCGTAGCGGAACTTGATGTTGAGCAGCGGCGCGTCTGAGAAGTCGGTAATGCACTCGATGTTGAGGACCTGCTGGATCTGGGCTCCACCCTCCACCAAGGGCTCCACCTGTTTGGTCTGAACGTTGAGCTGTGGGTCCGGTTGTCAAGGCAACGAACCAGAGATGCAGCTGCACGTCCCGTCGTCTCCTCTAGGGCTGCAACTAACGACTATTTTAATAGTAGACTAGTCACAGACTATTGAAAGATTAGTCGACTAATCGGATAATTGGTATTTTTTTCTTAAATTTAGTATGAGGTTGCTTTAATTATGTGGCAAATGATAATAAACACAAGAAAGATGGCTACTTCAATAAAAAATAGATGTTTTATTCAACTTCTTCAGACTGCATGCATTTAATTTAAAATACTTTTGTCAGGCACAGTCAGGCATAACGTTAAAGCTCTCTTTTAAAGCCAAAATAAGCTTAATATCTTACCAAGGTGAGTCCATTTCGTTCAACACTCCGACGTGCTTTCTCTTCAAATGCTTGTGTATTACCGACGTGCTCCTGTGATAAGCAAGGTCAGCTTTGCAAACTTTGAAAGTAATCTTTTTATTAGATAAGATAAGATAAGATAAACCTTTAATAGTCCCACAGAGGGGAAATTTGCCGTATCCAGGCTAAAATGCTCCCAAACTTTTAAAGTTTTATTACCCGCAGCTGCTGTATAGGACGCAGTCATTTTTGTTTTGCCCGCTACCGCTCGCAGAGACGCTATCGTGCATGCACGACTCTCGGCAGAGATTGTATTGAAGTGAGACGTCTCACTCCATTGGAAAAACACGTCTGGCGACAATCGAATTCTTCATCGACAATTTTGGTTATCAATTTTTGTCAACAACGTTGACAAATCGTTGCAGCCCTAGTCTCCTCACAATAGAAACAATAAAGAGAGATCTAGCGGGGAGCCTGCCAGGCTGCAAACGTAGTGAAAGGATATGAGACTGGAGCTCTCCAGGACAGCTGACGGTGGTGGTGAAGCTGGCGAACTGCACCGACGTCTTGTTACCGTAGAACAGGTACATCCTCCCTGGAAACACGTTTCACACATATGACAAGTTCAACTCAACCATAAACTACTAAAACTTCAGCTCCTTGAAAGGCCGCTTCAAGCTGGGTCCAAAATCAAGTGGAAGCACCAACTTCCTACATTATAGGTTCCTTTGTCTCCTATGAGATAAAATTACTAGGGCTGTCAGTTTAGCGCGTTAATTAGATTAATTAATTACACTGCTAATTAACGCGTTATGAAAATTAACGCAATTAATGAGTGGCATAATGCGTGAGTATTTTAAATGTGTCCCATTGAGGGAGCCGTAGTTCACTTGGCAGTAACAGGTCACTTCCTGCTGCTGCTGGTCAAACTAACAAAGACCTGACAGACCTGGACGACTCAGGGGAGACTCAGCTAATCTTTGCTAGGACCTTTGAACGGAAAGTTTATGTATAAAAAGAAAGAAGACGGGACTATCAACAAGAACGTGGTGATTTGTACATTTTGTAAAAAATAATGTTCCTATCACCAGAGCTGCTCCAGCCTGAATTATCATTTAAACACTAAACATGTCCGGACCAGTTCCACTGTAAACGTTACAGCTACTAGTACTTGAATCGCTGTATTGAGTCAGCTTTAGTTTTAATATTGAATTGAGAGTCTGCTTAAGTGTCTATTTGAGACTCAGCCTTATTTTATTTCTGAATTGTATTTATTTAACTGTATTGTATTGCATTTTTGAATAATGTACCTGGCCTAATTGGTTTGCTGATGTGCTTGAGCTTTTTCTTTTGAATTTCATTCATGAAACACTTCACCAATAAAAATGTGGATTTCAAATCTTCTCTTCTTAGTGTATTCAATTGATTAGTCATGCACTGCAATTTTGTAATGTCCTAGAATTCTAATTCTTTATTTGGGGACCTTTAGCAGATATGAGATTAAAATGTGGTTAATTAGATTAATTAATTCTAAATCCTGTAATTAATTAGGTTTTTTTTGATCGCCTGACAGCACTAGTCCAAACCAATCTGTTGATTGTAACCATGGTTACACCCGTTTTCTGGGATAAACCCACTGGAACATGCATGTTTGAGTATCAAACAACACAAAGACTGACCCAGGTTCTGCCGATACTCTGACTTGATGCCGATCTGCAGCAGCTGGTTCTCGAACAGAACCCCGTTGTTCTTGCAGACGAACCTGCAGGAGGAGAACATTCAAACGCTGTGAGACATCCCAAGGAGCCGGGTATAGAAATGTGCCGCTCTGGATCTCTCTCTGTCAACCACCAGTGGAGGTGAGATTCCCCACTCAGACAGTCATTCAGGACACAAACTCTTTCACAAACGTGAATTCTGAAGAGCTGGTTGATCATTTGTATTTTGGAGTTAGATACTTGTCGTTTAAGTGCCCATATTCTGTTTTATTTTTAGGTTTTTCTGACCTCCCTAGTTCAACTATTTAAAGCCATAATACACAGAAAACCTCAATTTCTTTTTTTTATTGAAATTTAAAAAAAAAGAAAAAGAAAAATCCCCATTTTGTCTAACAGTTTGTAAATCATTTTGCATCATTGTGAATATTTCGGGTAATTGCTTATTTTTTCCATATTTAGTTTTTTAAACATGTATTTTTTAATTTCTAAGATGTCCTTGTATCAAAAGAAATACATCAGGCATTTAAGGGTTAAAACGTCTTTTCTAGAGGTACCAACTCATTCGTCCAGGTCAGTTTTTTTCAGTTTTTAATGAGCGTTGAGTCAAAACTGAAGTCTGATTTTCACAAGTCAGGGTTCAGTTTATCGTTATTTATTTTATCATGTGGCTTTTCTCTTTATTTTATCGACAGTTATGACAAATCTTCCTAATTGTGACTTTGAGGAGGAAAAAACACACGAGCTAAAGTCGTAGCATTTCTCTAATCAGTATTAAGTGCCGGAGGGTTTTTCCAACATCTCTACGACATCCGAGTGCAGCGTTTCCCAGCAGACGATATGATCCGATGTTACACAGCGGCGGACTGAACACCCAGCTGGGATCTGGCCTGTGATGGGACGCGCTGTCGTCCACTTTCATCTGAATCCAATTCTGGCTCCAACATGTTAGTATGGATCTGAGGTGCAGGTTGAAAAGGTGGCACTGACGACATGTTAAGATGCTGAAAACATGTGACTGACAACAGGAGCTGTGGCCATAAAGAGTCACTAGTTTCTCCCATCTGCAAGCCTCCAGAAATTCAACCAATCAGAAGACACTGGTGCTCTCAGCATAACCCAGTTACTCTAGGAGCCAGTCATCACAATGAGCTGAACATGGACACTGTCATTAGGATTTGGGCAGTACTTGGTGTTATTTTTACTATAAATCAAAAGCATAGTGGTTCTTGACCTTTGCAAAGTCCAACCTACGGTGGCCAAGACCCGCCATTGCTGAAAATAAAAGTAACGCTGCAAACAGAAACAAACGCCGCTGCAAATATAAAGAAACCCCACTGCAAATAAAAGAAACGCCGCTGCAAATCTTAAAAAAACGACGCAAATAAAAAAGCCACAACGGAAGTGAATTACCGGGGACTATTTTTGCTGATGCACCGGTGTTTTTTACGTGAGAAGAGAAGAAGACGAAGACGTAAGTGAAAAGGAAGAAATAAGAAGAGCGAGGAATAAGAAGAACCACGAACGAGAAAATAAGTGAAAAGGTTAGTGTTCAACGTCGCTACGTGTAAAAACCCCAGTGCGTCGGCAAAAATAGTCCCCGGTAATTCCCTTCTGTTGTGGCTTTTTTATTTGCGTCGTTTTTGTTATTTTATTTGCAGCGGGGTTTCTCTTATATTATCAGCTTTTCTTTTATTTGCTAAGCGTTTATTTAATTTGCAGCAGCGTTTGTTTCTGTTTTTAGCGTCACTTTTATTTCCAGCAATGGCGGGTCTCGGCCGCCGTACCAACCAGATCATATATGATGAGTCTAAGAATGTCAGAAACTGCTATTTAACTAATAGCATGTGGATCACACACAGAAACAGTTTAATTATTGTTCTTTCTGACCTAAGACAGCTTTAAAGTGGCTAACACAGCAATAGTGACAGGCCCCACTGATTAGCATTTAGCTTTCAAAGCAACAGATGTACTAGTTTATCCAGTGGGGACAGTAGAAAAACAATCAGACTTCCTGTGAGGCCGAGAACAACCACAAACATGCAGAGAAACATCTTACTTGTCGAGAAGCTCGTCTGCTTCAGACAGAGGAGGAGCAGGATCCTCAGAGGGAGGAGCAGAGCTGAGAGGCCGCAGGACAACACGCAGATGGAGGGATGAGCAGGGAGGAGGAGGAGAGAGCAGCAGGGAGGAGAGAGCAGCAGGGAGGAGGAGGAGAGAGCAGGAGGGAGGAGGAAAGAGCAGGAGAGAGCAGCAGGGAGGAGGAGAGAGCAGCAGGGAGGAGGAGAAAGCAGCAGGGAGGAGGAGGAGAGAGCAGCAGGGAGGAGGAGGAGAGAGCAGCAGGGAGGAGGAGGAGAGCAGCAGGGAGGAGGAGGAGAGAGCAGCAGGGAGGAGGAGGAGAGAGCAGCAGGGAGGAGGAGGAGAGAGCAGCAGGGAGGAGGAGGAGAGAGCAGCAGGGAGGAGGAGGAGAGAGCAGCAGGGAGGAGGAGGAGAGCAGCAGGGAGGAGAGCAGCAGGGGTGAGGATGGAAAGATAGACGGGTAAGAACCAAAAAGAAGGGATGAGAGAAGAGAAAAATGTTTGAACACAGAACAGAGCGAAGGCAGGATGAGATGTAGTTAAGAAAGAAGAGAAGGGAAAAGAAGAAAATGCAAAAGGTAGTTAGTAAAAGCAGTTTCAAATAACTGATTACAGAATAGACATTTATTAGTGAGATAAACTGCAGCATTACTGCGTGTCTGTATGTGTGGCCACTAGAACCAATGAAGGAGATGTATTAATGGAGTTCAGGTGCAAACCTTCAGCTTTTAAACGCTAGCTGTGCTTCCATGACAGATCCGGCTCAAAGACGGGCTTAGATTTCAAAATGGTGAAAAAAAAGAAAATCCAACAACTGAAATGATACAAAGTTGTGTATTTCTGCCAATTTTCTAACTTCTGGCAGGTTCATTTTTATTTCATCAACTACTCTGGCCGTCCTTATATTTACCCAAGACAGACAGGCAGCTTAAACTGCCGCACGGCTTCTCATGCAGAACATTTTCTACTCTACAAGTTTCCATTTGCTGCATCTTCTAAATATGTAGATATGTACATTTATTAATATATGTAGATACATAGACGTATATTATGGTTATATGTAGGTATGTATATAGATATATTGAGTTGTATTATACGTACGTACAGTATTTGTGTATCTATATCTATTAATTTATACTGATTTATAGTTACCGGTATATGTAGATATGTCGATATATAGATATAGTAATTTTTATGTATATAATTGGAGGTAAATATATGAACCAGTGTATATATAGCATATCCACTCTTATATAGTTAATCAAGTATATTTTTATACCATTGCTGTCTATTGTTCTCTATTATATTGTAGTATTATAGTAAAGTAATGATAATGTAATACTATACATTATAATTACTTCTATTAGTACATACATAGTAGCACAACTAAATGCTGGGCGTTTGTTTTGTTTTCTTTTATTTGCCTTGATTTGTTTGATTTTGACTATATTTATATATACATATAATTGAGTATTATATCACTGTATAGAACAGTTATTAAAGTAGGTATGGGTTTTCAGTATAGGTAGGACTGGATAAGTGTTTACTTCAATCCTACTCCGTTACGAACATGTTGGTGGATCCGTGAGGGCTGCCCAAGTGCTGTACATACACATTTTTTTAATTATATATATATATATATATATATATATATATATATATATATATATATATATATATATATATATATATATATATATATATATATATATATATGTATATATAGTAAAAAAAAAAACAGAATATATATATATATATATATATATTTTTTTTTTACTTTTTTGTACTCTTTTTATCATGCATGTTCAAAATCAAATCTTCAAATCTATCCAACTCCAACCGGTGCATGTTGAAATGTTGAAGGGTGATGGAAACACAGCTGGTGTCATCGTGTAAATCAGGGTTCAAGGAACACTTGAACCACGTGTGATGAGTACAGAGCCAAAGCAGCAGATGTCACGCACACATGCACTCCACCTCTGACAGAGCTCACGTGTTTAAAAGCACAAACAGAGCTTACACATAAAGCTTGATGCCATGCTTTGCAGACTTAATATGAAAAACAGCTGCTGGGCGTTTCATAACCTCATATTCTGTTATTCACACAGAAAGAACACCGTCCCATTAAAGCCACCGGAACAACCCCCCACCCAGCTGGTTTACATGTCATCAAAAACAGATCAGCTGTGATGCTGAGCAGAAGAAAAGGTTTACTGATCAAGTCTTAGAAATTGATGAGCAACGGAGACTGTGTATGAATGGAGGGTCTGCATTGACGTCACTTCCCCACTGGACCAGCCCCCTTACTGGCACCGAGTGGCAAAACATCAGCAAAAACAGCTGCAACTAGTGGAGAAGACGGGATAACAGCCGATTATCGGCTTAAATTAAAGGCAGTTGGACTTGACAGTGACCCGTACAGTTACCAAGAACCAGTGGTCCATGGACATTAATATTTGGTACAGTTACCAAGAACCAGTGGTCCATGGACATTAATATTTGGTACAGTTACCAAGAACCAGTGGTCCATGGACATTAATATTTGGTACAATTACCCCAAGAACCAGTGGTCCATGGACATTAATATTTGGCCATGAATCCAGTTTCCTGACATTTATATGTACTTAATTTCTACGCCGGGGAAATACACGAAGCAAAGCTTGAAGGCTTACAAAAGTCTTGACGCTTGGTCCGACTTCAAGGCAGGATTTGTTGTAGAAATTAAAGTGATGAGGACACCGAACTTTATGATTTGACCGTTTAACGTTAGCTACCCAAAAATCCAACATTACCTGATACAAAATGGGAACCACAAATCCACGTTTCGGTGCCTGGAATCCAGTTGTTTCTGCCAATTGCAGCGATCCATTTGTCTCTCTTAAGCTTATTTTTCGGCAGTCTGTAAATCGATAACTCCGATTTCTTGCTAAATCTATGAGTACTGTCGATCGCACAACAGCTCTTTCCCATTTTAGATGTTTTCCTGTTGCTCAAACTGAAAGTCTACGCTGCCACTCAGCGCTGTGAAGTCGCATCTGTGACGTCATGCGCATTCCCTCTATAAATTATCAGCCAGGACTTGGACATGGACAGTTGAGCTCCACTGACAAGCTGCAGAGACGGCCACTGTGTGCAGGAACCCCTCGTTTACACCCTCCACAGTAAAGATGTTTGTTATCACTGCACACAGCTGCCTGGGGTGGGGGTGAAATGGAAGCAACCAAACACACACCCACCAACAAGTGCACACAACATCACAGCATGACGAGTGGACATCAGGGCCAGGGTTTACCTTCAAGTTACTGCACAAATTAGGTCGGTGGCTCAGTGAGTGGCTCTCTGACCAGCCACTCTTAGTTTAAACACTGCGACGGTAAGCTGGGAACTGTTGCTGACTTCATTCTGGCCGGTGTTTACTCAGAGACAATACAAGATTACACTCTAATCTCCTAGGGAGGTGGAAATGATAAGACGCTTCCCCACTATCACAGCAGAGCCGAGCATGTGGAGACTGAGTCAGGACGGCTGCCAGAGCCGAGCAGAACCGGTCCAGACCGGCCCGGCCTGGCGATGGACCGCTGGCTGAGCCAAGCTGCAGGCCACGTGAAGACAAGGCGGTTTCACAACTCAGCGTCTCCAGTTTAGTTCAGGGCTCTTTGTATTTACTAAACAAGTCATTAGCACTTGTCCCAGGCAGCAGATTGAGTTGTGGATTAACTCGTGTCTGCGTTATCTCGTACCGTCATCTCTCTGTGCTGCTCCTTCCTTGTGATGGACACAGGTGTTTTCAGTCCACTGATTCACCACAATCAGTTGATTTAAAAGATTTGTTCACCGACTTGTTCAGAATTTGATCGGAGCTCCGACTCGTTCCTGACAAATACATCAGAAACTCCTAAAAATGTTGACATGAAACTTTGTGCTGAATGCTGGCAATGAAGCCAGGTTCCTAATCATTTTAAGGATGCTTTCACAACTGTCCCGTTTGGAGCAGTTGTTCTGAAACAGTGAGCGTTTCCCCCTAAAGATCGGATCGTTTGGTATATGTGAACAAAGCAATCGTATTCGGATGCGGGACAAAACAAGCAAGCCGAGATCCTAGGAGAGGTGGTCTCGGCCCGATTTCAATCCAGACCTGGAGCGGTTCGTTTGCAGTGAGAACATAATTCAAACAGCAGACAGAAACACACAGAAACAAACTAGCCACACTCGCTTACGATGCTCCATAGTTATTGTTTTTCCCGGGGTACGGAAGAGGAAACTCCTTCCGCATTCATTTCTGACCAATGAGAGAACAGTTGGTTCATGGCGTTTGTTAACAGCTTTGAACCGCTACAGACGGTTGCCTTGTGAACACAAACGCCACAAACGAAAAACGAAACAACTATCGATTTAGCCCCTGAATCGGAACAAAACCAACGGGCCACAGGTCTGAAAGCACCCTAAGTCTTTTAGCTGTTCCACGGTTGGGTTCAGCGACCGGAGCAGCGATCCTGGTGCTACTGCAGCGCGCTGGCTTCCTCCATGGGGAGGCCAGCCAAACTATTTCATGTGGCTTTTTTTGAGAAGCTCTGTTAAAAGTAACAGACGTGGGTGGTAGAGCGGGTGGTCCATTGATCCAAGGATTGGCTGAACCCTGCTCCCCCAGTCATCTGTCGTCATGTCCTTGGGTAAGACTTCACCCTCCAGTGAGGCATCGCTGGTGTGTGAATGACTGCGTTTACATCCAGTCAATAACCCTTTTAAAACACGAATATTGGCAATAACCCGAATTTGCACGGCCATGTAAACACCAATAATCCCTTTGAATAACCCGAATTTGCTCATATTGGGGTTTTTAAAAACCCCAATATGACCCCTGGGTTACTCCTTTTAAAACCCGAATATTGGGTCATGTAAACACCAAACGGAATATCCCCATCAAACTGAACAGGAATCTGTTTTCTGCTCATGCTCTTTCCTTCCTGGTCTTTTGAGTCCAGGAAGTTCTTATAAACACGGAGAAACCAAGACCAGGAGGAGACTAATCACTTCATAAATGTAATGAAGGATATGAACATTTCTGCATTTGTAGACGGTAGAAAGTACCGGGATAGCCAGATTTACAAGAAGGTGAGCGAAAAGTTACGCGAAGCAGCATTTGTTTTGAATTTGGATACAGGAAGAAGAAGCAGAAATGACGGGAATTGCGTCATGATGTTCTCCGTGCGTCGCTGGTTTGATCCAGATATCCCAAATGATTAATTACCATGTAAACGGAATATTCTGAATGTTTCAGTAACCGGAATATTAGCAATAACCCCAATTTTGACTGCATGTAAACGTAGTCATTGTTGTATAAATGTTCCGGTGAGGGTGGGAGAGGCTGTTATTATTATTAATAAAAGAGTGCACTTCTGTGGGTGACTGTAGAGTAATCACTTAGTGTGAAGTCCCACCCTCAAGCTACATCAGCCGTCAGCTCAGGGGACGCAGGGCTGGGTTGGGTAGGACTCCCTCGTCCCTTGAGGACGTTACCTCTGCTAAATTAGGGATATTAATTCATCCAACTCATCTTTTGCTGAGAAACAGAAACGTGGCTTCAGTCTCTGCTTGCTGCCTCGTTCAAAAGGCGATGTGTGCCTTCAAGCCTGAGCCTGGATCGATACTGGGGAAATGGCTACAGTGTGCAATAAACGCAAAAAACAACAGTTTGATACTGTGCATACGGCCAAGTAAGAGATATCTGTGACCTGACATAAAAGTAATCTCCTATTCGAGCCACCGCCAAATTTGGATGCACCTTGTCAGTGATAAAGTGGCCGTCATGAACCGGTACACGGTATCGAGTTCACCAGAAACTATTGTTTCAGTTCTAATTCACATATCAGGATGATGTTGAGCAGAAAAGCAACAGCAGAGCTACTGGATCTGTTCTCTTGTTGATCCTCTGCTAATGACGGAGAGCAGAAGAGCTGCGTGTTCAAGTATTTGTTCTGAAGGCATCAACGTTTATGTAGAGCATGTCCGGCGCTTTTATTCACGCCTCCATTCCTCCAGTGCAGCAAGCCACCCTGCCAGTAATACACAGTATATTTCTAAACACGTTTAACTGAAGATTTAAAAAAGAAAGAGAGAAAAGAACAGGAAAATCCTGGAAAACAGTGTGGAGGTGCCGTGTTTCTAGTCTAGCTACTTCTACTTCTGTAGTTTGTTACTGGGCCCTTACTCCGAGTCACCGGAACCCTCCACCAAAAGGGCATCGGAGGTCTCGGTGGGCGGTTCCAGATCTCTGTCAATGTCCAGTCACAGTGGGGACAGGAGACACACACACATCCAAGCCAGAGACACACACACACACACACACACACACACACACACACACACACACACAGATACACAGGGAGCAGAAGAAAAGGGAAGGAGAGAAAAAGACGAAAGACAGTCACATATAGAGCAAGATAAAGAAGTGACAAGTGTAGCAGAGTTCTGCCCCCCCTGAACCTTGTCCTCCTGCGTCAGCGGCCCGGCCTTCAGACTGCTGAGGACAGCCTGTCCTCGCACGTCTCCCTGCTCAGCTGAACCAGCCGGCCCGACGGCCTAACGGGACTCAAAACCACTCTGAATCACCCACTTACCTCCCCACAATAATACTTGGTCTACTCTTGAGAAAAGCTTAGCCCTGGGGGAGGTTAATGACCCCATCCAGATCACATGCAGCACACATGAAACCTCTTATGTTAGTCACTCTTCTGGGTTTTTTTTAATTGTAAAACTGTAGAAACCATCAGTTGTAGGACGGCAAAACACAACCTCAGTACAAAAACATGCAACGATATTCACCATGCCATTATTTCACAAAAATTAAGAGTTTGTGTTAGCCCCTTACTGCCCCCACAACACTCTCTGAACTGCTCACCAGCAGGTGTGCACATCTCTGTAATCCAGATGTTTGGGCAGGTTTGTTGCTCTGGAGAATTCAGGTGTGTTAACACAAAAAGGGGAAGGACATTAGCAGTTGTTGGTGCACATCGATTTAGCAATGGTTATAAAACCATTTATGATTCTGCAGTTCAAACTTTCTACAGTGGGAAATACACTAGGGCTGTTCGATTAATCGATTTTAAATCGTAATCGCGATTATGTAATTAGAACGATGTTAAAACGTGAAAATGGTAAAATCGATTTTTCACTTTTTTTTTTACCTTGTCTGCACACATATTAATGATTGATGGAAATACCTCTTGATACCTACGACAAGTGCCCCATGGGAGAGGCTCTTTAGTGTAGGAGGGGGCGTTGGAACATGCCACCGGGTAGACCGGCTTGTGTTCCTTGATTTTTTTTTTCAGAGATAAAACTTTATATTTTATTATATTTTTTAAAACTTTTTTTCAACTTATTTTACAGAGTTTTGCACTTTATTAATTCCTTTTTGGTTTAATAAGAGCAAAGTTTGCACTTAAAGCCCAATGGGGCAAATGTTCAATAAAAAAACAGCATATTTGAAATCATTTCTTTGCCTTTTGTCAATTCACAAAATAATCTTAATCGAAAATCGGATTTTGAGAGAAAAAAAAAATCGAGATTGTATTTTTGGGCAAAATCGAACAGCCCTATTATACACAAGTGAAAAAATTGACTATCTGGGAAGCCACTTTTCCATGGAGTGATATCCTGTGTTTACTACTACTAGCATAGGGCCTGTCCATTATATCAACTGACATGAGGCCGGGGGTTGAACAGGCCCTTTCAATAGATACAGGACTGTCTCAGAAAATTAGAATATTGTGATAAAGTCCTTTATTTTCTGTAATGCAATTAAAAAAACAAAAATGTCATACATTCTGGATTCATTACAAATCAACTGAAATATTGCAAGCCTTTTATTATTTTAATATTGCTGATTATGGCTTACAGTTTAAGATTAAGATTCACAGAATATTCTACTTTTTTGAGATAGGATATTTGAGTTTTCTTAAGCTGTAAGCCATGATCAGCAATATTAAAATAATAAAAGGCTTGCAATATTTCAGTTGATTTGTAATGAATCCAGAATGTATGACATTTTTGCATTACAGAAAATAAAGGACTTTATCACAATATTTTAATTTTCTGAGACAGTCCTGTATATCATATACGATTTTAAGTTAAATCAATGGAAGAAGGAGAAAAATACAAGTTATTTCTTTGCTTTGGAAAATATAAACATCAATTGAACTCTTTCCAAAGATCCAAATCTGGGGACACACAAATTTCCCTTTCCTTTCAAATTTATATATTTTTCTTTATTTTTCACGACCAGTTTAACATTTTCCTCGAATTATTATTATTATTATTATTATTATTATTATTATTATTATTATTATTATTATTATTATCATTATTATTGTTACTATTATTGTTATTATACCCTCCAAGGGTACTCTTCAACTAGAAGTAACCAGAATGGGGCAGGGACAGCAGGAGCTGGGTGTTGCTGTTCAGGGTAGCGCGGCTCTGACACCGGCTCCATCGTCTGCATCCAGGACTGTAGCATCCAGCTCTGCTGACGTTTGGCCGTCATGTTACACAGACCACTGGATATGGTTTCCTGACTCGTCTCCCCTCAGCTCTGCTGCAGCAGCAGTAACGCTCCCTGCATTAACACAGCTCTTTGTCCAGGGAGAGGAAGTGGCTCTGATCTAAAAGTGCCTTGAGGGCTTTCAGCCCTCACTGAACATGTTGAAGCTCATGACAACTAGGGGTGTAACGATACACTAATCTCACGATACACGATATTGAGGTCACGATAACGATACAATATTATAGCAGTATCTTTTTTAACAACCTTGAACGAGGAACATATGACTGGAAAAAAATTTGAAAGACACAAAATACAAAACAATGCTGTGCGTTTGCCCTATTGTTAGTTTGTAATGCTGACCTGAACCGGACTGAGCTGCTGTGGTGGGACCTGCCGAGCGTGAACAAACGACTGATGGAGATTTTATTCAAGTTTTCCTCAAACTGAAGCTATGTCTTTAAAAATCCCTGCATGAGCGTGCAGGACAATGAAGGTCATACAGGAAACCTCCTCCTCCTCAGTCATTGCTGATAGGGGTGACCTACAAGCTGTTGAATAACTGGGGTACTTAGTATTGCCCGACCACTCTCTTTTTGGCTTCATTTTTGTTCAAGTAATGGCATCGTGAAAAGAATCAAAACATTGCTGTTCATCTGAAGTTGCATTAACCTGTAAAATCAGAGGATTTTCATTTTATTTTACACCAAAATAAGAAAGAGAGACTGAGTGTGGCTGTAAAAATGAAGTAATAAGTAAAACTGTCTTAATGCCTCTTCCCTGCTGTCACATGTCTGACCTGAGCTAACCAACCACTGACGCCCTGATCTGCCAAACCAAACTCTAAGCTACATCATTATTAGAACTTACTCAAGCTCTTTCTGACCATTTTTTCTTTTAATTCAGAAACATTAACTTACACTATTCTACAATTACAGTCTCCGGGCTGACAGGTTTTTATCAGGCCAGAACAGAACAAAGAAAGACGGAGCAAACAGACACTTAACAACTTAATGCAAAATAGTCTTAACAACACAAAACACACCACAACCCTCAACTATTGAACACTTCAAGACATATTTTGTGTTTACGTGTGTTTGGTCAAAGCTGATATTCTACCCAGTCCAGTATGAGAGCTGCACTTCCATCAGTTAGTGTTTAATGTCTTAAAACGACATACAAATGAGAGGAAGGCATTATTTACAGAATAGAGGGTTTGCATTGACGTCACATTCCCACTGGACCACGCCCCCTGAGTGGCAAAAACAGCTGCAACTAGTGGAAAAGACGGGATAACAGCCGATTATCAGCTTAAATTAGCGTCAGTTGGACTTGACAGTGACCCGTACAGTTACCCCAAGAACCAGTGGTCCATGGACATTAATATTTGGCCACGAATCCAGTTTCCTGATATTTACTTTACTTTACTTAATTTCTACGATGGGGAAATACACGAAGCAAAGCTTGAAGGCTTACAAAAGTCTTGACGCTTAGTCCGACTTCAAGGCAGGATTTGTTGTAGAAATTAAAGTGATGAGGACACCGAACTTTATGATCTGACCGTTTAACATTAGCTACCCAAAAATCCAACATTACCTGATAAAAAATGGGAACCACAAATCCACGTTTCGGTGTCTGGAATCCAGTTGTTTCTGTGAATTGCAGCGACCCATTTACCTCTCTTAAGCTTATTTTTCGGCAGTCTGTAAAATGATACTGTAACTCCGATTTCTTGCTAAATCTATGAGTACAGTCGATCGCACAACAGCTTTTTCCCATTTTAGATGTTTTCCAGTTGCTCAAACTGAAAGTCTACGCCGACACTCAGTCTTGCCGACACTCAGTCTTGCCGACACTCAGTCTTGCCGACACTCAGTCTTGCCGACACTCAGTCTTGCCGACACTCAGTCTTGCCGACACTCAGTCTTGCCGACACTCAGTCTTGCCGACACTCAGTCTTGCCGACACTCAGTCTTGCCGACACTCAGTCTTGCCGACACTCAGTCTTGCCGACACTCAGGGGGCGAAACCTGCTGTGAAGTCGCATCTGTGACGTCATGCGCATTCCCTCTATAAATGTGTTACCTGTCCAACTTTCTTGGAACGACGATTTAAGGAGTGATGTTCTCCAAGGAAAGTGGAGGATTATTAACTGATGAGATATTGAATGTGTCATTAATCACTAACAAAAGTAGCAGCCACCCATACTGGACCTTGGCGGTGCCTGATCTCCATCTGCTGAACAAGAGGTGGCCTGTTACCTGAGGAAGCCGTCATCGTTCACAGCAGCTGAAGGTGCAGCGGGCCCCGTCTCCGAGAAGACATCCACCAGCAGGCTGCCGGTGCTGGCTGGAGCGGTACTAACCGGAGCAGCGGAGCGGATCCCGAGCAGGTCGGCCGACGGGGATGGAGTGGACTGGAAAACACCGGGAACTTACAGCAGAGTCCAGAACAAAGTGGTACATTTGTGGTGAGTTTACTCACAGCGTTAGAGGCGGCCATGGCTGCTGTGTCTGGTCCCCGATCGGCCCCTCCGTTCAGCTCCCCGGGCTCCCTTTTACCATCCTCCAGCTCCGTCACGGACACGGCCCCGGGCCCCTTCTTCTTCTTCAGCTTTGCCAAAATTGAAGACTCCCTCTCTGGGAAAGGAGGCATCTCCTCCAAGACTGTGGCCTGAGAAACATTCAAAGCAACAACTGTCACTTTGGACCTGCCCAATTTCAAAATTTAGTTAAGCTAATTTCTCTTTTCCATAAAATGGTAAAAAAAAAAAAACTAAAAATCCCAAGGATATTTCATCAAAGTGTCCCAGATGTAAAAAGATGGAGGGGACATTCATGCATATGTTCTGGGAATGCGACAGATTACAAAATTGTTGGACTTCAATTCATTCCCTTACACAATTAATCCTGGACAAAAAAAATTTGATTTAAGCAGTAGTTTATATTTATTAAATTACACATATAATTTACAACTAGATAACAGAAAATGCAGGATATTAATTTTGATCACTTACTTTGCAAAGAAATGTATACTTTTATTTTGGATGAACGATTCCCCTCCATCTTATAAGACTTTTGTAGATCAACTCACAGCATTTCTACCATTAGAAAAACTAACCTTGGAAAAATCGTGGCCATCTTTTTCAAGAATTTTGGTTCCCATCACTCTCTGGTTTAGAGAACTTAATTGTACGCTGATTGCTGTTTTATTGCTGTCATTTACTTTATGTATCTGTAGGTATTTGAGTTTTGATGCCCCTATTGTTACTTACTGATGTCATTTTCCATATTTTTATTCACTTACCCGATTTATAAAAAAAAAAAAAAAAAGCTGTAAATGCAGAACATTTGCACCAAACTGCTGGAACTGGGTGGGCAGAACTAACCAGGACATCAGTGCTAGCGATGGAAGACAGCTTGAGGTACTCGACGGCCCGCTGCTGCAGCTCCACGTCAGAGTTGCGGATCTGGCTGTCGCAGCGCAGCACCTCCTGGATGGTGGCCTTGGTCTCCGGGAACAGGTTGATGAACTTGATGTAGGCCGACAGCAGCAGGGCCCGGGTCGGCACGGAGCACAGGTGGAACTTGGAGTGGAGCAGGTTGAACTGGACCAACGGGCTGGGCAGGAAGAACACAACATTATTTTCCCTCTCAGATGTAACACGGCAACTTTGTGCTAGTGCTGTCAGGCCATTAAAAAAAAAAATGTATCTAATTAATTACAGGATTTATAATAAATTAATCGCATTTTAAAAAATTGCAGTGCATGACTAATCAATTGAATACACTAAGAAGAGAAGATTTGAAATCCACATTTTTATTGAAGTGTTTCATAAATGATTTTCAAAAGAAAAAATATCTTCCTGTTCAGTTGGTCGTGCATCTGTGCACGTTGGAGTGGTTTTAATACGGTTTGGTTATGACACCATTCCTCCTTGATCGTCTTCCATGATTGAAATCGGCTGCAATCAGCAGCAACCCACTTTACCATTGAGTTTGTCAGTTTTTCTGTCGTGGCTTTGCTCATTCGTTTCCCAGATTCTGCAAGGGTGGGTTGGTGAAGTGAGCTAGCACTAGCACTAGTAGCTGTAACGTTTACAGTGGAACCTGCTCAAGGTTTCTTCCCTCCTAAAGGGGAGTTTTTCTTGCCACTGTTTGGCTTAAAGCTTTTCTCCCACTATGGGAGTTTTTACCTGCCATTGTTTATGTAATAATTGCTCGGGGGTTTATGTTCATGTTCTGGGTCTCTGGAAAGCGCCTAGAGACAACTTTTGTTGTATTAGACGCTATACAAGTAAAATTTAATTGAATTTTGCCACTCATAACGCGTTAATTAGCAGTGTAATAAATTAATCTAATTAACTCACTAAACTGACAGCCCTACTTTGTGCCTAAGGACATGTTAAGGACATAAGGCGCACGCATACCTGGACCTGGGGTCCCCAGCAATCAGGTTACCAAACTCTCCCAAAATGTAGCCTCCGACCTTCACCATGTTCTCGTGGCAGGCAGGGGCCTGCAAGGCCTGGGAGACAAACAACGGTTATTCCACCAAGTCTTTTCAATCTAGTGCTGTAAAACAGAAGGAAAAAAACTGATATTTTTGAAAGTGGCGTTAGGGGGGATAAACTGGGATAAACTGCAGCAAAGCCTCATGGGATAAGAACAATGCTGCAGCGAGCTCTTTCAGCTTTTGCTCATCCTTCAAATGGTTCAACCAGTCAAAATGCAGCCTAAAATAATTGTTGAAGAGCTCTGGATTCAGGAAAACCCCTTCACTTCCGTCTTCAGGAGATTAAAGGCAGGTTTAGGGATTTCTACAATAGATGACATTTCAACAACTTGCACTGTTAAACCTTTAAATTTCTTCAAGAGAAGAATAAATAGTCTGAATTCAGTTTGAGCTCGTCATCAGCTTGTGGAAGGTGAAATCTGAGGAAACAAATTAGTGAACCATCATAAGCCCTTTGCATTTCCCTGGTAGTTAATACACGTATTTGGGAAAAGAAACATGCTTGTTCTGAAACATTTCATACATGGAGAGGTAAACTTGTCCCTGAAAGCATAAACGTTGGATTCCGTGAGCCGTACCTCAAAAACGGTCTTGGCAGCGTATCCCTGGACATCGTCGCGGTTGATGACGATCTGGATGACTCGGTACCACACCTCCTCGCTGACGTAGTCTCCAGCGATGCGGATGAGGTTCAGAATGGTGTCTACATACCAGGAGTAGTCCACAGCATACTTCTCTGCAAGGATGGCAACTTTCAGCACCTGAATGACAGACACAAAACAAATTGCAGCTCAATCAAAGACAGTGTTAAATTCAAAGGTTGGGTCTATTTGTTTTAATCATTTCCCATCAGTTCTCCTCAGCGGTTACAAATATGTGAAGCCATTAACTGGTTTTCTGCATTTCTGTGCACATAAATGTGAAGTGATCTTCATCCAAAGGCTCCAACAGATTGCAGGATCTTGGGCCGTTCCAGACGCCATTGGGGGCTGGGCAATTCTTCCAAAATTAATCCTAATTAAAGCTGCAAACAGCGATGAACGGGCTTTCGCACCCTTGTGCACGTTCAGGCTGCAGTGGAAGCTTGTATGACTTGATGTAGATTCTTCAGGCCTGGACATTTAGGGGATGACACCACCCACGACTCTCTATATCAAACCATTCAAAAGTTATGGCAGAAAGTAGGAACTATCAGATATCGACCAATCAGAAGAAGGGGGGCGCGCTTTTTGGCATCTAGTGTCGCCACGGTAACACTTTTGAATGAGAAAAGTAATGTGCATCGTCGCAGGATGGAGACGCATATTTTAATGTATAACACACCTGGGTGAACGTTACGGTTCGGGCCGCAGTAACGGCTGAAGAAATGGCATAAGTTGTGCCAAAATTACACGATTATTTCAGAATGTTCAAAATGGCCGACTTCCTGTTGGGTTTCGGCCATGGCGCCAGGAGACTTTTCTTTAAGTTGCGACATGATACAGGTGTGTACCGATTTTCGTTCATGTATGTCAAACCGTATTGTGGGGCTTGAGGCACAAAGTTTTCTAGGGGGCGCTGTTGAGCCATTAGGCCACGCCCATTAATGCAAACCATTAAATATCAAATTTTTCACCAGGCCTGGCTTGGTGCAAAATTTGGTGACTTTTGGGGCACGTTTAGGGGGAAAAAAGGCCCTCATTTCATTGGAAAAATAAAGAAAAAAAAAATTCCTACAGATACAATAGGGCCTTTGAACTGTAAGTGTTCGGGCCCTAATTAACATTTATCAAAACACTTGTGATTATGGGCCTCACACTCACCATCTCCTCTCTGATGGAGTAATCTGCCGTCTCCAGGTAGCTGAGCATCTCCGCCACGATCTGTTTAGCGTTGCTGCGATCGCACATGGCATACAGCAGGTCAGCTGCTCGCTGTCGAACACTCACATCTCTCTCAGTCTGAACAATTAAACAGTGACACAAAACAAGAAAGAAGATGTGACAAATGTAGAAATACAGAAGCAAGTGAATAATATGTGAATAATATATTTTGTGCATCTGACGGCTGCAGCAGTTGTGCTGCTTCCTGTATAAAGATCAGGCGTGTGGTGATGACGGTTAACGGCACCTTGAGGGCGTTGATGACCGTCTCGATGTGTGTCTTTACAGCTTCGTGGGAAAACTCGGAGCTGGCCAAGGTGCACATGCTCTCCAGAGCCAGGTAGCGCAGGTTGGTCTCTCTGTGCTGCAGGAACTGGCCCAGCTGGTTACAGGCTCGCACCAGCAGGTTCGGCTCGCTGCACACACAAAACACACCAAGAAAAACTCATTTAAAAAAAACTTCATTTGTAGCCAAGTGAGAACATAGAAACATATTTAAAAAACAAAACAAATAGAATTTGCAGACAAAAGTAAAATATTAAGCGTTAAAACTAAATAACAAACGCGTAGAACCTAAATGGTCAGTCAAGTATAAGCTTATTGAAATCTGCAGGTTATTAGTTTAATCTTAAATAAGCTTTGTACCAAAACTGGCAGCTGGTTGGAGGAGAGGGGCCTG
The DNA here is from genome assembly GCF_033807715.1 of Cololabis saira. Classification (NCBI taxonomy): domain Eukaryota; kingdom Metazoa; phylum Chordata; class Actinopteri; order Beloniformes; family Belonidae; genus Cololabis; species Cololabis saira. Next base: position 35,019,526 of record NC_084607.1, on the reverse strand, counting down.
AAAACTGATGGCTCCGCCTTTTCACCAGCTAAGTGGCAACTACTAGCAAGTCTGAGAACAAAGATCTCCAGCTGGGTGTTTAGGAAGAAAAAGATCTTTCAAACAAGTTCCAGAGAATTAAATGGACACCCAGCTGACATGGAAACACAGAAGCTTTGATATGATGACCAATTATTGGACCAATTGTTCAAGATTCTGAGTCTGGTATTACTACCCAGGTGACAGACGTCTGTTGTACGAGCTTGACGAGCTGAATACTGGTCACAAATTACTCCAATGGCACTTTTATACTATAGTTCCTACTTAGAGACTCGACACGCCCCGGTTTTGCGCTTATCCACTAGGGGTGGAGGCAGGTGGAGGCGGGTCGAGAAGATACTTTTCTGTAACTGTCGAGGTTCTAAGCTGCTGAGTCGGCTGTATCTGACATCATCACACTACAGGCCACCGATTGGTCGGGGGGTTAGAGTCAGACGTCTGAGTCAGGAGGTGGAAATCAGAGAAAGAGCGACTTGCGGCTTCTTCATTTTATTCGACAGGCAACAGCAGCAAAAGTCTGTTTCATGATCCAACTCTGAGGTGCAGATGTTCATAAACCTGGTGCTGAGGAGAGCATTAAAAAGGGATCTAGACGGAGATAAGGAACGACCAGATCCACCAGGAGATCTGTCTCTTCATAGCTGCTCACGGCTCCAGCTGACTTTTCAGCAGCGACGAGACAAAAAAAAAAAAAAAAAGCGTTGCCACATGAAGCTTCTTTCTCTCTCATTTTTTAACTTGATATCAAACACAAACCACAGACCCAGCAGCACATCTATCATCTCCTCCAGGTTCTACATCTTTAGTGTTGTTGTCTTCTTCCTTTAGATACACAATCAACTACGTCGCAGCAGCTTCACTCCAACCTCCTACTTCTGATCTGGGCGTGGCGAGTCGCGCTGAGTAGGTACTAGTGAAAAAAGCGCCATTAGAGACGACTCAGACTCGGCTTACAAAGAGTAAGTGTAGCTTACTAGCTTAAGCTTTCCTGTGGCGGTTTGTTGTTGTAAACGTCATCTGATCGGCCCACTTTGAACTATTATTTTCCGATCTCCGATCAAAACCAGCATTATCGGGCCGATACCGATCGGTTGCCGATCGATCGCTGCATCTCCAGGTATTACTACCTAGCCCAGCGGTTGGCAACCCAAAATGTTTAAAGAGCCATATTGGACCAAAAACACAAAAAACAAATATGTCTGGAGCCGCAAAAAATGAAAAGTCTTGTATCAGCCTTAGAATGAAGACAACACATGCTGCATGAATCTATATTAGTTATAACTGGGGGGAGATTTTTTTTTTATTATGCACTTCGAGAAAAAAGTCGAAATGTCGAGAAAAAAGTCAAATAATAATAATAATAATAATAGTAATAATAATAATAATAATAATAAGACAAATCTAATCTAGTCAGAATACCCACCTGTCATAATGGATGATAAGCGATATAGCCTCAAACAAGATGGCATTCTTGGCGTTGGAGTGCTGCACCTTCTTGGACTTGGGGGGCTCCTGAGCCTTGTTGAGAATGGTCTCCAGACACTCCACCAGACGGCCCTTGACAGCACCGTCCTCTGGTGGGGGGTAACACTGCAGCAAACGCAGCAGCTTGCAGGACAGCCACGGTGCAGGAACAAAGTAGTATGTGTAGTCCTGCAGATCGGTGGAGGCCGAGGACACAATCTGAAAAACAGAGATTTGATTTAAAAAAGGACTTAGGACTCGATGAAGCCACAAAATCAACAATACGAACAATGCAGGGTTCACATTGTTATCAGACAACTCTGAAAGAAAAGAATATTAGCTGTATTAACATCAAAGCAAAGCACTGAGATTTGACAGGAAGAACTCACCCTGCTGAGTCGGGAAACAGCCAGGGAAACGCAGGTCTTGAACTCATCTGGGTTCTTCTGGCTCAGACAGGTGATGAGAGAGATGGCCGCCGTTACCACGCCCTAAACCCAGCCAGACAACCGCCACAGGGAGAAATATATCAGCCTCCTGGTTCATCACAGCCCAGAGGAGAAAAGCAGTGAACCACATTTCATCTACAATCATCTGAAAAAAATCTGAGTTTATACATCAGGCCATAAAGGAGTTTTCATTCTACACAACAGGTTTGGGGAGATTTGGACAAATTGTAGGATAGTCAACCGCTCGCACAATCTCCAGTATGAAAGTCAGCAACTACCTCACATACTGTATCCCGTAATTAGGGCTGGGGATCCATTCAGATGTTAAGAATCAATTCGATTCCGATTCAGAATAGATTATCAAGATTTGATTCGATTCAAATATTGATTTGGGTTAGTGTTATAAAACAGTTTTTTCAGCTGTTGCATGAATTATATGACTGTAGTTCTGCAACATATTAATACGAGTATTATATTGAGATTCAACAGCAAGTATTGCAGCTAATGATGCTGTAAGGACCAATCAGCTCCCAGAATGCTGATAGAACTGAAACAGAAACATCGTGTAGAATTGCCAAACAGATCCAGGGAGGAAACGGAGACGGATGAAATCGCTTTTATTTTTTCCCAAATTCCGTTTTTATTTGTTCCATTTTCGGTCTATTTTGGTTTTTAATTTTTGAGCATTTGGTTTTTAGCATTTTTTGCAAATGTAACCCCAAGACAGTATATAAAGTAATGAAATATAGACAATGTATGCAATTATAACCTAACATTTTAATGTTTTCATACCTTTAAACATATTTAAAGGCAAAAACATGGCACCAGTTATTCTCGTGTCTAAAAAAAAATTTATCTTTAGACATATGAATCGATTTTTAGGAATTAATATGAGAATCGATTTAGAATTGGGAAATCGATTTTTTCAACACAGGCCTACTCTTGGGTTTACAGGAGCCACATTCCCGCCCCCCTGACGCAGGTGTGTGTTCTTACCATGTGCTGGTCGTTGAGCAGGTGCACCACACGTGATGTCCATTCCCCCATCAACACCAGGTCAGGAGAAGTCTTGTAGAGACGCAGCAGACACAGAGCAGCCGACTGCTTCACACTGTCCATCGTGTCACTGCGGCGCATCACACTCACGTTACAGACAGTCGGGTCAGCGGGGACAACCAGTGATTTCAACGTTTCAACTCCCTCCCACTTCAAGCAGCAGTCACACTCACCCAGCCACCAGGATGCGAGGGATCTCACTGGCAAAGGCCTCCGCCATCTCACGGCTTCCCACGTTGGCGATGCAGTGAAGCGCCAGGCACATGAAGGTGGGGTTACGGCTGGACAGGTCATTCTTGATGGCGTTGTTGATGAGACGGATCAGTTCACTGTTGCTGTTTACCAGCACTGAAATGAACAGGTAGCCCTGCACAAACACAGAGGAGCAGAACAGACTGAGTTCATTTTGTCATGATGATAAACACATAATAAATCTTCTGTGTGGTGTATTGGGACCACAAAGCTAAACACTAAGCAGCCGAAAAAACAGTGATGTCATCAATATTATCTTTATGATGAGTGTCGATAGAGAACTATAGAGGAAATGCGCATGACGTCACAGATGCGACTTCACAGTGGGTTACGCCCACTGAGTGTCAGAAAGACTGAGTGTCAGAAAGACTGAGTGTCAGAAAGACTGAGTGGCAGAAAGATGTTGATGAAAGATGAAAGATATGTTGGATTTTTGGGTAACTAACATTAAACGGTCAAGTCATAAAGTTCATTGTCCTCATCACTTTAATTTCACCAACAAATCCTGCCTTGAAGTCGGACCAAGTGTCAAGACTTGTAAGCCTTCAAGCTTTGCTTCGTGTATTTCCCCGGCGTATAAATATCAGGAAACTGGATTCGTGTCCAAATATTAATGTCCATGGACCACTGGTTCTTGGTAACTGTACCAAATATTAATGTCCATGGACCACTGGTTCTTGGTAACTGTACCAAATATTAATGTCCATGGACCACTGGTTCTTGGTAACTGTACCAAATATTAATGTCCATGGACCACTGGTTCTTGGTAACTGTACCAAATATTAATGTCCATGAACCACTGGTTCTTGGTAACTGTACCAAATATTAATGTCCATGGACCACTGGTTCTTGGTAACTGTACCAAATATTAATGTCCATGGACCACTGGTTCTTGGTAACTGTACCAAATATTAATGTCCATGGACCACTGGTTCTTGGTAACTGTACCAAATATTAATGTCCATGGACCACTGGTTCTTGGTAACTGTACCAAATATTAATGTCCATGGACCACTGGTTCTTGGGGTAACTGTACGGGTCACTGTCAAGTCCAACTGCCTTTAATTTAAGCTGATAATCAGCTGTTATCTCGTCTTCTCCACTAGTTACAGCTGTTTTTGCTAATGGTTTGTCACTCAGTGCGAGAAAGGGGGCTGGTCCAGTGGGGAAGTGACGTCAATACAGACCCTCCATTTTAGCAATTAATGATGTTGTCCTGACTTTACTGAGTAGTGCAGACTCGCAGAACTGAACTCCTTTAAAATTAGGAGGATTTTGAAAATAATTTCCTTCCAAAACAGCAACTTTGTTGACACACTGAACATGAATACGAGACTTATGTCCTCATACGTGTTAGCAGTGGTGAATTTTCCAATTTAACGTTGCAGACCCTGGTTTTACCACATTGGACCAAACATCATGAGGCCAACGCTGAATGCATCTAAAATGTACAGTTAATTCACCATTAACCAGCAGGTGGAGCCAGCATATCATATCTAGTCCACTCAGCAGACTTGTGTTGAGCATTGCCTTCTCTCTGAGAATAATTTTACTTCATTACGTTGTTAAGTCAGAGATTTTATACAATCTAATTCAATCCACTTGTTGCATTTCTCTAATTAAAAAGTCTAGCATTGGGAGTTCGAGTGAAAATATTAGAAACACATGAAAATGTTCGAGAGTATCATCAAAACAGCAGCAGAAACTACGATCTGTAAAGTCTTTCCTGCATATAAACCACCAACCCTTGCGACTAAGGTAATAAAGGCGAGCTAGACTACACTGATTATTATTTTTACAGTGAGCTATCTTAAAGCAGATACATGACAGGAAATGATAGGGACAGAAATGTAAAAGTCCTTGACTGGACTCCAACCAGACAAGAAGACGTTCCTTCTCAACTAAAAACACATTTATGCTCTTTTAGACATTCATGTTAATGGGGAAGAAAAGGCAAATAAAACCTTTACTTCTACAGGAGGCTTTTTTAATGTACATTTCTTTTGAAATGCCCTTCATCTCTTTACAGAGAATTTGACTTCAATGCCTTTCAGCAAGAATGGCAGGATGATATATTTGTGCAATTTCTAAAACATTAAATACACAACTATATAATAAATTTAAAGTATATTTCTAAATCAATGTCACCATGTACAGATAAGGTTTTACTGACATGACTACTACTGACATTTCCTTATTTCCTGAAAACAACCAGATGCTGACGTGCTCAGACAGATAAAGGCCCCACACAGCCAACTCTGATTCAAGTTGGCTTTTCTCTGGATGTTGGTACCACTTTTTAGCACCCAATCATATATAATTTTATTGACTATTTTTACTATTAAGGAAGAAGATTGCCAAAATCAAGACCAAACTAATCTTTATTTCTCATTCTTGGCATATAATAATGGAGCTAATGCTAAAAGCTTTTGTGAATGGAGGATCCTATCACCACAGACATGTCCCCAATATGTTTATTTTCATTCTTTCTGTCTCAATGTTTCTTGTCTTGTTGATTCTTGACTGTGCCATCCTATCCCACTTGGTTAGGCAGATGACTTTACTTTCATGGAGACACAGTTCATACTGAACGACAGCGATAGAAGTGGGCGACCTCTGATCACTTCTTTATCAGTGTCCTCTGCAGGCGTCATTCAGACTCGCTGTCACAACACCTTACCCTAGAGACAAGGAAGCTAAAGACTGCACTGAAAACATAACCACCACAGGGTTTTTAACTGTGGTCAGTCAGCCAGAGAACGGCTGAACTGGTCGTGTTACAAACCTGTATCCGAAATCGCATACTAACGTATTACATGCTACATACTGCATCAGTATGTATGTACTGTATACTGTCTACTAAATGAACGACTCAGTAGCCGCTCCAGCAGACCGTTATATACTTGGCTGCTGCTATACTTGGCTGCTACTGCACACAGCAGTAGCAGCCAAGTATCCCAGAATGCATTTCGCACCAAAACGACAGCGGAAGCCGAGAGCTAAAAGCTGTTTTAATTTCCGCTGGAGCGCTGTTAATATGCCACTTTATTAAGTTTTAATATTTTTTCAGGCGTAAAAGTAACCGTTAAGATCCACAACCAGGGCTCAGTTTATCCAAATAACGCCTGTTAAGAAATTTGCTCCGATGTTTCGGGGATGAGAAGAGCCGCCGGCTCGGAGCAGCAGCAGCAGCAGCAGCAGCTCACGGCCGGAGTACAGACGTGATCGCCGGGTCGACCTATGCCGTCGTCCCGGGGAGAAAGTGATCCAATGAACTGACCTGCAGCTCTGTGGCTGAAATAAATCATTCAGGAATATAAATGTTGGTTTAATAGATGAAATCTAACAGTTGTAGCTGCAACATTAGTTTGTCTGAATATAAAGTGAAGCTTCATGTTTTTACTGGTGCCCCAGAAGCAGCGCTGCTGCTCTGTCTGTACATCAGAGCCGTCACAATTTTAATAAATGTATTAAAATGAACATATCAGTCTATTGAATTTCATTTTATTAAGCTACATATCTTTGGGTTTTTATTTAGTGCACCTCTACGTACTTGGTATAATAACCGGTCGCCACTGTTTTGTATTGCACTTGTGTTTTCTAAATAAAGCTTGTAAAAAAAATAAATAAATTGTGCTGTCCGGTCAAGGGTGCATTGCATTCTGGGATATAGTAGGGGAGGTAGACTGGTCTGATGCATGCTGCGGATTTTTTCCAAATCAGTAAGACATCTGGGTATTTTTGGCATACTGCAGATTTTGCTTTTGTTCGCATACTGCATACTACATTTTGGCAAGATCAGTACGTACTAGTAGTACAGTATGAGATTTCGGATACGGCCCATGTCACTCTCCTCCACTCAGTTTGGTTCTTCTCCACCAGGGGTCTAACGTGCCGAGTAGATACTTTTCTGTAACTATTCTGCCGAGGTTCTAAGGAGCTGAGTCGGCTGTATCTGACATCATCACACTACAGACCACCGATTGGTCGGGGGGTTGGAGTCAGACGTCTGAGTCCGGAGGTGGTAATCAGAGAAAGAGACTCTGATGGCGGCTTCTTGTTCTTTCTACTCGACCACCAACGGCAGCACAGAAGTCAGCTGTGTGATCCAACTCTGAGGTGCAGATGTTCATAAACCTGGTGGCTGAGGAGAGAATTAAAAAGGGATCTAGACGGTGATAAGGATCGAAAAGATCCACCAGGAGCTCTGTCAGTCCTTCGCTGATCACGGCTACCAACAGATCCTTGCCTCTGGAAGCTTCTCTTAATCTAATTTTTTATGGAACACAAGCCACAGACGCAGCAGCACATCCATCATCTCCTCCATGATCTACATGTTGTTACAGTGTTGTCTTCTTCCTTTAGATCACACCAGGGCTGCAACGATTCCTCGAGTACCTCGATTACAACTGATGATCGAGGAATTTCCTCTGCCTCGAAGCCTCGATTAAATAAAAAAAAAATCTATGAGGAAACGCAGCAAAGCGAAAGTAATAAGAGGAAGAGACAGACGATGTCGAAGGTGTGGGGTTATTTTAAATTAAAAATGAATTAAAAAATAATAATAAAAAAGGCCCCGGTCCACATGGCGTAAGACTCTTGTTCCGAGTCCCGGTCCACAGCCAAGCATTGCTGTTTAAACGTGTTGGTTCTGAATGTGAAGTTGCACAATTTAAAAGCAGTGTTTAAGAATATTTTTTATTTTTGAAACTTGGAAAAAATTAGTTTTTTTTAATGTTTCAGGAAATGTTAAGTGTATTTGTATTGGAAAATCTAACAAACAGTTTACTAGTTTGCATAATATTTAAATAAATGTAAATTATTCTCATAAAAGAAACAAATTGGTGGTTTTTAATCAGGTAACCTGTCTTGTTTTCTATTGTATAATTATAATTGGGCTTTAATAAAGCAAAAGTAAGTTTTATCCGATTAATCGATGGAATATTTCATAGAATAATTGATCACCAAAATCAAATACGTCACAGCAGCTTCGCTCCAACCTCCTATTTCTGCTCCAGATGCTGAATTGTTGTGAAAAAGAAACCAGGCCGAGTTGAGTCGAGCCGAGTAGGTGCTGGTGGAAAAGTGCTGTTAGTAAATCCGCAGTAGGGCTGGGCGATATATCGAGATTTTAATATATATCGATATATTTTCAAACGCGATATGGTATGACAATATTGTTTATATCGATTTAAAAAAAAATAAAATAAAAAAAAATATATATATATATTTGCATTTGATATAGCTTATTTTGTGAAAATTGATGGACAGTGTGAAATTTTGTGAAAATTTGACTTGAATGTTTTATTTGAGATCTGCACAAATGTTTTGTTATTTGCACAACTGTCAACCTCAGTGGAAAAGTCTGCCTGTTACTGTCTACATTGTATTAATTGCACAGTGTATTTTAATTTAATTGTTATGCAGGAAAGGGATATTTGTTTTATTTTATTCAAGAAGCATTTTTATTCTATATATATATATGCAGGCAGTTTATTTTTATTTCATTTGTTTTATACATTTTGATATTGTGCAGACGTCTGTTAATAAAGGAACCTGTGTGACATTTGGCACGAGGCTTTGTATTAAAACTGACTGTTTTTTAAGGGTTTGCCTCAGAAAAAAATGAAGCTAACAGAGATGCTATGCTATAATGCTTTGGGGGAAACCCCAATTATGGCACAGAAAAAATATCGATATATATCGAGTATCGCCATTCAGCTAGAAAATATCGAGATATGACTTTTGGTCCATATCCCCCGGCCCTAATCCGCAGCTTTGCTTAACAACCTGGAGGAGCCTCTACCTGCTGTGGCTGCGCCGGCACCGCCGTCCTGCAGCCACAAAAGCACCACAAACACCGATAGCAACCATCAATGCTGCGTATGCCCTGCTGGAGGGCCGAGCTAGAAACGTACATTTATGCTGGCGTTTGAGCTCAACAAAGCCGTCAGTACTTTACATTGTGAAATCCAGTAATGCTTTGAGAAAGCACACTGGGAGAAAATATTTCCCCTCCAGAGGATTACTGTGAATGTACAACTACAAACTAGAAATGGCTCCTATACTGAGGCTACAGTCCTCCTGCAGTGGTCGCAGGTTCGAATCCCCGGCCTGTGCACCTTTGCTGCATGTCATCCCCATTCTCTCACTCTACACCCTTCCTGTCTGCAACTTGAATAAAGGGCCACTAGAGCCACAAAAAAAACAAAACAAAAAAAAAGTAGCTATGGAGTACAACTACCATGAAATGTAGTCCAATTACATGTATGTCAAGACGTACTGCCCTGAACAGCATGTTTTAAGAGGTTTAAGCCACTTCAGAGTCAAACCTCTTTATTTAACAACTATAAAAAGCTTTCACCCTTCACTACAGTCAGCACATTTAGTCCAGGGTTCCTGTTACATGTTCAGTATCCACATTGTAAGTCAAAGAATCAAACTGAAGGTATGCGGGCAGTAATCCGGCCGTCTCCGTCAGCAGAAGTCAAGCCTCTCAAACCACATGGATCCTGATTCATCCTTTTTCTGCTTACTAAACATTTCCTCTTCCTGAGAAAACACCCAACCACATAATTAGGAAGTGACATGGCCACAGCGGCAGATGCTTCTGTGCTGTTCTTCAATTAACACATTCATAACTTTACACATTTCCAGGATCCATTCAAAGATGGACATTGATCTCTACATTAATACATTCAACTTCAAACTGTTTCTAATTAGAAAACACATTCCTAAAGTCTTGTGGTTTCTGCTCACGGTTTTCTCCGGTGGAGAGGATGTGCATAACTTGCATAGCAGCTCTTTTGTGTTTGTACAGTGTGAGAAAAGTTAAAGTTGCTGAGCCATTAATTTGTGGGTGCCACTGATGTTTTTACCTGTTAAAACAAGCTTTTGCATTGAACATCTATACAATTTTTAAATGGCCAAACATATGAAGAGTCATATAGAGAGCTTTTGGTCAATTAAATTCAATTTTATTCATATAGCGTCTATTACAACAGAAGTTGTCTCTAGGATCTTTCCAGAGACCAGAACATAAACCCCCGAGCAATTATTACATAAACAATTACAGGTAAAAACTCCCCTAGAGGGAGAAAAACCTTAAGCCAAACAGTGGCAAGAAAAACTCCCCTTTAGGAGGGAAGAAACCTGGACCAGGATCATAACCCGGCCAGTAGACTTTGCTGGGGTTTAGGTGTCACTGTAGACCGTACTTCACCTTTTGTTACTACATCCAACAGTTTGTGGGCAAAGGCTAAGAATCCCTTACTTTTTATTACCCTAATTCATTCCACACTTCAAATGTTTGTTTGCTTTCAGAGCAACTGAGTCAACACTCATGGCAAGTTATGTGAACATAACACCACAGAATTACCTGAAAACCGCTTCACTGGAACAATATTCATTCTTTATATTAAAGAACTAGCAGGTCCTTCTGTCAATATCTAGTGTGACACTGTTTAGGTTCAGGTCAGGCCAGTTCTTAGGTAATGACCTCTAGACTAATGCCCCAAACTTTGGTCTACAAACAGTCAGAAAGCCTCAACCTGATGTGGATCAACAGGGCAGAGGCCACATTTGCTGCAACAAAGACCCTTATCCTTCCTGCCCACAGCAATAACCCTGCACACAATGACCCTTTGAAGAGACTTAAAGAAAATGACTACCGCCACTACTGCATTCATTTCTCTTTGGGGAAAAATAAAGTATTTTCTAATTGAATCTGAATTGGATAAGATAGTTTGACAATGACATCTGAACCAAATCCTGTCAGCCACTCAAACTTGACTGTGAGCACACGGTACGTATCTGCTGAAACATTTACAAACTGTTTCAGTAAAGCTGCTAAAGACACATTTGTCAACCAGTCATTCAAATTCATGTTTCTATTCCAGTTTTCTTTGGTTTAGGAACAGAAAACTGGAGAAAGAAAAAAACATAACTAAAAATCCCCAATTTTGTTGTGAAAACAGAAAACCTAAAAGGACAAACACACAGATCAAAACAGCAGCAACCGCCTCAACATGCCCTGATTAGCAAATTCAGCAAGGTTTACACTCAGTTACACTCGCCAGTGAGGTACATTGCTACACTCACTGGCGCGGTGCATGCCACTGACGCTAATGCTTGTGTTCATTTCAGCTGGTAAAGGGACAACAGCGTGCCAACACCTCTGCTATCTGGCAAAGTTGGGTGGCAAACTTTTAACCCATGCAGCACGTCAGCTTGTTTCAACTACACGTAATGTGTTAATATGCCCATGATTAATATCATCAACATCTTTAATATATTGATCCACTTTGTTGGCACCAGGTGTATTTTACAGTTTGTTACAGAATAGTAACGGATCAAGTTAAGAGTTTTTGAAAAGACAGTTCAGTTCATTTACCTCACAAACTCATTCTAATTTGTCAACAACAGTTTCCTTACACATTAAATAAAAATCAAATCATAACTTTAACACTTTTCCTTTAAAAACAGCATCACTAATTGTGAATATGAGGACATAAACCCCAAACATCCAACTCATGGATGCCAACTGTATATTATACAAGAAACACTGCAAATACAAGTAAGACGGTAACATTCAATACTTCAGGCTACTTGAAGATGTTTACTGCCAAATTGTGAGCCAATCAGCCATTCCCAGGAAGAAACTGGAGAAATTAAGTGGGGTTGTTTCATGACTGAAGGCAATTTTGCTTTCTACTTGTTAATAAAAACTAAACAAGTCAGTCAGGGATCTTTATCGCTAGTGAACCTTGCAGGATTTTACAATTTCAACCATGCCTGAAACATCTAGACCTTCTAGTTGTTCACCGACTCCAGGACTGACATGTCCACCAAAGACCAAAACAGGTACGGTTACTGCTCATTTTATCAGTTTCACCTAACACGAGTGGGAGAGTGAGTGAGGGATGTATCACCCACAAACAAACTGATCTGAAGTATTCTGAAGTATAAATTTAATGTGCAATCTGAACCGATCTAGTCCAGAACATTTTCACTAAGACCTGATGAGGTAACTGGTCTATGAAGAGGCTGAGGAACCCAACATGTACACCTAGGGTGGGAGTGAACTCTTCATTCATGTTCCAAATGAGCCGACTCGTGGACAACAAATCAATACTGAAATGTCCTGCAAGTTCATATTCTTGGAATATAGTCTGAAACTGGGAAAAAAAAAACCCGCACCTGCATATAAGCGGCATCCGCTCTATTTAAAAAAAATATATAAAAAAAAGATATACAAGCTGCATCCGCTCTATTAAAAAAAACAAAAAAAAGATATGCAAGCCGCAGATATTTATGTTGTTAGATTAGATATTTACTACATGTACAGAAGGATTTTGAACTGTAAATGATGTACATGCATGTACCTAAATAGATCCTTTCCTAACAGTGTCTTTTAACACTTACTGTTTACTGAAGCGTACTCCTAAATTAAATACTTACCTGCTGGACTCTACTGCCCTTATTTTTAACAGTTTGTGCTTTTTATTATTTTACTTCTTTTCTTATCATCTTATTCATAATTTTATTCAATCTTATTTGTTATTTACTGTCTAATTATGTCTTGCCGCTTTTAATGTCAATGTAAAGCACTTTGAATTACCTTGTGTTGAATTGTGCTATATAAATAAACTTACCTTGCCTTTTAACACGGCAGCAACTTTGCTGATTAAAACGGACAGAACCAAGAGAAAATAACCAGTATTTATTTATCTATTTATCTGTTTGAAATCTGCTTCTACCTACTTCTATCTAAAGAAGAAGTAGCGTATTCTTCTTTGCATTTACATTGTCTTAATTTTGATTCTAATTCCGGTTAGCGCCCCGAGCGCACGGTTCAAAACCTATGAAAAAAGTAGCAGCTTATAGTCCAGAAAATACGGTATATATTATATATATATATATATATATATATATATATATATATATATATATATATATATATATATATATATATATATGGCAGCTGTAAAGACAAGGATAAGCACAATTAAAAGCTCAAAGCTCTGTCTAGCAAAACATCTGATGAAGCAATCTTGTCAAAACACATAAAATGAACAGAAGACTTACGATCTGTTTCTCTGTGTACTTGTTGGAGCTCAGCAGGTTCACCGCCTCCATGTGTCCAAAATCGATGTCATGGCCGAGCAGGAAGATGAAGAGGAGCTTGCAGACGTACTTCTTCTTGCTGTATCCATCCAGGGCCTTGTCCCCTTTAAACTTGGAGCGGATGTTGGCCAGCTCTTTGTTTATTCGCTTGATCTCAGCCTCCTTGCTCTTACCTGACAAAGTAAAGGAAGTAATACAGATCCAATACTTAAATATATATATATATATATTTTTTTTTTTTTTAAATCTAGGAATGCATGCTTTTCTTGGCTGGTGACTGGAACAGGCCAATTATGGACAAAGAATTACAAATAAGGTTATATAAAATAAAGCATGAAGGAAAGACAACCAAAACATTTGGGAAAACAAACCCAATCGACCAATTAAAAAAAAAAACACCCCCCCCCCCATTGGGAAATGCCCGAGTTAAAGACGCTAATAAAGACTAAGACAGGGCCTCAGATAGCTTAGTGGGTTGAGCGGGTCCACCATATGCAGAGGCTATCGCCCTCGAGCAGGCAGACAGGTTCAAATCCCAGCCTGTCGCTCATTACTGCATGTCTTCCCCTCTAGCCACTTTCAGAATAGAGCCACAAAATCTTTAAAAAAAGAAAAGAAAAAAAAAAGACCAGGATGATCAAATTTAGACAGATATTGGGCAATTATTTTTCCTCTGGAACCAAATATCATCAAGAGCATCAATATGCTCTTACAAATAACAAGGAAACATGTCATTAAGAATGTCAGCAATCAAATTACAGCTTAAGAAAACTCAAACATCCCATCTCAAAAAATTAGAATATTCTGGGAATCTTAATCTTAAACTGTAAGCCGTAATCAGCAATATTAAAATAAAAGGCTTGCAATATTTCAGTTGATTTGTAATGAATCCAGAATGTATGACATTTGTTTTTTTTTTTTTTTAAATTGCATTACAGAAAATAAAAGAACTTTATCACAATATTCTAATTTTCTGAGACAGCCCTGTAGCTGGCAGTGTGAACGTAGCCCTGGACATCTGAGCTTGATGCATGCTAAGTTTGTGTTAACTGCAGAACCTGTTTTCAATTAGAAAGTATCAGTACATGGATCAAAAAACATGTGTACTGTTTTCTAATTGTTCTCATATGTATTTTTATTTTCTGAGACAGTGAGCGTGCACTTGATCCCAAAAAACCTTCGGCAAGTTTGAAAATGATGTAAAACTAATCTACGGTTAATGCTTTCCTTCTCTCTTGCCAGCTAATGTTGAGTAGAAACAAAATTGTATTAAAAATGTCAGATGTTCCAAAATTTTAAAAAGATACATTTGGCTTAGAATCTTTGGATTGATCCATGCGTGTAATTCTACAATCACACTTTCATATTTAGGAAAAAAGCCAACTAAAGACAAAAAGGGGAAAGAAAAAAAATCTTGAGTAAAATGTGACGTTTCATTGGGCGGTGCTAAGTGGTTACAACCCACCGCGTGCCTGGGACTTGGTTAGGGTTAGTCTGGTTATTCAGAAAATGACATGATTTGAATAACCTGTGCTTGCTTAACTTTTATCAGGTTTGTTGATAGGAACCAGTCCGCACCCTTGTAGCTGTCCTTGCTCTTTTCAAACTCGTATCATAATGTTTGTTAATTTGTATCTGTTGGTTTTACAGCAGTTCATATTCAAGGTTTGGGATACAGTGGTTAATTGTATAGTAAAACCTACAGTCTGTGTAGCAGATTTAAGTTCTAAATTTGGAAAATAACTCGATACCTCTGGAGGCACCGCACTAGCTGTAAAAATGACTGTTTGTGGATGGGTATCGATTAATCAGTCAGTGGTGTCAAAACACTGCGATGTTCAACTTAAAAGGTCAGTTAAAAGATACTGATATTTACTCTGCATTTTCTAGTTTAGCCGTAGATCTCACAGCTTATATGAATCTGAAAAAAAGTCTTTTGGAGAAAAACTCCATCCAAGTCAAGTGGAAGGAAAGAGAACAGATCGAAAGGTAAGCTTTAACAGTTTTACAATGTCCTCATTTAGTTGCTTGATGCTGGAAATCTGTTTATTTTCAGAAATAAATGGTCTTTGGTCATTTGATGTGCTAACCTGTATGATTAAAAATGTCTTAAATGATCTTTGTGTCATCTGTCAATCACGGCCACTGGTTAGCAAAGGTGAAGTATCAAATGGGTGCATAGACGGATTAATTTGTTACTGCAGTAGAAAGTGTAGGATTGCCTGGATCCAAATTTCAAATGTACTTGAGGCAGAAATGTACAAAGAAACTTGTATCAACAAAAATTCAACCATGGTCTGGACATCAGTCAATGGCGTCCGTATTAATAGTGCCATCGGTGTAAACCGGAGTCAAGTTCTCTCGTCTGATTTATGTCTGACCTGGCAATAAAGCTTTTTCTGATTCTGATTCTGATTTCCTATCCAGTGGCAAATTAATACATGTTGTCATAGCCATTCAATCCAAAAGAAAATTTAAAAAAATTACTGTACTTCAAGAAAACCTAAAGAGAAAAGGAAAACATGTATATATTCCCCAAATGGAGCATAACTGGATGTGACTGCATGGGGCAGCGTGTCCTCAGGAGAAAACTGCACCTCTGGAGGGACAACGTGGCAGGACGTGTGGGACCACATTAGCACAGTATTTTGGTAACACACCTCATCTATATGCCACCGTGTGGTCAGAAGTATTATCGCTATATAGACGGAGTTTAACTCAGCCCAAGCTTCACTTTATGAAGCAAACAAGGCCATTTAAGTCAACTGTTCTCCATGACTGTTGCATTGTAAATACTAATCACTATTCTTTTTAATACTTTCTGTAGCTGCCCAGAAAGGTTGTGTCTTTGCAAAGATTTGGCTGGCATTTGACACACCCAAACGCATGTTTGCTTTTCTTTTTTGGGGGGGGTGGGGGGTGCATGCCTTCAGTGGATTCTTCAAGGGCCTCAGTCAGGGTTCAAGTTGAGGTCCAGTCTTCAAAGAAAAACATTGAAGCACCGTTAACTTACTAGGTTACGATGGTGTAACCACCTCACTTACCCAAACATGCCGTTTAATCTTTTAAATTATTCACCCAACTCCATTCAATTTGTCAAGCAGTGCTGTCAACTGTCAGAGTTGCTGAGGGCCCTCCGGGTTGCTAGGACCTTACAGATGTTGAAGATCAATCTGTCTGAACGCTGAATGTCTGAGGTCTGCTTTTCTGCACCCAGAAACCCTCCAACCCCCCCCAGAACCCCTCTGCACCACATCAACGGCGGTGTCTCTGTCTGTGCTGAGTCGGGGACCATCTTCGTCGAGGGCCACCGCGTCATTTCCCAGCTTCACCAGAGAGATGCAGTGGCGCCACCATGGGGTAGCCAGGGGTGGCCACGGCCCCCCCTACAAATTTGCTGGCCACCCCACTGGCCTCAATAAAAAAATACACTTGCTGGTCACATAGATTCTATAGTCAGTTATGTGTTTCATCCCAAATCATTTGGGTCAAATGCATATCAGTAGATGTTTCTTTAAGTATTTCTAAGCCAACAGTATAATAAAATCCTACAATGATGGTTTTTAGTTTTGGTGTCTACACAGTACTGGAGTCAAGGGATGAGGGGGGTTGGCATCCCACCTGAAATAAAAATAGTCAAAATCATCCCCCCTGTAAAACTGCCATGCCCCCTCATCCCTTATGTCATTTCATCAATGAATGTGGTTTTACTGCTATTTCAACATTTAGAGTCATCACCAGAAAAATAACACCAGAAAAATAACTTATTTGACAATTTTCACCTGTTTCAAGTAAATTTTCACTTGAAATAAGTAGGAAAATCTGCCAGTGGCACAAGATTTATCTTCTTATTACAAGCAAAAAAATCTTGTTCCACTGGCAGATTTTTCTACTTATTTCAAGTGAAAATCTACTTGAAACAGGTGAAAATTGTTGTTTTTTCCAGTGATGAGTCTTGTTTTAAGTGTAATGAGATTTCTTTACTAAAATGAGACATTTTAACTAGAAATAAGACAAATATTCTTGTTAAGATTTTGAGTTTTTGCAGTGATCCATTTTACTTATCCTGTGAAGGACAGAGTCATATTGATAATTTCAGAAAACGTGTTTTGTGTTTTGATGTATTTGATGCACAGGACTGTCTCAGAAAATTAGAATATTTTGATTTTCTGGTCAATTACGAAAACAAAAATGTCATACATTCTGGATTCATTACAAATCAACTGAAATATTGCAAGCCTTTTATCATTTTAATATTGCTGATCATGGCTTACAGTTTAAGAAAACTCAAATATCCTATTTCAAAAAATTAGAATATTCTGGGAATCTTAATCTTAAACTGTAAACCATAATCAGCAATATTAAAATAATAAAAGGCTTGCAATATTTCAGTTGATTTGTAATGAATCCAGAATGTATGACATTATTTTTTTTTTTTTTTTTTTTTTTTTTTTTTTTTTTTTTTAAATTGCATTACAGAAAATAAAGAACTTTATCACAATATTCTAATTTTCTGAGACAGTCCTGTAAGCCCAGTTGATATTTAAAGCTTACAGAAGGCTGCATTTAACTGCTGCTATGTCATCCCTGCAGTATTTCTGCAGGTGTTTTGATCAGTGCTATTATTTGTAATATATTATATTATTTGTAATCAGCACAAATTATCTGTCCCCATATGATAAAATCCACCGTCCCCCCTGATTTTTCTTCTTTTACAAATCGAGTACTGTCACCCCAAGAATGTAAGTGACATGAGGCCCTGGAGAGATGAGGTATTGGGGGTGAGTAGATTAGAATAAAACACTTACAGTTTCTGATGTCGGAGATGAACACGGCTAATCCGCGCATCCCGTCTCCTTTGGACACGGCCGGCATGATGGCGGGTCGGGCCGGCTATAGGGCTGGTTCTGGGGCTGGTTCTGCGGGGCTGGGCTGGGTCTGTCCGGCCTCCTGGCGGGCTGAGCGGGTCTGGTTCCGGGCTCTGCGGGCCCACGTGTCCTGGTCTGCTGGGCTGGTTCTGGCCGGGGTCGGGCAGCACCTGCCGGACCTGCAGGATCAGGATCTCTCCGTCCCGGTTCGTTTCCGCTACACGCAGGCGCAGGGCTTCATTCAATCCGACCTGCGGGGATTAACGGGTTTATCTCAGGCCCGGTCCTGGTTCCTGGGGGGGGGGCTCGGTCAGGTGGGGGGACCCGGGGCTGGAGCTCAGGCCCGGCCCGGTACCGGGGCTGCGGGGCTGCAGCACCGCGGGGAGTCACGGAGAGAGAGGGCTAGCGGGCTAGCGGCTAAGGCTAGCGGAGCTCCGGGGGTCGAGGGTTCGGGGGTCGGGCTGCTGACAGCCGGCGGGGGGGGTCCTGCTCGGGGGGTCGGGGCCCAGCTCTGCCCTGGGCGACGCGCTAACGGCGGGTAAAGGCTGAACGTCCTCCGGTCCCGTCCGTCCGTCCGTCCGTCCGTCTCCTGCTCCGGCGTCGACACCGAGCTCGTGACAGCACAGCAGCGGGAGCGCGCGACGCCCGCGGGAACGCGCACGCTGTTATCACGTGCGGCGCCGCCAGGCACCTGAGCAGCTTTTAGTGTGAAACACTGGAAAGCTCATAAAAGAAGAGTTTTATGTTCGGACACTTCACAGGCTTTAGGTCTTTCATTAGTTTGTCTGCTACGGAAGAGTATTAGAATGAAAATAATATTTTAGAGGAGGAAGTTTTTTTTTTTCATTATGCACTTCAAGGAAAAAGTCAAAAAGTCGAGATAAATGTTGAAGTATAATTTCGAAAAGTTGAAAGAAAGTCGAAATGTTGAAAAAAAAGTCGAAATTTCGAAAGTAATGTTGAATTACAATTTCAAGAAAAAAGTCGAAATGTCGAGAAAAAAGTCGAAATGTCGAGAAAAAAGTCGAAATGTCGAGAAAAAGGTTGAAATGTTGAAAAAAAAGTCGAAAAGTCGAGATAAATGTTGAAGTATAATTTCGAGAAAAAAGTCGAAATGTCGAGAAAAAAGTCAAAATGTCGGGATTAATGTTGAAGTACAATTTCGAGAAAAAATTCGAATGTCGAGAAAAAAGTTGAAATGTCGAGAAAATGGTTGAAATGTTGAAAAAAAGTCGAAATGTCGAGAAAAAGGTTGAAATGTCGAGAAAAAAGTCAAAATGTTGAGAAAAAATTTGAAATTTCGAGAAAAAAGTCAAAATGTTGAAAAAAAAAGTCGAAATTTCGCGAAAAAAGTCGAAATGTTGAGAAAAAAGTCTAAATGTCGAGAAAAAGGTTGAAATGTTGAAAAAAAAGTCGAAATTTCGAGAAAAAAGTCGAAATGTCGAGAAAAAGGTTGAAATGTTGAAAAAAAATCAAAATTTCGAGAATAATATTGAAAGTATAATTTCGAAAAAAAAGTTGAAAAGTTTTTCAACTTATTCTCGAAATTCCGACTTTATTCACAAAATTTTGACTTTATACACGAAATTTCGACTTTATTCTTGAAATTGTATTTCAACATTAATCTCAACATTTCCACTTTTTTCTCGACATTTCCACTTTTTTGAGAAGGGAGGATTTTTTTTATTGTGCACTTCGAGAAAAAAGTCAAAAAGTCGAGATTAATGTTGAAATACAATTTCAAAAATAAAGTCGAAATTTCACCTTTTTTCTCCATATTTCAACTTTATTCACGAAATTTTGACTTTTTTCTTGACATTTCAACGAGGGGGGTCGGGGCTGGTGACAGCCGGCGGGGGGGGTCGCTGCTCGGGGGGTCGGGGCCCGTGGGAACGCGCACGCTGTTATCACGTGACGGCGCCGCCAGGCACCTGAGCAGCTTTATGTTCACTCTGGATGGAGGTTTATGTTCGGACACTTCACAGGCTTTAATTCTTTCATTAGTTTGTCTGCTACGGGACTCACTTATTCTGGCTGTGCCCCTTTGTTCAAACTTTTTGGAGTGATGTGTGTAATTTTATGTCTGAAAGCATTGAAACTGATTTCAAATCATTTTGGAAGGATGTGTTGTTTGGTGTTTTTGACCATGTAACGATTAGAACAAAGCCAAAAGAAACATTTATTATTCATTTGTTGATTATCCTTGCAAAATTCCACATCCACAAATCCAAATTCTTACACAAAAAGTTTTCTACAAATTCAAAAGCAATCAAAACCATAAATGTATGTAAATGTTTTGGCTTTCTGTTATAATTTCATCCCCCCTGGCTCGTTATAATGTGTTGTGCTTTTTGTTTTGTTTTTTATTTGATTTATGCTCTTTATATGTTATAATTCAACTTGAAATTGCATAATGTGAAGATTTGTAATCATTGTACTTTTTGCAAATTGTCTGCTATGGAAGAGTATTAGGGCCAGGCAGTAAAATATGCACTTCATTATGCACTTCAAGAAAAAATCAAAATGTCGAGAGAAAAAAGTCGAAATGTCGAGATTAATGTTGAAGTACAATCTCGAGAAAAAAGTCGAAATATTGAAAAAAAAGTTGAAATTTTGACTTTATACACAAAATTTCGACTTTATTCTTGAAATTGTATTTCAACGTTAATCTCGACATTTCCACTTTTCTCTAGATTTTCTATTTCAACATTATTCTTGACATTTCGACTTTTTTCTCGAAATTGTATTTCAACATTAATCTCGACATTTCCACTTTTTTCTCGACATTTCCACTTTTTTCTCAAAGTGCACAATAAAAAAAAAAATCTTCCCCTCTCAAATATTTTTTCTCCTGTCTGGCTCCAATGGCGCTTTTGCACTAGTCCCGCCTCCGCCCGGCTGATTGGTCGGGGGGCGGGGACGTCAGACGTTTGAATCAGGAAGCGGGAGTCAGCGCGAGAGCGACTCGCAGCGATTTTATTATATAGCGCAAAACGTCTGTTTGGTGATCCAACTCTGAGGTGCAGATGTTCATAAACCTGGTGGCTGACGAGAGAATTAAAAAAGGGATGTAGACGGGCTGTTTTACTCTCAGCCGCTCCCGGCTCCTGCTGATTTCTCATCAGCGCCGACATGAACAAAGCGTCACAGCAGCTTCACCCCAACCTGCCCACTTCTCACCTGGCTGTGGAAAAACACACGGGTGGAGCCGCGTCGAGCCGCGCCGAGCCGAAGCGAGACTAGTGGAAAAGTGGCATAATACTCTTCTTCCGTAGTCTGCACTGGAAAAAAGCCCACTCAAACTATATCAAATGGCCCATTCCCCCCAAAGTCAAGGAAACTCATTTTAAATTGATCAATGAAATTTATCTAACCGCTGAATTTTTTAAACAGTTAGTTTTGTTAGTTTGCTGGTGGTTTTGTTCTGAACACTTTTCTCTGTTTCTCATTTTGCTGGGACGTCAGGTCCCTCCACCGAGACACAACTTTTGCGGTATGCGTTCATTGTTATGTCTAAAAATGATGCGCAGTGCCGACCCAATCAGAAACGGTACAGATATATATATTTATATATATATATATATATATATATATATATATATAAAAATAAAGGATCCCCATAACCTTTGATCGGGTGGACAGGACGCACGTATTGCCCCAAAACCAGCCTCGAGTTCCAGTAACAGAGGTCCAACGGGAGGATTAGAGTGAGATGGGGCAGTGTCAAACGATTTAAAATATTGTACAGTGTATGCCCAGCTTTACAGGTATGGAACAGCATGTGAGCTGGCTCCATATTGTTATTGTTTTTGATGTCGCAATTACATGACTTCACACAATACACGCGCTGGGTGACGCCTCCGCTCCGACGTCGTTGCTATGGCAACCCGTCAGATCAGTCAATGATGTGGCCCAGTCTGAACAGAGCCAGATCCGATATGGACACTTGCTAAAAACAGTGTGGACAGTCAGCCCTGAAAATCGGATATGAGAAGGAATCAGATATGAATCAGATTTGCCGTCAGTCTGAACGCGGCCTCTGTTGCCTTGAACAGGCTGTGTGCTGCAAAATGTGCTGCAATTCGGTCCCGAATTTCCCGCGCTGTCCTGTGGATGTGACGTCACATGACGCTGCATGCACGTTCTCCCCGTTCTCCCGTGCCGGCTTCACTGTTGGCTGCAGTACCCCCGACGGCCGTCGTGGTGTAGGGTGGCGCTAGAGAGTCTCATTTCTTAAAAGGAGCCTCATGCTCCTTTAACGCTACAATCAGATCAACGAGCAAGGTGACAATCAGATCAACAAAATAGTTAATACAAATAAAAACAGCATAATGTGCGAGAGTAACTTTCATGTTAACAAATTCAGTGATTTACAGATGCCGATGGTCTTTTGTGCCTTTGTGTTTTCCGATGAGTAGATCGTCCTCATATATTATTCAAGTTCTTTTTTGAGTGTAAAGAGTTCAGGCTTTCTGTGGATGGATTTGCACTTATGTATGTGAAACTTTGCTAAAAATAAAGACAGATTTATAAAAAAGAAAGCGTCACTATCTTTGTGATTAAAATTATGAAAACCAAAAATAACATTCTTATAATAAATATGAAAATCAGAAAATATACTTGTGGAAGTTCCTCCAGAATTTATAAGTGAATTCACATGACCAGAATAAGTGAGAATATGTTTCAGGATGCTTTTGGCAAAAAGAACAATTAACATCTATATCATTCTTAAATTTTGGTAAATATTGTTTTGCAGGGTAGAATTTGTGTATCAATTTAAAAGAGATCTCTTTGATTTTATTTGTTAGAAAGAATCTTTGTGGTAACGACCAAACTTTTGTCCACTCAATATCTGTCACGAAATTGACCCAATAAAATGTGGCTGGTGGGATGGAAGTTAAGCCATCCTGAAAGAGTTTCTCAATGACAAGCCGTTTTAATATTTAACAGCTAGACTGGATATGTGTTGCAGATATCCACAGTTCCATTCCCCCTAGTCAAAAAGAGCATTTCAGATATCTACAATTACATTCTTCCTATCCACAATTGTCATGTCAGATATCCACAATGTCATTCTGCCAGTCGTGTGTGTGGGGTTTCTACTTACAGATATCTACAGTACAATTCAGTTGCAGATATCCGCTATGTGAATTACAGATATCTGCAACTGAATTACGGCTAGCTGTAATTCCAGTTTCAGATATCTACAATTTAATTCTGACTAGTCCTAATTCCAGTTCAAGATATCTTTAATTCCCCTCAATTCAAGATATCTACATCGTCCTTTTTAGATATCTTAAATTAAGTTTTGACTAGTCAGAACGAAGTTGTAGATGTCTTGAACTGGAATTATGAATAGTCAAAATTATGTTATAGATATCTCAAACTGGAATTAGGGATAGTTATAATTTAACTGTAGTTATCGATAATCAAGTTATAGATATCTTGAAATTAATTTTAATTAGAGATATTTCAAATTGGAGATATCTTTAACTTCCATTCTGCCTAGTCAAAATGTAACTACAGATATCTTGAATTAGAGTTTTGACTAGTCGAAATAACGTTATAGATATCTTGAATGACAATTCTGACTAGTCACAATGACATTATGACTAGTCAAAATGTAGTTGTAGATTTCTGCAATGTTAATTCCGGATAGTCAAACTTAGCCATTAAATCTTAAAACGGCTTGCCATAGTTTCTCCCACTAGTTGCAGTGTTCTGCCAATTTCTGCTGCTTTGTCAAAAAATGCTCCCTAATGGTTTTCTACCTTTGTAGAGCTACAATTTTACTGTGTTTTACTCCCTGAACCACTCCCATTTTTTTAATTAAAGACTATTTTGGTGCTGTACGTACAGGTCGGGGGGCCTGGCTGGCCTTAGACACAAGTAGGGGGGGAAACAAGGAAAAAAAGTTGGGAACCACTGCTCTAATGTACCAACATGTCAGGCACTGTTACGAAAGCTAATGTCTAATTTTATGTGTCGACTGGATTTGACAGAAAATAGCATCACTATGGCCTTAACCAGCCCTATGATGGGCTATCGGTTCACATCCAGGCTTCCAAAGCACTGGCATGATAGTTGGCACCTTTTTTCTGTACAGTGATTAAATTTTTTTTTTTTTTTTTAAGTATGTAATAGTTGTGTGTTTGTGTATGTTGGATGTGTGTGGGCCTTCTGAGTCCGTAATAGATTTATTATAAAGGGGCGTGGTCCAGGGGGAAAGTGACGTCAACGCATACCCTCCCCGGAAACCCGCGGGGGGGCGTAGTTCCTGTAGTTCTTGTCCCGCCCTAAAGGGGGCGGTGTGCTGCGCGGGGCTCCGTGGTAAAAGCAGCGGCCAGAGGGAGGAGGGAGAAGAAGACGCCAGACGGAGATCGAAATGGCGGCACCAGCAGAGAGGATGGAGGTAAGGTCTCACATCTGGATCAACTCTCTCCCCGCGGCCCCCGGGCCGGGGACGGGCCACCACAGCCCGGCCAGCTTCATGTCGCTGCGCACTAACCGAGCAGCGGCCAACTAAACTGTATCTAGGAAAAAACCTTTGTTGGGTGATGTCGCTCATTCATTGATCTCTAAATCAGTAAAAACACGAAAAAAAGGGACACCCAACTCGTGGTGTGCATTGTATGTATTTGTAAATGCAGACAGGCTTTGGGACATGTGGGTTTGATGGTTTTGGTTGTCGGGGGGAGATTTTAGCGGGACCGCGTGGAGACGAGCGTGTTAGCCCCGAGCTAGTAGCCGCTAATGCTAACGACGCTGCCTTTTATTCTGTTGATTTAACTCTTTGTTCGGGTTAAATCACGCCACACCACTGGTGTCACGGGCTTTTCGTCTAGGCCGCAGACTTCCGAGGCGATTAGAGTACTTTTGGGGGGGCGGCGTGACTGTTTTCATTTGTTTTTGTTATTTAGATAAATAAGTTACCGGTTTTGGTGAGGAGGAGGTCACGTGGTCCGCAGATTACATGTGCGCTTAAGCCTGATTTATGGTTCTGCGTTACACCGACGCAGGGCCTACGGCGTAGGGTATGCGTCGACGCGTAACCTACGCTGTAGGCTCTGCGTCGGTGTAACGCGGTACCATAAATCAGCCCTTAGCCTGGTAGCGGAGCTGTGGCGCAGATTCCCCCCCGGAGGAGAAGCCATGTGCTCCGACAGGCCCGGTTCTAACCCCCCCTCCCCAGGTCCGGTCCGGGCCGGCTGCTCCACGGCGGCCCACAAAACACCGTAATTCGTTATAGGATAATCTTTATACCGTATGAATGAGCTGGGTTGAACAGTTTGCTATAATTTGCAGGATTATATAGTAACTGAGGTTTATTACACCTAATTATTTAAAGATCACTTACAAACAAGTGTGTGGGGGCACACACCTCAAAAGTAGACAAAGACTGCTGGTGTGTAAGGGCCACCCCCCTCCCACAACTATTGGGGGGGGGGAGATGAAACTCTGATCACGTTGGTTGTAGGTGGGAAGGAAACTTGCATTATGATTCATATTCTTGTGCTCTAATGTAACATTTCTTAATTCAGGGAGATGAATAAATAAGAACATTTCTTTGTTTTCTAGGAGACAAAAACTTTTGATTGAATGCGTATCCTTTAACGTCAAGGAAAAGACACTAGTCATGATGCCAAAGAATAATTTCAATTCTTAAGGCTGATTTAAGGTTCTGCGTTAAACCAACGCAGAGCTGTGCTGCTCTGTTCAGGTTTTAGCACGCCTTTCTCGGAAAATGGAGGGAAAAATATGGAGGACCATGTAGCTTGTGTTTGATTTCGGTATGTCCTCGGTTCCCAATAAAAAAGATGTGGAAAAAAAAACAATGGCGTGAACTCAATTTTGCCGTGCTGCAATACCCCCACCCCCCCAGAGTGCTAGGGGGTTGCGTTCTTTTCCGGAAAAAAGAAAAGGCTCCGAAATCCTTCAATGTGACAGAATTACAACTATTTTATTTATCGCCGTCTCTAGTTGATTCTTTGTTTAGCTTCCAGCTTTTCTGGTCACAGGGAACAATGGCGACCGAGAGAGGACTGTTGCTACCAACAAACCAATCACAGCCCTCTCGGACGCATATTTCCATTTTTTTGGGAGGTGCAGGTCAGGCTACGGCGTAGGCTACGGAGAGACTCCCGCGTAGACTACCCCCTTAATGCAGAACCATAATTCAGCCTTTAGTCGTAATGATGCTAAAGAATCATTTACAATCATTCCTACTTGGTGTTTCCCGTCTGTAGCCGTGAGCACAGGAGCTGCACCGGGGGGGGGGGGGGGGGGGGCAATGCATACTAAAACCAATGAACCAAATAAAACCCATTTGAATCAAAATTCGTTTTTTTGTTACTCCATGGGAAACATCCAGAACGTGCCTTCCGGTAAAGGCACAGCAATATGTTCCCAGATCGCATAAAGGACAGAAGTGAGTTTCTAAAACGATGACTTCCTGTTTCCCCCAATTCTGACCACCAGCTGAATAATTGGTGCATCTTTTATTAGAAATGTAAGCAGGTGTGGGAGACTTGTATTGACAAAATGTGTGTAAACTACAACTATTTGGTCCCGATCCAAAGAAAAAGTAAATAAAGACCGGTGTCATTTGTCTAATTTTTTACTCTGTGCATGAGTTGACGTCAAAGAAAATCTCATTGGCTGATCAGATGTAGGAGTCGTCATCTTTGGGCTAACTATGTTCTTGTTTTGTTGAGGTTTCTCAGGGGGAGAGCTCAGCCAAGCCTGCGGCCGAAGACATGACATCCAAGGACTACTATTTCGACTCCTACGCCCACTTTGGAATCCACGAGGTAATTATTTTTTTTTATTTATTCTAACTAAAATAGTTTTGTCAAAAGATGAAACGGGCTCACGGTGTGTCTCCTCTCTCCCGCCGCTGTAGGAGATGCTGAAAGACGAGGTTCGCACGTTGACCTACCGAAACTCCATGTTCCACAACAAACACCTGTTTAAGGACAAGGTGGTGTTGGACGTCGGCAGCGGGACGGGAATCCTCTGCATGTTTGCTGCTAAAGCCGGAGCCAAGAAGGTTATCGGGGTGCGTGTCAGCCGGTTCATCTGTGCTTCTGGTGTTTTTCTGTTTGTCGGGGGGGCCTGAACAAATAGTCAACGTTTTCTCTTCCGTTTGGCCTCAATAGATCGAGTGCAGCAGCATCTCAGACTACGCTGTGAAAATTGTGAAGGCCAACAACCTGGATGATGGTGGGTAGATGGATCCCAGTGTGCGTTGCTGTGGGTGGTAGAAGAATGCAGGTGTTAACGTGGCCGTATCTGTTGTGTCCAGTTGTGACCATCATCAAAGGGAAGGTGGAGGAGGTGGAGCTGCCGGTGGAGGGCGTTGACATCATCATCTCTGAGTGGATGGGCTACTGTCTCTTCTACGAGTCCATGCTCAACACAGTCATCTACGCCAGAGACAAGTGGCTGGTACGTGTGCTGCAGCCCGGTCCGCTACCCCACGGCCAGAACCAGCCCAGCTGGTCACGGCAGGGCTTTAACCCGTCCATAATTTACAAAACTAGGTCATTTACACAGCTCATGTTACGTGAGGTACTCGTGCAACATATCTTTGGACAGCTAAGATTCTTGTGATTCCACCAATATAAACCATTTCAGGATATAATCATAGCAGCTGGTTCAAATCAACACCACAGACAGACATTTACAAAATTGACGAAACTTGCAGATGAAGCCTCAGAACTCGTCTGATCAAAAATATTCCAAAACTAAATATACACAAAACTTGTCTGGTTACATTCCGAAAGGTCAATCCAATAAAGTATTTAATCCAAAATACATTATACCAGTAAATATCCACAAACAGTCGCTGCATCATTTGAAATTAGCCGCTCAATGTCTCATATTTTCAACATATTATTCGCTGTAACTGCATTTTAGACGTCTTCACAACAGATATCTTGGTCTCAAAATGGAGTCTGTACGCTGTTCTTTTGATTGACACCTCATTCAACCATATACAGGACTGTCTCAGAAAATTAAAATATTTTGATAAAGTCCTTTATTTTCTGTAATGCAAAAATATCATACATTCTGGAATCATTACAAATCAACTGAAATATTGCAAGCCTTTTATTATTTTAATATTGTTGATTATGGCTTAGTTTAAGAAAACTCAAATATCTTATCTATATCAAATATCCTATTAGAATATTCTGTGAATCTTAATCTTAAAATGCTGGGGTTAAGGTGGGTGGGTTGTTACTCAGCTGGTTAACCTCTCCTCTCCTCTGCCTCACCAACAGAAGCCGGAGGGACTCATCTTCCCCGACAGAGCAACTCTGTACGTCACCGCCATCGAAGACCGGCAGTACAAGGACTACAAAATCCACTGTGAGTACCTGGTCATGTGACGCTGTGGTGGAGTCCCAGTTCTGCTCTTTTCTAGTCTCCGCCATCCAGCTTTGACCAACTCTGACCCCACTCAACAAAAATACCTCCAGTTTTTGGGTTAAGTTGGATAAACTTGAACTCTGCGTTTCTTTTGTCCTCTAAGGATTTGATCAATTAAGGCAGGACATGAAACATGGCGCCTGTTCAGATTCCAGCTGAAATTTTACTTTTTCTAGTGATGTACCAAATGTCCAGTAACCGAAATTGTTCGGCCGCTAAATAGAGAAAAAAAACACATTCAGTGGAATAAGTGGGGGGAAAAACTGAACAATTACATGTTACAATTTTTTAAGTTATTGTGCTTTATGTCTGCTGGAATATTTAAAAAAATGCTGAAAAATGTTCACGTTCAATAAATATTTCTACCTTGTAATTTCGTTTATAAAAAAAAAAAAAAGGCCTGCCTAAAGCACATTTATTTGATTTATGCAATGAAAAGTGAAAAGATTGGCAAAATAAATGAAAAACTGTGAAGAACCATTGTTCGGTATTCAACCAAGTGTTTATTATTTTCGGTTTTGGCTACAAATGTTCATTTCGGTGCATCACTATTGTTTTCCCTTCAGCCGTGACTAGAATCCTTGTATCTGAAGTTGATGTGCATTTGTCGTCCTCCAGGGTGGGAGAACGTGTACGGGTTCGACATGTCCTGCATCAAGGAGGTGGCCATCAAAGAGCCGCTGGTGGACGTGGTGGACCCCAAGCAGCTGGTGTCCAACTCGTGTCTGATCAGGGTGGGTGTCCCCCCGGGGCAGGGCTGGTTCTGGGCCGTGGGGGTCCCTGGGAAGAAACCTGACCCGTGTTTGTGTTTCAGGAGGTGGACATCTACACGGTGAAGGCGGAGGACCTGACCTTCACCTCACCGTTCTGCCTGCAGGTGAAGAGGAACGACTACATCCACGCTCTGGTCACCTACTTCAACATCGAGTTCACCCGCTGCCACAAGAGGATCGGCTTCTCCACCAGTACGTCCTCACACACGCTCTCATTTATCACTGGCCACGGTTACACAAGGGTTTTAGTTCTGAATTAAATAATTCCCAATTAAACTGTTTTCCTTCCAGTTTACATGGAAATAGTCATTCCGAATTGAGGTTTTTGATCGGCTTTGTCTGGGGGTTGGGAAGTTTCTGATTGGATAGGGGGCGGACCGCAAGTTAAACTACCGGAAGAAAAATTGACTTAGCCGTTACTTTGAAAAGCTCACAATTTCCTGCCATCTGTTCTTTTAATTATTTCCAGGTCCTCCAAGCTATTTATTAGAGGGGACCTATTATGAAAAACACTTTTTTTTTTCTTGCTTTAACATAAATAAAGTGGTCTCCCACATCTGCCAACTCAGAGGAGGAAGTTTAATTTGGAATGGCCATTTTCATTTGGAATTAGGTGTTTACATGGTAATTTTTACTCATTTTAAATCTGATTTTAATTCTGAATTAAAGGAGCTTGATGCAGGATTTATGAAAAAAATGTGTATATGTTTTAAGTTTTCTAGTAAAAAAATAAAATAAAATTACAAATAAGAAAAACGCATACAAATGATATATAATTTGATGTATTGATCTCACTCAATCAGGTACGCTATATGATAAGGTGATGACGACAAATACATTCTTGGTCTTGGTTTCAAATCAGCCTTTCTTCTGATGTCATGAATCTCACCTGGAAGGGTGTTCCAATATGCAACTGATCTATAAAGTCCTGTCCTCTCCATAGTTTGGGTTTATTTGTTGGACATGTTTGTCTGAGGTCGTGTTTGTGATACCGGGACCTGACTCAGGTTTCCGTGGCAACGGTGGGGCGGTTGTCTCAGGTCTGTGCTGGTTCCCCAGGGCCGACTTTAACCTCAGATCTTGTTCTCCCTCCAGGCCCAGAGTCCCCGTACACCCACTGGAAGCAGACGGTCTTCTACATGGACGACTACCTGACTGTGAAGACGGGAGAGGAGATCTTCGGGACCATCGGCATGAAGCCAAACGTCAAGAACAATGTAAGCAGAACCCCAGTCCCGTTGGCCTGTGGCTGCTTCTCCTCCGTGTGTGTGTGTGTTTCCCTGGCTGACCGGTTTGTTTGTGTTCTGGTTTCAGAGGGACCTGGACTTCACCGTAGACATCGACTTCAGGGGCCAGCTGTGCGAGATGTCCCGGTCTTTGGAGTACCGGATGCGTTAGACGTTTGTCTTTTATTAGTGGGCAAATTGTGAGGTGTACCTGGGAGTCCGTACTCTAGTTTATCGCTCCCCCGCAGCAACATTTTAGACGTGTTTTTCATAAGTTCCATATTCCAAGATTAACAGTATTTAAAATATTTCCACACCTTTGAGTTTAAAGTGCAGTGATTCCGGTGATCGTTTGTGCAGTAGTCACTGAACCAGACGTGTGACATGTTGCCTGGTGTCTGTCCCAACATCCTGCCGGGCCGTCGGGCTCGGAGATCCATCTCCATCCCCCTCAATCCCCTCGGTGTTGGTCGACCGTCTCCTCGTTCACATGTTCTACGGGCTGCACATGTTTCCTTCAGCGTCTCGTAACAGCAGTCCAGTAACTAGAGAAGCTCCATTTCAGAGTAGAAGTTACCGTCCAGAAGCAGATGCTGACAGTTGGGGGTCCAGACCAAACGGTTAGGGGGTGTCATGTTGTTGCAAACTGTGGAAAGGCCCCCCGGCACCCATGTGAGGGTGTGGGGGTGCCGGGGCCGAGCACGTCCCGGTGCAGCTCTCCGACCACAGGGAGGGCTGAGCCGGCGTGTCCGGAGCTGCCCTAGTGACTGTGAAGAACACAGAGGCCGTACTGACTCATCACACCTTCAGTTTGTCTTGTTTTTTGTTTTTTTTTTCTTATGTATTGTTTTTTTTTGGCTGCTGCTTCTTTCTTTTTTTTAAATAAAACTATTAAAATGTTTCTTTTTTCATCAAGTGTTCTGAGCTGTGGCTGTTTTATATTAAACACCTCATCAGTTGGAGATAAGGTTGTCCTGATCAGGATTTTTTTTTTTTTTTTTTTTAAGCTTCTGATCCAGATCACTTGAGTTTGAGTATCTGCTGATCCCGATTTTTCCTGATCCGATCACTTTTTTTTTTTTTTTTTGCTCCCGATACAATTCCGTAACTTTTTTCTGATCAAATACATTTTGTTAATGAATTAATTTTTTTTTTTTTTTTAAAAAAAGGACAAACTTATTTTCCCAAGTTTTTATTAGAGAAATAAAGTCAGTTATACACGATTCACATTACAGTATTGATCGGGTATTTATTTTTTTTCATAAAGAGAAAAAAGGAGAAAATCCGATGTACAGTCAATCCAAAACTAATACCCAAGAAATCAAAAAGATGCATTTGTAAGGGGATAGCGAAAAGAGATATTCACTCGTCCCTAAAACATTCTGAGAAGTCTCCATAAAATACTAAATACCTCCCTCCAGAAAAAACAAATTAAAAAAAAAAAAAAAAAATTGTCAAGTTATCGGCAGACGATAGTTATAGCCAATATATACATTTACCTCATGTAAACTCTTTGACCGTCATATATCTGTAAACAAAACCTTTGGTTTAACTGATAAAACATAATTGTAAAACAGTAAAATATTGCATCCAAGTATAACATTTTCCCAAGTTTCTTTTATCGTCCATTCTCCAACATGGACATTTCTTTTCACTGACTGCACCATTAGATCAAAACAGCTTATCAGCACTGGTGCCACAAAATGTAGAAACATGAAATTGTAAACTTAAAATGCAGAATAGTGCAATAATACGCGAAATGTTCGTTAGGCAAACATTGCATTTGGCTGTTGGGCTGCCTTCGCTTTCAAGTTTATAGTGTAGTGTGTGATCAAAAGCAATATCTTATAAACATGTCTGTATTGTTAAATACAATTATAAAACGATTTAATAGTTAATATATGGGTCATTCCTAGCATTCGGTGCCATTTCAGTCCCCATGACATGTGGTATATTTTGTGTAAAAATGGGCAAATACTTATTTTTAAAAGCTGCTCTTACATGGTTAACCCCCCTCTACCATAGAAAACAATATGTAACCAGGATTAATTACATTTAAAATAATTACTCTAATTTTACCACAAGTAAACTAAACTGCCTTGTCCCGAATCATGTTTGCTCAACTACAACCGGAAATATAAGTAATAGAGATCAAAATACATCAAATACATTCTACAATTTTCATTATTGTTTTATAGCTTTATTCATAATATTCCTCACCTAATGTTATTTTTTGCAATTAATAGATTTTTAATGCTTAGAATTCTTAAAATATGTTGTGTCTCTGAGCCGACTGTCCACCCTGTTAGTCTGATGTAAATACCACTGAACCCCCCTCTACTATAACCTCATCACATGACTCGGCAGGAATTGTGCATTTGTGGTGGGAAAATCATCTGCAAGAAGTACAGTTAGTATAACCCTTTTAATCAACCCTTTTTTCAGTGTTTTAGAATGCTTGATTTATGTGGTAAAGCATAACGTGTTATGCTTATTTATAGTAGAAACCAATCATTTTTGGTGATTTTGAAAATATGGTTGGTTAATATGTTAAAAATCGTCCTCGGTTGTCACCAAGTGCTAGCTTTTTTTTCATCACATGAGTAGTAATGGCCAACTTTAGCTTAAAATGTCCCCCCTGTTACCGTCCACCCTGTTACTGATTTGCACAGTAACAGGGTGGACACACAGTAACAAGGGGGAATTCAGAGGGTTAGGGTTA
Source organism: Cololabis saira (assembly GCF_033807715.1). Lineage (NCBI taxonomy): Eukaryota > Metazoa > Chordata > Actinopteri > Beloniformes > Belonidae > Cololabis > Cololabis saira. The sequence goes on along the minus strand of NC_084607.1, from coordinate 34,986,121 downwards.
GAGTTTCCAGTATGTGTTGGTATTCATAATACATGTATTAAGCATTTATTTGTTATATACTTTTCAAAGATTTGTTAAAGGTCAAGGTGGCCCCTATCTGGGCCCACCTTGACTTAGATATGGTGAAGGAAAGATACCCTCTGGTCAATCAGGTCCATGTCTTCAGCGATGGGCCAGCTACCCAATACAAAGAGAAGGGCAACTTTTACCTTCTCTCAAAAGAGCCATTCAAGAAGAGCTTCAAAGACATCAGCTGGAAGTTGTTTTTGGCCAGCCATGGCAAGGGGGCTCCAGATGGTGTTGGGGGTGCGCTTAAGAGATCAGCTAACAAAATTGTCCGCCATGGAGGAGATATCCCCAATGCAGAGGCCATGTTCAACGAGTTGAAGATTTGGGCACTTCTGTTGTACTTTTTCTTGTGGTAGGATGAGATGTTGAGAGGATATGCAAGAAATGATGGATGTGCCCCAACTAGTTTTCAAGGAACAATGAAAATCCACCAGGTGATCTCTTTGGACTCCGGCAGGGCTGCCCTTTGTCACCGGTCCTGTTCATAATTTTTATGGACAGGATTTCTAGGCGCAGCCAGGGGCCGGAGGGGATCTGGTTTGGGAACCTCAGGATTTCATCTCTGCTTTTTGAGGATGATGTTGTCCTGTTGGCTTCATCGGACCGGGACCTTCAGCATGTGCTGGGGCGGTTTGAGGCCGAGTGCGACGCGGCAGGGGTGAGAATCAGCACCTCCAAAACCGAGGCCATGGTTCTCCACTGGGAAAGGGTGGCGTGCCTTCTCCAGGTGGGTGAAGTCCTGCCTCAGGTGGAGGAGTTCAAGTATCTCGGGGTCTTGTTCAGGAGTGAGGGAACGATGGAGCGGGAGATTGACAGACGGATCGGTGCAGCGTCCGCAGTTATGCGGTCGATGTACCGGACCGTCGTGGTGAAGAGGGAGCTGAGTCGAAAGGCGAAGCTCTCGATTTACCGGTCAATCTACGCACCTACCCTCACCTATGGTCACGAACTCTGGGTAGTTACCGAAAGGACGAGACCGCTGATACAAGTGGCCGAGATGAGTTTCCTCCGCAGGGTGGCTGGACGCTCCCTTAGAGATAGGGTGAGGAGTTCGGTCACCCGGGAGGAGCTCGGAGTCGAGCCGCTGCTCCTTCACATTGAGAGGAGTCAGCTGAGATGGCTTGGGCATCTGTACCGGATCCTCCTGGAGGCCTCCATAGGGAGGTGTTCCAGGCATGTCCCACCGGGAGGAGACCCCGGGGAAGACCCAGGACACGCTGGAGAGACTATGTCTCTCGGCTGGCCTGGGAACGTCTCGGACTCCCCCCGGAAGAGCATCTCTGCTGAGGCTGCTGCCCTCGCGACCCGGGAACGGAAGCGGAAGAAGATGAATAGTGAGATGAGTGATCTCTATGTCTCCAGGTACAATTAAATACCAGGACATAACTGCCCTTTTCCAGGCAGACCAAGGCATACTGGACTGTGCCTGCTATGGGCGGAAGCAGGTGAGCCAGGGAGAAGAGGCAGACATTGCACCGAAGAACCATCATCAATCATCATCAAAGAAAAGATTGGGCAGTCGTGCATTGTAAACTATGATGGTGAACCCTACAAAAAATCCGAATCAGGAATCATCCTGGAGGTTGAAGATGATGTCAAAGTAAAGTGCATGCACAAGAATGGGACCAACAAGTTCTTCTGGCCAAGTCCACGGGAGGATGTTAGTTGGTCCAGGTATGACCAGATTGTGTGCCGGACGGTGTGGAATTATTTAGAAAGACACCTGCTGGTGGTTGCTGGTCTGTTAAGTAGTTTTTGAGTGCTCTGTTGCAATGTTGGTGAGGTCAAAAACTGACAAAATACCCTGATGTTTCTTTTGGGTAGGGGGGATGCATGAGCTCCGGTGAGCAACATGGTGCGCTGTGAACTTCTGGATCGCTGTGTGCGCCTTCCACTCGCCAAATGTACAGGGCACCTTGTCGAATTGAAAGGGCACCAGTGCCAAAAGGGCAGATGCTCAAGCATCCTTTAATTTCTATGTGTGCACGCCTATGCATGTTATTGTTTAATGGTGTGAAGTCCACCCTGTTACGTTCTGTCCACCCTGTTGCTCTTCTATCCTCCCTGTTACCTGTGTGTTTTTTTAAAATAATTAAATAAATTCAAAAAATAATAAGCATGTCTTTGTTGTTACTTGCAGGTAATAATTTGGCAGAGTGAAATCACTTAAAAATTCTGCCAAATTCTATTGAAATTCTTGTTTATTATAAAAGAAACATGTTGAAATTACATTGTGCCTTAAAATAGAGTGAATCTTTTTTCAAGATAATACTTTCCACTTCAAATATATTTTAACCTAGTATTCACAAACAAGTAAGGGACAATTTAGCTCTTAGAAAATGTAAATATTACAATACCTGTGTATTAAAAACACTTAGTAATAAACATGAGAACGTCCTGTAACAGGGTGGACATTTGGCCTATGTCACGTGCAACGAATTTGGTAAAAATTATTAAACCATAATATCCTGAGCTGGACCAATATGTTTTTCTTATCATTCAAAAAGTCCTCCTTCAGATTAAATAAAAAAATCATGAGAATTTAAACATTTTTGTCAGAAAGTAAACCAGGATGAAATGGCACCGAATAGTAGGAATGACCCATATATTAAAAACAATAACTAAGTATGTCCCGATACCAATCTTTTGAAAATGAGGATCGAACCTACACTAAGGTAGTTTCCTGCTGATTTACTGACAGTTAATGTTTTATCATTGATACATAAACCTTTGGATGCTTCAGTTAAAACTGGCCTTAGATAATTTTGAAGATGTTTCCTAGATCGTCATAGTGAGAAATTTTTCAACGCTAAAATATAAACAAAACTACATTAAATTCACAGCTACCCCAAGAACCAGTGGTCCATGGACATTAATATTTGGTACAGTTACCAAGAACCAGTGGTCCATGGACATTAATATTTGGTACAGTTACCAAGAACCAGTGGTCCATGGACATTAATATTTGGTACAGTTACCAAGAACCAGTGGTCCATGGACATTAATATTTGGTACAGTTACCAAGAACCAGTGGTCCATGGACATTAATATTTGGCCACCAATCTAGTTTCCTGATATTTATATGTACTTAATTTCTACGATGGGGAAATACACGAAGCAAAGCTTGAAGGCTTACAAAAGTCTTGACGCTTGGTCCGACTTCAAGGCAGGATTTGTTGTAGAAATTATAGTGATGAGGACACCGAACTTTATGATTTGACCGTTTAACGTTAGCTACCCAAAAATCCAACATTACCTGATACAAAATGGGAACCACAAATCCACGTTTCAGTGTCTGGAATCCAGTTGTTTCTGTGAATTGCAGTGATCCATTTGTCTCTCTTAAGCTTATTTTTCGGCAGTCTGTGAAACGATAACTCTGATTTCTTGCTAAATCCATGAGTACAGTTGATCACACAACAGCTCTTTCCCATTTTAGATGTTTTCCAGTTGCTCAAACTGAAAGTCTACGCTGCCACTCAGTCTTTCTGCCACTCAGTGGGCGTAACCCGCTGTGAAATCTCATCTGTGACGTCATGCACATTCCCTCGATGGAAAAAGTCAATAAAAATATTTGTCCAAAAAAAAAGAAAAATGAAAGCAGTCTGAGATGTCGTCCCCTCCTCAGTCCCTCTGTGAAGCTCCTGCTCTGCAGACGCCAGCGTGGATGGGACTGGGTCAGCTGGGTCTCTGGTGCCGTCAGGACCAGCTGCAGCTGAACATCAGGAGGATGAACACCAGGACAAGCACCGCTGGTGTTGAACCCTCCATGACCTCTGAAGTTCAGCTGAGCCACGTCTGGGACGCTGGTTCCGGTTCCGGTGGTTCCGGTGAACAGCTCTGTGGCGTCTGCAGAGGTTGTTCCCAGCCCGTCCCTGGACCTGGACCTGGACCTGGACCTGGACCTGGACCTGGGCCGCTGCGGGTCCTGGATGGACGGATGTTCTGCAGACCTGTCGGCCCGCTGCAGCCTCCCTGTCCCGTCTGGTGGCCGATCCAAACCCAGCAGGGACGGAAGAGCTCGCACTTTTCACTTCTCATTGTACATTGTTGCATGAATATAAATATTTTCTTCCCCTCTTTCCTCATGAGATGTTTATAACTTGTTACATGAGACAACTAAGTGGGGGAACAAAGCTGTTTCTGGTTCTGATGACGATCTGGTCGCACCTCATCTTGTTCAGACCTGTGGAACCAGTGAACAAAGTTCTGTCCCATTGGTCTCTCTGTGTCTATCTCTCCTTCCTCTGTTCTTCATTCTCTCTGTCTGTTCTCTCTTTTCCTGCTCTGCCCTGCTGGTCTTCAGCAGGAGGATCCCCCTTAAGGCTGAATTCTGGTTCTGTGTTAAACCTACTCCGTAGGGTACGCGGCTACGCGGGAGTTTCTCTGTAGCCTACGCCGTAGCCTGACCTGCACCTCCCAAAAAATGGAACTACGACCCAACGCAGACGGAGAGGGCTGTGATTGGTTTGTTGGTAGCAACGCATTTCCGGTTTGTGAAGCAGTAGTGAACTTTCAGCACTCTTTCTTCGTGTGTGTGTGGGTTTTTTTTGGGTTGTTTTGTTTTTTTGCACAATAGTTGTCCTTATCTCTTTGATTTACTGTGACCGGAAAAGCCAGAAGCTAAACAAAGTATCAACTAGCACTCTGGGGGGGTTTGCACTGCGGCGAAATGGAGTGACGTAGAAGTCTGTAATAAAAGATATGCTGTAACAATGCACCTCCTAATAATAACACCTCATTCTGCCGCACATCTCACTTTAAAAAAAAAAAGGTATATATTATATGTTATTAAGAACTTTTTTAATTGTATATATGTTAATAAGTGCCACATTTGTTAATTTACTGTACATTTGTTTATTTACTGTTTGCTACTTTTTAAATCTGGGTACAGTGAGTGAAATAACTGGAGTCAAATTCCTTGTCGGGCAATGTTCAAACTTGGCCAATAAAGCTGATTCTGATTCCTAAAGGGGAGTTTTTCCTTGACACTGTTTGGTTTAAGGTTTTTCTCCCACTGGGGGAGCTTTTACCTGCCATTGTTTATGTAATAACTGCTCGGGGGTTTATGTTTATGTTCTGGTCTCTGGAAAGATCCTGGAGACAACTTCTGTTGTAATAGACGCTATATAAATAAAACTGAATTGAAACGAATATAAAAATAGTAGATAGAGTTTGTGTTTGTTTTATACTCAAACCCTCCACAACAGGATAATTTATTATGTTTTTATAAAAATACAGGGTTAAAGGAAAGGCACAAACTGTAGCACGCAGCTGTCCATCACGAGTCCACACTGCAAAAACTCAAAATCTTAACAAGAATATTTGTCTTATTTCTAGTTAAAATGTCTCATTTTTAGTAAAAAAAAAATCTCGTTACACTTAAAACAAGACTCATCACTGGAAAAAACAACAATTTTCACCTGTTTCAAGTAGATTTTCACTTAAAATAAATAGAAAAATCTACCACTGGAACAAGATTTTTTTACTTGTAATGAGAAGATAAATCTTGTCCCACTGGCAGATTTTTCTACTTATTTCAAGTGAAAATTTACTTGAAACAGGTGAAAATTGTCAAATAAGTTTTTTTTCCGGTAATGAGTCTTGTGTAATGAGATTTTTTGACTAAAAATTTGACATTTTAACTAGAAATAAGACAAATATTCCTGGTAAGATTTTGACTTTTTACAGTGCACACGGCTCCAGGAGGAACCGTTTCCAGCTTCTTTGTTACCGCTGCTTGACTTTCTTCATCTGAGGCGTTTAGAGAGTCAGCTGGGTGTAATGTGTCCAATAGGAGAGCTGCCCGGCGTCAGGGCGAGGCCTCCCAGCACCGCTGCCGTCTGTACAGGTCAAAGGTGGAGTGGGCGGGCCGTGGAGCGGGCTGCAGCTTCAGGGGGGCCGGGCCCTCGTCGGGGGGGAGGGGCTTCTGTCTGAACAGGTCCGGGGGCCTGAAGAGGAGGAGGGAGGGGCCGTCCGTCGGCCTGGCGTCAGGACCGCGGGGGCCCGGGGCCGGGGCCAGCAGCAGCCTGTCCTGCAGGACCCGGCTCAGCAGCTCGTCCTCCTCCACCCGCACGCTGATCAGGGAGGAGAAGATCTGCTGGGAGCGAGAGACATTCACCACTGCAGAGACAGAGAGAGAGAGACAGGGACTACGTTTACATGCAGTCAAAATTCAGGTTACGGTCAATATTCCGGTTACTGAAACATTGGGAATAATGTGTTTCCATGCGTGAACTAACAGGGTTATCCCTGTTTACATGGTGATTAATTATTCAGGATATCTGGATCAAACCAGCGACGCACGGAGAACGTCATGACGCAATTCCCGTCATTTCTGCTTCTTTTTCCTGTATCCAAATCCAAAACCACAACAATAACAGCAGCACGGCGGATAATCAACAGCCCAGTAGAAGTACGTCTTTTCCAGCGTTTTCCAGCGAAGCTTGATCTGGTCTGGCGTTCCTACAAATGCTGCTTTGCGCAACCTTTCACTCAAGTTTATGTAAATCTTCTATCCCGGTACTTTCTACCGTCTACAAATGCCAAAATGTTCCTATCTTTCATTACATTTATGAAGTGATTAGTCTCCTCCTGGTCTTGGTTTCTCCATGTTTACACTGCAAAAACTCAAAATCTTATTTCTAGTTAAAGGAGCATGAGGCTCCTTTTAAGAAATGAGACTCTCTAGCGCCACCCTTCACCACGACGGACGTCGGGGGTACTGCAGCCAACAGTGAAGCCGGCACGGGAGAACGGGGAGAACGTGCATGCAGCGTCATGTGACGTCACATCCACAGCCCAGCGCGGGAAATTCCGGCCACAATTGCAGCACATTTTGCAGCACACAGCCTGTTCAAGGCAAAGGAGAGATACACTAGAGGAATCATTCTTTTGGGTTTGGAACGCTTCATCTGACATTATTACTAGAAAACTTAAAAACGTATACACATTTTTTTCATAAATCCTGCCTCAATCCTGCCTCAATCCGACCTCAAGCTCCTTTAAAATGGCTCATTTTTAGTCAAAAAAAAATCTCATTACACTTAAAACAAGACTCATTACTGGAAAAAACAACTATTTCCACCTGTTTCAAGTAGATTTTCACTTAAAATAAGTTGGACTAAAAATGAGACATTTTAACTAGAAATAAGACAAATATTCTTGGTAAGATTTTGACTTTTTGCAGTGAATCTGACTATGGAGAACAAGTCGGGTTTCAGTACCAGACTGGAAATGGTTTTCTTTCTGCTGTAGAGCTGCAGGTCTGGATGCCGGTGTTCAGTTTCCAGCCACTAAGTTGCTGAGCAAACGCAGTTCACTATGTGGCCCCAAATATACACTGCAAAAACTCAAAATCTTACCAGGAATATTTCTCCTATTTCTAGTTAAAATGTCTCATTTTTAGTAAAAAAATCTCATTACTCATTACCAGATAAATAACTTGTTATTTGACAATTTTAACCTTTTTCCAAGTAAATTTTCACTTGAAATAAGTAGAAAAATCTGCCAGTGGGACAAGATTTATCTTCTCATTACAAGCAAAAAAATCTTGTTCCACTGGCAGATTTTTCTACTTATTTTAAGTGAAAATCTACTTGAAACAGATGAAAATTGTTGTTTTTTCCAGTGATGAGTCTTGTTGTGTAATGAGATTTTTTTTAACTAAAAATGAGACATTTTAACTAGAAATAAGACAAATATTCTTGTTAAGATTCAGAGTTTTTGCAGTGTAATGATGGTTCTGTTAGGGCACAGTTCTTGACTTGGTACTGAGTTCAAACCCCAGAATAAACATGAGTGCTGACGGTCACCGAGGCTGATTAAGGTCTGTGACTAAGAGCGGCATGTTTCCAGGCAGCCGACAGAACTGCAGTTCCAGGAAGCTCGGGATTTACAGCTAATCCTTCCCACAGCAAGTTTGCACCCCTGGGTGCTGGTCAGACACCCCTGGGTGCTGGTGGGAGCAGCGCTGACGCACCAGCGGCAGATGTGTGGAGTCTGCCTGCTCTTACCTTCAGTGGCCCTGGCGTGGATCTGGGTTTTGGTTCTCTCTGACTTCTGCAGGGTTTCCTGCAGGGTTTTCCGCGAGTTAAACTCCGCCCCCTGCAACACAACACACAGGTCACCATGGCAACCAGCTCGCTGGCGGGCGGATTACCTGTCAGCAGAGATCACATCCACCGCAGCAGCACACTGGCCACGGTTACATGAGGTTTTTTAATTCTGAATTAATTATTCTGAATTAAATAATTCAGAATTAAACTATTTTCCTTTGAGTTTACATGGAAATAGTAATTCTGAATTGAGGTTTACATGGAAAACACGTTTGATGGGCTTTATCCAATTCCTCTACAGGTCTGGGGGTTGGGAAGGTTCTGATTGGATAGGGGACGGACCAGAAGTTAAACTACCGGAAGAAAAACTAACTTAGACAACTTTGAAAAGCTCACAATTTTGATGTTTCCTACGGTGGCCGACAAGGGCCAAACGCACTGCAACGGCCTAATGCGTCTCAGTTAAGGAAAACGGCTTCAAGTACAGAAACGATTCAAATTCACAAACTCTAAACGAGGTACAAAAAGAGGAACGTGGTGCAAATGAAAAAACCTGCTGCAAAAAACAAAGACAAATGCAGCATCATCAAACGCTGCAAATAGAGAAACGATGCAAAGCACAAAACGATATAAAACAAGAAACCATCTTCAAAAGAAAAACGCTTCATAACCGGTTACTAAACCTGCAGGGGGCGCTCTCAGCGTAACAGCTCAATGAACAGACACAAGGGATGTAGAGAGAACGAACAGCTGACTGAACCACAGTGTTAACATCCATTACGAGATGTTTCTTTATTATATTTTACACCAGACGATACAATGTACAGCATTGTACAGTGATATAAACATCGTATATAAATATAGTCAGATAAAAATCACATTAGCGTTCCCGCTGTATGTTTAAACCATGGATGTAAACACTGTGGTTCAGTCAGCAGTTCGGTCTCGGCCGAGAGCGCCCCCTGCAGGTTTGGAGCACTTCCGGTTGTTAATTTAAAGAGGAATGAGTGTAAACATGATCGCGGAATTATTCTATTCCGATTTAAAATCAGAATAAACCAGCCACTTACTACGGATTTAAGTTTAATTCGGAATGGCCATTTTCATTCAGAATTAGGTGTTTACTGGTAATTTTTACTCATTTTAAATTGGATTTCATTTTAATTCTGAATTAAAGAGGAATTAAACTTCCCATGTAAACGCACTGATTGAGGTGAAACCAAACCAAAGACAGAGGAACAGAAGGATGCTGGTCTTCGTTATGTCTTCACACTCAAAATAAGTTTAAACTCTGTCTGTGAACACTTCCAACAATATTTCAGGAACTTCATAAAAACCAGATGTTAGTTCATCTCACAGCTGATATCAGTCATCTGTACGTAATCAGTACGTACCTGCAGGGACTGAAGCTCCGCCTTCAGAGCCAGCGTGCTGTTAAGCCCCGCCCTCTCCAGACAGCCTGGCTCCTGATTGGACGGTGCAGGATGAGGCTCCGCCGGATGTCTGACAACTCACCATGAAAAACAAAGATAGATCAAGATCAATCCAGAAGGTTTAAGTCTCCTGGTGTGACCAAAGCCAGATCCACTTAAGCAGTTATCTGGTCGGGGTTTTCCTGTTTCTCCAGTTACAGAAGTCCAGAAGTCCAGAAGTCACGTTAGAAACAAGCAAACATAGTGTGATTGTTCTAAGGACAAAGATTAGGGTGGGGACACATTTTATGACGGATTAATACAGAAAACCAGACAGTTCTTCAGGGTTCACATACTTTCTCTTTCCATTCTGGAATAGAGGGAATGTGTATGACGTCACAAATGAGACTTCACAGCAGGTTACGCCCACTGAGTGTCAGAAAGACTGAGTGGCAGCGTAAACTTTCAGTTTGAGCAACTGGAAAACATCTAAAATGGGAAAGAGCTGTTGTACGATCAACTGTACTCATAGATTTAGCAAGAAATCTGAGTTATCGTTTTACAGACTGATGAAAAATAAGCTTAAGAGAGAAAAATGGATCACTGCAATTCACAGAAACAACTGGATTCCAGACACCAAAACGTGGATTTGCGGTTCCCATTTTGTATCAGGTAATGTTGGATTTTTGGGTAGCTAACGTTAAACCATCAAATCATAAAGTTCAGTGTCCTCATCACTTTAATTTCTACAACAAATCCTGTCTTGAAGTCGGACCAAGCGTCAAGACTTTTGTATCTTCAAGCTTTGATTCAGGTATTTCCTGGTGTAGAAATTAAGTACATATAAATATCAGGAAACGGGATTGGTGGACAAATATGAATGTCCATGAACCACTGGTTCTTGGTAACTGTACCAAATATTAATGTCCATGGACCACTGGTTCTTGGAGTAACTGTACCAAATATTAATGTCCATGGACCACTGGTTCTTGGAGTAACTGTACCAAATATTAATGTCCATGGACCACTGGTTCTTGGTAACTGTACCAAATATTAATGTCCATGGACCACTGGTTCTTGGTAACTGTACCAAATATTAATGTCCATGGACCACTGGTTCTTGGGGGTAACTGTACGGGTCACTGTCAAGTCCAACTGACTTTAATTTAAGCTGATAATCAGCTGTTATCCCGTCTTCTCCACTAATTGCAGCTGTTTTTGCTGATGTTTTACCACTCAGTGTGAGTAAGGGGGCTGGTCCAGTGGGGAAGTGACATCAATGCAAACCCTCTATTGGCTTCAATTTCATCTGATGGAATATTTCAGTAAGTGCGTATTGCTTTACAGCATCACATCACACACCAGCAACGATGACACTCCCTCACAGCCCAGGGGACTGATGACAGGGTCCTAACGGCTGGATTATGGTTCTGCGTTAAATCCACGCCGAGCGTGGTAGCAACGCATTTCTGGTTCCGGTCCGTGAAGCAGATGTGAACTTTCAGCACTCCTTTCTTCATGTGTGTGTGATTTTTCTTTGTTTTGTTTTTTTGCACAATAGTTGTCCTTATCTCTTTGATTCACTGTGACCGTAAAAGTCGGATAAACCATTCAGGAAAAGATCGCACCCCCCTAGGGCTCTGGGAGGGTACTGCACCGCGGTGAAATGGAGTGACAGAGAAGTCCGAAGGTTCACGACGGCGTCACGGCGACGGCGTGTGCTCTGCGTTGGTTTAACGCAGAACCATAATCCAGGTTTAAGAGCCTCCTCCCCTCTGCCTGTACAGGGGGACCCAGTGAGGTCAAAGAAACTAAAGCTCCTTCACAGAGTGTGTGCAGCAAAGAACCAAATTTATCATCATTAATGATAAATTTCAACTATGTGTGTGTATGTATGTATAGGTAAGTGTGTGAGTACAGTGTGTGGGTATAATTATAGTATAGTTAGTTATTATAAATACTTGTTAATAAATGATTAGTGAATGTGGGTAGGATAAGTTTACACTTCTTCCTACTTCTTTTTGCACATGTAAGTTAAGATATTAAATGTTAAAGGATGAAATTCTTTGTTTTTTTTTGTTTGTTTTTTTTTAAACTTATCTTCTCTTTTAATGTACAAAATAAAAAATCAAAATCAAAATAAAAAATAACAAAAATCAAATTTACAAGACACCATGACTGTTAAACAAGACTCAGTTGATGTCATTCCAAATGTATTTTATATGAAGTTTTTCTAAATAAGTGCAGTAATATTGTAATTATGTATTGTATATATGCTGAATGTGTGTGGTTACCATGGTGACGTGCTGTCCTCCCTCCCATTGACTGCTGAAGGTGAGTGATACGAGGCTCCGGCGTTACCGTGACGACCAACGGCTCTTCAAAAGTCACCTTGAGGAGATCAGAAACAGAGCGGTTTGGACCGAACACACACATGCCTGCAGGCAGGTGTCGTCGCACACTCATGCACATTCATGCACGCACCAGGCACGCGCACAAGAGCTGTGTCACCTCCAACATTTACATCCTTCTTGTCTTAAAAGGGAATGTGCATGACGTCACAGATGCGACTTCACAGCGGGTTACGCCCACTGAGTGTCAGAAAGACTGAGCGTCAGAAAGACTGAGTGTCAGAAAGACTGAGTGTCAGAAAGACTGAGTGTCAGCGTAAACTTTCAGTTTGAGCAACTGGAAAACATCTAAAATGGGAAAGAACTGTTGTGTGATCGACTGTACTCATAGATTTAGCAAGAAATCAGAGTTATCGTTTTACAGACTGATGTAAAAATAAGCTTAATAGAGACAAATGGATCACTGCAATTCACAGAAACAACTGGATTCCAGACACCGAAACGTGGATTTGTGGTTCCCATTTTGTATCAGGTAATGTTGGATTTTTGGGTAGCTAATGTTAAACGGATCAAATGGATCGCTGCAATTTGCAGAAACTGCAGAGAACCGCCGAAACTCTCAGACGGAAGGTAAAAAGTCGGAACTTTGTCTGGAAAAAAGAAACCTTAAGATATCTATCTGAAGACATAATGAATACAATACAACTATGCTGGCATGTGTTCTCATAAGTACATGCAATCTTTTATTTGTTTATTTTTTTTATTTCCTATTTTGTTGATTTTATTTATTTGTTTTCTTTTGTTTTTGCCTTTGCTTAAATTATAAAACAAGTATTCTTTGCACAAACTTGTATTACTTGCTGCACAAACATGCTGTAATGAGAAATAATGTTAATAAAAAAAATATTAAAAAAAAAAGAAAAAAAGAATGCAGTTGTGAGTGGTGTGGAACAATTCAATTCAATTCAATTCAATTTTATTTATATAGCGTCTAATACAACAGATGTTGTCTCTAGACGCTTTCCAGAGATCCAGAACATGAACATAAACATAAACATAAACCCCCGAGCAATTATTATATAAACAATGGCAGGTAAAAACTCCCTTAGTGGGAGAAAAGCCTTAAGCCAAACAGTGGCAAGGAAAACTCCCCTTTAGGAGGGAAGAAACCTTGAGCAGGACCAGGCTCATAAGGGGGGACCCTCCTGCCGAAGGCCAACAAGACTGTTTCAGTTCAGACCAGCGGTCGGCAACCCAAAATGTAGAAAGAGCCTTATTGGACCAAAAACACAAACAACAAATATGTCTGGAGCCGCAAAAAATGAAAAGTCTTGTATCAGCCTTAGAATGAAGGCAACACATGCTGCATGTTTCTATATTAGTTAGAAGTTTTTTTCATTATGCACTTCGAGAAAAAATTCAAAATTTCGAGAAAAAAGCCAAAATGTTGAGAAAAAAGCCAAAATGTTGAGAAAAAAGTTGAAACGTCGAGAAAAAAGTTGAAACGTCGAGATTAATGTTGAAGTACACTCTGGAGAAAAAAGTCAAAATGTCGAGAAAAAAGTCAAAATTTCGAGAAAAAAGCCAAAATGTCGAGATTAAAAAAGAAAAGGGAAGAAAAAAACAGAAAAAGAAAAAAGATGAAAAAAAGAGAAAAAAAGAGGGAAAAAAGGAAAAAATAAGAATAAAAGGAAAAAAAGAAAGAAAAGAAAAAGGTCAAACATTTTTGAAAAATGGGCGGCGCTAAAGAGCCGCATGAGGCTCTAGAGCCGCGGGTTGAAGACCGCTGGTTCAGAGGAACCTAGTGGGATCTCCTCACCTTTGTGTTCTTCTTTCTTCTGGGAGGTCCTTGTGTGTGGGTCTTGGGGTGCGACAGGCCGCCCTGGCTCTGCGGGCGAGGCTTTACCTGTGGCTGTCTGGTGTCGGGGGACGGGCTGAGTGTGACTGACAGGTCCAGCTCAGGGCAGCAGGTCAGAGAGGAAGAGGAGGAAGGGAGGGGCATGGGGGCGGGGAGGGGGGAGTGTGGGGGAGACTGGAGGCTGGAGAAGTTCATCCTGATGACAAACAAGAACATCTTTAATACAAAATTAAAGTCCTCTGGACTTTGAGTTTGTGTCTGTGCAGCAAAATATGAGTGAATCAACGTTGAAATTTGGTTTGGCAGAAACATTGAATCCATGTTGAAGATAAGCCAAGCTGTCGCTCTGATGAACTTTCATCACTCATAGAGTCTCAGAGTAATCAATCACTGTGCAATAATAATAATAATCATAATAACACAATCATATGCTGTGACAATGCACCTTCCAATAATCATATCTACCTCATTCTGCTGCACCTTTCACTTTTTAAAAATTGTATATATGTTAATAAGAGCTGTCATTTGTCTATTACCTATTTACTGTAGAGTGAGCGAAAATAACCGAGTCAAATTCCATGTCTTGTTTGACCTGGACAAATAAACACGATTCAGATTTTTATTTTGAAGTCTGCAACAAACAGAATATGCTGATTCAACATTGATTACAAGTTGGCATTGCAATTGGATGATGATTATTGGTTGATCCATCATCAATCATTGACCTTAACCAAAAAAAAAACCTTTTTAATTCAACATTTAACATTTTATCTTTTGCCATCTGTGTGCGTGTAACAGATTTTAGTGAGCTGCAACTCTGTTAAAAAACATAATTTTTCATTGTTTTCACAAATAAACAGATTACCTTTTTAATCACTTCAGACCTACTCTTTTTCAAAAACACTTAACAAATCTGTGTAATTTTAGATGCGACTGTAACAGTAAGACCAAGAAATAACCAACAGCCACTTCACTTAGACTGATCAAACTGGTTTTAGAGGATTTTATAATAATAAATAACTAAATAATCTGTGAAACAGTTGCCAGTTCAGGTCATTTTGTGGCAATTAGATCAATAAGAAACGAATAAAAGCAGACAGGTTTAGTTACGAGATCTAAAAAGTTTCTGATAACAAACATTAAGGAACAACCTCTGAGTGGACGGTATATTAGATTATTAGATTATTACATTATTAGATTATTAGATTACGAGTTTGGTTCTAAACAACTGTTTTGATTTCAGAACCAACCTTAAATCCACTTTTATTACATCTATTACCTGTCCTTGTGTTTTTAGACACGACAATCCGCAGACGTTGTTCTTCCGAAGACGAAAAAACAAAAATATTTAGTTTATTTACATTTGACAAAAAAAGTTCACCCGCTTTTCTTTTCATAACTGATTTCCGCTTCCGGTTTTCTTTCTTCTTCTTTATGAAAAAAGGGTTGAGTCGTGATATCTGGAGACACCTAGCGGTGAAAACATATATCCTTTTCTTTGCGTATTTGACTTTTTATGTATTTCCATTAAAGGTATGTAGTATCAACAGAGGTGGACAGAGTACTCGACAGTACAAATACTACTGGTCAAAATTTACTCTTAAGGTACTTAAGTATCCAAAAGTAAATGCTTTTAAATGTACTTTAAGTAAAAGTAAGAGTAAGAGTAAGAGTAAATTTCTTATTTTCCACATCAGTAAATTACTATATTTTTTCTAAATTAACTTAAGGATCTTTTAACTCTTGTTTCTGAGAATTAACTCTTTGAAACCAGCTGCACTGACGTGCTGCTTTTAGAACCACAATGTTATATAAAACCTGCAGAAACACCAAAAACAAATCAAATGAATGGGATCATAAGAGGACAGCAGATGATGCAGAGTTTATTAACAATCATGAACTGAAACCAAATGAACCTGCACCATCCAACTAAGTCTGGATCCCCCTCAAAGACCACTGCTTTACAAAAAACTACATCTCTGCTTTCAATAACTCAATGTTGAAGTCACTTAACTTTACAGGAAGGACATGTACCAGAACAATATAGCAATATAGAGCATTACAAACTGTCTCCCCATTCAGCCATTCAGAGGCTTGACGTATTTCCGCTTTACGTGCATCCCAGTGGAGAGCGTGCACTGTGATAGGTCTCCTCCTTTGACAAAAACAGCTTGTGTCCAATAGGATTTTAGGGAAGAAGAAAAAAGAGCAGACCTGAAAGTAACGAGTACTTTTCAGCCTTCCTAGAAATTTACCCGAGTAAAAGTAAAAATATTTGTCTTGGAAATATATTCAAGTAAGAGTAATAAGTACCAAAGAAATCTAATACTCAAGTAAAGTACAAATCCTCTGGATATGTACTTAAGTACAGTACTCAAGTAAATTTACTCCGTTACTGTCCACCACTGAGTATCAATACATGCAGAGCTGGGTAGAGTAGCCAAAAATTGTATTCAAGTAAAAGTACTATTACTTCAGAATAATATGACTCAAGTAGAAGTAAAAAGTAGTCATCCAAATAATGACTTGAGTAAAAGTAAAAAAGTACTTGGTGAAAAAACTACTCAAGCACAGAGTAACTGTTGAGTAACGTCTGATTTATTTTTTTAACACAACCATTCAAACAGACAAAAGTACAAAATAATCATCTTCAGGGAAATTAAATCAATAAAATAATAAAATAAATTAAAATTAATAAAAAAATAGCTTAAATTAAAATAAGCATAAAGTAAATTCAAGTACTTTAATAAATAAATAAAATAATAACAGAATAAAAAAAAAAAAAAAAAATTAAGAACAACTAGCACAAAATTTCCAGCCTTTGTACTTTTCTTTTTTAACCAGGCAGAACTAGAACAAACATGAACTCATAGAAACTCTGTGTGTGTTTGAGTCTGTGTAAATGTGACAAAACATGCAAAAACAAACATTTTTCCCAAAGAATCACCCAGTGATGTCATGAGATTGACGCGTACGCGGAGGAGTTAAAAGAAAAGTAACGAGCTCAACGTAACCTAATGTATCTACTCAAGTAAAAGTAAAAAGTATAGTTTATAGTTAGATTCAAAACTTCTCCTAAAAGTACCAAATTTCCCAAAACTTACTCAAGTAAATGTAACGGAGTAAATGTAACTCTTTACTACCCACTTCTAAATACATGGTAGTCTATGCAGATAATAAGCTACATGTTTATAATGTTATCTAAAACGGGAATGGGTAAACATAATCAGGTATTTCCTAACCCCGAGAAGGACATATCTACAAGGTGGCAGAACTGAATCTGATACTGTTGGAGACAATGTAATAATACGATGGCTGATTACTGTCATATCTGCTGGGTTGCCCAGTGATCCAACCTAACTGGCTAGATGTTGCTAGAGAGATAACATAAATTCTTGCCTTTGAAATTGAGTATAGCTTGAAATCTGTATATCTGTGTAATCTACCCACTGATCTCAATCCCCAGGATGTACAGTATACCTTTTAAAAATATTGCGTATAGCCAGCAAAAAGTCAATAACAAGGAAGTGGCTTAAGAGGAAACCACCGACGGTGAGAGAGTGGATAACACTGTGAAGGAAATATGTGAAATGGAATTGCTGACCTTCTCCCTCAGACTGTGTGGTGTAAGGTCCAGAAATATTGGGGGGAAATGGATAAAGCATTTAAGTGAGAGATTGTTATAGAACAATTCCTCCTGTGTTTAATTTCTATACTATGATGGATGTTTATTGTCACTTTATATCTTGGATTGATTGAAAATCACAATAGCATTGGAAATTTCCTTGTTGATATCATTACCCACAAATGTTTTAACAACTTTGTTCCCCTGACTGGTTTGTACCTTATGGATTTACCTGACAAGACACCTGCACTCTACATATTGGATGGACTTACATTGGAGGGACTCACACCCCAGACTGGCTGGCCTCTCCTTTCACACCCAGGAACTATAGTAACCCTTTATTACCAAGAGCAATATCTGTTTTTTGTTTTGTTTTTTGATACACCATAATACACCCCCTTCGGTGACCTGTATGTTCTGTGCTGTTTTATTTATGTCATGTTTTTTTTTTTTTTTACAGCATAAAAAATTCTGTATTGTAAAATTAAAAATAAAGCTTAAAAAAAAAAAAAAGTAAAAAAAAAAATGGGAATGGGTAATGTTTAGTACTACTGAAGCTCCCAGACCCCTGAAGTTCATCTAGATCTGGTTTGTTGTGTGTCCCAAGAACCAGAACCAAGCAAGGTTCAGCAGCGTTCAGTTATTCTGCTCCTCACCGGTGGAACAAACTTCCTTTAGACCTGAGGTCTGCTGCAACTGTAGATCCTTTAAATCAGGCCCAAAAACATTACTGTTTACTGAAGCGTATTCTTAAATTAAATACTTACCTGCTGGACTTTACTTTACTGCCCTTATTTTTAACAGCTTGTGCTTTTTATTATTTTACTTCTTTTCTTATCATCTTATCAATCTTATTTGTTATTCACTGTCTAATTATGTCTTGCCGCTTTTAATGTCAATGTAAAGCACTTTGAATTACCTTGTGTTGAATTGTGCTATATAAATAAACTTGCCTTGCCTTGCCTTACTTTGTTTATCTACAAAATAAAACAGATGAATGACAGTGACTGGCGACCTGTCCAGGATGGACCCCTGCCTCTAGCCTGGAACTAGCCAAGATAGACTCCAGCAGACCCCCGTCACCCTGCCTAAATATATAGATTTCAGAATCCAATTTAAAATTGTATTACTTGCGTATAAAGCCCAAAACGGTTTAGCTCCGCAATATTTGCAAGACCTGATAGTGCCTTATGTTCCTGGCAGAGCTCTCCGTTCTCGGAGTGTAGGTTTACTCGTAGTTCCTAGAGTATCCAAATGTAGATTTGGAGGGCGGGCGTTCTGCTATCAGGCACCACTACTATGGAACCAACTTCCAATCTGGGTTAAGGAGGCTGACACCACCTCCACCTTTAAAACCAAACTTAAAACCTTTCTGTTTAGTAAACCTCTAGTTAGTGTTAGTAAACCTCTAGTTAGTGTTTAGTAAACCTCTAGTTAGTGTTAGTAAACCTCTAGTTAGTGTTTAGTAAACCTCTAGTTAGTGTTTAGTAAACCTCTAGTTAGTGTTAGTAAACCTCTAGTTAAACTTAAACTTAAACTTTATTTATTTATATAGCACCAACTCATGCAGTGTAAGTGCAACTCATGGTGCTTTACATACAGAGATAAAATAACAATCAAAAGTACAATTTAAAACATCCCATACGACCCCACCCCCCACGCATACACACACCCTCACTCACACTCATACACATGTGCATACACTCACACGCCCACACACTCACACACACACAATAAGTGGACTGGTGACATGGCTTAGCACTAACGATCCAGGTGAGGAAAACACTACCTATGGGTGGCCGTCCACACCGAGAGGCTCCACCGGCCACGACCACAAGGAGCATCGCCACAGAGACCCCCCCAACCCGGACAGACCAGGACAGACCCCACACAGAAGGTGGAGTCCCACCCCCAGCTACCCAGGCCTGAGGGACCCCCATGACGACACCCCCATGGGCGGAGCAGACACACCTCCCAGTGTGGACGACCCCCCCTGAGGAAACACTGGAGCTAAAAACTAAAAGATTAAAAGAAAGTAAAAAAAAAAAAATGCCTAAAAAGTGTAAAATTTTAGAAAAATCTATACAAAACTTAAGATGAATAATAAATAACAGTTAGTGTTAGTAAACCTCTATTTAGTATTAGTAAACCTCTAGTTGGTGTTAGTAAACCTCTAGTTAGATAGTTAGTTAGTGTTTAGTAAACCTCTAGTTAGTGTTTAGTAAACCTCTAGTTAGTGTTAGTAAACCTCTAGTTAGTGTTTAGTAAACCTTTAGTTAGTGTTAGTAAGGGTGCGTCCCAATACTCCCCCTCGCCCTCCTTTTCTTCCCTAACCCTAACTTTTGCGCGTTCCCGTGAAGGTAGTGGTGTCCCAATTCCTCTTTTCACCTAGGGGGAGGGGGCATAACAAGGGCTAGGGGCTGAGAATAGCCCCTTCAAATCGAGGGATTTCAGATGCTGACTTGGCGAGCGAGGGGGTATGAAAAAAAGAGGCTCTGCGTCGATTTCCGACCGAAGGCAAACAGGCAGACTGGTCTCAGAGAAATAGAGAGAAATAATCCTGTGACTCGTCAGATTTGTTTTGGATGTTTCTGATATAATAGTCTTCAGAAACCACAAAGTAATCCAGCTGTTATCTGGGTAATTTACACACTTTCAGATAAAGTTGCGGAAGATCACGCCAGAATAAAGGGATTTATGGTTCCGCGTTACACCAACGCAGATCCTACGGCGGAGGTTACGCAACCTACGCCGTAGGCTCTGCGTCGATTTAACGCGGACCCAAGCTCCGGACCCGGCAGACAGAAATCTCTAAATTTCGGAGCAAATTTCTTAACAGGCGTAGCTACAACTGTTAGATTTAATCTATTAAACCAACATATTCCTAAATAATTTATTTCAGCCGGCGTGATTCTCAACAGAGCTGCGTCCCGGGAGAGAGTGTCTCTCCCGGGGCTGACGGAGCAGCCTGACCCAGCGATCACGTCTCTTCTCGGGCTGTGAGCTGAGGCTGCTCCCCGGGGCCGGCGGCTCTTCTCATCTCCGAAAACATCGGGTCAAATTTCTTAACAGGCGTTATTTGGATAAACTGAGCCCCGGTTGGGGATCTTAAGGTTACCATTATACCTGAAAAAATATTAAAACTTAATAAAGTGCCATATTAACAGCGCTACAGCTGAAATTAAAACAGCTTTTGGCTCTCAGCTTCCTGATCAGGTTAGGGATGAAAACGAGGGGTAGGGGGAGAATTGGGACAGGCACCTGGGCCAAGTGCCCTAGATCTCAAGTGCCCTAAAATCTCCCCCTTCTTTTTTAGGGCTTAGGGAAGAAAAGAAGTGCGAGTGGAGAAAAGAAGGGCGAGTGAAGGAGAATTGGGATTGGGCCTAAACCTCTAGTTAGTGTTAGTAAACCTCTATTTAGTATTAGTAAACCTCTAGTTGGTGTAAGTAAGCCTCTAGTTAGTGTTAGTAAGCCTCTAGTTAGTGTTAGTAAACCTCTAGTTGATGTTAGTAAACCTCTAGTTAGTGTTTAGTAAACCTCTAGTTAGTGATAGTAAACCTCTAGTTAGTGTTAGTAAACCTCTAGTTGGTGTTAGTAAACCTCTAGTTAGTTAGTTAGTGTAAGTAAACCTCTAGTTAGTGTAAACTCTAGTATGTTAGAGTCAGTAGTCATAGCTGCAGCTATTGAACAAGACTATAATAGTTAGTCTCAAACATAGCTTCAAACAAAGATATTCTGCTATAGGCCTCTGCTGCATGGGGGCACCGACATGATCCACTGGGCGGTGCCTCTCACCCTTCTTCTCTTCTCCTCTTCCATTATTTATTTCTTATAAGTATCTCATAGTCATCATTTTTGTCCATCGTTCTTGTAGTTTCTTGTGATGGCCCCCCTTTTTTCTCTTCTGTGCATGTTTGCAGGCCAGAGCTTCAGGAGCTGCATGCTGGCCTGCAGTCCCCCCTCTGATCATCCCACTGCTGCTTCCACCCGTTTGTGTGGATGTCTGCTATATGCTTGCTTACATCCTGGCCCGATCACTCAATCCTGGACTTATGCAGGTTACATTGTGATTTGACCAGATTGATTATACCGGTAATAAAATGAAATGTCTAAAGAACAGCAGAATGAAGCTACTTTAATCTCGCCATGATGACCGTGTCAACCACAACTGGACTGTGAAATGTGACTCAGTAAGCCGAAGTTTCACAGTTAAGTTTATTTTATGGACATTTATGCAAATAGATCAATACACAAATAAATACAAAAAAATAAACCCTCAAACATTTAGGTGACACTGATTTAAACGTAGCTTTTCAACACTTGAACACCTAGCCCTCTAGCCAGACCTCTGCCCGATGACTGGCGGTGAATGCTGAAGGCGCTTCTTCTCCTGATGAGGCTTATTGCAGACTGGACACTTGGGATGACTTCAGCTCTGGGAAAGTAAAACACCAATGACACTGGGACTGGGTTCTCACTGGGCCACACGCTAAAGAGGAGCGTCTGGTCTGGGGTCTAACCAGGGTGCGCTGATATTACCGGGTCTGACTGACAACAAGCTCACTGAGAAACAGGGGAAGAGGACGTTGGCTTCAGGTAACAGCTGTTGGCAGGCTACTTTGGTTTTTTTGTTTCTGTTTTTGTTTCTTGTTTTTGCTTCCGTCAACTTTCTTGCCTCCCACAAGGACAGAGGAGTCAGGACGGCTGGACAATGAGGTGGGGGGAGGTTTTAGGTCCGTTAGCCCCTGGACTCCAGAGACCTGAAAGAAGAGAGAGAGAATCATGTAGCTCCAGTTCAAGGAGACGATGACCACTAATTCATTCAATGACATTATAAGTGACATGATAACACAGAGAACATTACAAGCTAAATGGGAGTGGATTAGCTAAATCCCGCGTGATCAGAGCCGAGGAACGTCCCTGATGAGCCCGCTGGGCCTGGTGGTTCTGAACATGACGAGTACAAACTCACATGAACATCATTCTTTACTGGAGAACACAGCCGTTTGAAAATCGAAGCGTGCTAAGAGGGTATGTTTTCCTGTTGAGTGACTGGAGTGGGGAGGGTTTATGGGAGGGTTTATGGGAGGATTGTGGGAGGATCGTGGAAGGGTTGTGGGATGATCGTGGGAGGGTTTATGGGAGGATTGTGGGAGGGTTTATACGAGGGTCGTGGGAGGATTGTGGGAGGGTTTATGGGAGCATCGTGGTAGGGTTGTGGGATGATCGTGGGAGGGTTTATGGGAGGATTGTGGGAGGGTTTATGGGAGGATTGTAGGAGGATCGTGGAAGGGTTGTGGGATGATCGTGGGAGGGTTTATGGGAGGATTGTGGGAGGGTTTATGGGAGGATTGTAGGAGGATCGTGGAAGGGTTGTGGGATGATCGTGGGAGGCTTTATGGGAGGATTGTGGGAGGGTTTATGGGAGCATCGTGGAAAGGTTGTGGGATGATCGTGGGAGGGTTTATGGGAGGATTGTGGGAGGGTTTATGGGAGGATTGTAGGGGGATCGTGGAAGGGTTGTGGGATGATCGTGGGAGGCTTTATGGGAGGATTGTGGGAGGGTTTATGGGAGGATCGTTGAAGGATTGTGGGATGATCGTGGGAGGGTTTATGGGAGGATCATGGAAGGGTTGTGGGATGATCATGGAAGGGTTGTGGGATGATCGTGGGAGGGTTTATGGGAGGATTGTGGCAGGGTTTATGGGCGGGTCGTGGGAGGGTTGTGGGACGATCGTGGGAGGGTCGTGGGAGGATTGTTGGAGGGTTTATGGGAGGATCCTGGAAGGGTTGTGGGATGATCGTGGGAGGGTTTATGGGAGGGTCGTGGGTGGATTGTGGGAGGATTTTTGGGAGGATCATGGAAGGGTTGTGGGATGATCGTGGGAGGCTTTATGGGAGGATTGTGGGAGGGCTTATGGGAGGGTCGTGGGAGGATTGTGGGAGGGTTTATGGGAGCATCGTGGAAAGGTTGTGGGATGATCGTGGGAGGGTTTATGGGAGGATTGTAGGAGGATCCTCCCACAATCCTGTGGGATGATCGTGGGAGGCTTTATGGGAGGATTGTGGGAGGGCTTATGGGAGGGTCGTGGGAGGATTGTTGGAGGGTTTATGGGAGGATCCTGGAAGGGTTGTGTGGGATGATTGTGGGAGGGTTTATGGGAGGATTGTGGGAGGGTTTATGGGAGGGTCGTGGGAGGATTGTTGGAGGGTTTATGGGAGGATCCTGGAAGGGTTGTGTGGGATGATTGTGGGAGGGTTTATGGGAGGATCGTGGAAGGGTTGTGGGGAAATTGTGGGAGGGTTTATGGGAGGATTGTAGGAGGATCGTGGAAGGGTTGTGGGATGATCGTGGGAGGGTTTATGGGAGGATTGTGGGAGGGTCGTGCTGTGCCGACAGCCAGGACTCCCCATGTACTCGGAGAACATTCGGGGCAGGGGCCAGACTAACAAGCCGTCTCACGAGTAGCTGGTGTGCTGCTGCCGTCTCCGAGCGCTCCTCATCTTCTCAAAGCGGGCCTCCATCTCCTCCAGGACCTTGGGGGTGTAGCGGACCACCAGTTTGACTGAACCCTGGGCGGCTTTCAGCAGCTCCACAGCCTTCTCGTGCTGCTCCCCCTCAACGCTCTGCAGACACCAGGTGAGAGGATGCTGGGTTACTTCCTGAATGTTCAGCAGAGGCTCCCAGGGACAGCCCAGGGGCCTCATTTATAAAAGAGTGCGTAAGATTCATACTAAAAGTGTAGGTGCGCTCAAAAGCCGAAAATGGCGTGCGCACAAAAAAGTCCTGATTTATAAAACCGTGTGCACGCACACCTGCACGCAATGTTCTCTTTATAAATCACAGTCCAGCTGGAAGGTTGCGCAGGTGAATTCGCCTCATATCCCGCCCTCTACACGCCCACTTTATACCATAAATGGTCAATGCAATCTACTTCATGACTGTTTTTGCATATGAATGAGCCTGCTGATCAATGGTGTTTTAGACTCAAAAATCATGGCAGGGAAGACCAGAAAGCAAAATTTCACAGAGATCGAGATGCTTGTGGATGAGGTGGAGGCCAGGAAAACGAGCATGGGTGGTATTATAGCGCACCTCCTCTGCGCTCTGCGGGTTTGTGAATGGGGTGACATGAATCTGTCTTCATTTCCCCACCTCACCGTCTGCGTCGCCAGTTCCCCATATCTTCAAAATGTTTGTGCGCTAGGATCAAAGTTTGCGTAGAGATACGAACATTTTCCCGTTAAGTTTTTTTTTATAAATCCCAACCTTTGCGTAAAAGGTGGCGTGCGCATCTTTCAAGTCCTGTTTTGTGCGCACGCAAGCTTTATAAATGAGGCCCCAGCTTCTTACCACGCCGTTGACGGACAGCAGCTGGTCCCCCCTCTTCAGCCCCCCCTGGCGGTCGGCCACCCCTCCGGGGATAACTCTGGATATGTAGATGGGGGAGTTCTGCTCCTTCCCCCCCATGATGTTGAAGCCCAGCCCCTCGTCGGTCTTAGGCAGCTCCACCACCCTCGGGTGGGCGTGGCCTTCGCTGGCGGCAAAGGCTGCCACCGTGGCCTGAAAAGGAAAAAGAGTTCAATCATCAGTCAAGAAAATGTTTCTCCACACCAAGAATGATGAATAACATCCAGCTGCTTCTCTGTTTGTGACAAACAGCATGTGCTTTTCAACTTCAAGGACATCTCCAGGTTCCTGGGAGGCGGGACGGAGGCTGATGGTGTGGATCCATCAGTCGTGCTCCACTCTTACCTTGGCTGTTGCCTGCGCTCGCACCTCTGGTCCTCCAATAATATCCAGAGTGTCGTACAGCTGTTCATACACCTGAAAGAGGACAAACAGGTGAAAGACGAGTCAGACCAGAGTATGGGAGTACCACAGAGTAGAGCCCTGTTTTCTTCATCCCGCTCCTGCTGAATTTCTGACCATCACCACCCGCAACGTGTGTGTTCCTCTCCCGCCAGCTCCCGCAAAACTCTGAGAATTCATGCTCGCACAATAATAGAGATGCATTGGTTTAGTGTCTTCTCCCGTCCCGCAAGAGAAATGTCCTGGACAAATCTGATTCAATGTTAACATTATCATTGTGGAGCTTCATGGATGATTGACAGTTCATAGGCACCTGACCGAAAGTTAGATACAAATCCATCATTGTCATCATCACACAAGCTATTTCACCTTTCATACACACATTAATTATGTGACTGAGGTTATAGCAACGAGAGTAGCTGTGAGTGGCTCAAATAACACTAATAAATAACATAAAATAAACAATGTTAACGAATGAAACAAATTAATTTAACAAATGAATCACTTAGCCATTACATTGCTGTGGAGGAAGAGAATGCTGCTGACCGACTGAGGTTCCAATCCCTCGTCTCTCTTCCAAGATTCTCCACAGACACTAAATGCAGTTTCTCCAAATATCTGACGTCTTGTTTTGTCTTTGTTTTGTAAAGACCTTGTTTGAGGTTCTTTTCCACATCATCGATTTCCATTTTGTCGCTAGACTACATCCTGATCCTGCAGTGTTTTTTTTTAGCAAAGGTTTTAGCACAGCAAAGTTCAAACCGCCCGCTCCCGCCAGATTTGCATGGGGTCCCGCAGGACCCTATTCCAATGCAGCCCTTTACCACAGATCACACAGTGATGGCACTCAGGCTACACTCATCAAAACAATAAGAGGTCTTAGTCTGTGTTTGTGCGTGACGGTGCAGAGGAAGCTGATGGAGGCTGCGGAGGCCGAGTCATGACAATCTATCACTGAAGTTTAACAATCAACCCCAACATGAGTCTAGATGTGGAAACTGGTATCCAGAACACCGTTTCTGGTCCTGACACCATCAAGGACTTGATGACATGAATGAAGTGAACTACAGTAACCAAGTGGACCCCCGCTAAGCTTGACTTGCTGTGTAAAGAGCCCGGAGAGGACAGTTTCTGACTATGATCACTTCATGAAGAAACTGAACCAAACCCCCCTCAAACCGGCTTTCCTGCAGGTGTCTGCAGACTCTTGTGGTGCGTACCTCCCTGATGGCGGCGCAGAACTTGCTCTGCAGGACTCTCTGCAGGGCTTGCAGCTTCGGAGGAGGGAGCTCGCCGGTGCGCTGCAGTCGATCAAGGAGCTCGATCACCCGGCACACATCTGAAACACCCAGACAAACCAAAGCAGAAGCCTGGATTACACAGGGGGTGGGAGGGGGGCAGAGTCCCTCTCCTTGTCTGAAACATGTCCAATATTCACCAGAATGTGGATCAGCCCGCTCAGGTACGTGAAGTGCAGGAGCACCTGGATTCTCTTCTGTGTATGTTTGCAGGCCAGAGCTTCAGGAGCTGCATGCTGACCTGCAGCCCCCGCTCTGATCATCCCACTGCTGCTTCCACCTGTCTGTGTGGATGTCTGCTATATGTTTGCTTACATCCAACTTCTGTTGTAATAGACACTATATTGAATTGAATTGAAAATTAAAATTGGATGCATGTGGGAGGACACCTCACAAGTCCTCCGTCAGCCTTCACGCGTCTCTAGTCAGGCTGACTTCTTTGGAAGTCTTTCCTTTGTTTTCATTGAGTGACTCGTCTATTTTGTTCATTAAAGGATATCTGGAAACACTTCTGGGTTTGAGCAGCTGTAAAGCGATGTACCTGCTTGGGAAAACCCAAAATGCCACACGAGCCTCATTCCTCTACTATAAAACTGCAGTGGATCAGAATGTCTCCGACACGACGGAGGCCATTCTTCATGGCGCTGACATGCAGGTCCAGTTTCCCGGACAAACCCACAGTTGAGATCAGGGATGGGCTGTGATCTGACGGCAGCCACCCCCCCTACAGCATCTGTTGCTGTCAGACTGGGTTAAAAGGTCTCACCTCGCACATCTACACACATCCAGCACATGAACCATATTGGAGCCCGTGGCGCAGGTCACGCTAAGCGCCAGACTTCCCTTGGATTAACCTCGCGTCACCTCGATAAGGCTGTGAGGGAGACGGGAGGTGAGAGAAGGGACGTCCAATCCGGCAGATCGGCAGAATTGGTTCGGCGGTGGAAACAACTGCACGTCCTCGCTGGTGTCCAGGAAGCAAACGCCGTCCCGGCTTTCGGGAGGGGTGTTCCTGCAGGTTCAGGTGACCCTGAATCCTCCGTCCCGCTCCCGTCAGACGGCCCCCTGCTGAGCAGACCTCCCATGATGCATCAGATACATGTGCGTTGTTCACCCTCTCGGAGGGTGACGAGTATATGTGGGCATCCCATGGAGAGCTTTTCTCAGCGTTGTTAGTCTGTTCCTCCCCCATTCACCGGTGCATAACGTACCAAGCCAATCACTGGGAGGGGGACCAGTTTTATGCAGTGGCTCATACAGGAACTTCCATTTCTGGATCTTGATGACTTGGGCATTAATTTTGAAATCAGATGTTGAAAATTACAATGGACTGTGGGACGTAACCAGTACCCGGGGAAATGCGTCAGTCCCCGAGTGGAGGATCCCGCCAGGTCCGTCTGTGGTCTGATCCAGACGGGCGCTCCTGGAAAAACAGGTCATATAAACCAAGCCCATAAATCTGCTGGAACTTCTGATTTTATTTTTTTCTTGAAAATTGTTGTCAAATCTACATATTTTTTTATTCGAATGTTTGAGTTTATAAAGTCTTGGAATTTTACCTCTCTGCAGCACTACTTGGATCTTTTTTTATGTTAAACTCACAAATATATCATGTTTTCTCCTCAGAGTATGGCAAACATGTTTAAATATCAGTTCCAGCTTCATTTGACGGTATGTTTGTTCATCTTTAGGAAGTTCCTGCTCCAAATCCTGGCTGGGGTATCTTTGGAGTTTGCAGGTGTTTTTGTTTTCAAATCCTCATTAAAACATGAACATCAAATCAACTGGAGACTCTAAATGGCCTATAATTTTTCACGTGTGGTTGTTTGTGTGAGGCCCTCTGAACTCTGGTGATCCAGCAGGTGGAACAGGTGTACCGCTGCCACCTCAGAGTCAGTGGCGCCACCAGGGGGTGGCCTGGGGGAGCCACGGCCCCCCCTACAAATTTGCTGGCCACCCTACTGGCCTCAATAAAAAAAAACAAAAAAAAAACACTTGCCGGTCACATGACATTCTATCGTCAGTTATGCATTTCATCCCAAATCATTTGGGCCAAATGCATATCAATAGGCGTTTCTTGAAGTAATTCTGAGCCTGTATACTACAACAGTATAATAAAATCCTGTAATGATGGATTTTAGTTTTTGGTGTCCACCCCAAGAATTTTTATATTTTCAATCACAAAAAGAGGGGTATACTGTACATACATAGAACACAAACCCCCCACAACTCAACTTCCAAAAAAAAAAATAATTAAGTAAGTCAAAGTCCATACACACCAAAACATATTTCATATGCTATAATCATGCCAGATATACTAACCAAAAATTCTACTCATTGCACTAATTTAAAATACCGGACAGTACTACCATATCTGTCATATCAATGATTCTGAAATAATAATTAAATAGTTAAATAGTATTCCTACCCTACTTCATGATGAAGGGGACTTATCAAAAAAAAAAAAGTAGGAAACACTTAATGTCATTATTTTCTTATCCTAAGTTGGGGCTGGTCCGTTAAAGAACCAAAATGATATCCAAACATAAACCCTCAAAACACAACGGAAATAAAACCAAAAACCTGACAAAACAAACAGACATAAACGGTGGGAAAACCCACTTAAGACAAACAAGACAACAAAACAACACAAACCATTGCACTCAGGTCTTATCATTGTCACTATGCCTTACATTGACCTACGAGATTCTACAAATTCTACAGGACTGTCTCAGAAAATTCGAATATTGTGATAAAGTCCTTTATTTTCTGTAATACAAAAATGTCATACATTCTGGATTCATTACAAATCAACTGAAATATTGCAAGCCTTTTATTATTTTAATATTGCTGATCATGGCTTACATCTTAAGACAACTCAAATATCCTATCTCAAAAAATTTGAATATTCTGGGAATCTTAATAAACTGTAAACCATAACCAGCAATATTAAAATAATAAAAGGCTTGCAATATTTCAGTTGATTTGTAATGAATCCAGAATGTATGACATTTTTGTTTTTGTAATTGCATTACAGAAAATAAAGAACTTCATCACAATGTTCAAATTTTCTGAGACAGTGCTGTAGGCCTATATGAGATTGCCATATTTTTAAAAAGTCTGAGGATCTGCCTTTACTCTTAGAGTAAAAACGTCTTATTTCTGAGGCGCCCTAAATGCACCACCAGCCGCGAGGAATTAGGACTCTTTGTTCATTTCTACTGGCTGGACTTGATTAAAATGAGATATTATTACCCAATAGTTACAACGTTTTTATCCAATTTTTTTGACATATTTGATTGGTAAATAATAATTTTGTAAAAATCATAAAAAGAAAAGAAGGAATATTGTACATAAACAAGCAGCTGACCCCCCCTCCCCCTGAAGCGGAGGTCGTCCTGACGTCCTTCCATCCGTGCAGATGTTTCTCTGCCGCTGGAAG
This sequence comes from Cololabis saira, assembly GCF_033807715.1. Taxonomy (NCBI): domain Eukaryota; kingdom Metazoa; phylum Chordata; class Actinopteri; order Beloniformes; family Belonidae; genus Cololabis; species Cololabis saira. Next base: position 34,956,196 of record NC_084607.1, on the reverse strand, counting down.
GAGAGGAGGATTGGGCCCTGGTCCCGCAGAGGCCGGGGGGGGGGGGGGGGGGGGGGTCTCTGCGGGACCGGCAGCCCCTCACCCGGTCCCGGACATGTCTGCTGAACATCATCACAATCATCACAATGCTGATGCCGACCAGCTGATGCCCGTACACGCACACACACACACACACACACACTGGGGGATCCAGATGTTCCCTCCGGGGGCGGCTCACCTCGTTCCAGGCACAGCGGCTCCGCCAGCGCCGCCATGTCCGCCTCCTTGGCGCCTGGGTGGTAGAAGGACGACATCATCCTGGCTCTCCTGCTTTAACGCGAAGGGAAGGAAAGCCGCGACTCACAGCGACGAGAGGCCGTGTTTTCCCGGAGACATGACCCGCACACTGGAGGCTCTGGAGCGGCGTGACGCAGCAGCTGCGGCGTGACGCCTGGATTACGGTTCCGCGTTGAATCGACGCAGAGGCTACACCGTAGGGTACGGCGTAGGTTACGCGGTACGTAGTACCATACGCCGTACCCTACACCGTAATCTCTGCGTTGGTGTAACGCGGAACCATAAATCAGCCTTAACGCAGCAGCTGCAGCCTTGGCGGCTGCACGCATCGCTTCAAATAAAGTCGTTATATATAAATAACTAAATAACTGTAACTTCACAAGATGCTCAATATTCCTCATTTTAACACAGGGAGAAGACTGCCCTTCCTGTTAGAGTTCTCATAAATTATATTCTCATAATTTTACGACTTTATTCTCGTAATAACGACTTTATTATCGTAATATTACGACTTTATTCTCGTAATATTACGAGTTTATTCTCGTAATGTTACGACTTTATTCTATTACGACTTTATCCTCGCAACATTATGACTTTATTCTCGTAATTTTACAACTTTATTCTCGTAATATCACAACTTTATTTTCATAATATTACGACTTTATTCTCATAATATTTCGACTTTATTCTCGCAACATTATGACTTTATTCTCGTAATTTTACGACTTTATTCTCATTATATTATGACTTTATTCTCGTAATGTTACGACTTTATTCTATTACGACTTTATCCTCGCAACATTATGACTTTATTCTCGTAATTTTACAACTTTATTCTCGTAATATCACGACTTTATTTTCATAATATCACGACTTTATTTTCATAATATTACGACTTTATTCTCATAATATTTCGACTTTATTCTCGCAACATTATGACTTTATTCTCGTAATTTTACGACTTTATTCTCATTATATTACGACTTTATTCTCGTAATGTTACGACTTTATTCTCGTAATATTACGACTTTAGTCTCGTAATATCACAACTTTATTTTCATAATATTACGACTTTATTCTCATAATATTACGACTTTATTCTATTACGACTTTATTCTCGCAACATTATGACTTTATTCTCGTAATTTTACAACTTTACTCTCGTAATATTACAACTTTATTCTCATAATATTACGACTTTATTCTATTACTTTATTCTCGCAACATTATGACTTTATTCTCGTAATGTTACGACTTTATTCTCATAATATTACGACTTTATTCTCATAAATTACGACTTTATTCTCGTAATATTACGACATTATTCTCGTAATGTTACGACTTTATTCTCGTAATGTTATAACTTTATTCTCGTAATATTACGACTTTATTCTCGTAATGTTACGACTTTATTCTCGTAATGTTACGACTTTATTCTCGTAATATTACGACTTTATTCTCGTAATATCACTACTTTATTTTCATAATATTACGACTTTATTCTCATAATATTACGACTTTATTTTATTACAACTTTATTCTCGCAACATTACAACTTTATTCTCATTATATTATGACTTTATTCTCGTAATTTCCAATTTTTTTTTTGTCTTAGTTCGGCCCTAATACTCCGTCGTAGTGACTTTACTACATCGTGACTGATTGTAGCTCATTACCACAACTCTCTGCTTTCCATCAGCAAATCCTTCTCTATTGGAAATTGATTTATAGTCATAATCTTACACCACACAACACACCTGTATCATGGAACAACAGGTACATTTTGCTCAGTAGAAAATTGATTGGAAATCAAAAGGAGTCTGGGCTGTTGCATACTTTCTGGATGATACTGCTTGAGGATTTTTGTAAAAAAATACCAAATTCAATGTACTGTTAAGCATTATAATAGAGCGATAAAAGCCATTCCAAGTTCTCTTCACAGCAAAAGGGTTAAATAATAATAATAATAATAATAATAATAATAATAATAATAATAATAATAATAATAATAATAATAATAATAAAAATAATAAAAATAATAATAATAATAAAACTATCCGTGGACGGTGCCGCGCAGGCGCACTGTCCTCGGCGGGCCTCCAGGGGGCGCCACCCGTCTGAGGCGCAGGCGCATCCCCGCGTTCCCCACGTCCGTTGTCCCGCTCCGCCGCCATCGTGGATGTGGCAGTAGCAGCTCCGGGAGGAGATGCCCCACTCCTGCTCTGCCTGGGGCTGCACCAGCCGGCTTACGGCAAGCACCCGCTCCGCGGGCATCAGCTTCCACAGGTCGGGGGGTAAAAGTAGTTTTAGAGCGGAATGTCCTGATTTAGCGGCGATCTTTCCCCCCTGAGCAGAGTGGTTGTTGTGATTGTGATGCTCAGACTGTTGTCCGTCCGCAGGTTTCCCAAAGCCCCGGAGCTGAGGCGGCGCTGGGAGAAAGCCGCCCTGAGGGGCGGGTTCCGGGCCACCCCGTCCTCCATGCTCTGCAGCCAGCACTTCACCCCCGAGGACTTCGACAGGACGGGCCAGACGGTTCGGCTCCGGGAGGGGACGGTCCCCTCGGTGTTCACGTCCGCGTCTGAGCGGGACCGGGTCAGTGAGACTACAGGCTGATTTATGGTTCCGCGTTACACCAACGCGTAGCCTACGCCGTAGGGTACGCGGCACGCGCAGCGTTCCGGGTGCGTCGCCGCGTAGTCTACGGCGTAGGCTACGTCGACGATTTAACGGGGAACCACAGATCAGGCTTAAGGCTGCCAGTCGTCCCGTATTGAGGGACGCACTTTGTCCCGTATTACTGTGAGAGTCAGAAAATAGTGATAAAATGGCATTGAGCTGTTGAGTTCTTAAGTTATTTTGTTCTGTTTTACTCCAACTGTAGCTACAGTCATGGCCTTTGAGGCACAAATAAGTTTACACGTTTTCTACAGACTTTCTGTTTGCACTTTTGTTATTGCACTAAAAATGCGCACTATTACAGAATGGATGTGCTGCTTTCTTTCTATTGTTTTATATTCATTTATATACAGGACTGTCTCAGAAAATTTGAATATTGTGATGAAGTCCTTTATTTTATGAAATGCAAAAATGTCATACATTCTGGATTCATTACAAATCAACTGAAATATTGCAAGCCTTTTATTATTTTGATATTGCTGTTCATGGCTTTCAGCTTAAGAAAACTCAAATATCCTATCTCAAAAAATTTGAATATTCTGGGAATCTTAATCTTAAACTGTAAGCCATGATCAGCAATATTAAAATAATAAAAGGCTTGCAATATTTCAGTGGATTTGTAATGAATCCAGAATTTATGAAATTTTTGTTTTTTTAATTGCATTACAGAAAATAAAGGACTTTATCACAATATTCTAATTTTCTGAGACAGTCCTGTATATAATTTTAAGTTAAGCAGGACAGGTTTCTGTTTAAGAAAGATACTTATTTTATTCAGTTCATTTTGTTATTTTGTATTAAAGTGAATTGCTGGATAATAATTTGTTTTCCATGTGTTCATGGCATTCAAAAATATGCATCTAATTCAATTCAAGTTAAAAAATTGTTTCACTCACAAAAAAAGGGTTAAAAAAAAATTCACCCCGCCAGGAAGGTGAAGGCAACCGGGTTGAGTGTCCCTTATTTATTTTTCAGGAAGTTGGCAAGCCTAGTGGTGACCCGCCGAGACGAGGACGCTCACGCTCAGCTGCCAAGCCCCGCCTTCTCAAGGTGAAGAAATCCCTCTCAGATCCCGGGCTTCAGCCCAAGAAGGCCCCCCAGGCCCCAAAGGAGGTCCGGGAGGCCCCTGAGACCCGGAAGACCCAGGAAACCCCGTCCCTGGACCGCCTCCACCTCGTCCCCGCGGCAGCGCCCGAAGCTGTGAGTAAGAAGTGATCTCTAACCTGTTAAACAGCTCAGAATCAGAATTAAGTTTATTGCCAAGTAGTTAGGGCTGTGCGATTAATCGATTTTAAATCTAAATCGGATTTATTAATCAAAATCAATGTTAAAAAAGGAAAATCGGAAAATCGATTTTCCTTTTTTGCAGCTGGCTGCATTACAGACATAGCTCGTCTAGTCATCTTTGGTCAAGAAAATTGTAAATGTTGTCACTTTACTAAACTCAAGGAGGATTTACAGTATCTTTCAATTGCACTTCATTCCCAATAGGGAAATTTGTTTGCTATTTTTCTTTAAAAATAAAGATAAAATATTTTAAACAATTTATTCCATAGTCTTTTGTAGTTTTACCAAAAAAATCGAAATCGAAAATCGGGTTTTCAGAGAGAAAAATCGGGATTTTATTTTTGTCCAAAATCGCCCAGCCCTACAAGTTGTTTAACACACACAATGAATTTGTTGTGGTGATTGGTGCAGTACAAAGGAACAAATGTATTATGAAAAGATAAAATGTACAACATGAGGTTTGAACGTGTTGGATAATGAGTCTGTGCAAAGGTGACCCCGGACGCATAAGGTCAGGATTGGAGTCTTTACATTGGGAAGAAACTGTTTTTATGGCGTGAGGTTTGATGGAGCGCAGCCTCCTGCCAGAGGGAAGAGTCTGGAACAGTTTGTGTCCGGGGTGGGAGGGGTCTGCTAACAGATTCGATAAAAGAACGATAAAACATAGTCATCAGGGAAGAATCGACCTGGAACTTAGAGAGTTTTCGAAGACAAAAAAGGCGCTGCTGGCTTTTCTTATACATTGAGTCTGTATTTTTTCTAAATGACAGTTGTTGTCAATAATAGTGCCTAAATATTTATAGGACTCAACAATTTCAACTTCTTGACTAGGCCTGTGTTGAAAAAATCGATTCTCATATTAATTCCAAAAAATCGATTCATATGTCTAAAGATCGATTTAAAAAAAAAAAAAAAGAATTTTTTTTTTTTTTTCATCATTACATTACAACTTTTGGTACTTTTTTGTTTATGCCCAAAAAAGGAATATTTTGTTTGGACACGAGAATAACTGGTGCCATGTTTTTGCCTTTAAATATGTTTAAAGGTATGAAAACATTAAAGTTTTCAGTTATAATTGCATTAATTGTCTATATTTCTTTGCTTTATTATACTGTCTTGGGGCATAAATGTTAAAAACCAAATTCTCATAAATGGGGAAAAAATAAAAGCGATTTCTTTCGTCCTCTGTTTCCTCCCTGGATCTGTTTGGTAATTCTGACCCACACGATGTTTCTGAAAGCAGTTCTATCAGCATTCTGGGAGCTGATTGGTCCTTACAGCATCATTAGCTGCAATACTTGCTGTTGAATCTCAATATAATACTTGTATAAATATGTTGTATAACTAGACAGTCATATAATTCATTAACAGTATCCCAAATTAATATCGGATCGAATCGAATCGTGATAATCGATTCTGAATCTTAAGAATCCGAATCGAATCGATTCTTAATATTTGAATCGATTCCCAGCCCTATTCTTGACCCTCAATCACTTTACTAACAGGAGAGGGCTGCACGCGTCTGAAATCCATACACATATCCTTTGTCTTTAAGACATTCAAAGATAAACATGACAGATTGTAACCTTCCCCTCCGTCTGCAGCAGGACCACGCCTACGCTCTGCCCTGCTCCAACGATGTCCTGAGGGCCAGACTCCGGGAGGCCCTGGCCCGGGTGGAGACGCTGGAGAGGGAGAGGAGGAATGCCAGGGACAGAGAGAGGAGGGCAAAGCTGACGGTGAGGGGTCTGCTGGAGGACCTGAGGGGGAAGAAGCTGCTGAACGACGAGCTGCAGCAGCAGCTCCACACTTACTCAGGTACAGCTCTTGCTGTTGGTTAGATCTGCTGTAGTTGTTGGAGTGTGCAGCACTTTGGCCCACAGTGTTGTTTTAAAGTTGGATTGTAATGAAAACATGGACAAAATGAGGACTTAATGGCACTTTTCCACTAGTACCTACTCAGCTCGACTCCACTTGCCCTAGTTTCTTTTTAGACACCCAGATGAGAGAACTGCTCGGGGGTCATGTTCTGGGTATGGGTCTCTGGAAAGCGTCTAGAGACAACTCTGTTGTATTAGACGCTATATAAATAAAATTGAATTGAATGAGAAGTAGGAGGTTGGAGTGAAGCTGCTGTGACGTATTTGATTGTGTATCTAAACTAAGAAGACAACAACACTACAGATGTAGAATCTGGGGAGATGATAGATGTGCTGCTGGATCTGTGGCTTGTGTTTGATATCAAGTTAAAAAATTAGAGTGAGAAGCTTCAAGTGGCGATGGTTTTTAATTTTTGTTTGTTTGTCTCTGTGCTGCTGAAAAGTCAGCTGGAGCCGTGAGCAGCTATGAAGAGACAGAGCTCCTGGTAGATCTGGTCGTTCCTTATCACCGTCTAGATCTTTTTAATTCTCTCCTCAGCACCAGGTTTATGAACATCTGACCCTCAGAGTTGGATAAAATGAACCAGAATCCGTCAGAGTCTCTTTCTCTGATTTCCTCCTCCTGACTCAGACGTCTGACTCCAACCCCCCGACCAATCGGTGGCCTGTAGTGTGATGATGTCAGATACAGCCGACTCAGCAGCTTAGAACCTCAGCAGAATAGTTACAGAAAAGTATCTACTCTGCACGTTAGGTGGGAAAGAACCAAACCGAGTCGAGTCAGGCTGAGTAGGTACTAGTGGAAAAGCGCCATAAGTGAGTAACTCTTCCCCTTCTGTATTAAGACGTCCCTGTGATTTCAGCGTGACTTGCTAATTTCCCATGCTGATTGAACGTCAGATCTCCCCGTGCACCTCCTGACCAAACGGAGCCAGGAATACACGGAGCACCAGAGAGACTTCGCCAAGACTCTGCACCTACACGGGCGAAAGGCCTACAAATATCTGAGAGAGACTCTCAACCTCAACATCCCACATCCTCATACGCTGCAGAGGTATTGTTCATGTCATTTCAGATCTTTTCCATTTTAGCTGTGCCTATTCTTTTCTCCTGGTTTGACTGGAAAGAGTGAAAGGAGAACATTTCCTCATCTGTCGTTAATGGCATCTGCCAGTACTGCTGCCAGTGATCAGCGGGGAGTGTAGCTCCCTATAATGTAATAATTTCCTTGAAAATGTATTAACGCCTGAAAATGCAATAAAACTTGCACTTAACTCAATCAAACATGTAATAAAATCCAATAATGTAATAACTTCAATAATGTAATAAAATATCCTGACTGATATTGTAATAACATTTTTACCAATAATGTAATACCTTATTACATTATTGGGAATTTATTACATTTTCAGGTGGGTCTTTTTTTTTTTTTTCCAAAACTGATAATGTAATATATATGTTCATTTTCAGTCCAGAGTTCTACATTTTGTGTTTTAAGTATCTAAGAATGTTATATACACTGGATTTGAAACACCAGAATGACTATTGGGTTAAATTGCAGACTTTGAGTACCATGTAATAAATTCCCAATAATGTAATAAGGTTATTATCGGTAAAAATGTTATTACAATATCCGTCAGGATATTTTATTACATTATTGGTGAAGTTATTACATTATTGGCTTTTATTACATTTTCGACTGAGTTAAGTGCAATTTTATTACATTTTCAGGAAATTATTATATTATAGGATGCTACAGGGAGCCAAAAAAACAAAGAAACTTGACCAGGGCCCCCAACATGAAAGAGTTTTCTGTCTCTCTTTCTCCCCAAGGTGGATGAGCTCTGTGGAGTCCGAGTCCAAGCCCGGGCAGAACAGCCCGGCACCGGGGTCGCCACGGAAACGGAGACGGAAGGGGGACCCCGACTCTTAAGGCTGAATTATGATTCTGCGTTAAATCAATGCAGAGCCTGCGCCGTAGGGTACGCGGCTACGCGGGAGTCTCTCCGTAGCGTGCGTGCGTTCATAAGTTTGTAAATCTTCATCAATGTCAAAATAAAACCAGTTTCTCAGAATCAGTTGTATTCCTGCTCTGTTGGTGGAGGGGGTGCAGCAGCATGGTGTTCAACCCCACCGGGGCACGTTACTAAACACAAGCACAGTTCATTAGGATATTAAGATACAATTAGAACAGGGTTCATACGTTTTGAAAAAACCTGGAAAAGTCATGGAATTTGAAAATGTCATTTTCAAGGCCTGGAAAAGTTTTGGAAACTTAAGTTCACCCCAAAAGTTTTGGAAAAGTCATGGAATTTATTTTTCTCACTTAATGATAACATTTAGTAATAACAGCCTGTAAGGTAGATTTAAAATTGCCTATAGAAATCCTATAGAAAAGTCTCACGCGTTCTCACGCGTGACCTGCCAAGCATCTTACACATCATGCAGATCGATTATTATTACAGTTATATTAGATTACTATACAACATGTACTACAACATAGTGCTGTTATATCAGTGTTAGTTTAAACAAATGTTTATTTTGTATAAAACCATAATTGTCATTAGATCTCCACTGTAGTGACTTTTGACATAGTTTTATTCCTATATTTCATTCATACATCAATGTTTTAGAGGTCATGTATAGTCATGGAAACTTGCTGCCAAGTCATGGGAAAGTCATGGTAATTTGATGGGTTAAATGTGTATGAACCCTGATAAAAAGACGCAGCGTGTGGATTAAAGTAAACTCATGAAAAAGTGAAGAATAACTCATCACGCTGTCATCATTTTATCTTTATTTAAATCACCATTTCTGACTGAAAACCACCATACATATGTGCTGAAAGCATTTTCTAGTTACCCAAACGCATACAAGGCAAACACACTCCGGTCACAGTACAGAATGGTCCCGCGGAATCTCCAGAACCTGCAGAACCTGCAGAACCTCCAGGAACCAGTGGACTCAGTGCTGCAGAACCAGAGATCAGACGTGTCAGAGCAGAAAACAAAATAGCTTCTGGGCATCAGAAAAGTCATAAAACAGTTTAAACTGATATTCAAAAAAAAAATTTGTCCAATAATCCCTCTGAGTTGGGTTTCCTGTCAACGGTTGAGAGGATTCATCCCAGTTACAGCCCCCATGGTGCCCCGGGGGTCAGAAATGACCTCAGGTGACCAGGTAGTCCGGGTTTAGGACCCGTTGCACTGCAAAAACTCAAAATCTTACCAGGAATATTTGTCTTGTTTCTAGTTAATATGTCTCATTTTAGTCAAAAAATCTCATTACACTTAAACAAGAGTCATTACCAAATAAATAACTTATTTGACAATTTTCACCTGTTTCAAGTAAATTTTCCCTTTAAATAAGTAGAAAAATCTGCCAGTGAGACAATATTTATCTTCTCATTACAAGTAAAAAACTCTTGTTCCACTGGCAGATTTTTCTACTTATTTCAAGTGAAAATCTACTGGAAACAGGTGAAAATTGTTGTTTGTCCAGTGATGAGTCTTGTTTTAAGTGTAATGAGATTTTTTTTTTTTTTTACTAAAAATGAGACATTTTAACTAGAAATAAGACGAATATTCTATTCTTATATAGAGTTTTTGCAGTGTGGAGGATAACCTCACAGTAAAACATGACGGAGTCACGAGTCGCTCTCAAACCACTCAGTCTTTTCTTGACATTTTCATCCGAAGCAGATTTTGACAGGAGTACCTTAAAAGTCCAGATGATCATGGCTCCGTCCAGGCCCACGCTGCTGTACTTGTCCACTTTGGCTCTGTCCCCGGAGACGACACACAGCTGCCTGCACAACGCAACACACCCGTCACAAACACTGCCATGGTGTGTCCTGCAAGGTCTGTCACAGCTGACGTCTGGGCATTTTGCTCTGGAGCTTCACGTTTGTGTTAACACAATGCCATGACACTGCAAAAAAACTCTAAATCTTAACAAGAATATTTGTCTTATTTCTAGTTAAAATGTCTCATTTTTAGTAAAAAAAATCTCTACACTTAAAACAAGACTCATCACTGGAAAAAACAACAATTTTCACCTGTTTCAAGTAGATTTTCACTTAAAATAAGTAAAAAAAATCTGCAAGTGGAACAAGATTTTTTTGCTTGTAATAAGAAGATAAATCTTGTCTCACTGGCAGATTTTTCTACTTATTTCAAGTGAAGATTTACTTGAAACAGGTGAAAATGGTCAAATAACAAGTTATTTTTCTGGTAATGACTCTTGTTTTAAGTGTAATGAGATTTTTTTGACTAAAAATTAGACATTTTAACTAGAAATAAGACAAATATTCCTGGTAAGATTTTGAGTTTTTGCAGTGGAGGGAGAGACATCAGCAATGGCCTTGGACAAGCTCATATCTGCCTTAGATTTTGTGACACAAACATACAGGGTGTTGTTGTTCCCCTGAGGTTGGATGTATCTCATTATAATGAGAACTTTTTCAATGATTTCCTCATGCACAAAACATTATATTTGTAGGATGTTGTACTTTTTGTGTGACTGAGGCCTTTAGATCTGATTCTTGGACCTCCATCTAAGTTTAAGTTTAAGTTTATTTTAGATGGGACAATGCATATTAATGAACACTACATTAAGCAGTGTAAATACACCGGGTTTTAGCAGAAATGTTAGTTTCCACCCGCAGTCCCCACAGAAAACAAAAACAATTCAGTCAAACAAGGGAACAAACATTACGACGGAGTATTAGGGCCAAACTAAGACAAAAAAAATGTAAATTACGAGAATAAAGTCGTAATATTTTTAGAATAAAGTCGTAATATTACGAGAATAAAGTCGTAATATTAAATATATTATAAATATATAAATATAACTTCACAAGATCAATATTCCTCATTTTAACACAGGGAGAAGATGCTCTTCCTGTTAGAGTTCTCATAAATTATATTCTCATAATATTACGACTTTATTCTCATAATATTATGACTTTATTCTCATAAATTATGACTTTATTCTCGTAATATTACGACTTTATTGTTGTAATATTACAACTTTATTGTTGTAATATTACGACTTTATTCTCGTAATATTACAACTTTATTCTCATATTACAAGTTTATTCTCATAATATTACAACTTTATTCTATTACGACTTTATTCTCGCAACATTATGACTTTATTCTCCTAATTTTACGACTTTATTCTCATTATATTATGACTTTATTCTCGTAATTTCCAATTTTTTTTGTCTTAGTTTGGCCCTAATACGCCGTACAAACATAAAACATACATAGTAGCACATATATTTAGCAGCATTTAAAAGCAGTATGGATTGTATCTTAAAGTGACTTGAGTCTAAAGTGACTTGAACAAAAAAAATGCATATTACAATAATGAAGCTATGGTAATATTATAGTACTGAGCTCTAGTATCTTTCCTGAGAGTTTCAAGCCTTCATCTAATCCTCAGCAGAAACGGGGAGAGAGTATTTACGTGATGCTGTTCTGGTGCAGCGTGCCCAGCTCGCTGTCCTCCTCATCCGTGGCCTTCTTGTCCAGGTTGCGGAAGTGCTGCATGGCCGACACGCTGCTCTTGGTGGCCTGCTTGGGGACGTCCAGCTTCTTCACGAACTCCAGACCCCCGGGACCCTTGTATGTGAACTGGTGGGGGCAGCAGTCGTGACCCTGAAACAGAGACACAAGGTCACAGGTCAGGGTGGGGTTTGATAATTTAATATATTACAAATAATAGCAGTGACCAAAACACCTGCAGAAATACTGCAGGAATGACATAGCAGCAGTTAAATGCAGCCTTCTGTAAGCTTTAAATATCCACTGGGCTTACATCAAATACATCAAAACACAACAATAAAAAACACTTTTCTGAACTTATCAATATGACTCTGTCCTTCACAGGATAAGTAAACAAGAATAACAAGAACAAGAACAAGAATTAACAAGAATATTTGTCTTATTTCTAGTTAAAATGTCTCATTTTAGTAAAAAAAATCTCATTACACTTAAAACAAGACTAATAATACTCAATAATTTGTGCAATAACATAACAAGATGTGCAATATCTGCCTTTCTACCTCACACACACCCTACCTGCTTTTTTTTTTGCACTGTTTCTTTCTTTCAATCTACTGTATATACTGCTCATATTTTGTAATTAGATGTATTTCTTACTTTTTAGTCTCTTTTACCCCTCCCCTGCATGTGTGTGCTAAGTGTACTATTGCCAACAAAGTAAGTTTCCCCACTGAGGGAGAAAATAAAGGATTATCTTATCTTATCTTATCTTATCACTGGAAAAAAACAACAATTTTCACCTGTTTCAAGTAGATTTTCACTTGAAATAAGTAGAAAAATCTTGCTTGTAATGAGAAGATAAATCTTGTTCCACTGGCAGATTTTTCTACTTATTTCAAGTGAAAATGTACTTGAAACAGGTGAAAATTGTCAAATAAGTTATTTTTCTGGTGATGACTCTAAATGTTGAAATAGCAGTAAAACCACATTCATTGATGAAATGACATAAGGGATGGAAAGGAGGGATGGCAGTTTTACAGGGGGGATGATTTGGACTGTTTTTATTGCAGGGGGGATGCCATCCCCCCTCATCCCCCTCAACTCCAGTACTGGTTCTAAACATCTCAGACGGGACGCACCAGCCTGCCTCAGTCCACCTGGTTGTTAACAAAGTGCAGAAATGTAGGATTGATGGTTTTTATTGACACTTGGGGCCAAGCTTGAGGCCGTAGTCCTGTGTTTCATGTCCACTAGAGGGCAGCAGGCGCAGGTGGAACAAGTCAACTTCACCACCACTCAATCTCTACCTCTATCTCCTGAGAACCAGATACCCGTCTCACATGCACGTCCAACCATCGCTGTGAATAACCTGAAGGGACGGCAGAGCTGTCCTCCTCCGGGGGGGTCATTTAGTTATTTATTGTGTCTGTGACAGACTATCTGGCGGTAGGCATGCAGGTCTAAACAATGAAAAATGTTTTAAATTAAACGTAGCTGCTTGTATCCATGAAGCCAAACGTGAGCAGTCAGGCTAAGGCCCAGTCCCAATCCCCCCTAGTCCTACTTTTCAGTCCTACCCCTAAATTTTGCAGGTTCCTGTGAGGGTAGTGGTGTCCCAATTCCTCTTTTCACCTAGGGCTAGTGTGTATGAATCTAACCCTTCACAGTGAGGGATTTCAGATGCTGACTCACCGACCGAGGGCTAGAGAAATTTCCCAGAATGCTTTACGTCATCATTTGCAGACTGAATCAAACAAAAAAACATGGCGGACATTTCTTATTTTTTAGTGAATAAAATCAATATTTTGAGTTAGTTTCTGCATAAAAATGCATTTTGATTACATTTCTAGCGAGAAATATATATTTTACTTTCATAATATTCACTCAGTGAATGTACATAATCACTCGTTTGCCCGTTGTTGCGAAGTTTTTTCAGATCTCGCCAGAATAAAGGCTGATTTATGGTTCCGCGTTACACCAACGCAGAGCCTACGCCGTAGGTTACGCGGCGACGCACGCCGTGCGGTGCGCGTCACCGCGTAACCTACGCCGTAGGCTCTGCGTTGGTGTAACGTGGAACCATAAATCAGCTCCTAGGCCGACGGCTTTTCTGATCCCCTGAAAGCTCTTAGCTCTGGACTTCCAGATATGGTGTGACGTATGTGCAAACGTAACTACGCAGTCGCTTACGTACCCGAACGTAAACCACGCAGTGACGTAGCAAGTGGTGTCCCAATCCCTAGGGAACATTACAAGGGCCCTAACGTTTGTGGCTTCATTTTTAGGGCTAGTGGTAGAAAGTAGGGGGGGGATTGGGATTGGCCCTACAAGCGCGTCTCAAACACAGAGCCGGATTAAATAAATGGACTACACTAGGCAGACTGTGATTTTTGGGCCCCCCTCCATCGATGTTATTTATGAATTGAAATCTTAAACTTACCAAAGTTACTAATAAAACTTAATTCACATTTTACATAGCATAGTCATAGTCAAGTTGGTTCTTTGTATTCCAAAATAAGTCATGTGTTGTGTATTAAACAGTCTATCAGACTATTTTTTGATTTTTATTATTTATACGTTACTACAATGCTCTATTAAATGCTATTAAATTATCCTTATCTTATCGATTGTGAGCATTTTGCAGAAAATCTTAATTAAATGTGTTGATTAAATTGAATAGTTAAATAAGAAGTCAAATCTACAAAGACCAATAAAATTTGCAGTAAGACAAAGTGTGCTGTAGTATGTATGTCTGTATGTGTATATGTATGTATGTATGTATGTATGTGTATGCGTATGCAGAGCCGTTTGAGAGATTTGCGAGGCCCTGTGTGAAATAGCCAGGGGGGCCCTCGCGCGTGAGTGTAGCGAGCGCGCGCGAAATTTTTGGGTTTTTTCGGGTCGGATCGGGTGTCTATATGCGCAATTTTAACTCTCCAATTAGCAAAATACTGGATACCTTCCCCTGCCTCATCATCATCTCTTGCCTCGACGCGGGGCCCCACGGCTGCTTGAGACCCGGTCGGATCGGTGATTTTTGTAACAAATTTATCAAACGAGCCTTTCAGAGAGGCATTAAACTCTTCCATTTTCTTTAGTTTTTTTTCTTTTTTCATCCCCTGATGGAAATTTCCTGAATCTGTCTCGTTCTCTCGACATTGTGTGACAGTTTGTTCCAACTCCACTCGTCTGGATCAGACTAGCTTGTGTCCGCGCTTGGTCTGATCAGTTGTATTGAACAACAGACACGCGTCATCATTGCACATATATTTATTGATATGCACAGACTAGTACGTATTTAGGTCTGTAGTGGAACGTGACTGTTGATATTTATAAGTGAAAAAAGGAAAAAAAAACGGAAACGGAAAAAAAAAACGGAAAAAAAACCCCCGGCCGAGTCTGGTTCTGCTGGAGGCGTGTTCCCGTGACCTGAGGTGAGCGAGAGCTCAGGACCGGCGGGTCCCGGGTCAGAGCTGCTCCTCTCAGCCCAACCGGCCGGACCTGAGTTTGATCCAGACTTTTCTGGCCCAATCAGACGCGAGCGGGTGGTACTCACCGCAGCGACCAGCTCGGTGGGGCTGACGAAGAGGACGCTCAGCAGAGGCAGGTGGCGGGTGGTCAGCTGGGTCACCCTGGAAACAGACAGGTGAGGCGTTAGGGCCCGGCCCCCAGGAGGGGGAGGTGGTGGCGGGTCTGGTTTGTTTGTTTATTTGGATCCACCATTAGATACATCAAATATGCAGTAGCTATTCTTCCTGGGGTCCTAATATTACATTTTTAAATATTTTCATCTTAAGACAAATATTACAGGCATTTCATAACATTCATACTAACAATCCTTTCATACAGCAGCTTTATTATTTACTTCTTGGTTGAAGAAAAATAAACCAATACTTAAATAAAAATACAAGAAAAAAAAAGTGGAGAGACAAAACAAAACTCTCCTTACTTTTTGGGATCTCAGATAACTCAACTCAATTCACCAGAGAGAAGCACTTAACATAATTGTCTTCAAGGTATCCCATATGTAAACAAATACATTTTCAATTTCTTGTTAAAGCAACTTCTATTATTATTTGAAATTAAAAAGCTTGGTAATAAATTCCATGCCACCATTGCTCTGTAGTGAACTGTTCCTTGTATTATATTTGTTCTGCACGAAGCCTGTCGAGTCCAGTACTGATGTTCATCAGAAAAGAATGTTCATTTATTACTTCTGGGATTTTATTTGTAATAATATTTTTTATGAAGGATACAAGTGAGTAATGTAACTTAGTTTTAACATTTAACCAGATAAGTTGATTATGTATTGACGTGCCACTCGTTCTAGACCAGGGGTCGGCAACCCAAAATGTTGAAAGAGCCATTGGACCAAAAACACAAACAACAAATCATGCTGCATGTATCTATATTAGTTATAACTGGGGAAAGATTTTTTTTTCATTATGCACTTCGAGAAAAAAGTCAAAATTTCGTGAAAAAAGTTGAAATGTCGAGAAAAAAGTCAAAATGTTGAGAAAAAAGTTGAAATGTTGTAAAAAAAGTCAAATGTTGAGAAAAAAGTCGAAACATCGAGAAAAAACTCAAAGTCCAGGAGCCACTAGGGCGGAGCTAAAGAGCTTCATGCTGCTCTAGAACCGTGGGTTGTCGACCCCTGTTCTATGTGGACAATTCAGAGCTATGCAAGCTGCTTTATTTTGGGCTACTTGTAGCTTGTGAAAATGACTTTGTGTTGTATTGGTACTCACTCCTTCCCCTGCGCGGCGTCGGCCACGGCCATGCTGCTGTTGTGGGCCACCCAGGCCAGCTGGTCCCCGCTGGGGGAGAAGGACACGCCGTGCACCCAGCCCCCGCAGTCCTTGTGCTCCAGCATCACCTCCCCGAAGGGCATCTTGGCCCCCCAGGCCGTGGGGCCGGGCTTGTCCTCGATGTCCTTGATGTAGGCAGAGAGGACCCTGGGAGGAAGCAGGGACCCGGGTCACTGTCACATCCAGTGTTGGGTGTAACGCGGTACAAAGTAACGCATTACTGTAATAAGATTACATTCGCCAGTAACGCAGTAATGTACCGCGTTACAGTTGTAATTTGGGTAATCACATTACGTTACTTTAGTTACTTTAAGCTTTTCAGCTACATGTAGAACGGGAGAACAGAAAGAAAATCAAACATGCCTTTCATGCGTGTTCACGCGCTGCGCAACACTTGTCTGACTTAACATGACTTTACGTTATTTTGCTCAGGACGTCTTTTGACGGGTGGAGATATGCGCACTATTTCGAATTTGTTGAGCTAAAGGGAAAGAATGTAACAGTAAAGTGTAAACTCTGCCCTGGCCAGAGGCAACTATCCACTGCCACAAACAGCACCTCAAATCTGTCGAAGCACCTACACCGGCAACATGCTAGCACCAAGCTAGTGGCTAAAGAAGGACGGACCACGAGTGACGCTGAGCCGACACCATCCAAGCAGATGAGACTTGATTTTTAACAACATGTATCGACAACAGTCGAGATACAGAGGCTTGTAGCGGCATACGTCGTGGAAGAAATGTTGCCTATTTTGACAGTGGAATCGCCGAGTTTCCGTAACATCCTGAGCAGAATACAGGTGAGGAGGCCGCTATCATCAGACAGGAAAACCTTTGCAAGCTACCTGGATAAGTGCTATGTCTGGATGGAAACTGAACTTAAGAAAACTTTTGAGAGTTTAGAGTATGTGTCAACTACCGCTGACATCTGGACTAGCCACAATAAAAGCTATTTAGGTATGGGTGGATTAACCCAAGCAATATCCAGCGTGAGAAAGCTGCAATTGCCTGCAGAAGAGTAAAAGGAGTAAATGGCCTCTCCTTAGGTTACGATGATGTGTGGGGACGACTCAAATGGAAAATGTCCAGAGGCAGGAGAAACAAGCAAAAGTCCTTTCATTTCAAACTTATTGCTTGAGATAGTGGAAGTCCCTGGAACAGATGACGATGTGAAACAATGTGATCCGAGACGATGTGAAAATGAAATATCATGGGTTCACACCGTCTCTAAGGATGTGAGAATCAAAGGAAACGCAGACGATTGCCCGACTTATTCTATCTGCAGAGGTCTTACCTGCAGTGCAGGTCTGCAGAGCCCGCTGCCAGCAGGATGTTGTTGGGTCTTACCTGCAGTGCAGGTCTGCAGAGCCCGCTGCCAGCAGGATGTTGTTGGGATGCCAGGCCAGGCTGAGCACCGTGGAGCGGATGGCCTTCTTGATGTGCTTGCTCAGCCACCTAAGAGTGGGGGAAGGGCACTGTTCTTGAACAGGTTCATCTGGATCGTTGAGTGTTTCACTTTGCACTATTTGAACTTCACCAGTCATTCTCCTTCTCAAAGTAGCAGACGGAGATGAGTCGCGCGCCGCTGCCCAGAGCAAACTTGTTCTCCAGCGGGGACCACTTCACGCAGGTGGCCGCCCGGTTGATGCGCAGCAGCACCAGCGTGGGCTTCCACGATCCGTCCTTCAGGGTCCACACGTAGGCGTTGCGGTCGGAGGCGCAGGTCACGATGCGGTTGGACTCCGGGGCCCAGTCGATGCCTGTGGAGAGCTCAACTCGTCAGCTTCCTTTACACCCATAACTCGTCTTGAACATTGATGAAGCCGTTGGTGTACAGCAGTTCTGTGCTCCTCAGGAGCTGAACAATGAAACTAATCGCGTCGTTTCAATCAGGCGAAATTGGGTTTTTATTTTAGAAATAAGGCCTGTTTTTCCTTTTATTCCAAAAAGAGACTTGTTGAATCAACTTTTATGTCTGTGCTTTACTATGGCGATGTAATTTATATGCATTCTTCTGCTCAATGACTTCATGCATTGGATACTGTCTACCATGGAGCTCTGAGATTTATCACAAATTTTTAAATTTTTATTTTTAATTTTAATTTTTTTATTTTTTTACCTTGTCTGCACACATATTAATGGTTAATACCATGCTGGTAAAAATGTGTAATGTGTAATGTGTAAAAATATGTGCATTGTTACTATATTTAATATATATACATACTGTATTTAAACATATTTGTGACCAAGAGATCTGGTCGGTGTTAAGAGAGGGATCCGCCTCCCATTTTGAAATCGGAAGAGAGACTGAATTATCTATTTTAGACACTAACCTGTAAAGTTTTAATAATAACTTTAGAGTGCTTCGATTCAATAATTCTATTATCCTGGCCGGAAGTTGTAGGTCCAATTGGTTAAGTTCATATTTTTTATTTATTATGGCCTTAAGTTGTTGGTATTCTAAGAATGTATTACTGCTTATTCCATATTGAACAGTAAGTGTATTAAAGGGTACAAACTGTCCTCCTATAATTACATGCTGTAGGTACCGTATTCCTTGGTCTCTCCATTGAGCAAAGTTTACCATCTTTTTATCATTTTGCAGGATATCTGGGTTGTTCCATATGGGTGTGCGCTCACATGGAAAGTGAAAGTGAAACTTTAAGGAATTCCCACCAGGCTGTCAGAGTTGAGCTAATATTAATGCTTTTGAAATTAATTTTATATCTCTTACTCCCCACTGTTCTCTGTCTGCCCGGGTCGATGGTCTGCTCTGGCCACCTGGAGACTTTATCATTGTCTTTGTTAATAAGGCCATTCTGGTCCTGCTTCCAGCTTATTTGGGGAGTTATGTCTCTCAAAAAAACACTGAGTCAGAATCTTCGGTCGCAGGACTTATTTTTATTGACTGTACCAAGGGTCTGCACTGGACAAGGTAGCAGGGCTTTCTGCTCTGCTGCCCCCTCTGCTTGGAATGAGGTGCAGAAAATCTTAAAATTGAATAATCTGGTGTCACTTGATGCTTTTAAGGTTCTTCTGAAAGACTTGGAAGCAAGTACAACTGGCTGTAGAGGCTTTGATTGCTGATTTTGTTTAGGATCTGTATTTCTGATTTGTTTTTAACTGTTTTGTTATTGTTTGGTTGTGCAACTTTGTGTGTTTGTGCTGCTGTCTCAACGAGATCTTTTTCCTGCTTAAATAAAGGTTATAATAATGATAAAGGCGGTGTGAGCTGGCGACGGTTGTTCCGGTGCTGCAGAAGCAGCATCCTTCCGTCCCGTCTCCAGTGTGGGGCGTCCTACCTGTGATGCGTCCGCTGTGCTCCGTCAGCTCGTGAATCTTCACCCAGTCTTTGCCTTTCTTCTCATAGATCTTCACCGTGTTGTTGTTGGGACTCACGGCAATCTCTGCAAGGAAGTGCCTTGTTAATGTTGAGAGATAAGTAAGCGTGAGAGAAACCCCTGGAACATCTGTTCCAGGGTTGGTCTGGTCAGCTGCTTTCAGAGGTGCAGAACAAGACCCCAAACCAGTAGTGAGGCACACAGGATCTGCTCCTGCAGCAGGACTCTTTAAATCTCCTTTGAGGACACATCTATTCTCTTTTATCCCCAAAACCTCATTCATTTTATTAGTTTTTATCATTTTAACACTTCAGTTCAAGGGTTTACATTAAATATAATCACCCTTTCATACTATTCTATTGTGCATAATCTATTGTGTTTATCTTTGTTTTGTAAATGGAACCAATTTCTAATCTGGGTTAAGGAGGCTGACACCACCTCCACCTTTAAAACAGCACTATGTAACTTTTCCAGCTTAATCTAATATTTCATCATCATCATCATTGTGATGGAACATCAACTTCCAACAGGTTTAATGAACCTCTGTCATGGTCTGAGGGGTCTGTATCTCCTTCACTGGCACTATGTAACTTTGAGGAGCATGGTAGGAACCCTGCCACACTAAAAAACTACACATTTTTACGGCTTTGACTGCTTTACGGCATACATTACTTCCCCCTCCTTCCCCATTCGTAGTGGAGACGAAAATGGGCGGGGCTTGGAGCTCAGAGCTCAGGAGAAGCTGGTAACCCGTTGCTGTGTTGTGGCTGCAGCAGCTCCACACAACAGACGTGGGGAAAAGATCCTAATGGTATAACTTTTCACCAATTTCCTGCTCGGAGGCAGAACCACGGAGGCCAAGTATCTGATATAACAGAGTAAAAGAGTGAAAGAGTCGTCGGCTCGGTTTGATCGCGGCTGTAACGACCAAACATAACGTTCCACAGTAAACAAACAAACACACACACAGGCCGGGTCGGATCAAAACACGGGTTTTATTCCCCACTTCGCCAGCTAAACGCAGTTGCTGGCCAGCTCTCTGCGGTGCAATTAACCCCAATCTTCAGATAAAACTAGTTTGTTGAGGAAAAAATATTAACTATTTGATTTGTAGCTGCAGAGGAAAAAAATAATCTCATGAGGAAAACTAAAATATTGCTCACGCCTCGGAGCCTCTTCAGCATAATATAGCAGTCAAAAAAAAGAAAAGAGAAGTAAGAGTAATACAAAACATGTACTGTATGTTGTACTATTATACAAAATTATTGAAACACATGGCGAGTCAAACATTTACCAAAGCAGCTGCCAAACACTCCTAAACAAGGTAGCCTAAGACGTGGGTTGTGCAGAACTGCGGCAGTAAATCCTTCTAAAGAGTGGAGCTACGACGAGGAGCTCCATTCTTTAGTAGGGATTTCATATGGATCCAAACCGTTAATAATCATTATTTTCTCCATATACCGCTCCCTGGCTTCCTTGTTTAAGGTATCCCGGTAAATTCCAGTTCCTTTCCAGCAGTTTAACATCTTTTTTTTTGCGTTCCGTCTGTTCACTTGGTGAAACAGAAAAGCGTCCCGTCTTCTCTCATCAAAACAAATGCACGTGACGGGGACAGGATCTTTCCGGCAGTACGCGCTGGTGCTCATGGGAAACGTAGTGTTCTTTCCGGTAAAGAACTACCGCTTTTATCCAAAAGATGCCGCCAAACTCAGGAAAGCTGAAAGTTACATTGTGCTGCTTTAAAACCAAATTTAAACCTTTCTGTTTAGTAAACCTCTAATTAGTGTTTAGTAAAGGATGGATGGATGGATGCATGGATGGATGGATGGATGGATGGATGGATGGATGGATGGATGGATGGATGGATGGATGGTAACGTGCTTTACATTAAATTTACTCTGCTTCCACACTTTTCTTGTCTTCACTTGCACAGCGCCGAACTGAATAAATACTGAAGCTACCTCTCCGTTGTCCTGAATTTAGAAATGAATCCAGAAGTTTAAATTGATTTCAGACCTGATTGTGACTGGAGTCCAGCCCTGTGCGCTTTGATTCCTACAGACAGATAAACCTGCTCCCTGATGACGAGGTTAAGCTCGTCATTTTGGTTCATTTCTCACAGAAATACGTGTTTGTGACAACAGAGGCAAGTCATCCTGGAGCCACTGCTGATAACAAGGTCCATCCTCTCAGCAAAGATCCTGCACTGCTGTAACAGAACACCGGAGCAGACGTCCTGCAGTCAGACACCAGCAATAAAGCTCTTGGAGTCCATTTCCTGTATTGATTATCAGATTTGCTGTGGTTCACTGAGCAACATTAACACAATTAGAGGAGGAGGAGGCTGTAGCAGCAGGCTGCACTGCCGAAACTGCTCCTCCAGAAATACGTCAAAATTATCTTATTTGAAGCAAAACATGTTTGCAAATGGGGTAAGAGACACTTTTTTGGCTAGAATTGTTAGCAAAATAGTCTAAAATGTCTCAGAAACGAGTTTTGCAGTGTGCACTGCAAAAACTCAAAATCTTAACAAGAATATTTGTCTTATTTCTAGTTAAAATGTCTAATTTTTAGTCAAAAACTCTCATTACACTTAAAACAACAAGATTTTTTTGCTTGTAATGAGAAGATAAATCTTGTTCCATTGGCAGATTTCTACTTATTTCAAGTGAAGATCTACTTGAAACAGGTGAAAATTGTCACATAACAAGTTATTTTTCTGGTAATGAGTCTTGCCTTAAGTGTAATTAGATTTTTTGACAAAGAATTTGACATTTTAACTAGAAATAAGATTTTGAGTTTTTGCAGTGTGATTCCTGTGTATTGTGAATGTCTTGGTGTGTTTTATGACACGTCTGCGTGTTTGTGTGAATGCTGGCGGGCTGCTGCATGTGCCCGCCCCACGTACGCGTTCTGTCTTTGTTCCAGGAGTGGCAGGAGAGCGGCTCCAGGCCGAAGCTGTGCAGCGACATGTCGGGGCAGAGGCGGGACGGCTGCAGGAATGTGCAGGTGGCTGTGGATGTGCTGCTGCAGGTTCCAGGAGGAGACGCCGAGGCTGAGAGAAGGTCTGAGACAAAGAAATGACTCAAACAACCACATCTAGTGTGCAGAACAGTTATTCTATAGTCAAGAACTTTTATCATGAAGCCCAAACACCAGTTTAGGACCAGAACTCAGTCTGAAGTAGATCTGGGATTGTTTGTTCCGGGTATTTATCTGCAAAACCTTGATGTCAATCATTGTTTAGAGAGTGAGTCACCACCATGAGATAAGCTGGCTCTTATCAGATGGCATGCAGTCTTCAGTCAGGAATTTTCTCTGCTCGTCGACTGAGGTCTCAAACACGCTGAAGGGAAACTTCAGGTTTTAGGAAACATTTCCCTCTCAACACACTTTACCTGAGAGTCTGCAACACTCCCTGCCTGAGAGGACACTCCTCACACTGATACGAGGAAGTAAATTCCATGCATTGCTCCTGTTGTTTAACCCTGTACTGAACAGTCACATGTAGAGATCATAAATGAGCAGACAACAGACATGACTGAGTTTATCTGTAGCTGAATGACCCGACAGAAAAGCTCTCAGCAGTGACTGAGGTGGAGGTGGAGACTCACCTTCACAGAGTGGACGTGGGGAGGACACGGCGCTGCGTTCGCGGACTCTGGGCAGTCGACACGAATGGATCAGTGCAGCCGAGGGGAGGAAGTGGCTGGTCCTCCTGAAGGGAGTGGAAGAAAGGTGGGTGTGTCTGCAAGCAGATGTTGAGCAAGCATCTCAGAAACAGGTCGCCCTCTGGCTGGCCGTCGCCCAGTACTCACCCAGTATACTACAAATAATATATAATATATTACAAATAATAGCAGTGACCAAAACACCTGCAGAAATACTGCAGGAATGACATAGCAGCAGTTAAATGCAGCCTTCTGTAAGCTTTAAATATCCACTGGGCTTACATCAAATACATCAAAACACAACAATAAAAAACACTTTTCTGAACTTATCAATATGACTCTGTCCTTCACAGGATAAGTAACATGGATCACTGTAAAAACTCTTAACAAGAATATGTGTCTTATTTCTAGTTAAAATGTCTCATTTTAGTAAAAAAGTCTCATTACACTTAAAACAAGACTCGTCACTGGAAAAAACAACTTTCAACAAATTTTCACCTGTTTCAAGTAGATTTTCACTTGAAATAAGTAGAAAAATCTGCCAGTGGAACAAGATTTTAGATAAATCTTAGAGATAAATCTTGTCCCACTGGCCGATTTTTCTACTTATTTCAAGTGAAAATTTACTTGAAACAGGTGAAAATTGTCAAATAAGTTATTTTTCTGGTGATGACTCTAAATGCTGAAATAACAATAAAACCACATTCATTGATGAAATGACATAAGGGATGGAAAGGGGGGATGGCAGTTTTACAGGGGGGTTTATTTCAGGGGGGATGCCGTCCCCCCTCATCCCCCCTCATCCCCCTCAACTCCAGTACTGGCGTCGCAGCAGGACTGCCAGCGACCTGCGGGATCAGCAGTTCCTACAATAAACCTGCTCTTTTGCCTTCCACCCAGCTAAAACTACTTTTAGCCTGTGATTGAAAAACTTCTGAAATTAACAGGAAAGAGTTAATGAAGGTAGAACAGCAGGAATAAAACATCTTATCTTACACTTTTGGAGCTTTTTGAAGAGGAATATTTAGACAGGTTTTCCAAATTGGACGTTTTTGGGATGTTTAGTGTGTGTTTTTTATAAGGTCATATCTCAGGGATGTCTTGACTGAAAATCCTAATAAATCTTCAGAGCAAGCAGAATCCTCAGGCCGTTCACAAATCTACGCCAATCAGCAAATCAGAGCAGACGAAAGAAACTATTTATGTTTACTGAGGATAGGTCACGACAGTCCTGCCTTTTAATGCTCCTCATGGTGACAGAAATGATGACACAATTATTTGGATTTGTGACATGAACCTTGTGAACAAGACCTTTTCACTAAAATATGATCTATGATGGTGGTACATCAGACTGAACACTGTTACGGTCCGTGGAGTTGTAAAACGGTCTTAGATGTTTGTAGCATGTAGCAGGTTGATGCTACGTGTGGTTTTTTGGAACCATGCTCAAGTGACCACTAGGGGCTCCAGAGTCTGTCTCCACTGACCTGCTTTAGCAGCAAAAATACACATATTTGTACACTTCATCACAATGCAGTAATACGCCATTTAACCGGATGATGGTCTGGTGTTTACCAGCACCATCGCGCCTGCAGCGACATGATTCAGAAGTTACCGGTCCATATGAGACAATCACTTCTATTCATATCAAGTCATCATAAAGTTACTAAAATATCATTTCATATTTTCATTTTCAGGTTCAGCTACGCAGTATAATGGTTTGCTTGTTTCATGTTCTCCCCGTGCTTGCGTGGGTTCCCTCCGGTTACTCCGGCTTCAACCTGATCTCACAAAAATCCGTGAAATGCTCACGACCTCTCACCACTATTTTCCGTGGCACCAACACAGAAATGGTATAATTCCGTGTGAGCACCACGGATATTGTACTATGCGAAGTCAATGGGATCCGTTGTAGTGATATTACATTATTATTATGTATATATTATTCTTTATTATAGTGGCTAAGTTATGAGTTTTTGATGCGCAAGTTACTGTTTGTTACTGTCAGTTTGTAAAAGCATGTTTAAAGCTGTTTTAACAGTGTTTTAATGGTAACGTAATTGATGTGAAATTATTATTTTTAGCAAAAACCACAAGCGTTTCCTACTTCTAACCAATCATATGTGGTGCATTAACCTAACCAGACCTTAACCAGAGTGCCGTCCAGCCACAAAATATCATTTTTAATTGCTTTTGAACCAGGAAGTCGTCGTCATGGCGACAGCAAACAACATGGTTAAATACTCAAATTTACGTTAAATACTAGAAAACACGGTTAAATACTCGCCATCCAAATACTGTCAAAAATCATCAAAACACCATTACACACTGTTAAAACAGCGTTAAACACATGCTTTTACAAACTGACAGTAACAAACAGTAACTTGCGTCAAAAACTTATAACTTAGCCACTATAATAAAGAATAATATAAACATAATAATAATGTAATAATCCGTGTATATATCACGACAACGGATCCCATTGACTTTGCATAGTACAATATCCGTATTGTGTTGGTGCCACGGAAAATAGTGGCATTTCACGGATTTTTGTGAGATCAGGTTGCCGGCTTCCTCCCACACTCCAAAAACATGCTAGTAGGTTAATTGGTGATTCTAAATCTAAATCTAGGTGTGAGTGTTTCTGGTTTGTTTATGTGGCCCTGCAATGGACTGGCGACCTGTCCAGGGTGTAACCCCTGCCTCTCACCTGTGATGAGCTGGGTTAGGCTCCAGCAGACCCCCGTGACCCTGCAAAGCATAAAGCGGGTGTAGATAATGGATGGATGGATGATATTTTTGTTGTGCATCAACACTGTTGTATCGTTCACCATGAACTCAGTGTACCGTTACACCACTAGTATTAGTCCAGCACTTGTTGAGAAGTAAAGAACTAGCTTCGTGTTGCACTCTCCATGCTCGTCAGGCACATACCTCTGGACTTCTCAGCTGTGAATGAAGACTGAAAAGCAGAGGTGTATAATCCAGGTGCCATAAAGTAAAAACGCTGCCCCGTTTCTGGATCAGCCTGTACATTTAAAACAGGTGTTTTCACTAACAACCTACCATTTACCTGCAGAGGAGCTGGTTTAGTGACCGGTTGGAACAACTGCTGGACTGGATTTTACTTTATGGCACCTGGATTATACACCTCTGCTGAAAAGAGCATAAACATTACTGTGGCAGGGTGGAGGAGCAGCAATCACTCAGGTGATGGGTCACAGGTGTGTCCCATCAACCTCTCCACCCTGCCTGCCTTGATAAGGCAGGGCTGCACAGCAGCAAAAGGGGCTGTGGGGGAAGGTGCTTGTGCACGTGTGGCGGTGAATCTGGTACATAAAGAGTTCTTGCACTGAAACCCCGTGTCCTCTCTGTCCTGTCGGTCGGGCCCCCGTAGCACTCGCCCTGCTACAATTACTTTATACAGTGGGGCAAACAAGTATTTAGTCAGACACCAGTTGTACAAGTTCTCCCACTTAAAAAGATAAGAGAGGCCTGTAATTTTCATCACAGGTACATTTAAATGATGAGAGACAAAATGAAAAAAAAAAACAATTCAGAAAAATCACATTGTCTGATTTTTAAAGAATTCATTTGCAAATTATAGTGGAAAATAAGTATTTGGTCAATAAAAAAAGTTAATCTCAATACTTTGTTATATACCCTTTGTTGGCAATGACAGAGGTCAAATGTTTTCTGTAAGTCTTCACCAGGTTTCCACACACTGTTGCTGGTATTTTGGTCCGTTCCTCCATGCAGATCTCTAGAACAGATTTTCTATGGGGTTGAGATCTGGAGACTGGCTAGGCCACTCCAGGACCTTGAAATGTTTCTTAGGAAGCCACTCCTTCGTTGCCCGGGTGACGTGTTTGGGATCATTGTCCTGCTGAAAGACCAGCCACGTTTCATCTTCCCCTGCTGATGGAAGGAGGTTTTCATTCAAAATCTCACCATACTTGGCCCCATTCATTCTTTTCCTTACACGGGTCAGTCGTCCTGGTCCCTTTGCAGAAAAACATCCCCAAACCATGATGTTTCCACCCCCATGCTTCACAGTAGGTTTGGTGTTCTTTGGATGCAACTCAGATTTCATTCTCTTCCAAACAAGTTGTGTTTCTACCAAAAAGTTCTATTTTAGTTTCATTTGACCATCTAACATTCTCCCAATCCTCTTCTGCATCATCCAAATGCTCTCTAGTAAACTTCAGACCTGGACATGTCCTGTCTTCAGCAGGGGGAACGTCTGGCCCTGCAGGATCTGAGTCCCTGATCGTAGTGTGTTACAGAGGGTTCCTTTGTTACTCTGGTCACAGCTCTCTGCAGGTCCTTCACTAGGTCCCCGTGTGGTTCTGGGATATTTACTCAGCGTTCTTGTGATCATTCTTACCCCCCGGGGTGAGATCTTGTGTGGAGACCCAGATGGAGGGAGATTATCAGTGATCATTTCTCCCACAGTTGATTTCTTCACACCAAGCTGCTTAACTATTGCAGATTAATTCTTCCCAGCCTGGTGCAGGTCTACAATTCTGTTTCTCACGTCCTTTGACAGCTCTTTGGTCTTGGCCATAGTGGAGTTTGGAGTGTGACTGTTTGAGGTTGTGGACAGGTGTCTTCTATACTGATAACCAGTGAAAACAGGTGCCATTAATACAGGTAACGACAGACAGAGGAGCCTCTTAAAGAAGAAGTTACTGGTCCGTGAAAGCCACAAATCTTACTTGTTTGTAGGTGACCAAATACTTATTTTACACAGGAATTTACCAATTAACTCAGTAAAAATCCTACAATGTGATTTCCTGGATTCTTTCCCCCCATTATGTCTCTCATGGTTGAAATGTACCTATGATGAAAATTACAGGCCTCTCTCATCTTTTTAAGTGGGAAATTGGTGGCTGACTAAATACTTTTTTGCCCCACTGTAGATAATATGTCCTCTGCGATAAATGCTGGTTGTTCTGGAAGGATTTGTTGGTGACGTTTAGCCAAGCAGCTGGAAGCAGCCCCCGCCTGTGTTGTGCTGGCCTGGACTAACCAGAAGAAACCCGCTGGACTGCCTCTGCCTCCCCTGATCTTCCCTCCTGCTGCAGATGGATCTTCTGGTCGAGTGACTTTCACCTCAGATCATGTCAGGAATCTGCTGATCAAGTTGATCAAGAGCCAACACTCTTGCAGAAACTCGTTTCAGATGTTGTTTCCTTACAAAAATATTTTAAATCAGGATGTTTGGACAGATTTGATAGGCTGAATGTTAAAGTAATATTCACCAGAATTATAGGTTAGCATAGGCTAAGGCGGAGCGGAGTGGCCTAGTGGTTGGGACTTCGGGCTCAGGATCCGAAGGTCGTGGGTTCGAACTTTGTGCATCCTTGGGAAAGATGCTTTACTCTCGGCTTTCCTCACTTCCCCCAGGTGTATGAATGGGTACCTAGCTTTGCTAGGGGAAGTATCCAGCGATAGACTAGCGTCCTATCCTGGGGGTGGTTACCATGGTTACCACCTGTTCGTTTGCACTACAGAAACCGGAGATAAACACTGGCTCTATGGACCACAAGGCTTGGAAAGGAGATACATAGGCTAAGACACCCAGCTAAAATAGCTCATTTGCAGGAATTAAAGTAAGGTTAGCGTGTTCCAGCTTCCAGATCTGTTTATCTGATCATTCCCAACATTGCATCACACCCCGTATGAGGGAAATAAGCCTTCAAAAGCACTCTTCAGAGACATATGTGTGACTACACGGAGGTCTTTATTATACAATCTGTTCTTATTGCACTTAGTAACATGATGTTGGAATCTTTTTTGTTTGTTTTGCTTAGTTTGCTTAGTTTATTAGTTTATTAAGATGAAAATAGTCTTTACAGAATGTTTCACCTCATTCATCATGGGAGACATGAGATCTCCGGGACATAAAATAGACGAGCTTGTAATGCTGAGACAGCAGTTGTGTGGAGGTGTTTGAGATGTTGCTCGAGGAGGATATTCTGGACTCGAAAACACTTCGACGCAGATTTGTGCATGATACAGCCAGACAAGTGGAGGAGGAGGGATTGCAGTATCTGTACACATGGAAACACTTACACTTGTAAACAACAGATGGTGTAATCTTGGACAGGTTACTGAGAAGGAGCATCTCTGCACCACAGATGCTGAAATGCTGACTGTCCCGTGTGTTGCTGATGCTGCATTAAAGATCTTCAACACAGCTGTTGCCAGGCAACAAACAGAACAATGCATCGTTGATCATATCTAGAGATTTCCCTGTCTTCTATGTGTCCTACTGTCCAAGATGTTTAATGTAATGAATTTTCATTGCATTGTATTCACACATGCACGCACACACACACACACACACACACACACACACACACACACACACACACACACACACACACACACACACACACACACACACACACACACACACACACACACACACACACACACACACACACACACACACACACACACACACACACAGGGTTTATCCAGTTCAAGAATAAAGTGATGTCAGCTAAGAGTGGTTCAGAAGCCCAGATTTCAGGCCCATGGAGTGTTCCATCTTCAAGGAGATGACTGTTCCCTATGACCTATGGTTATAGGCAATCCAAAAATAGGGAAATGAGAGGCAATCATTGTCAAAATAAGAGGGATTATGTTGTCTTAGCTCTTAGTTTATAGCAGATGTCAAGTTCAGCACAAATGTTAAATCTTAAGCAGCTAAAGTTTTTACAACCATTAACACCAAAGAATCCAAAAACAAAAATACTTAATTATGTACATTTGTGGCCGTTTATACACTCACATCCTTCAGACCTCTACGGTAGAGATCCTTCAAACCTCTACGGTAGAGATCCTTCAGACCTCTACGGTAGATCCTTCAGACCTCTACGGTAGAGATCCTTCAGACCTCTACGGTAGAGATCCTTCAGACCTCTACGGTAGATCCTTCAGACCTCTACGGTAGATCCTTCAGACCTCTACAGGAGATCCTTCAGACCTCTACGGTAGATCCTTCAGACCTCTACGGGAGATCCTTCAGACCTCTACGGTAGATCCTTCAGACCTCTACAGGAGATCCTTCAGACCTCTACAGGAGATCCTTCAGACCTCTACGGTAGATCCTTCAGACCTCTACAGGAGATCCTTCAGACCTCTACAGGAGATCCTTCAGACCTCTACGGTAGATCCTTCAGACCTCTACAGGAGATCCTTCAGACCTCTACAGGAGATCCTTCAGACCTCTACGGTAGATCCTTCAGACCTCTACAGGAGATCCTTCAGACCTCTACAGGAGATCCTTCAGACCTCTACGGTAGATCCTTCAGACCTCTACAGGAGATCCTTCAGACCTCTACGGTAGATCCTTCAGACCTCTACAGGAGATCCTTCAGACCTCTACGGTAGATCCTTCAGACCTCTACAGGAGATCCTTTAGACCTCTACAGGAGATCCTTCAGACCTCTACAGGAGATCCTCCAGACCACAACAATAATCTTCTAAAATTGAAATTGAACTGAAATAATGATTCTTGTCACAATTAATTTCCTTTTGGGGATTAATAAAGTACGTTTGAATTTAATTAGAATGAATCAGGTAACTGGTACACTTCATAAAGTGGTGAGTCGTGTATAAACGGATGGGGTTTATAAAACTTCCATCAGTTAATCACGATTGTTGTGAAATTGCACCATTGATAGTTAAAAGGTTTATAAAATTCTAATTTGTAGGTCCTTTAAGAAGGATGCAAGCACTCTCTGGAGTTGCTGGTTTGGAGAGGAGAGGTTAGTCTGAAGGCTTTGTGGGTAATATATTGCATATATCTTCACAAAGAACCTGGTTGTCAGATGTGAGCAGACATGATGATCTGGAGATGATTGGAAAGAGGACCGTGGTATTTGAGGAGCAGGCTGATCCGTAGAAGGATCATTTTGGTGAAAGACCAGCACAACAGACTACAAGAACAATGGAGAACAATGATGGTGATGAGATACTTATAATTAATAACTGAAAAGGAAAGAGAAGGAGGGGTGATGGGCAGTGGATCATATTGGTGTCCCCCAGCAGCGTAGCTTTATAGCAGCATATCTACAACAAAGCTATGTTTGAGACAAACTATTTGAAACTATCACACTACTATCCTGAATAAATCCTTCACACATTTGAGGTGAAGTCTAATGTCCAGTAGGACTTGGAAAGACACGGCTTTTAGTTTGACTGTATTTACCACATAGTTGTGATAACCTACTTTTATCTGTTTGGGCCAAAAAGAATCTGGGTGAAATATAAATTATTTTAATCAGTGTGTTTGTTATTTGTTACACTTAAATGATTCTGATGGTTGGGAGAATAATTAGGAGAGTTGTCTTCTAAAGGATCAAAATCAACAATTTCAGAGCAGATCTCTCTTCTATTTGAGGGGAGTATGTCACTGGGGATGATGGATCCTGATGTTTGGGAGACGGGTGGTCCGGCAAGTCTTCAGGGCAGGGAGGAAGCAAACTTGCCATCTAGTGGTAAAAAGGGTAATTACAGAAGAAATCAGAGCTGCTTATACGCTCAGACAGAATGATCCAGAGGATCAGTCTGCAGTCGGTTAGGAAGCCAAGAACTCAGCTGTAATTAACATCTGTTCTTATTTAAATCTGGTTTCACTGGAAAGATACAGCAGCATTAAATACAGAAGTGGAGTCCATGAGCGCTGCATTCCAGACCCTCACAACACTCACGGGTGGAGCTGTTTGAGCAGCTGATTACTGCTGGACTTGGATGACCAGAGAGGGGGAAAGGTTAAAGGAACCACAAATATGTTATATTATCGATATTAATTACATGTGGATTACTGCCAGAACAGGGTGGTCTCAGTTTTAGCTGGATAGAATGAACTGACAGTGGTGGCTGGGGATAAAACATTTTGGGGGGGCGCACTGGCGAGTGGGCATTACAACACAACTATAAACTCTACTTGAACATACCGTTCAGTGCCAACACTTTGAAAAAGCAAGCAGGGAAAGCAATAAAGACCATTGCTAACTTCACATCCAGCTAGCCAACTGTGTTTGGCATAGCATAGGCGGGAAAAGCCCCTGGTGTAACTCCGTCCACCGTCACTTGCCTGCTGCTGGATTTTTAGGTCTGGTTGGTCCAAGCTCCTTCATCAACTTCTTTTCCTCCGGCGAACGCATCGTGAAATTATTATTTTATAATGAAACAACCGAGTTTACTTTTTCTGCTGCCATTGTCTCCTGCCTTGTCGTTGTGACTCCGTTTGTAGCCAGTGACAGATACAGTCGCACGTCTACACTGTCAGGGGTGTGACTTTGATTGACAGCTCATGAATCAATCAGATTGGATGAAGAATGACAGAAAACACGCTGATTGGCCACGGAGGAGAATCTTTGAGTAACCAATTAGAGACCAGCATGAAGTCACGTGGAGGAAAAGTTTAAGAACATACAATACACACACACACTCATTTGGCCATTGAAACCTTTGTATTTCTGTCTGCACAAAAAACAACTCTGAATAAACCCAGTATGGGATGGGAAGGCTTGAAAAATTAAAAGTCAGACACATTTTATGAGCGCACAGATGTGATAATTACTTTTTATTACGTAATTTATGTATACTGTGTGTACTATTTTTTCCTGTAATTTTAATGGGGGTGGTGCCCTAGCGCCCCCTATTGACAAGCCGCCACTGTGAACTAGTGAAGCAGATTGTGCTCGTGGAGTTCACCCCAAACGACCAGACCTGTCAGAATCTTAAAGAACAGTTGAGTCAGAAGGCTGGCTGTAATCTCTCCATCCAATCAGAAACAGGAGATGAAAAGCAACGTTTGATTCAGTGGGCAGGACCCGGACGTGAGTGGTGAGCCCACCCTTGCACCCTGCTCTAGCTGGGTTACAACCCAATCCATTTTGAGCTGAGCGACCGCGTCCTCTGGCCAGACTCATCCAAAGTGGATCATTGACCTCCGGCCGAGGGTGTCCTGGTGCCACGTGCACTGATGGAAACCCTTATACTTGAACATGGTGTTGTTTATGGAGAAACTGTGACTAGCACAGAAGTCTATGGCGCTTTGCCTCTAGCACCTACTAAGCCGACTCGACTCACCTCCACTCGGTTTTGCACTTCTCCACCAGGGGTCGATGCAGGTGGAGGCGTGCTGAGTAGATACTTTTTCTGTAACTATTCTGCCGAGGTTCTAAGCGGCTGACATCATCACACTACAGGCCACCGATTGGTCGGGGGGTTGGAGTCAGACGTCTGAGTCAGGAGGAGGAAATCAGAGAAAGAGACTCTGACGGATTCTTGTTCATTTTATTCAACCAGCAACGGCAGCAAAAGTCTGTTTCTGATCCAACTCTGAGGGTCAGATGTTCATAAACCTGGTGCTGAGGAGAGAATTAAAAAGGATCTAGACGGTAATAAGGAATGATCAGATCTACCAGGAGCTCTGTCTCTTCATAGCTGCTCACGGCTCCAGCTGACTATTCAGCAGCACAGAGACAAACTAACAAAAAAAAAAGCGTTGCCGCTTGAAGTTTCTCTCACTCTCATTGTTTAACTTGATATCAAACACAAGCCACAGATCCAGCAGCACATCTATCATCTCCTCCAGGTTCTACATCTTTAGTGTTGGTGTCTTCTTGGTTTAGATACACAATCAAATATGTCACAGCAGCTTCTCTCCAACCTCCTACTTCTGATCTGGGTATTGAAAAGAAAGTCAGGTGTCCATCTTAATTCAGCTGTTTCCGTGTTTGTTAAACATTACAGGGAAAGCCAACATGGATGTGCAGTTTTGGACCCACTGGTTCTGCCGGATGAGCCAACATTTCTACAAGTCATTTCCTCATTTGGCTCAGTATCTTATAGTTCTTGATAATATGTTGAGTAAACTTCTCCTGGAAACACCCCCACATGAGTTATCACTTGTTTTAGGCCTTGAGCGATTCTGTACGGGTCTGCAGTGATGGTTTCCTCGTCTCCAGCAGGACACGGACACCACATCCCCTCATTGTTGTGTCCCAGATAAAGCCAGTCCCTGATACCTGATACATGTGACTGATACCCACTGTTCCTACGTCTCTTAAGCTGCAGGCTTTGGTTGGAGCCCCATTAACCTGCCAGATGTAACTTGGATTTCCGTAGTACAGACTGATGCTTCATCTTTGTTGACAAGGAAACACTTTCTGACCCACACCCTGTGTTTTCATGTTCACCCGAGGAGAACTTACCTGATCCCCTTTCATATAGATCTGAACACTGATGTAAGAAAAAGAAAGCTGCTTGAACTTCTGTGTGCAGTAAAGCTCCACCCGAAGTAAACGCTTTAAAATTTACTGAGATCATTTCTTCCAAAACTCTGCAGGACCTGTGCAGCATTTCAATCTCACAGAGTGTAGATGGTTATCACCAGTACTCGAGTTGTAAAAAAGAATAAGGATTTGATCATATGGGGACAGATAATTTGTGCTGATTACAAATAATATAATATATTACAAATAATAGCAGTGACCAAAACACCTGCAGAAATACTGCAGGAATGACATAGCAGCAGTTAAATGCAGCCTTCTGTAAGCTTTAAATATCCACTGGGCTTACATCAAATACATCAAAACACAACAATAAAAAACACTTTTCTGAACTTATCAATATGACTCTGTCCTTCACAGGATAAGTAAAATGGATCACTGTAAAAACTCAAAATCTTAACAAGAATATTTGTCTTATTTCTAGTTAAAATGTCTCATTTTAGTAAAAAATCTCATTACACTTAAAACAAGACTCATCACTGGAAAAAACTACAATTTTCACCTGTTTCAAGTAGATTTTCACTTGAAATAAGTAGAAAATCTGCCAGTGGAACAAGATTTTTTTGCTTGTAATGAGAAGAAAAATCTTGTTCCACTGGCAGATTTTCCTACTTATTTCAAGTGAAAATGTACTTGAAACAGGTGGAAATTGTCAAATAAGTTGTTTTTCTGGTGTTATTTTTCTGGTGATGACTCTAAATGTTGAAATAGCAGTAAAACCACATTCATTGATGAAATGACATAAGGGATGGAAAGGAGGGATGGCAGTTTTACAGGGGGGATGATTTGGACCGTTTTTATTTCAGGGGGGATGCCATCCCCCCTCATCCCCCCTCAACCCCCCTCAACTCCAGTACTGGGTATCACAGGTGGTGCTGAAGGTAGTCTCTTGGTTTGTTTTTATATTTCATTTTTATTTGCATGTAAAAACAAATGCATTTTACAGAGGTGGGGCTTTGTTTCCAACAAATACACAATGTGTGAGCGATCCTAATTCCCTCCATGAGCAAACGGCTTGAAGCTCCCCAACGGTCTCATTTACACCAAACATCTCCACCTTGGTCTCATCTGTCAACAGGACATGGCTCCAGAAGTCTGCTGGCTTGTTCAGGTGCAGGTTTCCTGTTCTGTTCTAAGACAGGCCCTGAATCCTTGCAAACAAGCCGTACTTGTTTAGTCTTCCCTAACGGTGATGTCACTGACTTTAACGTTGAGCGTGATCAGTGAGGCCTGTAGACTCTGAGATGGGTTTGATTAATAGAGTCTCAGAGAAACCAATCACGTGCAATAACAATAATAGCAGTTACATGCTGTAACAAGCACCTTCCGGCAATAATCATGTCTGCCTCATTCTGCTGCACCTCTCACTTTTTTGTATAATTGTATATATGTTGTTTTACTCAGAGCCGTCATTTTTTCTACCTCATACTGCTGCACCTTCAGTTCTTTAATTGTATATATGTCAATAAGTGCCACATTTGTTTATTTACTGTTTAATATTCTTTAAATCTAAAGAGCGAAATAACCGGAGTCAAATTCCTTGTTGGACAATGTTCGAACCTGGCCAATAAAAACGATTCTGATTCTGATTCTGGATTGATGTGCGGCAGCAATTGCTTTTCTAAGAACATTGCTGATGTCTTTCCCTCTTTGCTTTGTGCAAATCAGCAGCAGGTGACAGGAATCTCAGCGCAGAAAAAAATTCAAGAAATAAAGGAGAAGGTGTGGCCGGCAGAACAGGTGCAAGGCCCGAACTAAATACGTGTGAGAAAAAAGGATGAAGATATATCAACTTTAAGAGACGCAGACTCTTATTTGTTTGTATTTGCACCGGTGACGTGTCCAGGGTGGACACTGCAAAAACTCAAAATCTTAACAAGAATATTTTTCTTATTTCTAGTTGAAATGTCTCATTTTTAGTCAGAAATCTCATTACACTTAAAACAAAACCGGCCTCAGCCGGTTTTGTGGCTGAGGCCCAGAGGTCCGTAGTAGAACGGTTTGCACACATCACCTAAGAGATCCCACAGCAGTCGGGACACCTGCAGGATAATGATAAAGACATTTTATTTGAAGAACATGGAAACAAAGTCATGTTCTACAAATGTACACTGCAAAAACTCAAAATCTTACCAGGAATATTTGTCTTATTTCTAGTTAAAATGTCTCATTTTTAGTCAAAAAATCTCATTACAAGAGTCATTACCAGAAAAATAACTTGTTATTTGACAATTTTCACCTGTTTCGAGTAACTTTTCACTTGAAATAAGTAGAAAAATCTGCCAGAAGACAAGATTTATCTTCTTATTACAAGCAAAAAAATGTTGTTCCACTGGTAGATTTTTCTACTTATTTCAAGTGAAAATCTACTTGAAACAGGTGAAAATTGTTGTTTTTTCCAGTGATGAGTCTTGTTTTAAGTGTTTTAAAAAATTTTTTTTTTTACTAAAAATGAGATATTTTAACTAGAAATAAGACAAATATTCTTGTTAAGATTTTGAGTTTTTGCAGTGAGGCCGGCCTTTTGCCCATAGCGTGCTGACCTAATCTCCTTCAGGCCCCCGTGACCCTGACCGGGTTAAGCTGGAGATGGATGGGATGGATGTTTCCTGTTTCTTTAGCTTGCACCCGCAGGGCGAGCGGCGGGGCAGACTGTGCAGGAGGAGCTTGAGGATGTTGATGGATTTATGGAACCGCACCATAGAGTCGTGAAGGTATCAGACATGAAAACGTGTGAGACTGATGTCCAAGTTAACCCAGCGAGGCTGTTAAAGTTGGAGCAAGTTCAGGCTCTGCTCCTTACTAAGAAAATATCCAGAAATAAATCTACTTGTTTGCCAAAGATTATAGTGCATAAAAATAAGCAAACTTTTGAAAGTGCAGTATCTTTAAATGTTTGCAAAAACTATTCATTGTAGTTTAAATTTTACATTTTAAATTAGATCTTATTTATACAGTGTCTATTAGAACACAAGTTGTATGTAGATGCTCTCCAGAGAAACAAAAGAGCACAAAGAAAACATGAAGAATAGATTTTTTTGTCATAAACATCGTCTTGGAGCTCTGAATTAATATTTTTTAACATTGCTTCCATGTTTCAGCTTCAGATTCAGAAAACTTTATTTGTCCCATACGGGCTCCCAGTGCTACAAACACAACAAACACACACTGGACTATCAGAGAATCATTGGCTGATGGTTTCCCAGCAGCAGAAGCCCCAATCATGTGCAATATGTCAATAAATAATAACCAGGATAGGATAAAGAAAAATGATAATAATAATAATAAAAATGAATAAATTGTGGTGGATATATCACCCCATTCGGGCTTTTTGAGTTTCTGAGGATGCCGTTTGGCCTGAAAAATGCTGCTCAGACCTTTCAGCGTTTGATGGACACTGTGTTGCGTGACTTGTCATTCGTTTTTGTCTACCTGGACGACATCCTCGTAGCCAGCAGGTCCAAGGCTGAACATTTGTCACACCTGCGTCTACTCTTCAATCGCCTTCAGCAGCACGGCCTGATCATCAACCCAGCGAATTGCCAGTTTGGACTGTCATCACTGGATTTCCTGGGCCACCACATCACCATCGCTGGGGCGATTCCACTGGCGTCGAAGGTGGAAGCAGTCCTGAAGCTCCCGCGGCCTCCCACTGTCCAGGCTCTGCAAGAGTTCTGTGGCATGGTCAATTTTTACCACCGTTTCGTGCCTCGGGCTGCCAACCTCATGCGCCCCCTGTACAGCGCTCTAAAAGGGAAAAAATCGGCAAAGCATGACATTTCGTCGACGGAAATGTTGGAGGCTTTCTCTGCCACAAAGGATGCCCTCGCTGGTGCGCCCATGCTGGCTCATCCCGTGCCTGGCGCTCCAGTTGCCCTGACCACGGACGCCTCGGATTATGCTGTCGGTGCGGTTCTCCAGCAGTCTGTTCATGGTGTTTGGCAACCACTTGCTTTTTTCAGCCGCCAACTGCGTTCCAGCGAGCAGAATTACAGCACTTTTGACAGAGAACTCCTCGCGCTTTATCTGGCCATCAGGCATTTCCGTTTCCTGCTGGAGGCTCGCCCGTTCACTGCCTTTGTGGACCACAAGCCTTTGATTTTTGCCATGGCCAAGGTGTCGGAACCATGGTCTGCCAGGCAGCAGCGCCACCTGGCTTTCATCTCAGAATTCACCACGGACATCCAACACGTGTCAGGCAAGGACAATGTTGTGGCCGACTGCCTCTCCCGGGTGCTCATTGGCGCTGTCCACCTGGGAATAGACTATGCCCGCATGGCTGTGGACCAGGCTTCCGACCCCGACGTTCAGTCGTACAGGACAGCAGTCACTGGCCTCCGGCTGGCGGACGTCCCGTTCGGTGAGGATGCAACGCTGCTCTGTGACATCTCTCTGGCCCTCCCCCGTCCTGTGGTGCCACATATTTGGAGACGACAAGTTTTCGACGCCATACATGGCCTCTCGCACCCAGGCAGTAAGCCGTCTCAACGTCTTGTAGCTGCGAAGTTTGTCTGGCACGGCCTGAAAAAGGACATTCGCGACTGGGTCAGGACCTGTGTGGCATGCCAGCGCGCTAAGATCCATCGCCATGTTAAGGCCCCAGTGGAGCATTTTGCGGTTCCTGAAAGGCGGTTTGATCATGTCAATGTTGACTTGGTGGGACCCCTTCCTCCCTCCAGGGGATTTACTCACCTGCTAACAATGGTGGACAGGACCACCCGTTGGCCAGAAGTTGTCCCGCTGTCTGCGACGACTTCAGCTGATGTAGCCAGGGCCTTTATTGGTTCCTGGGTCGCCCGGTTCGGGGTCCCCTCTGACCTCTCTTCAGATCGTGGCCCTCAGTTCACCTCCGACCTCTGGACTTCTGTTGCTCGTCAGTTGGGTGTCATTCTCCACCGCACTACGGCATACCACCCGCAGGCCAACGGCATGTGTGAACGCTTTCACAGGGACATGAAGGCCGCCCTCAAGGCTTCTCTCACGGACGACGGCTGGGTGGATAGACTGCCTTGGGTGATGCTGGGGATTAGAACTGCGCCTAAAGAGGACCTCCTCTCTTCCTCGGCGGAGTTGGTTTATGGCCAAACCCTCAGGGTCCCAGGTGATTTTGTCCCCCACCCCACGGTCCCCTGGTCTGCATCTGACCAACGCCGTACTTTGTTGGACTCGGCTCAAGCGTTCCGGCCCGTTCCAACCTCACACCACTGCCTGCCTCGGGTGCACATTCCCCCCGACCTGCGTGCTGCGGAGTATGTTTTCGTCCGCCACGATGCCCATCGGGGACCCCTGCAACTGCCTTACGATGGACCATATCGGGTTGTGGAGGCTGGTGATAAGACTTTTGTCATCGACGTCGGGGGCAGGATGGATTGCGTCTCAGTGGACCGTCTGAAACCGGCCCACCTCGATTTGGGCCGCCCGGTGGAAGTGGCTCAGGCACCACGGCGCGGCCGCCCCCCGGGTAAGCCTCCCTTGGAGCTGGTCCCGCCCCCTTTGGCCTCCCCACACTGCCACCCAGCACCTGCTCGCCGTCAGCAGCCTGCTGCCGCCACCCCCCCGCCTCGACCCCCTCTGCCTGCTCAGGAGCTTCGGAATAGCTTTGGGAGGGTCATACGGGTCCCTGGTCGTTTCACTGGGCCTGTTCTTGTGAATTCTGGGGGGACGTGTGTGGTGGATATACACACACAGGACAATTGTTAATTCTCAGAGTTATAATTCACGGCGACCTCGCCCATGTTACAATGCCTTGTTGTTCCTTTTACAAGGGATATTCTTCCCTGTAATTATACGTGCTACTTTAAGAGTAGAGACACACCTCGGAGGTGTTCACGTCTTTACCTGCGCGAGAGTTTGCTGTTTAGTGGTTTTTGATTATTCACTGTGTTAATTGAATTAAATGGAGTGCTCTCCAAAGAGGAATTAATCTCCGTCGTTTCTCTGCCTACATCCACCGCACTCCTACAAAATAATGAACATTTAGAGTCATCACCAGAAAAATAACACCAGAAAAATAACTTACTTGACAATTTTCACCTGTTTCAAGTAAATTTTCAACTGAAATAAGTATAAAAATCTGCCAGTGGGACAAGATTTATCTTCTCATTAGAAAAAAAAAACTCTTGTTCCACTGGCAGATTTTCTACTTATTCAAGTGAAAATCTACTTGAAACAGATGAAAATTGTTGTTTTTTCCAGTGATGAGTCTTGTTTTAAGTGTAATAAGATTTTTTTTACTAAAATGAGACATTTTAACTAGAAATAAGACAAATATTCTTGTTAAGATTGTGAGTTTTTGCAGTGATCCATTTTACTTATCCTGTGAAGAACAGAGTCATATTGATAAGTTCAGAAAAGTGTTTTTTATTGTTGTGTTTTGATGTATTTGATGTAAACCCAGTGGATATTTAAAGCTTACAGAAGGCTGCATTTAACTGCTGCTATGTCATTCCTGCAGTATTTCTGCAGGTGTTTTGATCACTGCTATTATTTGTAATATATTATATTATTTGTAATCAGCACAAATTATCTGTCCCCATATGATAAAATCCACCATCCCCCCTGATTTGTTTTTACAACTCCAGTACTGTACGTACCTGTAGCAGCGCAGGTAACTGCTGTACATGACATGGTTCTCCTGCTTCATGGACTCCAGTCACTATCTGGTCCAGACTGTTTTTATCATTCACCGAGACCATTGAACCTGTTGGAGCTATTTGTCATTTTTGCATTATTTCATCATTTATTATTTAGTTAGTTTTTGTGGTTTAGTTTGGGGAACACACCTTTAGTTTGTTTATGATATTTAGTATTAATTAAGTTTATTTTTGTACTTAACCATGCTTTTATTTTGAAAGTATCGGGTAGCTGGATCACCGGGTGAGATTACATCAGGGGTTGGCAGATACAGGTGAGGGCAGATGGTTTTTTACCAGGGCAAGAGAGGTGGTAAAGGGCCATTGTTCTTTGTTTGATCATTTGCCAATGGAATAAAATATCAGGAAACTCTATTTTTTGCCTGGACAATGGACTTTGTTATATCGTGTGTAA
Organism: Cololabis saira; assembly: GCF_033807715.1. Taxonomy (NCBI): domain Eukaryota; kingdom Metazoa; phylum Chordata; class Actinopteri; order Beloniformes; family Belonidae; genus Cololabis; species Cololabis saira. The sequence goes on along the minus strand of NC_084607.1, from coordinate 34,914,383 downwards.
ATTCACTCCCTAGGTGTCTCAGTGTCTCAGATTTGACTCAGTTTATTATAGTTTGATACTTTTGAGTTTTATTTATTTATTTTAAATAATTCATCTGGAGGACAAATAGCCACTACAGAACCAACAGATAAAAGATAAAGCAGGTCCTGCAGGTCCAGCAGGTCCAGCAGGACGGTGTAACTGCCCTCTTGTGAAGTTCTACAGCTGTCCTTGTACACGATAAAAAAAAGTGGTGAAAGAACACAGACCTGAGGGGCACCAGTGCTCGAAACGACAGTACACAAACGGCCAGTGACAAAGTCAGTTAAAATGTTTATAAGTAACAATAAGATCTGACCTGGGAGTAAGACCGGAATAAGAGGCTTGATTAAAATGTGGGGCTTATTAAAAGCGGAAGAAAAATCAGCAAATAAAAGTCTCATGTGAGATTTGTGCTTTAGAGCTCCGTCTAAATAGAGAGTTCTGCATCATCAACACCTGCACACGCTTGATAAGCAAATCACAGTGGATCTAGTCAGTCCTCTACGGTGGCCGACAAGGGCCAAACGCACTGCAACGGCCTAATGCGTCTCAGTTAAGGAAAACGGCTTCAAGTACAGAAACGATTCAAATTCACAAACTCAAAACGAGGTACAAAAAGAGGAACGTGGTGCAAATGAAAAAATGTGCTGCAAAAAACAAAGACAAATGCAGCATCATCAAACGCTGCAAATAGAGAAACGATGCACATGGACAGACACACGGTATGTATGCAGCCTTGTATCGTCTGGTGTAACGTTAAAATATAATAAAGAAACGTCTCATAATGTGCAGCGTTGTACAGTGATATAAACATCGTATATAAATATAGTCAGATAAAAATCACATTACCGTTCCCGCTGTATGTTTAAACCATTGATGTGTGTGTGTGTCTGTGTCTGTCCATTGAGCTGTTACGTCCAGCTGTTATGTCCATTGAGAGCGCCCCCTGCAGGTTTGGAGCACTTCCGGTTGTAGTGACCGGTTATGAAGCGTTTTTCTTTTGAAGATGGTTTCTTGTTTTATATCATTTTGTGCTTTGTATCGTTTACTATTTGCAGCGCGTTTCATGATGCTGCATTTGTCTTTGTTTTTTGCAGCACGTTTTTTCATTTGCACCACGTTCCGTTTTGTACCTCGTTTTGAGTTTGTGAATTTGAATCGTTTCTGTACTTGAAGCTGTTTTCCTTAACTGAGACGCAGTAGGCCGTTGCAGTGCGTTTGGCCCTTGTCAGCCACCGTAGCCATCAGTTAAGGATGTCAGTGCAACAGGTCTGAAGTCACTGAGATCTCTTGGAGGACGTCTCTGGAGCAGGAACAATTGTGGATGTTATGCACATCTGGGCCAAGTAACCAGTCTCTGCTCACATATGACAGTGAACGCCTCACCGAGCTGGTCTGCACAGCGACTCAAATAGCGTCCACAGATGCCGTCAGGACCAGCTGCCTTCCTCATTTTTACCTTTTTAAACATAAAGCGACTCTCCCTTTGGAGATTACAGCTCCAGTTACAGGTTACAGGTTCTCAGCGTTACAGTTAGAGTCACGCAGAGTTTGTTATTTGGGTGTATGACACCTGTTTTAGATGGAGTTATGGAGTCATTCATGTCATCACAACCATCATGTGTTATCTAAAACTCATATGTTTTAATAGATTCCCACTTTTTCTCTATGACTAAAAATCATATTTTGATGCCGTGTTGTCACATGAACTTTAACTTCTCTGGTCATTTCAGTTATTTCAGGCAGAAACGGCAGGAAGCATGTTTCCTGAGTCATCCAGATACGGTTTCCTGTGTTGTCGTGTAATCTAGCATCCGTGCCTCCAAGGCCACACACACACACACACACCCTCTTCAGGGACGTTGTAAACATGTTTATTATCTCCTCTGAATTGCCCAGAGTATCTTCCAGCAGAGCAGACGGCCACATCTCTCCTTTCTACTTGAGTGTTGTTTATGTGGAACCGAATCACAATTCTGCATTTGTTTCAATGAGCTTTAACAAGAATGATGTTCTGTTGAAGTTTGTGCTGAAGCCGAATTTCTCACACAACGTCATCATGAAGTGAGCAGCAAACAATGGGTGAGCAGCTCCAGACACTCGAGGAAGGACACCAGCGTCTGGTAACGGGCGGGTTGTCTCTCCTGTAGTCTTACACTCCCTCCTGGAGAACATATATGAACACGTTCCACCTAATGGATGATGAGTGAGATCTGTATGACCAACTGCCAACTTCTGAAATATGTCCTCTTCTTCTGGCAGTCCCCGAACATCGGGAACAAGTTCTGTGAGAGGAATGGTCTCCCCTTCTGGTCTGATATAGGACTGAAACAGTCCTGGACCTTCTTAGCCATATTATTCCTTTCATGAGGCTCCAAGTGTTTTTACTTGGTGAAAGGGTCTGGACTGTTCAGGACCTGAACACGTCTCTCCAGTGTTAGCGTCGCTCCATTGGCTACCCGTAAAATTCAGAATCCAATTTAAAATTGTATTACTTGCGTATAAAGCCCGAAACGGCTTAGCTCCGCATTATTTACAAGACCTGATAGTGCCTTATGTTCCTGGCAGAGCTCTCCGTTCTCGGAGTGCAGGTTTACTCGTAGTTCCTAGAGTATCCAAATTTTGGAGGGCGGGCGTTCTGCTATCAGGCACCGTTACTATGGAACCAACTTCAAATCTGGGTTAAGGAGGCTGACACCACCTCCACCTTTAAAACTAAACTTAAAACCTTTCTGTTTAGTAAAGCCTATAGTTAGTGTTTAGTAAACATCTAGCTGGTGCTGGTAAATCTAGTTTATCTAGTGTAAACTCTAGTGTGTTAGAGCAGGGGTTCCCAACCTTTTTTGTGCCAAGGACCAGCAGAAGTATAAACAAAAAGCTCAGGGACCGGTTGACAATTTATGTCAATTTTAATAAACATTTTAGAAAAAAACAATGCATTTTAAAATGCAAGCTATCATCAGCGACGTTAGCTGATGTTGTGGCCTTTAAAACTTGCTTCTGTAAATCTAACTCACGTTTTTTCCTTTAGAAAAAATCCACTGGTTTGTCTTTGAGAGAAGGATGTTTTGTATTTAAGTGTCTTTGGAGCTTGGATGGCTTCATTGTTTCGTTGGCGAGCGTTTCTCCACATAAAATACATAGTGGGTTTGGCGCCTCCAAATCGCCCGTTGCAACAAATCCGTATTTTATATACATAATGTCGTACTTGCGATTAAAGCTTTTGCTTTTCTTTTTGGTAGGATTTTCCACTTGTTCATCACTATTTCTTTTACTCGAACAACCAGTAAAGAAACGACTCATGGAGGTTTGCTGAGGTCCGCTCATCTCTGCAGCTGACTGTACCTAACCTGCATACAGCACCTGTGCATGGCGCTGTTCAGTCCAGTCGGGTACCAGAACTTATTGTCCGCCAAGCCATGACAGGGCTGCCACTCAAAGAAACACATTTCGATTTATACAAGTTTTGGATGAAATTATATGACAAAAAAATACAAAAATTGTTTTCTTAAATTTAGTATGAGGTTGCTTTAATTATGTGGCAAATGATAATAAACACGAGAAAGATGGGTACTTCAATGAAAAATAGATATTTTATTCAACTTTGCTGCTGTTCATACAAAAGGTAAATAAAAAACAACAATTTTCACCTGTTTCAAGTAGATTTTCACTTGAAATAAGTAGAAAAATCTACCAGTGGAACAAGATTTTTTTGCTTGTAATGAGAAGATAAATCTTGTTCCACTGGCAGATTTTCCTACTTATTTCAAGTGAAAATTGACTTGAAACAGGTGAAAATTGTCAAATGAGTTATTTTTCTGGTGTTATTTTTCTGGTGATGACTCAAAATGTTGAAATAGCAGTAAAACCACATTCATTGATGAAATAACCTAAGGGATGCAAAGGGGGGATGGCAGTTTTACAGGGGGGATGATTTGGACTGTTTTTATTTCAGGGGGGATGATTTGGACCGTTTTTATTTCAGGGGGGATGATTTGGACCGTTTTTATTTCAGGGGGGATGATTTGGACCGTTTTTATTTCAGGGGGGATGCCATCCCCCCTCAACTCCAGTACTGTTTGTTGCTAGGCGACCGAAAAAAGTTTTTCCGATCTGGCGCCCTTTTCCCACTGGTTTGGACATACAGCTCAATTTGCAAAATGTATCTGTCCCTGCTTCAAAGAAAAGCCCTGGCTTTAGTTCTTCTTCTGAGGAGACGAGCAGCAGCAGCAAGGAGGGTCCATGAAATCCTCATGAGAAGACAGGATTTGGGGGAATCCAGGCTCGTTGGAGCTACAGCTCCATGATGACCAGGTCTACTTCAGATTGAACAGGGAGCAGTTTGACAGCCTGTTGGGGAGTGGGTCCTCAGCAGGATGACAACCATCTTCTCTCCTATTGGTCGCACCGAGATGCCCTCACAGCGCGATGAAATTAAAAAATGTACAATTCAGACGCAGGCAGGTGAAACGCCCGTGGCAGGTAGGTGGCCTCTCGCGCGCCGCCAAGCTCGCCAGCTGAGCGGTCCACTCTTGCGCTGCGGTAGCACATACACGATGAATGGGAAAGCCGGCGGCGTTCGCCGCTTTGCGCCCTCTATGTGAAAGGGGCTGTTGGCCCCTGAATGTTAAATTTGGCCCCATAATTGCCCCTGTTTCAGAAAAAATCCTAGAACCGCCAGTGCCAAGTTTTGTTACCCGAGACGGGTTGAGACGCAAAAAAAAAAAAAAAAAAAAAAAAAAAAAAAAAGCTGCGCTGAGACCCTGCCGTGCAGCGCGGCTCTGGGCAGAGATTGTATGAGGTGAAGTGAAGTGAGATGCCTCACTCCATTGGGAAAAAAACGTCTGGTGACAATTGCCGACAATTTGATTATCGCTTTTTGTCGACAACGTCGGCGAATCGTTGCAGCCCTAATTATGATCGGAACACAAGCCATTTCACGGCCCAGTAGTAACGGCTCTACGGCCCGGTACCGGTCCGGGGACCGGGGGTTGGGAATCACGGTGTTAGAGTCAGTAGTCATAGTTGCAGCTATAGAACAAGACTATAATAATTAGTCTCAAATATAGCTTCGCGGTAGATATGCTGCTATAGGCCTATGCTGCAGGGGGGCACCGACATGATCCACTGGGCGGGAACCTCACCCTTCTTCTCCTCTCCTCTTCCCTTCCTCTCTTCTCCTTCTCCTTTTCCATTTTTATTTATTATAAGTATCTCATAGCTATCTGCGATGGACTGGTGACCTGTCCAGGGTGTAACCCCTGCCTCTCACCTGAAAATAGCTGGGATAGGCTCCAGCAGACCCCCGTGACCCTGCAAAGGATAAAGCGGGTATAGATAATGGATGGATGGATGGATCTCATAGCTATCGTTTTTGTCCATCGTTCCTGTAGTTTCTTGTGCTGCCCCCCCTTTTTCTCATTTGTGCATGTTTGCAGGCCGGAGCTTCGGGAGCTGTGTGCTGGCCTGTGCCCCCCCCTCTGGTCCGCTGCTGCTTCCACATGACTGCTGTGTGCTGATGACGTCCCCGACTCCCCCAGTCTGGCCTTCGGCAGGAGGGTCCCCCCTTATGAGCCTGGTCCTGCTCAAGGTTTCTTCCCTCCTAAAGGGGAGTTTTCCCTTGCCACTGTTTGGTTTAAGGTTTTTCTCCCACTAGGGGAGTTTTTACCTACCATTGTTTATGTAATAATTGCTCGGGGGTTTATGTTCATGTTCTGGTCTCTGGAAAGCGTCTAGAGAAAACATCTGTTGGATTAGACGCTATACAAATAAAATTGAATTGAATTGAATTGAATGGACTCTTCTGCTAGAAAGCTATGAATTTGTGATGCAGGATGTGGTTTGGCATTGTCTTGCTGAAAGATGCGAGACCTACCCTGAAGAGGACATTTGGGAGGAGATGTTGCTGTAAAACTAATACAAACCTTTCAGCCTTGATGTTCCTGGGCATCCCATACACACTAATGCACCTCCAGAATATTAGAGATGCAAAACACCCTCCCAGGTAAAGAAATGTGCCCACAGAATCCTCATTCTAGTCTGGACTTTCCACTTTAATGATCTCTAACTATTGTCTCCTGAGGACATTACTGATCCTGCTATAAAACTGGGCTTGTTCCATATCGCACTAGAAAAAACAAAAGACTCCAGATTGTGACTCAGCTCTTAACTCAGCTCATAATAACAGGATGCAGGTAAGAGCTTACGTGGAACGACACAATGGGATTTGAAGTTTGAAGTTTGAAGTTTGAATTTATTCACAATACCATAATAATAGTTACAATAATACAGTCGAATTAAGTGGGTAGAGTGAATGGGTCCCCCAAGAAAGCTAGGAAAGCTTATAGGTGGGGGCCCATAGTTCATATAAGGGTAGTGGTACAGTTAATGGTATAAGCAGTTACCATCTGTAAAGAGATGGTGATGGATAAATGCATACAAAGTACACCAAAACACTTAACATACATACTTAACATTACATACACATACAATCATACACATCCCAGCAGTCCATGAAGAAGCATTTTTATATTATATATAGGTTAGTAAAAGATTATTTTTTAGTTGTCTTTTAAACTTGGAGATAGAAGGCAACACCATCATCAATCCTATTCCAAACCTGCGGCCCCCTGCAAACAACACTCATACTGGCGCGCACATGTCGGCCACATTTCCCTAATATGAGTGGTTTGATTCTTGTTTGGTATGTGTACTAGTACCTTATCAGGCCGTGTACTCGTGTGTACTAGTACTGGTATGTGTGCTGAGGACTGGAGATTGGAACAAGACTACTAAGTCTAGAGTTGAGCCTGTTGACCATTTGAAACATAAGACAAGCATTATGATAATCGTTTAGCTCAGCCAGTCTTAGTAACTCAAAGTGGTGAAATAGAGGGTGGGTGGGGGAATTTATCTCTGACCAAGAGAGGGCCCGTATGACTTTCTTTTGCAAAGATACTAGATGGCTTGTGAAGGTGTTGCACCATATCACATTACAGTAGTTGAGATGAGGTTCAAAGAGAGTTTTGTACAACGTAAGAAGGGCAGACAGAGGAAGGAAGTGTCTGATCTTGTAGAACAAGCCAACATACTTGGACAGTTTGTTTACAAGATGGTCAATATGACATTTGAAATTGAGAGAATAGCTCAGTAGTTGCTGGAATAGTGTACAAAACATTCAAAGTCAGAGGTTGGCGATATCTCCACAAGTGGTGGAGAATGTGAGCACAGAAGAGAGAGATAAAGAAGATGTGGAAGGTGAGGGCGGCGGTAGTGCAAGTGGTTGGGGCCTTGGAGCTGTGCCCTGCAAGCTGGGAGAGTGGTTCCAGCAGATCCCTGGAACAACATCAGAGATCGGGGTCCAGAAGTATGAGGTCCTAGGACCATCAGAAATACTGTGTAGAACCCTCAAGCTCCCAGGCCTCTGGTAGAGGACCTGAGCTGGACCAACCCAGCCCTCATCATGGAGAAATGTATGAAAGACCTCAAGACCCCAAGGCAGCACCTCATTTCCAAACACGAGAGGATGATCCACCCTCTTGAGAGTCAGTGACTACGTTTACATGCAGTCAAAATTGGGGTTATTGCTAATATTCCGGTACTGAAACATTGGGAATATTCAGTTTACATGGTAATTAATCATTCGGGATATCTGGATCAAACCAGCGACGCACGGAGAACATCATGACGCAATTCCCGTCATTTCTGCTTCTTCTTCCTGTATCCAAATTCAAAACAAATGCTGCTTTGCGCAACTTTTCTTTCACCTTCTTGTAAATCTTCTATCCCGGTACTTTCTACCGTCTACAAATGCAGAAATGTTCATATCCTTCATTACATTTATGAAGTGATTAGTCTCCTCCTGGTCTTGGTTTCTCCGTGTTTAGAAGAACTTCCTGGACTCAAAAGACCAGGATTCCTTGTGAACAGAGCATGTGCAGAAAACAAATTCCTGTTCCGTTTGATGGGGATATTCCGTTTGGTGTTTACATGACCCAATATTCGGGTTTTAAGTAACCCAGGGCTCATATTGGGGTTTTTAAAAACCCGAATATGAGCAAATTTGGGTTATTCAAAGGGGTTATTGGTGTTTACATGACCGTGCAAATTCGGGTTATTGCCAATATTCGGGTTTTAAAAGGGTTATTGATGCATGGAGACGCAGTCATTGTCTCAGATTTGGAGGGGCTCAATCTCCCCCTAACACTTCACACTGTGCTGCAAACCAAACTCAAGTTCCATCTGATTAAGAATTGTGACGTGAGGACCCAAATGGAGTAGATCTCCAGGTGGCAGGACATGCCAAAAAAAGTCCTTTATTAACAAAAAGCACTACTTCGGCAGGAATCCAAACATTAACACAAGAAGGGCTCCAACAGAAAACAAAAGAGATTCAATCAGTCAGGGAAGGTCAAGCAAGGGAGTCAAGCAAGAACTAGACCCTAGACATGAACACCATGAAGCCAACAGAACCACGTCATCCGCAAGAGGCAGAGATGAGACCCTGACACCACTAAACCACACACCCTCCATCCCTTAGGCTGTGATGGACCTGTTCATGAAAAGAGATAGACGTAAGCCCATTTATGATCCTGTTCCATGAGGCCGGATGAGACCAGAGAACTAGCTGGACCACAAACATGTCTTGAAGACCTGGAAGACTCCTAATATCCTCACCGGTTTCCCTATCTAGGATAGAATTCAAAATTATTCTTACGAATAGGAACCTTAAGAACCAAACCTAGTTATATTTTAAAGAACTCATAGTTCGATTTTACCCCACGTAGTACAAGTAGTACTTTGCTCTGCAGGTTGGCTTGAGGTTCCCAGAGCTTCCTAAAGCAGACTGGGAGACTTTTTCTAATTCCTGCACTCGTTTTCTCAACATCATCCCGCCCTCATCTCTGCTTCGTTTGGGCTTCAGCCGCCCCTCATTGACCCCCACAGCCTTCATCAGACAACTGCCCTAGGAACTCACACATCACTTCCTTCCCTGAACTGGATAAGTAACCCTTTTACAGTCATTCTGAGTCTCAGATCTGATTTGGGTTGTCAGTAATGAGTGCATCTATTTGGCAGACTTTCAGCGATGTCTGGTTTCTCTGACGATAGCACATGACCCCAGTAAGTGCCAGAGAAGCATACCGGTATACACCTTTGATAGGTTTGGGTTTTTTTTAAACTGCTGGTGTGAAATAAACATTTAGCCGTAGTTAATATACGAAACTGGGCACAGTTGGGAATAAATCAATTTAAAGACCTGCTTCAAACAAACATGCAGCTAAAATCATTTATGGAGCTAAAAACAGAATACAGTATCCTAAACACAGATATTTTAAAATATTTACAAATGAGAAACATTATACAATCACTGAGAAAACAAAATAAATTAAGATTAGAGTTGTATGAAATAGAAGAATTACTAATAACATCAACCACTATTAAGGGCAAAATAAGCGAAGTACTGTATATGACATACTATCAAAATAATGTCATTCATCTTTTTTACCTTTATTGGAGATCTGGGAAACTGACTTAGCAATTAAATTTGATGAAAACATTCATTCATAAATTTTATTTAACACCAGTAAAAATGAATAAAATTTCAAATGACAATTCACCAAACTGTCCCAGATGTAAAACCAATAAAGGTACCTTCGTGCATATGTTCTGGTATTGTGAAAAATTAAATGGTTTTTGGAACTCTATCCACTCATTTACAAAAGCTGCATTGATGACACAATTTGATTTATCCCCATGTGCCTATTTATTAAATGAACTGCCAGAAATATGAATGGACTCAAAGAAATACAGACTGCTAATTACGATAACATATTACGCAAAAAAATGTATTCTTTGACTTTGGAAAGGAGAACAGCTGCCCACCTTTGAAATGTTCAAAGAACAAATAATACAATTCCTCCCATTGGAGAGGCTAACTCTCAAAGGACACGGCCGAGAACAAATGTTCCAGGAACTGTGGTCTCCACTCCTAAAACAATTAGGGGGAGGAAATATGGACTGACATGACTCACTAATTGAGTTGACCATTTGTCAAAAATGTTGCTGCTATCTCATGTATTCACTGTATTTATTAACCATTGTCTGCGTCTATTTTTTTTTTCTGTGTTTGGATGGTTTTTTTTTTGGTTTTTTTGTTTGTTGTTTTTTTTTTTCTTTTTTCTTGTTTTGTTTTGTCAGCGCTGGTCGGGGCTCCTATTATAAAATAATAAAAAGATATTTAAAAAAAAAGATAAACTGCTGGTGTGAACCTCTTGTGTTCTTTCTGCCTGCTGGGATTGATGTTCAGACAACTCCTCAGTTCAGGGCAGGATATTCCCAGCATGCAGGGAACTATGTTTACATTGTACAGTGATTGTTTCAGTGCATGAACACACCAACGCAAGCTACTTTTACAGAAAAAAAATACTTCCTAACGCCAGTAAAATGTTGGCCAAACATTCAGTAGTTCTGCAGAAAAAGTCCAGAGTTTATAGAAGACCTGTCTGGGAATGGTGCCGCTTTAGTTCCAGCCTGTTGCAGCATCTCTGTCCACATTGACTTGGCATTTTCTCCTCAGCCTGCTTCCTCAGACCATGAGTGTTTTGAAAGCCTTTGTGCTGGTTTGGATGCTGTGGGCTTCTGTGGGCATCAGCTCAACCACGATGAGTAACCATGACAGCAAGAACACTGTAGTTTCAAAGTCTGAGCAATTCCTAGAATGAGACCACAAATCCAGATGAATTTAAAAGTCAACAGCCGTGCCTACGGCGTAGGGTACGCGTCGACGCGCGCCGTGCGTTGGTGTAACGGGGAACCATAAATCAGCCTTTAGAGAGCGCCATTACTTGTCTCCCTGTCTTCCACTCACTTGTCTCTCTGTCTTTCTTCTTGTCTCCGGCTCACTCCTCTCTCCGTGTCATCTCCCTCTATCGCTAACTTCCCTTTCCACCTGTTACACGCCTCTCATCTCTGTATATAGAGTCAAGCTAATTACACAGATTTGATTGGCTGAGCAGCTACATGTGGGATGGCTTAACTCGTATGCAATTGGTCTGTAAGGTCTGCTAAACAAATGCCGTAAAGAATAGTAATAAAGAAGTGCCCCGTCAAAATGTAGAATCCCTCAGTAATTTATTGATTACAGGTCTGGGTCCATAATCTGTTTCCATGCGTGAACAAGCAAGGTTATCCCTGTATACATGGTAATTGTAATCATTTGGGATATCTGGATCAAACCAGCGACGCACGGAGAACGTCATGACGCAATTCCCATCATTTCAGCTTCTTCTTCCTGTATCCAAATCCTGGTACCGTTTTGTTTCTTGTCCCTGTATTTCTCCTTTTCCAGCGTCTTCCAGCGGAGCTTGATCTGGTCTGGCGTTCCTACAAATCCTGCTTCGCACAACTTTTCTCTCACCTTCTTGTAAATCTTCTATCCCGGTACTTTCTACCGTCTACAAATGCAGAAATGTTCATATCCTTCATTACATTTATGAAGTGATTAGTCTCCTCCTGGTCTTGGTTTCTCCGTGTTTAGAAGAACTTCCTGGACTCAAAAGACCAGGATTCCTTGTGAACAGAGCATGTGCAGAAAACAAATTCATGTTCCGTTTGATGGGGATATTCCGTTAGGCGTTTACATGACCCAATATTCAGGTTTTAAAAGGAGTAACCCAGGGGTCATATTCGGATTTTTAAAAACCGGAACATGAGCAAATTGTGGTTATTCAAACGGGTTATTGGTTTTTACATGGCCGGACAAATATTGCTAATATTCTGGTTAGAAAAGTGTTATTGACTGCATGTAAATGTAGTCAGTGTTGTTTGAGTTTTATCACTGTTGATAATATTCTTGGAGGTACCATGTTTTTGTTGTTGCTGCTGTATTTGTCTTTATTGTCACAATACTGTTAGAAGGGTTTCTGTGCCCACGTACATACGTGTGCATGTTTATTCAAAGGTGTCGTGTATGCATGTGTATGTATGTATATTTGTATGTATGTACATATTTATATATATTAGTATATGTGTGTGTGAGGATGGCCGTCAGCCGGTGTATGAACAAGGAGGCTTGAGGCGAAGGTAGATGCAGACAAACCAGGTGTTTATTTGTCCCTAGGGGTGTAACGATACACTAATCTCACGATACGGTACGATACACGATATTGAGGTCACGATAACGATACGATATTATAGCAGTATTTTTTTAACAACCTTGAATGAGGAACATATGACTGGAAAAAATGGTCTTTTATTTGAAAGACACAAAATACAAAACAATGCTGTGCATTTGCCCTATTGTTACAGTTTGTAATGCTTTATAACTGTTTAAGTTTTAAAGAGAAAGCCAGGCCAACCATTTTCCACAAACTGAACTAAAAGTAAATGTCAGGTTTGCATTATGCATCTTCAGTTTCATACAAGTACAAATATTTAGACACAAACTGAATAGTTTCTCTCTTGTATGATTTGACTTTTTTCTTTTCCAGAAATTTAACAACTAAAATTAAATAAATAAATAAAAGTAAATAAATAAACTATGAAAAGTCCCAAACTCCAAATGCAACATGAATGTTATTGATCTTCTGCCAGAGCTCAGAGCTTCACCTGCTCCAGCCTGAGGTCGTAAGGTTAACCCCGGTATCGTTTCATCCTCCCACCTTTGGGGACGACACAATCTTTACATCATAAAAAAGATTGATTCATGCTCACCTTATAAGTAAAAGTTCAGAGCTCAAAACCCTGCAAAAGTCCTGTGATCGGGGAAAACAGTACTAGTTTCTTCTGAGCGGAGTCAGATTTTGGTCCGCGGGTCGAGGCGAGGTCGTCACGTGATCCCGCTGCACCAGCAGGATGTTACTAGTAAACAATATATATATATATTTTTTTTTTAAATATCTTTTTATTTCACAATAATTTTCACAATTCACATTTTCACATGCATGATTTCTATTATACCCACATTCCTACCCTCCCCATAATTACCCTAGGGGAAAAAAAAACATACATTAAGGGAGAACAAAATTAAATAAATATTAAAAAAAATAAATACATAAATAAAAAAAATATATAATGGCAGCAACAGTGATATCAAACTATATATATATATATATATATATATATATATATATATATATATATATATATATATATATATATCCATACATACATACAAACATACATACATATAAGGCACAAGTTCGAAAATAAAGATACTCATTGGTCCCCTTTGGAAAAATTATCCAGTTTTGAAAATAATGGGAAACAAAATTCTTGAAAAATATGAGAATATAATATATTAATATTAATAATCCAATATCACGCTACAGTTTGTCACCTCCATGACACGTATAGTGACGTTTTTGTATTTTGAAATTTCGTGGCACGATATATTGTTACACCCCTATTCGTCCCCCACAAAAATCATCTTTCCATTTCCAGAGGAGTTAACAGCAGCTCTCCCTGATGTTAACTAACAGCACTTTTATGACCTACCATGATGTCACCCCCCCAGCCACACCACACAAAACGGCAAATTGATACACAACATATCAAGATTATAAGAATACACATATATTCAACCAGCATATTTCAATCAACAATTTTTAATATTAATGAAATACTACTAAAAGAATTCAGCATAATAACATTCAAATGTATCCGTGTTAGGAACCCATTAGCAAATAACTTAACTTCAATCATTAAAACAATCTCAGTCCTCAGCATGTGCGTCTTTTACAGGACTTCATTAAATTTCCTCCCCCCTGTTTTTTTATCCAGCAACCAGAGTACAGTCTTTCTATGTCTTTTATGTAATTTATTTATTATTCGTCTGTCCTGTTTATTTCTGTTCTGTGTCGTGCTGCTGTGGCAAATTAATTTCCCCTCAGGGATGAATAAAGTCTACCTTACCTTACCTTACCTCTCTTAAAGACCCCGGTAAGTCAGTTTTCAGGGATCTGAGAGTGTGCAACCATGTTGCGCATGTGGGCGTTCTGCTATCAGGCACCATTACTATGGAACCAACTTCCAATCTGGGTTAAGGAGGCTGACACCACCTCCACCTTTAAAACTAAACTTAAAACCTTTCTGTTTAGTAAAGCCTATAGTTAGTGTTTAGTAAACCTCTAGCTGGTGTTGGTAAATCTCTAGTTAGTGTAAACTCTAGTGTGTTAGAGTCAGTAGTCATAGTTGCAGCTATAGAACAAAACTATAATAGTTAGTCTCAAATATAGCTTGGTGGTAGATATGCTGCTATAGGCCTATGCTGCAGGGGGCACCGACATGATCCACTGGGTGGTGCCTCTCACCCTTCTTCTCCTCTCCTCTTCCCTTCCTCTCTTCTCCATTTCCATTTTTATAAATGTCTCATAGCTATCGTTTTGTCCATCGCTCCTGTAGTCTCTTGTGCTGGCCCCCCTTTTTTCTCTTTTGTGCATGTTTGCAGGCTGGAGCCTCAGGAGCTGCATTCTGGCCTGCGTTCCCGGTCCAATCCCCGGTCATCCCTTTGCTGCTTCCACCTGCCTACGTGGATGTCTGTTGTGTGCTGCTGACGTCCCCGACTCCCCTCTGGTCATCCCGCTGCTGCTTCCACCTGCCTGCTGTGCTGCTGACGTCCCTGACTCCCCCAGTCTGGCCTTCGGCAGGAGGGTCCCCCCTTATGAGCCTGGTCCTGGTCCAGGTTTCTTCCCTCCTAAAGGGGAGTTTTTCTTGCCACTGTTTGGCTTAAGGTTTTTCTCCCACTATGGGAGTTTTTACCTGCCATTGTTTCTGTAATAATTGCTCGGGGGTTTATGTTTATGTTTATGTTCATGTTCTGGGTCTCTGGAAAGCGTCTAGAGATAACATCTGTTGTATTAGACGCTATATAAATTGAATTGAATTGAATTGAATTGAATTGAATTGAATTGAATTGAATTGAATGTTAGTCTTCCCCCCGCTATAGTGGACTCCGGAGCTGTCCGGCCAGATACCATCCAGCAGTCGTACCACTGGCGTCCTTCATCCTGTGTAACCACTCGAGAGCCCTGTGATAAGTTTCGAGGGAAAAGGGTTAACCGACAGTAAATGGGTCTATGGCCCACCTCATCGCTAAACACTCCTTCAACAGTCAAATATCGGCTCTCTCAGACCTGAAGCTTTTTTTTTGATTGATTTGATTTGATTTTGTTCATGTGAAAGACAACAATTAAAAGAGAAGATAAGAAAACTAAACAAAACAAACAAAAACTAAACAAAACAGAGAACTTCTTCCTTTAACACTTAATATCTTAATTTACATGTGCAAAAAGGAGTAGGAAGAAGTGTAAACTTACTTAATCCTATCCACATTCACTAATCATTTATTAACAAGTATTTATAATAACTAATTATACTATAATTATACTCACACACTTACCCATACATACATACACATAGTTGAGTATTTCTATATATTTGTACACACATGCCCATATAAATATTTATATAAATATACTTATTTACACCATACTATCTCTACATTAATATAACATACATACATACATACATACATACATACATACATACATTGAGATTGAGATCTATACAAGAAGTCGTTTTTTCCTGCCTTCCACCTCTCAGATGGTTCTTTAGATATGACTAAGGAATTGAAATATCTTGGACATGTCTTCTCAGATGATCTTATGGATGACAGTGAAATCCGCCGTGAATACTGTAAAATATATGCACAGGCCAATACTTTGTTGAGGACATTTTTTATGTGTTCTACAAATGTTAAATGTGCTCTGTTTGGGGCTTGTATCACCCCGTTATATACAGACCATCTCTGGTCTTCTTACAGAGTGAAAAGTATGCAGAAGCTTAGAGTGGCATATAATGATGCCATGAGGTTGCTGCTCCGGGTTCCTAGGTGGCACAGTGCCAGCCACTTATTTGTGTCCTCTAATGTACCAACATGTCAGGCACTGTTACGAAAGCTAATGTTTAATTTTATGTGTCGACTGGATTTGACAGAAAATAGCATCACTATGGCCTTAACCAGCCCTATGATGGGCTATCGGTTCACACCCAGGCTTCCAAAGCACTGGCATGATAGTTGGCACCTTTTTTCTGTACAGTGATGAAATGTTTTTTTTTTTTTTTAAGTATGTAATGGTTGTGTATTTGTGTATGTTGGATGTGTGTGGGCCTTCTGAGTCCGTAATAAAGATTATTATTATACACATATATTTACATATACATACACATATATACACATGCATACATACACACATACATAGCTGCCCATTTCTGTACATAAATATAAAAAAATCTACCCATTCACCCAATAGTGTTATATCAGGCCCTTAAAGGCCTCTAAACCCCTTCCTCATTGTACCTCGTGAAAATCATGTTTTTATATTTGTTTTTAAACTGGTTAATGTTTGGACATTATTTTAAATCTGAATGCATTCTGTTCTTATAAGCTTATGGCTTAAAAACATGACTGGCTTCCCCTCTCCATCCACCTCCTGCAACAAACCCCTCCTAGACCAACTACAGACTCCAGACTCCAAACAGTTTCCCACAATTAGGTGTGTGCAGCACTGACCCTGCACAAACATTTACTAAAGAGAAAGGTTATAGGTTTGGTTTTAAAGGTGGAGGTGGTGTCAGCCTCCTTAACCCAGATTGGAAGTTGGTTCCATAGTAACAGTTCCTGATAGAAGACTCATCCTCCAGATCTACATTTGGATACTCCAGGAACTACCACATTTCCTAAGTTTATGTTAAAGGTCTGATGTTTTTTCACCTCATCTGGCATAACTATCTGAAGTTGGAAACAACAACTTAACCAGCTGATCTGATTTCAAGTCTCTCTCTAGCTTCCTGGTCCTACCATTTCTTTTGGGACTGTTGGGCTGTCCTCATGGTCTCCTCGGCCAGTGCCGTCATCTCCTCCAGCTTTTGTCAAAAACTGACCACATATGCCACGACATTCTGCCCTGCTGATTCCAGGATTTCCCAGTGGTCTTCTAGGACAGTGATTCTCAACCGGGGGTCCGTGGACCCCTAGTGGCCCGTGGGGTAATTGCAAGGGGTCCGTGGGTCCGTGATAATAAAATATATATATTTTTAAAAAGATCCTCTGACATTTATAGAAATAGATTATTATTTTACTCAAATGTGACAGACACCTTTATCTACCTAAACTACAGAGGGTCAGATTATTTTACTTTGTACAAGTGTAATTCGTTGTATTTTAATAGGAAATCTTGCACCCCTTTGCATTGTTGAAGTTACTGCATGACACTGTTAATACAAACGTAATATGATCTGCATTCTTTTCAAATGATGAGCCCCTAGTTTCAGTGGGCATACACCCTTCAGTTCTTAAAAATGCTTTTATTATGAAATATTTGCAGGAAGCTGTTGGGGGAACACTCATTAACTTGCAAAATTCAAGTTATCACTCAAAATTGCAATAATCTTAAAAAAAAAACAAAGACGAACAGGATAAGCACAGTAACACAAAGAAGAAGAATTAAAAAAAAGAAGTATATGATGATGGCTTGTATTATAAAAAAAGACGAACGTAGCAGACTCTGAGCCTCCGGAAAAGAAAAAGAAATCAGAGGGCAAAAAGAGACTTTACAAAGAAGAATACAGTATATCATGTTGGGATTTACAGGGACTGATTGGGTCCCTCAGCAGCCTCTGTGTTTTTTACGTGAAGAGATTTTGTCAAACCAAGCCATGAAACCAGCACACATGCAGCAATCTCTGAACCCCAGCACCAGTCATCACTGGGCAAGTCTGCTCCCCTTTTCATTGGAAAATTGTTCAGGGCAGCGCAAAATCATGCATGTGCTGCAAGTAAGACTTCAGCAACTTAGTTGTATTTTGTTCATCATGTATTCAGATTGATATCTTATGGTTTCTTTTTTTCAGACAAAGTTCCGACTTCTTACCTTCCGTCTCACAGTTTCGGCGGATCTCCCGCCTTCCTCAGAGAGTCTCAGACACTCTCTGAGGAAGAAACATATGTTTCCTGGACATAACATTTGTCCCACAATAGGTTAGAACCTTCTTAGGTATGCCCATTCTAGGAAATAATCGCACCAGACGGTTGGCAACATTTCTGGCTTCCAAACACCTCAAAAGGAAAGGCTTCTAAATATCGAGTTGCATAATCACAATTTACCAAGATGTAGCAGTTAGCAGCAGAACTTCTTTGCAAGGGTCCCACTACATCCCTCCCTACTCTCTCAAAAGGTGTTCCAAAAACTGGCAACGGCGGTACAGTAGCTCTGCTTTTGCAACCTTAAGTAAACTGAAATTGACCACAACAACTACAGAACTGGGAGATCTGACGATACATTCCTTGCCAAACGAATCGCCACCATGTGTCTTGCCCGGGGGATTGTGCATCCATCACTCTGTCTCTGAACTGCTCCAGTTGCTGCCACACTTCCTTTGCATTAATAAAGAATCCCCCCTTTAGCTTCTTCCAGACAACCTGAGCTGCCCTACTTGATCATTAAAACCTCTGTCACCTCTTCAAACCAACCTCTAAATCACATGATGCAACTCTCAGTTGAACTGTGGCCTGCCTGTCAGTAGCTTCCGTGATTAAGGTATGGCTATACTGTATGTATTCTTCTGGTTGTACCAGATCCAGGATGAAGGGGACATCATTGCCAAGAATAAGTGCATATGGTAACTGTGGGTTTAAAGCCACTGGCATAAAAAAGGTCTGACCTCCCCACTGTTGGATACACTTTAGCTGTTGGATATACATGCTCATCCCCATGAATGCAACTTGTACCAGCCTTATCCTCACTCCATTCCTCTCTAGACACTAAGGTTAATAAAACCACCGACTGAAACCCCCCTGTATCTCACAATGCTGTAACCTGCTGACCACTGAGTACAACTGATTCGGTCTAACGTTATCGTGAATGGCATGCTTGGGAAGTGGCCTAGGGACAATACAAAAGACCTAATGCATTACACAATTAGCATCTTACATGAATGAAACATATTCTTTGTAGGGATTTGCTCATTGGAATTGCTAACTGTAAAATGTTTACTAGAATGCCAACCCCTACACTCATCCTGAACAAAACCCTGATCACCCCCAAAGGACTTAGTCTTTTGGGTAAAGTGATCTCCACGGCCCAGAGCCATTTTCCTCGATCCTTGTGTAGCTGCCAAAAAGACGTCTGCCAGCCGTGCTGCTTCTTCTGCTGTTTTTGGGTTTGGGTTTGTATGTATGGGTTTTTGTCTCTCCTAAGAGGACATCGAAGGCCCGAAATTGTCAGCTGTGATTTCATATTTTTCCAGTGCTGCTGCTTTCCCCTTTTCATAATTGTCTGAATCTTTTCATAATTTTTATAAATTTTTACATGGAAAAAAAAGGGGTCTCCCGCACACTGTAGGTCAAGTGCAAAAAACTTTAATAGGGTAAACAAAAAAGCAACGTTTCGGTCCACAGGACCTTTCTCAAGCAGAGATTTTTTAAATCTCTGCTTGAGAAAGGTCCTGTGGACCGAAATATACAATATTAGCATTTTAGCTCAATAGCTCCCAGGTCATGTGATCTATTGACTCAAAATCAGTGTTGGATGATACTACCACTCTGGCTGCATGAGATACGCCCTAAAATCTGTTCATAATTTTTTTGCGATTTTGATATTTAATATATATAGCTTGTTAGCTCCTAATCAACTTTAAACACAGTATCTATGCTTATATCTCACATTCATCTTGAAAACATGAAGTCAGTACACCCTTCAGCCCTTTTCTGTGTGCCTGTGTTTACTGTAAAGTCCGTAATACGTGTGCATTTGAAATGTTGCAGCAGCTCAGAGCCGCCCTGGACCCTCATGAGAGGTTTACCCAGAACGAATGTCTGTCCAATATCCAACGTAAAACTAACTTCACTGCGGTCACTCAGTCACCACGCTGCACCCATGACTGTCTTGCCTTTTTTCTGTCCTGTTCTTTTGTGTCTCTCTATCAGTGATTTAAGTCTTCTTTGGCAGAATCAGGGTTTTGGGGAATAATAAAGTCTGTTAGATCAGAATATCAAGGGGGCTGGTGAAGGACACAAAGAAACGAAGCAAACAACTAACATCTGCTGCCAGATCAAAATGCATGTATATGTTACTTTTCCATATTATGACTCTTACCACTAATTCATATGAAGACAATTGTTAAAAGAAAAATGACACATCTCCCAACTCAAACACACCTGACTGGATCAGCTTCAGCTATTTGAGGTCCCTTCACCAACTGTCAACTCCTTTAAATCAGGCCTGAAAACATTACTGTTTACTGGAGCGTACTCCTAAATTAAATACTTACCTGCTGTTCTCTACTGCCCTTATTTTTAACTTATTTTACTTCTTTTCTTATCATTTTATTTAATTTATTCGTTATTTAAGCGTACTCCTAAATTAGCAACCTGTGCTTTTATTATTATTATTTTACCTTCTTTTCTCATAATTTTATTTCATTTTATTTGCTATTTACTGTACAATTTTGTCTTGCTGCTTTTAATGTCGATGTACAGTAAAGCACTTTGAATGACCTTGTGTTGAATTGCGCTATATAAATAAACTTACCTTGCCTTGCTTTGCCTTCACCAGCCCTGTCTCTGTCCTCCAAATATAGCATGATCAAAAAGGCCACGAGTTTTCTGAGATAATGATTCTTTTTTTCCCCATCTTTCCTTCCTGATCTTGTGACCCACAGCAGCGCCTACTCAAGTGTCTACTGTCAACACTTAAGTGTTGACTCTAAAACCATAAAGATTCCAGGTGGTAATTGCATGTCTGCACTTGAAGATGCATGAAGATTAAGCTGTCAGTGAGACTTTGGCTTCTTTCCTTCTCTGGAATAAAACTAGAACAGCCCGTTTTTGTATCTTACTCTTGAATAACATGTTTTTTTTTTTATGACCAACTTTTTATTGATTTTCAAAATAATTTTAGCCCATGCGAGGTAGGATAACAATAAAAGAAAAAAAAAATTTCAAACAATATTCAAGAAGAGCATCAACATTTCAAACATTTACTTGTAACAGTATAAAATGTATCAAAGGAGGATGCTCAGCAATTATAATGTGCACTGAATCCACCCCCCCTGCCCCCCTCCCCTCCCAATGACTGCACTGATCTCCCCGGCCTCACCCCCCTCCTCCTTTCTTGTCTTGACAAAATACATTCAAGCGTTATCAGACTTAACTTAAATACTACATGAAACACAATCCTCATATGAAAAAACAAAACAAGCACCAACAAAAAATACAAAAAAAAAAATACAAAAAAAATACACATTACAATTACATCTAATTCATTTTTTACAAAAGAGAATGTGCACTGCCTTAGATAATCTACAGTTTCTTTTGCTGTGCCGTGTAATCGCACAATTGATAGTTCCAAAGACAGTACATCCAAAAATATTCAATTCAATTCAATTCAATTCAATTTTATTTATATAGCGTCTAATACAACAGAGTTGTCTCTAGACGCTTTACAGAGACCCATACCCAGAACATGACCCCCGAGCAGTTATTACATAAACAATGGCAGGTAAAAACTCCCCTAGTGGGAGAAAAACCTTAAGCCAAACAGTGGCAAGGAAAAACTCCCCTTTAGGAGGGAAGAAACCTTGAGCAGGACCAGGCTCATCAGGGGGGACCCTCCTGCCGAGGGCCAGACTGGTGGGTCAGGGACGGCAACAGCACAGCAGGCAGGTGGAAGCAGCAACGGGATGACCGGGGGTGGGGACCGCAGGCCAGCACGCAGCTCCCGAAGCTCCGGCCCAATCAGCAAGTCCCAGGTTGGGGTGCAGGGTCGGGGAAAGACTTGTGCTCCGTAATGCAAGCTACAAGCCACCCACGACCACCTGCAGGTTCCGGTGTCCAGCAAAGGATGCTGCAACATGGACAAAAGAGAGAAAAGGGAGGAGAAGGGGGGGGCCAGCACAAGAAACCACAGGAGCGACTCTGACACACTAAAGTTTGCACTACCTAGAGATTTACCAACACCAGCTAGAGGTTTACTAAACACTAACTATAGGCTTTACTAAACAGAAATGTTTTAAGGGGGCAAGGTGGCGCAGCAGGTAGTGCAGCCGTCTCACAGCAAGAAGGTCCTGGGTTCGATTCCCGCCGGGGAAGCTGTGGGCGCTGAAGTGCGTGTTAGTTCCCCCATGACTTCAGTGCCCACACCCTGGGTGGGGTTGGCGAAAGGACCTTTCTGTGTGGAGTTTGCATGTTCTCCCCGTGTTCCCTTGGTAGCTAATGTGAGCTACCGTCACAAAAACATGCAACAGTCCTGGGCTATACATGCCCCCTCTGGCCAACCGGGGCGCCAGATGGGGTGGGGAGGATCTGGCCGGAATAACGTGATCCTTCCACGCGCTACGTCCGGCCGGAGAAACCCCACCCTGTCTGGTGAAAAGAAGCGGTCCATCACTCCTCAGGATAAGAAGGAGACCTGAGCCCAGTGTAGGGCCCTCCCTGGGTTGGCAGAGGGGAGCAATGCCCAGGACTGTCTAGGTATGAGCACTGGGTGATGAAATGGGTAAAAAATCGGGGATAAAAAAAAAAAATATTACAGAAATGTTTTAAGTTTAGTTTTAAAGGTGGAGGTGGTGTCAGCCCCCTTAACCCAGATTGGAAGTTGGTTCCATAGTAGTGGCGCCTGATAGCAGAAAATAATGAAAACCAGTGACATATATTCAAAACATTTGGAGTTTTCCATATCATGACTAGAATTTTCTTAGCTGCTGTTAGTCCACAAAACAATATTTTCTTCTCAATTCTATTTAGAGTGATAGAAGAGTCATCGTTTAACAGTATAATATTAGGAAGACAAGGTATGAAGGTCAATCTCAGATAACTTATCTACAACTTGGCGCCAAAAGGAGTTAACACCTGGACATTCCCACTTCATATGGGTATATGTACCAATTATATTCAAAGAACATAAAGAACAGACTGGGCTTGTGGTTATTCTAAGTTGACAGCATTTTCTTGATAAATAAAATCTATGGATAACTTTGTAATTGATGAGCTGATGGTTATAATTACTAGATGTCAAAGGGATATTATTCCACTCCTCCATTGAATAACATGTTATAAACATCTCTGTAACATACTTGTCTTTGGACAAACTGTTTCCTTCCTTCCCTGCTGCTTTCACGCGCAGCTCCAGCCGGCGGCGGCGGCGCGGGGGCCGGGCAGAGCCGGGGCCGGGGGAGGAGCTGCAGGAACAACCCGGCAGAGCCGGGGCTGGGCCATCAGACTGTGGTGCATCTGGACACCATGAAGGACCCGGTCCCAGACAAGGAGGCAGGAGGCGGAAAACAGGGGAGCCAGAAGGAGAAAGACCAGGTATGTGCGTAAAAGTGCGCCCTGCCAGAGCGCTTGCGTGGTGGGTGGGGGGAGACGGAGGGGGATTAAAGCGATATGAGACAGTGGAACTGCATCAGGACACAACCTGGTCACACTTGAAATAAGACGTAAAATCAGCAGTTGTGCTGCTGGCCTCAGTGCTGCAGGTCCGTGTCTGTTTATGCGTCAAGATCAAGTTTGCATCTTAGACAGATTCGACTCCCAGGAACGACGTGCGCAGGAATGTGAGTGAGTGAGGTCTGAGGGAGAAAATATGTCCAAGTTATTTTTACTTTACGTCACAATAAAAACGTGACACATTTTTTTTATGTTATTCCATTTAGATAGAAAACCCACAATAACAGAAATAACTAACAAAAGTAATAAATAAGAAGTTGCTGACTAAAGAAAACCAGACACCTGTTTTGAATTGCTGTTTGAAAGAATCAAGAAAGAGAAGAAAAAACGAATAAAACTAGACTGGACAAAAACAATGGACTCTAATTGTTTAGTTTCGGAATCGTTTGAGTCACTCACATACAGGACTGTCTCAGAAAATTAGAATAGTGATTTTCTGTAATGGAATTATAAAAACAAAAATGTCATACATTCTGGATTCCATACAAATCAAATTAAATATTACAAGCCTTTTATTATTTTAATATTGCTGATTATGGTTTACAGCTTAAGAAAACTCAAATATCCTATCTAAAAAAATTTGAATATTCTGGGAATCTTAATCTTAAACTGTAAGCCATAATCAGCAATAATAAAATAATAAAAGGCTTGTAATATTTCAGTTGTAATGAATCCAGAATGTATGACATTTTTGTTTTTTTAATTGCATTACAGAAAATAGAAAAAGAAAAAGAACTTTATCACAATATTCTAATTTTCTGAGACAGTCCTGTAGATCCAGTCTGATGAACAGTCTATGAACAGTCCTGTTCATCATTTTTATGGACAGGATTTCTAGACGTAGCCAGGGGCCGGAGGGGATCGGGTTTGAGGCCGAGTGCGACGCGGCAGGGATGAGAATCAGCACCTCCAAAACCGAGGCCATGGTTCTCCACCGGGAAAGGGTGGCGTGCCTTCTCCGGGTGGGTGGAGAAGTCCTGCCTCAGGTGGAGGAGTTCAAGTATCTCGGGGTCTTGTTCACGAGTGAGGGAACAATGGAGCGGGAGATTGACAGACGGATCGGTGCAGCGTCCGCAGTTATGCGGTCGATGTACCGGACCGTCGTGGTGAAGAAGGAGCTGAGTTGAAAGATGAAGCTCTCGATTTATCGGTCAATCTACGCACCTACCCTCACCTATGGTCACGAACTTTGGGTAGTGACTGAAAGGACAAGATCGCGGATACAAGCGGCCGAGATGAGTTTCCTCCGCAGGGTGGCTGGACGCTCCCTTAGAGATGAGTTTCCTCTGCAGGGTGGCTGGACGCTCCCTTAGAGATGAGTTTCCTCCGCAGGGTGGCTGGACGCTCCCTTAGAGATGAGTTTCCTCCGCAGGGTGGCTGGACGCTCCCTTAGAGATGAGTTTCCTCCGCAGGGTGGCTGGACGCTCCCTTAGAGATGAGTTTCCTCTGCAGGGTGGCTGGACGCTCCCTTAGAGATGAGTTTCCTCTGCAGGGTGGCTGGACGCTCCCTTAGAGATGAGTTTCCTCCGCAGGGTGGCTGGACGCTCCCTTAGAGATGAGTTTCCTCCGCAGGGTGGCTGGACGCTCCCTTAGAGATGAGTTTCCTCCGCAGGGTGGCTGGACGCTCCCTTAGAGATGAGTTTCCTCCGCAGGGTGGCTGGACGCTCCCTTAGAGATGAGTTTCCTCCGCAGGGTGGCTGGACGCTCCCTTAGAGATGAGTTTCCTCCGCAGGGTGGCTGGACGCTCCCTTAGAGATGAGTTTCCTCCGCAGGGTGGCTGGACGCTCCCTTAGAGATGAGTTTCCTCCGCAGGGTGGCTGGACGCTCCCTTAGAGATGAGTTTCCTCTGCAGGGTGGCTGGACGCTCCCTTAGAGATGAGTTTCCTCTGCAGGGTGGCTGGACGCTCCCTTAGAGATGAGTTTCCTCCGCAGGGTGGCTGGACGCTCCCTTAGAGATGAGTTTCCTCCGCAGGGTGGCTGGACGCTCCCTTAGAGATGAGTTTCCTCCGCAGGGTGGCTGGACGCTCCCTTAGAGATGAGTTTCCTCCGCAGGGTGGCTGGACGCTCCCTTAGAGATGAGTTTCCTCCGCAGGGTGGCTGGACGCTCCCTTAGAGAAGAGTTTCCTCCGCAGGGTGGCTGGACGCTCCCTTAGAGATGAGTTTCCTCCGCAGGGTGGCTGGACGCTCCCTTAGAGATAGTGTGAGGAGTTCGGTCACCCGGGAGGAGCTCGGAGTCGAGCCGCTGTTCCTTCACATTGAGAGGAGTCAGCTGAGGTGGGTTGGGCATCTGTACCGGATCCTCCTGGACGCCTCCCTAGGGAGGTGTTCCAGGCATGTCCCTCCTCCTTAGGGAGGTGTTCCAGGCATGTCCCTCCTCCCTAGGGAGGTGTTCCAGGCATGTCCCTCCTCCCTAGGGAGGTGTTCCAGGCATGTCCCTCCGGGAGGAGACCCCGGGGAAGACCCAGGACACGCTGGAGAGACTATGTCTCTCTGCTGGCCTGGGAACGCCTCGGACTCCCCCCGGAGGAGCTGGAGGAAGAGCTGGAGGAAGTGTCTGGGGTGAAGGAAGTCTGGGCATCTCTGTTGAGACTGCTGCCCCCGCGACCCGGGAACGGATAAGCGGCGGAAGATGGATGAATGGATGGACTTAGATCCAGTGATTAACTCAGTGAAACCTGTCCACCTGTAGACAGATGTGCTGGTCCTCATGAACAACCTGCTCCAGCAGTCTCAGGTCTGAAGGGTTTCAGATGTCTCCACTGATGTGTTAGATCAGGACTCAGAAGGACAGTGTTTGGAACAGTGTTTGGTTCTGAGTGGTTCGTGGCTGGTTCTAGTTGTGTGTTTTGGGTCATTGTCCTGTTGGAGGACCTGTGACCCGGGACCAAGCTTTCTGACACTGGGCAGAACATTTGTCCCCAGAACGTCTTGATGGTCTTGAGGTTTCATTGGACCTGCACAGATTCAAGACGGCCCAGAACAGACCCGAGTCTCCTCCAAGTTTCACTCCAAATTTCACAGGAGATACATTCTTCTTGTCTTTGAAGGCTTCATTTCTGCACATGTGAAAACATAGAGCCCTAGTCTTCACCTTCAGCATGATCGTCTAGGAGGTTCTCTCCAACCTCCTCAGAAAACTGTCTCCTTCACGTTCTCTGCTCCATGTTCAGTGAGGTGGACACCACCATACCAAACCAGCAGAGTGATGACTTTTAACCCCTTTAAATAGTCAGACTGACTGACTAAAGACTGAAGACACCTGAGATGTGATAACAGCACGCTCTTTAGTTTAACACGTTACTATGGAAACATTATTTTACATCTTTTCTAGAGAAACCAACTCATCTGTCCAGGCCAGTTTCATAGGTGGTTTTTTCTCTCTTTAATGGACGAGTAACATCATTGTTACATGACATGAGAAAAAAACATTTCCTGACACAAAACTTTTACTTTGGTCTGGAATACTTGAGAAACTTCTGTGGAGCAAAATGATGTAATGTGCCGACATCACCGTAGAAGTGCAGATGAATGCCGGCGGTCTCTGATTATTGGCTGGGGAGCTGGATTTCTCTGGAATTGCCCTTCAGCCCCCTCCTGTTGGTGTTTGTTGCGTGCTGGGGTTATTATTTCCAGCTGGTCTCTCCTTTAAATTTCCTTTGGTCTAACAATAACAATAGGAACAGGGAAGGGCCTTACCTTTCTCTGGAATGCTCTTGTTCAGAAAGGTCTGCTGTAGCAGGTTAAACTGACACTTTTGCGCTGCTTCAAGCTCACTTCTCTACAAACAGCAGCCGTATTTGTCCGAACGGCTTCCTCTTTGATCGTTTTTGCCAGATTCTGTGTGAAAAGTGTCACCTAACTGTAACTGTAACTAAAGTTTGTTCACGCTATGCATTAAAATAACTACAGCAGTGCAAAACAGTCCCCATCGCCCGTCTCTGATGGTAGTGGGTCTACGTGTTAAAAGAGAAACCGCCTCATCTTAATACATGCAAAACATTATTTATCTAATAACATGTTATGAAAATGTATGTGTAATGTGTAATGATCTATGTTTTATAATGTTTGTAACTATCATTATACTCACAGAATTACAAGTGGAAATATACTGTGACAAGATGAGTGTTAGAAGCAACTTTTGACCTAATTATCAAACTAGAAGAGTGTTGGAAGAGGCACTATTTCCCTAATGGATGTAACAAGACTGTGATTGACTGTCATAGTAGCAGTCGTGATTGAATCAGATAAACCTTGGACTGAATGCTTTCAATATGATTGATTTGTAACTATGGAGTATACGTCTGTTTTAACTTCAGTAGCCAGGAGGAAGCTGACACTTATGTTAAGCTGCCTGACTACTCCTTGTACAAGTAAGATTGTTGAATTTAACCTCTCTCTGTCTTGTGTCTCTTTCTTGCTGCTGCATAGTTGGAGTGCAGAAACAAAATTTCTCCAACACAAAAAATAGATAAATAAAGAAGCCAAGGAGAAAACATAATCATGTGGTCAAAACTAAGTCTCCCATTAATACTTTCCCAGGATGTGAGAGGCTGAGCTGCAGCCAGATAATGGATGAGCTGACCATCAGCAGGTTTCTCTTTTAAGGCAGGTGTTTTTATGGTATGCAGCCGTCAGGATTGTGTTAATGCAACATCACAGCAGTGTTGTGCAAGTTCATACTTCTCATGAACTAGTTCAAAGTTCAGTTCATTTAGTTTCAATATGAACACTTCATGTTCATAGTTCACCATTTTCACTTTGAACTAGTTCAGGTGAGACGTACGAATGAAACGCCTCCCTATCTTAAAACTGTTCACTATATACAATCATGTATTGTCCTAGTGGCCTTTCAACTTTACTCAGAGGCTGTAAATCTCCAACAGTTATCATCTTCATTATCAGTGTTTCTACCTGTTGCAGGTAAATCCTCCCCCTGAAGGAGCAGCAGTGACTGGGGTCGTTTGGGTCTATTGGGTCTTCTTGGTCTTTCCTGATCACTTTGTTTGGTTGTCAAGGACTTGCAGATATTTCCTCACACTGGACGGATGCTTTAACTCCACATGACGTTTCTAATGTGAAGTTGACGAGGCAGACGCTCAGACTTGTTTTCTCAGCGCAGGTGGACATAATTAGCACAGAAAGGTTAGATTTTTACCGTCAGACTCTTTGAGAGACGATGTGTAAAATTCCCGCAAATAATGATAAGGATCATCATCTGACGTCATGCTGACGCTGCGTCTGCAACGTCTCTCTCTTCACTGGTCATGTAAAGATAGCACCGGGCTCGGGCCCCCGTTGCCATGGAGATGGTGCCCGTTGCTATGCTGGTGTGTGAACTGCATTCTACAGATGCACCAATCAGGATTTTGAGGGCCGATCACCGATCACGGATCTCGAAAACCAGTATCTGCCGATCCCGATTTTGCCGATCACCGATCACATCGAGAAATCCATAAATTCGTCAATAGTGTTGTCTCATGTACAACAATGACATTGTATTATTAGGTATAAAAATTAGGAGATGAGAAAGTATCATGAATTGACTGTTTTATTGCAGGCTGAGCAATGAGAAATCTTTCACCCTCTAGAGACTTTTAGAGACGACTTAGACTCAGCTTACAAAGAGTAAGTGTAGCTTATTAGCTTAAACATTCCTGTGGTAATAATTATGTACAACATGTGCACCAACAGCAGACATGTCACTCTCTTAGAGTTGATACAAGTTGTAAACTATAAACCTTAGTTTTCTTGTGGAAAGAGGAATTAAATCTTAAAATAACAATTAATTATGAATTATTAAGCTATGTGAAAGCTTTAGCGGTAGCATTAGCCGCGTGTGAGGAAACTCTTGTGAGTGAAGCAAAACTCTTCACACTAGAACCCCAAATGTCACTCGTGAAGCGACTGACACGACTGTCGTCCTGCGTGAGGCTTTGGACTGTATATAGTTTGGTAAAACTCTGACAGGATTTCATCAGGTAAATATTTACGACGCGGCAGCGCGTACCGCGGATCCAAGCTGCAACGTGTTTAAACCCGATGTCTTCTACAACAGAAAACGGCTGAAGAGCAAAGCACATGAATTCATTACCTTATGATGTAGTTCTTTATTTTTCTTGCTGTCGTTTATAGGTCTCTGTTACAGCTGAGTTAGCGGCGTTGCTGCACCTCCTTTTCTTTCCCTGCCTTAGCTGCAGCCAACTTTGGAAACTCAATATACTCCTTTGTGTGAAAAACTTTAAAATGTCTTATCAGCTTTGTTGTGTTGAAATTCTTTTGTAACATTCCTCCTCATGGTATCTACTTTGGACACACTTTGCAAACTGAAAATTTGTTGTCCTTTTCAGACATTGTAAAACTCCCATACCAGCGAGGCCGACGCCCCCTTGGGAAACCTCGGTATGAGATGCGGGAACACCCGCGCGGGCGGGGGTTTGTTGTTGTAAACGTCATGTGATCGGCCGCTCTGAACTATAATTTTCCGATCTCCGATCAAAACCGATTGGGGCATTATCGGCCCGATACCGATCAGTGGCCGATCAATCGGTGCATCTCTACTGCATTGTGGGTAATGTAGTGTGAAGTCGTCATCTCGTTGAGTATTTTAAATGTGGTGAAATGTATTCCGTAATAATTGGACCTAAACAGTGAAGCTGAAACTCACATAATCTGAACAGTTCAAGTTCCAGTTTGTGATCTGCAGAATGAACAAGTTCACGTTCAAGTTCTTTATGTGCAAACATGTTGCGTTCAGTTTAACGTTCTCATGCACAACACTGCATCACAGGGATGAGCAGGCGTGGCCAAACGTGCTGATCACGCTGTTGTCACTCAGCTGATCCTGTACACAGTGACGCAACACTGGACCAGTCTGTTTGGGCTGGTGACGGACGGCTGGGACTCAACTAGGGTATCAGTAAGGTGCAACAAGGGTTTTCTCCAGGAGTTTGAGGATACCAGTGATTCTCCTCTTAGAGATGTTCTTCCTCTGATCCAGCTGCTTTTTTCTCAGTATAACAACAACTGGACAAATCCTCTGTGACATCAAGAATAGTTTTCTAAATAGTGACAGCTGAAGTGGTCCTTCACCCCTTCAGCTGGCTCCTCTCGGTCAGAACTGGGGCATCTGGGCACTGATGGCAGCCAGTCAGGTAGCACTGCTGCCACCAGGCCAGCCACCTATATATGGGGCTAGAACAGTCTCATTATTCACAAATGCACACGCCGATCCACAAATGTTCAGGACAAAATTCGCAAATGCACAGACCAATTCACAAATGCACAGAACAATTCACGTGCGTAGGACAATATACACAAATGTATTTTTGATGCACACACAAATATAACCTGATTTACAAACGTTTTTACTTCAGTGAGATGCGCTGGATTTGCGTGTGACTTTTGAGATTGGCTGAAACAAAGGAAGATATCTGATTGTTTTCAGATCCTTCCATGTTAAAAAAACATATTTGTGGATCGAGTCACGTCAGGGGAGTCTCAAAGGTCACACGCAAATCCAGCGCAGCTCACAGACAAAAAAATGTTTGTAAATCAGGTTATATTTGTGTGTGCATCAAATACATTTGTGTATCTTGTCCTACGGACATGTGAATCGATCTGTGCATTTGTGAATCTTGTCCTGTGCATTTGTGGATCGGCGTGTGCATTTGTGAATTATGAGACTGTTCTAGCTCCATACCTATAGGCCATCCTATCTGTGAAACAAGAGTCATCATCTCTCTGAAACATCAGACAGTGATGTAGTCGTCCCTCAAAGGAAACAAAAAGCCACTAATTACATATAAATTTGTGACTTTATAAAATTTGTCTTGATTTGGTACATATAAATTCAGTGATATAAACTCTAGCTATGGAGAACAAACAGTTTTTTGTACCAGGCTGTTAATGTTTTTATCTCTGTAGTAAGTGTGGAGGTCAAAGCCCGGGTAGTTGATCAAGGAACTGCATGTTTCAGCCCTCCTGGGATGGCTGTCTTGCAAGCCTGATGTGAAACCTTGGGGGAAACCTTTAAGAAGCTAAGACATCTGAACAAAGAGTCAGAGCACCTGTAATCCTGATTATTCAGCCTGAACCGTCATCTCTGTCACAGATTTATGAGTGGCATGTAGTCGCAGAGGAACCGGGTTGAGGCAGATGAAGGACTTTAACAGTCCAGGGCTCTGCTTCAGTCTCACGTACAACCACCATGACGTCTTTAGTAGGGATGGGAATTGATAAGATTTTTACGATTCCGATTCCATTTTCGATTCTGCTTAACAATTCGATTCTTTATCGATTCTCTTATCGATTCTCATTTGGAAAAAAGAAGAACAAACAATTTTAGTATCAACTTTGTTTTATATCTTGGTCCGCGTGTCCGAGCGCACACGCCGGCTGACTCCGCGCTCCCAGCGCATCAGCCGGCCGAGTCCTAACAGTTTCCTTCCTTTGTTGAAATGTCCACATTGCAAGTATTGTCCCCCTGTTGTCATCCTTTTTGGTAAAATGTAACCAAACTTTCGAGCGTTTATGCCGCTTTGTCCCTGTGTTTTCCTGCTGGGCGCGAATGCGCACGTTGCGCAACGTGCTTGGTGACGTCATTCTCGTCTCGCGAGGGGCAGTCGCGTTGTCATGGCGACGCCACTGTATAGCCAAATCGCAAGGAGAGAACAGAGTACGATGAGGTCATGAGAAGTCCTGGTACGCCGTAAAATGTCCCGGTACGCTAGAGGCTAATATTGAGAAGTGTGGGTACTCCGTACTGGTGCGTACCGGCCCACGTAAAGCACTGCACAAGAATGTCCAGTAACATGTTCAACACCACAAACTTCAATGCTGGTAACATTCATCTATTCTGGCCTGATGCTCTTCCCTGCCTTGATGAAAGGAGAAGCTAGCGGTGACTGCTCTTTAACTTCTCCATAGATGAGCTGATGCTGCAGCTGTGTCAGGAGCTCCGCTGTCCGACGGAGCGCCTGGCACGTCCTCGTGTCGAGAGCGCACAGCTCTTCTACCACACGCCGGCTGACTCCGCGCTCCCAGCGCACCAGCCGGCCGAGTCCTAACAGTTTCCCCCATTTGTTAAAATGTCCACATTGCAAGTATTGCCCTGTTGTCATCCTTTTTGG
This sequence comes from Cololabis saira, assembly GCF_033807715.1. Taxonomy (NCBI): domain Eukaryota; kingdom Metazoa; phylum Chordata; class Actinopteri; order Beloniformes; family Belonidae; genus Cololabis; species Cololabis saira. The sequence continues at coordinate 34,881,728 of NC_084607.1, read as the reverse complement.
TAAAATGTAACCAAACTTTCGAGCATTTATGCTGCTTTGTCCCCGTGTTTTCCTGCTGGGCGCGAATGCGCACGTTGCGCAACGTGCTTGGTGACGTCATTCGTGCCCACTGGAATCGATTAGGGAATTCCAAGGAATTGAAACACTGGGAACCAGTTCTCAACAAGAACCGGTTCTCGATTCCCATCCCTAGTCTTTATATTCCAACGCAGACACATCTGCTGGTACAACACTGACTGGACCAGGTACAGGAAACAGCGTGTCTGCCAGACCGGCCTACTTGGTTACCCAGGTGATAAGTCCCGCCCCGCGCCCCGGGCGGTGGTTAATGACAGTGCTGCCTCTGGGAAGAAAAAGGCATAACTCTTTCATTAGAAAATCAAGTTCTGGTGTCACGTTGTAGCTTCAATCTGCACGTGTTTCTTAATCCCAGCTTCTTAAGTGTGTTTGATACCGTAACCTGGCAAAACTTTGGATTCCTAATATTTTTCCGAATAGTTTTATATTGAAAGAAAATAAGGGCTGCTCGGTGGTGCAGTGCAAGCAGCTCATATACTGAGGCTACAGTCCTCCTGCACTGGTTGCAGGTTCCAATCCCGGCCTGCGCACCTTTGCTGCATGTCGTCCCCATTCTCTCTCTCTGACCTCTCCCTGTCTGCAACTTGAATAAAGGGCCACTAGAGCCCAAAATCTCTTACTTTTCATGTTTTACCTAGATGACACATTAAAAGGCATGTTTGAAGAAGCATTTGTAAATGTGAATTCAATTCATTTTCCTTTTGAAAGCAGTGTAGAAATGCAGTTCTCCGTGTGACCACTAGGGGCTGGCTCCAAAACTGCGTCAGTCGCCCTTGACCCACAGCAAAATTAAACTTATACTTACAGACCCGTTCTTCTTGGCTGGATTTATATCCTATGGAAGCAATTCTGTACTATAATTCAAATTAAAATGGATTAGCAAAAATTATTTTTCCGTTTTGGAATAAAGCCGCATTTTTTGATAAATAAAAACAGAGGGCACGGTGGCGCAGCTGGTAGTGCAGCCGTCTCACAGCAAGAAGGTCCTGGGTTCAAACCCGGCGGGGCGCTGTGGGTGCTGAGTGAGTGTTAAGTTCCCCCATGACTTCAGCACCCTGGGTGGGGTTGGTGAAAGGGCCTTTCTGTGTGGAGTTTGCATGTTCTCCCTGTGTTCCCTTGGGTAGCTAATGTGAACTACCCTCACAAAAACATGCAGCAGCCCTGGGCTTCACACTGTCCATCCATTTTCTTCCGCTTATCTAAGGTCGGGTTGCAGGGGCAGTACCCTGAGCAGGGGAGCCCAGACTTCCCTCTCCCCAACCACTTCATCCAGCTCATCCGGGGCGATCCCAAGGCATTCCAAGGCCTGCCGAGAGACATAGTCCCTCCAGCATGTCCTGGGTCTTCCCTGGGTCTCTTCCCAGTGGGACATGCCCAGAAAACCTCACCAGGAACGCTTCCACGAGGCATCCTCTCCAGAGGTTCAAGCCACCTTATCTGGCTCCTCTCGATGTGGAGGGGCAGTGGCTCTACTCTGAGCTTCTCAGATAACCAAGGTTCTCAACCTCTCTCTAAAGGAAAGCCCACACACCAAGGAAGGAAGAGGTGGGAAGAGGCAGCTCATTTCAGCGGCTTGGATCTGCAATCTCGTTCTTTCGGTCACCACTCACTGCTCGTGCCCATAGGTGAGGGTAGGAACGTAGACTGAGTGGTAAATCGAGAGCTTTGCCTTTCAGCTCAGCTCCTTCGTCACCATGACAGATCATTGCAGAGCCCACATTACTGCTGACGCTGCACCGATCTCCCTATAAATCTCCTGCTCCATTCTTCCCTAACTCGTGAAGACCCTAAGATACTTGAAACTCCTCCACTCGGGGCAAGATCTGATTCCCAACCCAGAGAGAGCACTCCACCCTTTTTCCACTGAGGACCATGGTCTCGGATTTAGAGGTGCTGATTCTCATTCGAGCCGCTTCACACTCCAGCGAAAGTTGAAGGTTGAAGGCACGATAAAGGCAAAACAGAACTCATCATCTGCAAAAAGCAGAGACCCAATTCTGAGGCCACCAAATTCCAGGGATTCCACGAGTCCCTGAGGCACACGGTCGAATGCCTTCTTCAAGTCCACAAAACGCATGTGGACTTGTTGGGCAAACTCCCATGACCCGTCCAGGACACTGCTGAGGGTGAAGAGATGGTCCACTGTTCTATGGCCAGGACGAAAATCACACGGCTCCTCTTCAATCTGAGATTGGACGATCCGGCAGACCCTCCTCTCCAGTACCTCTGAATAGACCTTACCAGGGAGGCTGAGGAGTGTGATCCCTTTATAATTGGAGCACACCCTTCTGTCCAAAACCTGAAGAGAGGGACCACCACCCGGGTCTGCCAATCCAGAGGCACTGTCAAATTTCCACCTGATGTTGCACAGGCATGTCAACCAGGACAGCCCCACAACATCCAGAGCCCTAAGAAACTCAGGGTGGACGTCATCCATCCCTGGTGCCTTGACACCCAGGGGCCTCTTAACCACCTCAGTGACCTCAGGCCCAATGACAGCAAAGCCCACCTCCAAGTTCAAGGGCTCTGCTTCCTCATAGGAAGGAAAGTCCGCTTACCCCTCCTGAGCCGCCGAATGGTGGTACCTTTCCACTGCCCACTGCATTTTCACTTCCATCAAACTTTTAATATATAACTTTTATAATCAGTTAACATACAAAAGAGCAAAGTCTATTTTAAACACAGGGAGGTATTGGTTGTAAAAACCAATAAAACTCCCTCTTACAGTATGTCCAATTCAAGGTCAATTTGTTGATCTGTTCAGTTAGACGTTTGTTGCTACTGTACAGTATGTTAAATTCCTACGTTCAGTTTGATTTAGGTGACCTCTTTTATGGGCCCAGTTTCCTGATTTTTATAAAATGGTTTTGCCTGGGTCTTGGTAAATAAACCCCTTTCTTTTGAAAAAAGAAAACGTTTGCCTGATTCCTTTTTGCCAGCCTGCCCGGTCCCTCACATGAAATTGAATAACGGCCAGCATCTTGGCTTTCCCTTCCTCTCTGCTGGTTCATCTGTCTGCTTTTTTGTTTCTGGATCTGTTTTTTTGTTTCTGGATCTGTTTTTTTGGACTACATTCCTCTTGTTTTTTGGTAATGGAGGTCTTTAGCATAATTTGAATTCCTGCTACGCAGCACTTTTTGTTTTATGAGTGGACTTTGAATGAAGCTTCTGCTTTTTCCTGCATGTGGGTTCTCGTCAGCAACACCAATCCTGACAGTTTGGTCAAAAACTAAAGCAGTATAATATGCATGTTGGGGAGATTGATGGTTCTGAATTCATCTTACGTCTTTGTTTGTACAGTTATCTGCTTCGTTGTGGTTCTGTGATGGACCGGCAGGCTGTCCAGATGTGTCCGTGTTACAGTTGTAGAATGGTAGTCCTGCAGTGCTGTGATGAAGTAACACAGTGTTTCCTGATGATGCCGATAAATTAGAATCAGGTGTTGAAGCATGGCAACATCTAAAACATGCAGGCCAGCGTTTGGAAAACGTGGGTGTAATGGAGAGGGAAAGTGTGATTACAAACAAGCACTTGTTTTCCTTGTCCTTGTTTTAACAGCTTTGAACAAACAAGTTGAGCCAGTTTCAATCACATTTAAGATGGCAGATTAACTTGTTGCAACAAATTCAACATCTAAAGCAGTAAATAACTCTCTAAGGTGCTATAAAACTCAAACGTGTCGTGTAATCTGCCAAGAATTTTTTTTCTGCATGCAAGCGCACATCGTGTACCCATGCGTGTGTGTTCTGCATTTTTTTGCAGCGTGACAGTCATGCCTCAACCCGAATCCCTGTCTGCTGGTTCAAAACATGATTATCATTCTCTGCATGCTTTGTTTGCTGCTGCAGCACTTTCTGTTATTTGTATTATGCATAGGTTATTGTCCTTTTTCTGTGAATGAAGTAATGTCGTTATGATAATTACACATAAACAGCAGCCACACATTCCCCCACAGGGCTTCTGATCATATCCTGAGGAGACAGAGATGAGCCTGATAACAAATGTAATATCTTAATGTCATTCAACCATGTCTTTATTCAAAACTCACTGCATACAGCTCATTCATCAAACCCGAAACCAGATACTGCAACTGTTCCTCGTCTCTATACTTTCTTCCCTTTAAATTCTTCTAAATTTGACTGGTGGCAAAGCATTCTGTAATTAACAGTGTGTTTATTTAGTTCAGCTGAGTCTTAATCAAGGCTTTTATCGCTCAGTTTCTTTGTTTTTGCAGTTTAGAATATTTGAGGGTGTTTTTCCCAGCAGCAAACCTACTGTAGCCTGCATATGATGAGCCATGCAAGTATTACATTCAGAGTTAAATCTGATTCCAAATAGAAAAAAAAGTTTTTTTTGCTGCTAATCAATCTGGACTGGCCATGCTTTTTTTTACAGGGAGAAAGATTTGTTCACAACTAAGAAACATTCAAAACAGCTGTTGGTTTTCCCAGGAGTGGACGTTCCAAATTTAACCCAAGTTTAGACCGTGTGATGCTCCGAAGAACCCAAAAACCCAAGCTAAATGTCAGACCCTGCGTGTCTCAGCATGCACTGTATTTTAAAGTTTATGGCAGTTAGAGGAAGACTGAACCAGTGCGGTTTGTTTGGAAGAGTTTCCAGCAGAAAAGGACATGGCAGCGTGGTTTAGGTTTGCAGAGTTGTGTCTGAACGTACAGATTTCCTGGACCAACGTCCTCTGGACAGATGAGACCACAGTGGAGATGTTGGGTCTTAATGTCCAGAACCATGTTTGGAGGAAACAAACAGCAAACAGCACTTCAGCAGAAAACCACTCATACTCTGAGAATGTGAGGACATCTGTCTGACAGATGAAGATACTTAAACTGGGTCATGTGACAAGAACTGATCCCAAACACAGCAGCACATCCACATCCGAATGTTGAAACATGCAATAATCAGAGAGTTGTGTAGAAGAGAATATCCACAAACCTCAATGAGCTGAGCAATGTTGCAGAGAAGAATGGATCCTGCATTCTGCACAACCATGAGCAGCACCGATGAAGTCATGGAGAAAACCATTACTCACTCACTAATGCTGAATATGCCTCTATATGTCGCTGAATCACCATAATCAATACCTTCAATACCTTTTGTAAATATTCTGTATATTTATATATATATATATATATATACGTATATATTCAATTCAATTCAATTCAAATCACTTTATTTGTCCCCTAGAGGCAATTTAAAAGGCATGACAGCAGCTTAAGGACATTCAAACAAAACACAATTGCACATAACAGATATTCAACATTTAAACTACGTGTGTTTTAGGCCCCGTTTACACGTAGCAAAAACGGTGGTGTTTTCATGCGTTTTGGCCGTTCGTTTACACGAAAACGAAGCTCAAAGTCACCAAAAACCATCATTTCTGAAAACTCCGGCCAAAGTGGAGATTTGCAAAAAAGAGGGAAACAGACATTTAGGCTTCAGAACGTCACATTATGCAACAGAAACGTCACCAGCGTCATGTGTGCGACCTGTGTTTACAATTAGTTTGTAACCGTCAATATTTTCTTGTATTTTACTTGTTTTATATTCTAAAGTCACACTTAAAAGTAACTCCACTTCTCTGTCACTCCAAACCAAAGACTCTGGTTCATCTTGGAAGTAACTGGAAGTTACTTGTGTCATTTGTTGATGTTTTTTTCCAGGATTCTGATTGGCTAGCATGACTTTATCTTCTCGTTACACTGCCCCCTGTAGGTTTGGCTGCTCATAGCACCTTAACAGCTATCTATGCAGGTTATTGTAAATGATGGTATATTTCAAAACGTAGAGGGGGAAATATCAGTTTGTGTAAATACCTGGCTATGTGTAAACGTGGCCTTAAAGTGCACTTAGCTTTCTGGGGTCTAAAAATGGTTAAGATGAGTAAAAAAGAAACAATAAATAGATTGATGATAAAATAGATGAAGATGCTGAGTTTGGGAGTTGGACAGCTCTAGGGACAAAGGGTGACTTCCTCCTCTGCGTCCTGCTGCCTGGACAGGAGTCTGGTCCTGAGGGAGTACCAGTAGTACCAGTACCTGGGCAGGAGTCTGGTCCTGAGGGAGTACCAGTAGTACCAGTACCAGTACCAGTAGTACTGAGGGAAGACACTCAAACTCAGGACACAGAATGTGGGAGGATCCTGTAAGATCCTGCTGTGTTATTATCTGTTGGTCACACAGGGCAGTGAGAGTTCTTACAGGCTGCCCGGTGATTTCAGAGCAGACCTTCACTGTGCCCAACAGGCCGTTTCTGTACTGCGGTGTAATCAAATAAAACCAACATGTAAAAGAAAAGGTTACCACATTTTCAATAAAAGCATAATAAAATGTTGTCATAATGTCTTTGTTGACTCCAAAGGATTTGAGCTTTCTGAGTAGGAACTGTCTCTGATGGCACTTCTTCAGAATTTCCTCTGTGTTGTTGGAAAACCTGAGCATGTTGTCAAAGATAGTTCCCAAGTACTTTTACTGATTGTGGGGGTTTTCTCTGGGTGCTCCAGCTTCCTCCCGCAGTCCATACAGTTCTTCATTTCCCCCTGGAGTCTGTCTATAAAACACATAAAATAATACCATAGAAGTAAAACAGTATAGTTATCTGCCGTTCTAACAACATGTCTGTTTTCGCAGAGCTGGATTCCCAAGATCATCAAGAAACGAATATGCACCACCTTTGTTGAGGACTCTTTCAGGTAATCCTCTTCCCTAAATTAAGAGATGAATACGTTTTTTGAAGCGCTGCTGATGTTTTTCTCTGGAACCGTCCTAATTACATGCATCAGTTTTGTGTACATAGATGTGTTTATCTTCTTCTGCAGAACCCTATCAATGTCACAGTTGTAATCTTGGGTCTCTGGGGCCTCATTTATCAACCGTGTGTACGCACAGATCTGTGCGTAATGTGTGCGTAAGAACATTCCCACGCAAAGTATGGAATTTATCAACTTGTACTTGTGCGTAGGAACGCGTGTAAATTCAAGCACAACTCCGACCATGCGTACACACAAAATCTAGTGGTAGAACAGTGAAACTACAAATAGAACCCATTAAAAGAGTCACAGTGTTCAGCGATCTCAGACTTCACACATGTTCCCCGTTTCCTCTAATTAATAAAAATTCTCAATTAGTAATTTAGCAGACATTTTGAATAATTGGTGTGAGAAGCTATAAAAGACAGCTGTGGCAGGACGACCTGAAAAGAACATACAAGTACCATGGCTTATACCATGTACCATGACTGATTCTTCTTAAAAAGTGGCTTAATGACGGCAGATTTTAGAACTTGAACTGTGTGGAGATGACGTTTGTCGTGAATTGGTGCTATTTAAATAAAGCTGAATTGAACTGAAATAGAAAGAATGACAAGTTTGACCGCAGTAACTATTCTGATTATCTTCCCAACACAAACAGGAGACGTCTCCAAAATGCATGTTATGTGATCAGTTGTCTGATCAAATTGAAACCATTTCAGCTTCATGAAGAGGAGGCAGAAAGTAACTTGGGGGTATGTGGAAGTAAATCTGTCCTCAACCAGGCTTACTTCAGAGACCGTTACCACGGTAACATATTCCCAGAATGAGTGACTTCAGTTTCCTAAACAGGCTTAATCGAACCCTCTTTCTCGGGGTTAAGTCACCTCGCTTTGGGAAACAGAAAAGTCTGAGGTTTCCTGAGTTTAGGTTCAACATAGTCTGAGCTCTGGTCCTTGGAACTGAAAGAACCATGCAGATTGGTCAGGAGATAGAGCAGATGACACAACACCCTTTTCAAATGTATACCAAATATATAAACTCCACTTTGCATTTTTACAAAAGTATTAGCCTGTCTGGACAAAGTTTCTTGGAAGTATCAAACCATGCAGGTAGTTCTTGTATGCTGCAGATTTCCGGCCTGATCATGCTTAGGCAGTACATTTAGGGTCTTCTGTACAACAAAGTTTTGACTGATTTCATTCCAAGTTGGCATATTTCCAAAATTCCTAAGTTTAATTCTCATGGAAAGTTTCTGGGCATTTACCAGAAATGTTGCATTGTATCCCGATATGTCAGAAAATAATAGTTTGAGCAATCTGAGGCCCCGTTTACACGGAGCAAAAACGGTGGTGTTTTCATGCGTTTTGGCCGTTCGTTTACACGAAAACGAAGCTCAAAGTCTCCAAAAACCATAATTTCTGAAAACTCTGGCCAAAGTGAAGATTTGCAAAAACTCTGTCTTCACGTTTGCTTGTAAACGGAGAGAAACGGACATTTAGGCTTCAGAACGTCACATTATGAGACAGAAACGTCACCACACTGCAAAAACTCAAAATCTTAACAAAAATATTTGTCTTATTTCTAGTTAAAATGTTTCATTTTTAGTCAAAAAAATGTCATTACACTTAAAACAAGACTCATCACTGGAAAAAAGTGAAAATTTACTTGAAACAGGTGAAAATGGTCAAATAAGTTATTTATCTGGTGATGACTCTTGTTTTAAGTGTAATGAGATTTTTTTAGGTCAATGATCGACTTTGTTGTCGTTTCATCTGACCTTCGGCCGCATGTCCTGGACACTCGGGTGAAGAGAGGGGCTGAGCTGTCAACTGATCACCACCTGGTGGTGAGTTGGATGCGCTGGCGGAGGAGGAGGTTGGACAGACCGGGCAGACCCAAACGGATTGTGAGGGTCTGTTGGGAACGTCTGGCCGAGCCCTCTGTCAGGGACATCTTCAACTCCCACCTCCGGGAGAGCTTCTCTCGGATCCCGGGGGAGGCGGGGGACATCGAGTCCGAGTGGACCATGTTCTCTGCCTCCATTGTCAACGCGGCGGCTCGAAGCTGTGGACGCAAGGTCTCCGGTGCCTGTCGTGGCGGCAATCCTAGAACCCGGTGGTGGACACCGGAAGTACAGGATGCCGTCAGACTGAAGAAGGAGTCCTACCGGGCTATGTTGGCCGGTGGGACTCCTGACGCAGTAGATAGGTACCGGCAGGCCAAGCGGGCCGCGGCTCGGGCAGTCTTGGAGGCAAAAACTCGGGTCTGGGAGGAGTTCGGGGAGGCCATGGAGGAAGACTTTCGGTCGGCCTCGAGGAAATTCTGGAGGACCGTTCGGCGCCTCAGAAGGGGGAAGCAGTACTCTGCCGGCACCATTTATGGTGCTGGTGGGGAGCTGTTGACCTCGACTGGGGACATTGTCGGACGGTGGAAGGAATACTTTGAGGATCTCCTTAACCCGACTGACATGCCTTCCACTGAGGAAGCAGAGGGTTGGGGCTCGGAGGCGTGCTCATCCATCACCCAAGCCGAGGTCACCGAGGTGGTTCGTAAGCTCCTCGGTGGCCGGGCACCGGGGGTGGATGAGATTCGCCCTGAGTACCTCAAGTCTCTTGATGTCGTAGGGCTGTCTTGGTTGACACGCCTCTGCGACATCGCATGGAGGAAGGGGACAGTACCGCTGGGGTGGCAAACCGGGGTGGTGGTCCCTCTGTTTAAAAAGGGGGACCGGAGAGTGTGTTCCAACTACAGGGGGATCACACTTCTCAGCCTCCCGGGGAAAGTCTACGCCAGGGTACTGGAGAGGAGATTACGGCCGATAGTCGAACCTCGGATTCAGGAGGAACAATGCGGTTTTCGTCCCGGTCGTGGAACACTGGACCAGCTCTATACCCTCCGCAGGGTGCTCGAGGGTTCATGGGAATTTGCCCAACCAGTCTACATGTGTTTTGTGGATCTGGAGAAGGCATTTGACCGTGTCCCTCGTGCCATTCTGTGGGGGGTGCTGAGTGAGTATGGAGTCCGGGGCCCTCTACTAAGGGCTGTCCGGTCTCTGTATGATCGAAGCAGGAGTCTGGTTCGCATTGCCGGCAGTAAGTCAGACTTGTTCCCGGTGCATGTTGGACTCCGGCAGGGCTGCCCTTTGTCACCGGTCCTGTTCATAATTTTTATGGACAGGATTTCTAGGCGCAGCCAGGGGCCGGAGGGGATCCGGTTTGGGAACCTCAGGATTTCATCTCTGCTTTTTGCAGATGATGTTGTCCTGTTGGCTTCATCAGACCGGGACCTCCAGCATGTGCTGGGGCGGTTTGCGGCCGAGTGCGACGCGGCAGGGATGAGAATCAGCACCTCCAAGACCGAGGCCATGGTTCTCGACCGGAAAAGGGTGGCATGCCTTCTCCGGGTGGGTGGAGAAGTCCTGCCTCAGGTGGAGGAGTTTAAGTATCTCGGGATCTTGTTCACGAGTGAGGGAACAATGGAGCGTGAGATTGACAGGCGGATCGGTGCAGCGTCCGCAGTAATGCGGTCGATGTACTGGACCGTCGTGGTAAAGAGGGAGCTGAGTCGAAAGGCGAAGCTCTCGATTTACCGGTCAATCTACGCCCCTACCCTCACCTATGGTCATGAACTTTGGGTAGTGACCGAAAGGACAAGATCGCGGATACAAGCGGCCGAGATGAGTTTCCTCCGCAGGGTGGCTGGACGCTCCCTTAGAGATAGGGTGAGGAGTTCGGTCACCCGGGAGGAGCTCGGAGTCGAGCCGCTACTCCTCCACATTGAGAGGAGTCAGCTGAGGTGGCTTGGGCATCTGTACCGGATGCCTCCTGGACGCCTCCCTAGGGAGGTGTTCCAGGCATGTCCCACCGGGAGGAGACCCCGGGGAAGACCCAGGACACGCTGGAGAGACTATGTCTCTCGGCTGGCCTGGGAACGCCTCGGACTCCCCCCGGAAGAGCTGGAGGAGGTGTCTGGGGTGAGGGAAGTCTGGGCATCCCTGCTGAGGCTGCTGCCCCCGCGACCCGGGAACGGATAAGCGGGAGAAGATGAGTGAGTGAGATGAGTGAGAGATTTTTTGACTAAAAATGAGACATTTTAATTAGAAATAAGACAAATATTCCTGGTAAGATTTTGAGTTTTTGCAGTGCAGCGTCATGAGTGCGACCTGTGTTTACAATTTGTTTGGCCACCGTCAATATTTTCTTGTATTTTACCTGTTTTATATTCTAAAGTCACACTTAAAAGTAACTCCACTTCTCTGTCACTCCAAACGAAAGACTCTTGATCATCTTGGAAGTAACTGGAAGTTACTCGTGTCATTTGTTGATGTTTTTTTCCAGGATTCTGATTGGCTAGCATGATTTATGCTTCTTGTTACACCTTAACAGCGTATTTATGCGGGTTCGTGTAAATGATGGTATTTTTCAAAACGTAGATGGGTAAATATCTGTTTTTGTAAATACCCTAACCTATGTGTAAACGTGGCCTGAATGTGCTTGTTGATGTTTCAGCAATGGAAGGTTGTGTCAGTGTGGAGGAGTACGGGATAATCATGACTCCGTGGCAACAGGGGACTTCTTCAGCGCAGCCATGGTTACGCAGTGGGACAGTCGGCAGCACTCGTCCGAATACCCCACCGATGCTTTTGGAGAGCTGGAGTTTGCTGGCGCTGGACGCAGACACAGCCACGTGAGCAGCACTATCAATTACTTGAACACACCGAGACACAAAAAATAGATGTATAGATACATTTATGAAGAAACACCTTTTGATGAACCATCCAACTTCACTCGTCCAGTCAAGAGAACATCAGACAAACGTGGAAGTAAAGTGGCCTTTTGAATACGTTTCATCCCACAGTATATCTCATCTAGTCATTTCATCAAGTTCAGGTTCAGGTTCATTTTTTACCATCTGAAATAAAATGCAATGAAATACAAGAACTTGACCTGCTTCTTCTTATGTTTCTTTATTGGGTAATCGATGTAATGCATATTACACAATAAACATTTTTAAAAGGATTTGACAAATTACCCCCTTTTATATTTTACCACACGCACGCACGCACGCACGCACGCACGCACGCACGCACGCACGCACGCACGCACGCACGCACGCACGCACGCACACACACACACACACACACCAAAAAAAAGTAAATAAATAAAGACAAAACTTAACATAACAAACCCCCCAAAACACACACACTATAAAATACATAATTATAAACAGGTCCCAAAGTAAGTACCAATTACCAATAAAACTCTGACTAAAGACAATAATAGGAAAAATAAAGTAATAAAATAAAATACAGGACACACAAAACAACAACAAAAATAATAATAAAATAAAATGAAATGAAATAATAAATGAAAAAATAAAATAAACAGACATGTGACACAAGAGGAACCCTATATAAAAATAAAATAGAAATACCGGTAGCAATAAATAGCAATATCATACTTCCCTATAATTAAATGAAATCAAATTCAATTAATCTTCCAAGGACGCCAAAGAATTAACAAGAGAAAGAATAGGTTCCCAAATATGAGAAAACTTATCAGAGCAACCCCTAATACCGTATTTAATTTTCTCTAAATATAAAAAGTTGACCTGCTTCTAATAACTTTTTCACGCAACAATTTAAGTGGAAGAGTTATTAATGCAGAGTTTGGTTGGTCGAATGCTCCTTCGTTTTGTCCACATTGAGGGTCAGATTGTTTTTATGACACCAAGATGACAAGTTCCATGTTTAATCACCGTAAGCCGTCTCATAATTGTTTGTAAAAGGTCCTATCACTATTGCATCATCTGTGAATTTGACAGCGCTGTTTATAGCATATTAGCTCCACAGTCACAGAGAGAGATGAGCTGCTGTTGCCAACGTCAACAATCTCGGGTCTATTTGTCAATAGTGATAATTTTCTTTCAACCTGTCTAGTTTCTGCGGCTTTCGTGTGACACGCCACCGCAGATCGTGTTCACCCTGATGACGGCCCACTGGGGCCTGCCTTCGCCCAACCTGGTGGTGTCGGTGGTGGGGGGTGACGGCCACGAGAAGCTCAAACCCTGGGTGAGGGATGTCCTGAGAAGTGGGCTGGTCAGAGCTGCGCAGAGCACAGGTAAGAAGTTCATTACATACGGGAAGGCCCTTGTTAATATGAAAGTTTCCAGGATGTCAGCAAGCATATAGCAGACATCCACACAGACAGGTGGAAGCAGCAGTGGGATGATCAGAGGGGGGGCTGCAGGTCAGCATGCAGCTCCTGAAGCTCCGGCCTGCAAACATGCACAAAAGAGAAAAAAGGGGGGTCAGGCCAGCACAAGAAACTACAAGAACAATGGAGATCAATGATGGCTATGAGATACTTATAAGAGATAAAAAATGGAAGAGGAGAAGAGAAGAAGGGTGAGGTTCCCGCCCAGTGGATCATGTCGGTCCCCCTGCAGCAGAGGCCTATAGCAGCATATCTACCACCAAGCTATGTTTGAGACCAGAGCCGCCTGGGAGATTTGCGAGGCCCTGTGCGAAATGGCTGGGGGGGCCCGCAAAATTTTTGGGGTTTTTCGGGTCGGATCGGGTGTCTATATACACAATTTTAACTCTCCAATTAGCAAAATACTGCATACCTTCCCCTGCCTCATCATCATCTCTTGCCTCGACGCGGGGCCCCACGGCTGCTTGAGACCCGGTCGGATCGGTGATTTTAGTAACAAATATATCACACGAGCCTTTCAGAGAGGCATTAAACTCTTCCATTTTCTTTAGTTTTTTTCTTTTTTCATCCCCTGATCGAAATTTCCTGATTCTGTCTCGTTCTCTCGACATTGTGTGACAGTTTGTTCCAACTCCACCGTCTGGATCAGAGCAGCTTGTGTCTGCGCTTGCTCTGGTCAGTTGTATTGAACAACAGACACGTGTCATCATTGCACATATATTTATTGATATGCATAGACTAGTACACATTTAGGTCTGTAATGGAACGTGACTGTTGATATTTATAAGGGGAAAAAAAAAAAAAAACGGCCCATAGCGCGAGGCCCCTTGGTGCGCGAGGCCCTGTGCGGTTGCACGGTTCGCACACCCCTTGCGGCGGCCCTGTTTGAGAGTAACTATTATAGTCTTGTTCTATAGCTGCAGCTATGACTACTGACTCTAACACACTAGAGTTTACACTAACTAGAGGCTTTAATGAACACTAACCAGAGGTTTACTAAACAGAAAGGTTTTAAGTTTGGTTTTAAAGGTGGGGGTCGTGTCAGCCTTAAAGGAGACAAGAAAGAACAATGCAGCGCAAGAGAAGAAGAACCAAGGAATGCTACTGCCCTTCTTATGCAGTGGTAGCGTTTGAGATTGAAAGAAAAATCCCCGCCGGACCAATGATTTTTGATCCAAATGGTTTAAATGAGTTGTGCTCACATGATTTATACCCCCCCCCCCCCCCCCCCCCCCTCAGGTAATTTCTGGTGACCAACTTGAGTTCCTCTGTTACTACAGGAATGTTTCTACCTGTACAGTACTACAGTACTCTACCTGTACTGTTTTACAGGGCGTTCCAGCTAATGGAAACACACGTCGAAATTTCGTGAATAAAGTCGAAATTTTGCCTTTTTTCTCAACATTTCAACTTTATTTCACGAAATTTTGACTTTATTCTTGAAATTGTATTTCAACATTAATCTCGACATTTCGACTTTTTGTGCTCTTGGACAGAATGGTCCTAATATTGGAAGTTCTTTCTGGGTGGAAGATGACAGTTCTGGAAACCGGTTTCTGAGGGAGTTAATGGACACATCCTGGTCACGACAAGGCTGTCTAAGGCTGCCTAAAGTCTTAAACGCTTTAGGCACATGGCATGTCAATACAAAACTTATTGGAAGAATCTTCCTGAACCCTCTGGCTGGGGGAGGGTCTAAGAGACACAGTGGTGATTGAGATGAAGCTGTTTTGGTGTTGTTCAGAAAGCTCAGGAGCACAGAAACAGCTCAAACACACATCAAGTCGACAGCCGTTGCCAAAGCTGCTCCATTCAGAGAAACTTCAGAAGCAGGAGGGAGAACGACTACATGATTAGGTTTTTTATTTTTTTGAAGAAACTCTAGTGCAGGGGTCTGCAACCCAACATGTTGAAAGAGCCGTATTGGACCAAAAACACAAAAAACAAATATGTCTGGAGCCGCAAAAAATTAAAAGTCTTGTATCAGCTTTAGAATGAAGGCAACACATGCTGCATGTATCGATATTAGTTATAAATGGGGGAAGATATTTTTTTTCATTATGCACTTCGAAAAAAGTCGAAATGTCAAGATTAATGTTGAAGTAAAATCTTGAGAAAAAAGTCGAAATGTTGAGAAAAAAGTCGAAATGTCGAGATTATTATTGAAGTACAATCTTGAGAAAAAAGTTGAAATATTGAGAAAAAAGTCAAAATGTTGAGAAAAAAGTAAAAATTTCGAGAAAAAAGTCGAAATGTTGAGAAAAAAGTCAAAATGTCGACAAAAAAGTCAAATTTTCGAGAAAAAAGTCGAAATGTCGAGATTAATAAAAAGAAAAAAAGAAGAAAAAAAGAGAAGAAAGGAAAAAAGAAGAAAAAAAGGAAAAAAAAGGTCAAACATGTTTGAAAAAGCCCCAGGGAACGACTAGGGCGGCGCTAAAGAGCGAGTTGCCGACCCCTGCCCTAGTGAGTCAAGCAGAGCACAAGTGTCAGGTTTTAAGTCTGCTTTCAAACACGCAGCTGTGAATCAAAGCAGGTCCAGCCTCCTTGGACTACTTTGCCAGCGGAGCAAAATTACAAAGATCTTTGTCTGCGTGACTGAGAAATTTTTCCTTTCAATTTTTACCTTGTGCTTTGCGGAATATGAACATTTAAGATGCTAGAAGGCATTGAGTCATTCATGTTAACATAAATAATGATGCTATTAATATGCTATTATTCACCTGCGCTTGCGTTCACCTCATTTTCACACCTGTTAAAGAATCAGATCATGTTAATGTCCTGATAGGTAACATCTTCATACTTCTATGATTTTATTAAGTAGGGATGCCCCAATACCATTTTTTTCACACCGAGTTCGAGTACGAGTATTTTAATTTGTGTACTTGCCGATACCGAGTACCGATACGATACTTCTACCACAAAAAATAACTAGGCTAAAAATGCAATGAATTGGAAGACAGGTTTTATTTGCAACAGATAAATTCAATAAGAATAAATAAAATGAGTAGAATAACTGTTTTAAACAAAAAATAATCTTTCTGTGTAAATAAAGTCTCCACACTGGCACTGTCTTCACATAAAAAATTTCTCTTTTTCAAGACTCAAGTTTGAAAAAAGACTTTGCACACTCCCCCAGGGAACATCTCCCCTAGAGTCACTAATCAGCAGTACTCGAGTTGTAAAAAAAAATCAGGGGGGATGGTGGATTTTATCATATGGGGACAGATAATTTGTGCTGATTACAAATAATATAATATATTACAAATAATAGCAGTGACCAAAACAGCTGCAGAAATACTGCAGGAATGACATAGCAGCAGTTAAATGCAGCCTTCTGTAAGCTTTAAATATCCACTGGACTTACATCAAATACATCAAAACACAACAATAAAAAACACTTTTCTGAACTTATCAATATGACTCTGTCCTTCACAGGATAAGTAAAATGGATCACTGCAAAAACTCAAAATCTTAACAAGAATATTTGTCTTATTTCTAGTTAAAATATCTCATTTTAGTAAAGAAACCTTATTACACTTAAAACAAGACTCATCACTGGAAAAAACAACAATTTTCATCTGTTTCAAGTAGATTTTCACTTGAAATAAGTAGAAAAATCTGCCAGTGGAACAAGATTTTTTGCTTGTAATAAGAAGATAAATCTTGTCCCACTGGCAGATTTTCCTACTTATTTCAAGTGAAAATTTACTTGAAACAGTTGAAAATTGTCAAATAAGTTATTTTTCTGGTGATGACTCTAAATGTTGAAATAGCAGTAAAACCACATTCATTGATGAAATGACATAAGGGATGGAAAGGGGGGATGGCAGTTTTACAGGGGGGGTGATTTGGACCGTTTTTATTTCAGGGGGGGAAGCCATCCCCCCTCATCCCCCTTCATCCACCCTCATCCTCCCTCAACTCCAGTACTGAGTACGAGTATATGAGAGCAGTATCGGCCCGATACCGATACCAGTATCGCTATCGGGGCATCCCTATTATTGCGTTTACACTTTAATACTCAGCATGACTCGGTGTACTCCTCCGGCCTCTGCAGAGTCATGCAATGATGTGTGATGTTGTTTCTGCTCCAGGGGCCTGGATCCTGATGGGGGGTCTCAGAGAGGGCGTGTCCCGCTGTGTGGGGGAGGCGGTGAGGGACCACTCCGCTGCAGCTCCAGCTCTGTGTCAGAAGAAGGTCATCGCTGTGGGACTGGCCCCCTGGGGCCTCGTGCACAACCGGCAGCAGCTTGTCAACGCTCAGGTACAACGTTTTGACTGGGCTGACTGAAACAGAAGCATGGTGATTGACAGCGGTGGTGACCTGTTCACACCCGTGTTGTCTGTTCGCAGGGCAGCTTCCCTGCTCGCTACTATGTCCAGAACACAACACGGGACTCCAACTGCCTGGACAACAACTGTCAAGCTTTCCTGCTGGTGGATGACGGGAGTGTGGGCCGGAGGGGGGGAGAAACAGCCTTCCATGCTAATCTGGAAGACTACATCTCCCACCAGCGCACAGGAATCTGGGGTGAGTTGGTATTTGGTGATTATTTCCAGAGGTGGGTAGAGGAGCCAAAAATTGTACTCAAGTAAAAGTACTGTTACTTCAAAATAATATGACTCAAGTAGAAGTAAAAAGTAGTCATCCAAATAATTACTTGAGTAAAAGTAAAAAAGTACTTGGTGAAAAAATTACTCAAGTACTGAGTAAGTGTTGAGTAACGTCTGATTTTTTTTTAACACAACCATTCAAACAGACAAAAGTACAAAATAATCATCTTCAGGAAAATTAAATCAATAAAATAATAAAATAAATTAAAATGAATAAAAAATAGCTTAAATTAAAATAATCTTAAAGTAAATTTAAGTACTTTAATAAATAATAAAATAAATAAAATAACAGAATAAAAAAATAAATTAAGCAAAAGTAGCACATAATTTCCAGCCTTTGTACTTTTCTTTTTTAACCAGGCAGAACTAGAACAAACATGAACTCATAGAAACTCTGTGTGTGTTTGAGTCTGTGTAAATGTGACAAAACATGCAAAAACAAACATTTTTCTTTTTTTTTTTTTTTTATTTTTATCCCGGTTTTTTTCCCATTTTTACCACCCCGTGCTCCTACCTACTGACAGTCCTGGGCATTGCCATCCTCTACCAACCCCGGGAGGGCCCTGCACTGAGCTCAGGTCTCCTCCTTAACCTGAGGAGTGAGCAGGCCGCATCTTTTCACCAGACAGGGTGGGGTTTCTCCAGCCGAACGTAGCGCGTGGAAGGATCACGTTATTCCGGCCGGATCCTCCCCACCCCATCTGGCGCCCCGGTTGGCCAGAGGGGGCATGTATAGCCCAGGACTGTGTGCATGTTTTTGTGAGGGTAGCTCACACTAGCTACCCAGGGGAACACGGGGAGAACATACAAACTCCACACAGAAAGATCCTTTCGCCAACCCCACCCAACCCCATGGTGTGGGCACTGAAGTCATGGGGGAACTTCAAGGGGGGAACTAACACGCACTTCAGCACCCACGAACCCAGGACCTTCTTGCTGTGAGACCGCTGCACTACCAGCTGCGCCACCGTGCCCCACCAAAAACAAACATTTTTCCCAAAGAATCACTCAGTGATGTCATGAGATTGACACGTATGCGGATAAAAGGGATAAAAGAAAAGTAACAGCTCAACGTAGCCTAATGTAGCGGAGGAAGAGGAACAGTTTCTTCTTCACAAATCTACTCAAGTAAAAGTAAAAAGTATATGATTCAAAACTACTCCTAAAAGTACAACATTTCCCAAAACTTACTCAAGTAAATGTAAGGGAGTAAATGTAACTCGTTACTACCCAGCTCTGCTTATTTCTACCGCTCACTACCCTTAAAATAACATTTCTTTCATTTTCTTTTACTTAATTACATATGAACCAAAGTATTCCTCTTTTTTCATGAATTTTAATAGTTAATAAACAGTTACTTCATTTTTTGGTTTTAAGACCAATAAAACATTTCAAAATAAGCAATTTAATGCTAGCAAGGAAGTAAAAGAAAAAAAAAGTAGTATTGTAATTTCACACAGGTTATTTCATACAAAATGGGCATCCATTGTGAAAGCAAAGCTGGACAGAGGATCTCCACTTTGTCAGCAAATCTCTGAGAAAATCATGAAATGTGTAAAACAATGTTCCTCGAAGAAAGAATGGAAGGGATTTGCACATTTCTCTTTGTACACAGCAGATTATCATTTAACCGTTCGAAGCATCTGGAGGAATTTGATTGAAGAAGTGTAAACTGGACACATGTGACCTCCAATCCCCCTGGCACCACTGCCACAAGAACAATCGTACATCAGCAGCTAAAAGAAAACCTGTGTATACGCCAGGATACATTCACTAATCACACAAAACTTTATTGTGGAAAACAACATTTCATGTTAACCTTGTCCAGAGGAGACATCTCAACTCTGAGGCATCTGGCTTGGATCATCACCATGGAAACATGGATTGTACTGACTGAGGCGTGCCACAAGGCTCTGTATGAGGACCTCTGCTTCTTTAAAGAGGACCTATTATGAAAACCAGGTTTTCTCTTGCTTTAACATATATAAAGTGGTCTCCCCTCAGCCTGCCAACTCAGAGAAGGAGGAAAGCAACCAAATTCTGCAGTGTCTGTACAGCCGCCCGGATGAGCCGTCCAGTGTGATGTGGATCTACGAGCCGTTCAGATTCGGTGCATTTTCGTTACGTAACCAAAATGCAAACCACGGCCAACTATAAAACCGTGTAACTGCATGAGAGCGTCCGACTATCGTAGCACTGCGTGACATCGTCTCTCTGTCCATCTCCCTCCAGCAGCTGCCACTTTATTGAGGTTTTTGTAGTGAAATGAGGAGGAATCATGGAGATAACTTCTCATTTCAACTAACTGGATCAGCCGTTCCTCATCCGTGACTGTTTCCTACAGCGCTTTCAACCGGCTTTCAACGTGAGCGACAGGAAGAAAATAGAAGCAGGGCGTCCGACAAATGTTCAGCTCAAAACGGTGCTTCGCGCTGCACAGCGCTGCGTCACTACCAACAGTTAGGACAGTCCAATAGAAAATAAAGTAAATGGATGGATGGAATCGCATCGCATAAAGCCTGAATTATGGTTCTGCGTTAAATCGATGCAGAGCCTACGGCGTAGGGTACGCCGTAGCCTACGGTGCGCATCGCTGCGTACCCTACGCCGTAAGCTCTGCGTTGGTGTAACGCGGAACCATAAATCAGCCTTAACTCCGCCGGCCGGAGCTTCCACCATTTTTTCATAGCGGTGTATAGCGTAATTCGCATCATCGCATCAGGCAGCCAATCAGCACAGAGCCTCATTATCATAGCCCCGCCCACTCAGAATCCTGCATAGATAATGAGGTTAGAAACGGTAAAGATAAAGACATGGCCCAGAGGCTGGATTTCTAATTTATGTAGAAAAAACAATCAAAAGCTTGTTTTTAAGACATTCAAGGTCTGTTTAAAATATACATTAAATGCCATAATAGGTCCCCTTTAATTCTATATGTTCCATTCAGTATCATCGGATTTTAATTAAAACACATGTCAGATTATATCCAGATGACAGTTTGATTTATGTTGCCATTCAGTCCTATGTTGACCTTCTCCAGAGGCACAATCAGGATCTCTGGTATCAGAGGCGTCTACATAACACTGCTGTGAGAGAAGGACCGTCACATAAGTAGTGTAGCAGCAGTTATGAAGCACATCAGCCATCTGATAATAATAACCTTCCAAATAAGATTGATAAGATGTTTGAATGGTGTTTCTTGTTATTTTTCTTTCTCTCTTTTTTCAATGCATTTTTCTGCCATCTTCTGATCTTACAACAGGTAGTGGCAGCATTGAGATCCCAGTGCTGTGCATGCTGATCTCAGGAGACGCCAGCATGCTGGAGGTGAGCTCACAGACACCCGCACCACTCTCAAACTAGACGATCCACTCCTAACAATGGTAACATGGTTGGGTTTACCCTAACATCTGAATGGATTCTTCAGAAACACTGGTGACACTTCAGTTGACCTGGAGCCAACATCAAAACACATACTTTAAACTTTAAACTTTATTTATTTATATAGCACCATATCATACATTTAAAAATTGCAACACATGGTGCTTTACATGCAGGATAAAATGACAATCAGAAAACACAATTTAAAACATCCCATACGACCCCCCGACCCCCCACCCCCCACACATACACACACACTCACGCTCATACAGGTGAGGAAAAAACTACCTATGGGTGGCATATTTCAAGTTACATGTTCAAAAAAGAGTGGGAGGAAGAATAAACGTATTTAATCCCACCCTCTTTCCACAACTAAACATAAATTACATGTCTGTATTTATTTTTTTACTATACACTAATTTGTATAAATATATATATATAGCATATAGTGGGGGCGCAGGCCAGCACGCAGCTCACGAGGCTCCAGCCTGCAAACATGCACAAAAGAGAAAAAAGGGGGGCCAGCACAAGAAACTACAGGAACGATGGACAAAAATGATGGCTATGAGATACTTATAATAAATAAAAATGGAAATGGAGAAGAGAGGAAGGGAAGAGAAGAGGAGGGTGAGGGTGATGAGAGGTGAGGGCGATGAAGGGTGATGTTCACCGCCCAGTGTATCATGCCGGTGCCCCCCTTCAGCAGAGCAGCATATCTACCACGAGGCTATGTTTGGTTCAATTTGGTTTAGTTCTTAAACAAGAGCTCATCATCTGTCAATCAAGAGACTAAATCTCTGTTTAACTCTGATTCAATCTAAGACGGATAAACGTGTCTGTGTTTTGTGTACACTTGTCCTCTGTGTTTAGAGATTAGACGCGTCTCTGAAGAAAGCCACACCCTGGCTGGTCCTGGCCGGCTCTGGTCCAGCAGCAGATCTTATCACGGAGCTGCTGAGCAGCCGCAGCCCGGTTCTGCTCAGTCCCACCTCCCCGACCCCGGAGGGGGACTCTCCCGAGGGGCTCTGCGCCGAGTTCTGCGAGCGGCTCCGCGACACGGTCCGGAGACACTTCCCCGCTGAGCCGGACCCGGAGAAGCTGGTGGAGAGCGTGAGTCGCCCAGTCCCATCAATCTGTGTATTTCTCTGGAAAACAGCAGTTATTATCCACTTATGCAAGACGGAGATAAGACGGAGAAGATTGGGGCAATAAAGCGAGTTCCTTTTTGGGTGTTTTCTGGTCTCATCACACCGAGTTAGTTACTGCACTTTCACATCTGGAAAACTGACACCAACAGCAGGAGTCGAACTGCGTGACGACCCAGCTAAACAACAATGACTACGTTTACATGCAGTCAAAATTCGGGTTATTGCTAATATTCCGGTTACTGAAACATTCAGAATATTCCGTTTACATGGTAATTAATCATATGGGATATCTGGATCAAACCAGCGACGCGCGGAGAACATCATGACGCAATTCCCGTCATTTCCGCTTCTTCTTCCTGTATCCAAATTCAAAACAAATGCTGCTTTGCGCAACTTTTCGCTCACCTTCTTGTAAATCTTCTATCCCGGTACTTTCTACCGTCTACAAATGCAGAAATGTTCATATCCTTCATTACATTTATGAAGTGATTAGTCTCCTCCTGGTCTTGTGTTTCTCCGTGTTTATAAGAACGTCCTGGACTCTAAAGACCAAAAACAAAACAAATTCTTCTTCTTCTTCTTTGCGTTTTTTTGGCGGATTGCAATACCAACTGTAAGGTGCATACCGCCACCTACTGAACCGGAGTATGTAGGACAGGATCTAATTGTCTATAGCTTTACATTAAAGGTATTCTATGCAACAAATCCCTGATTTGGGAGAGCTAGCAAGAATTTAGAAATTTTGAAAGTGGCACCTCCTCTAAGCCCCGCCCCCTCCTCTAAGCCCCGCCCCTCCTCCCCCTCCCGTCAGCGCTCCGTCCAAAGCCACGCCCCCACAAACTTTGGGGAACGTGCATTTGCAGGAGTCGAGGTTTCCTGGACATTTTGGACAGCACATTTTCAACAAAACTACCCCATGTCTCATTCACCTGTAAGCGAGGCCGGTTTTAGGGGGGGCAAGGGGTGGGCTGTGCCCACCCAAACGTGCATCCTGCCCACCGGCGTCTCCATCCCGGCGAGAGTGGAGAGCGCCGGTGCGGCTGGCGGAGCGCTGCGGTGCGCTGCAGGCTCTAGAGCCACGGCTACGCCATAGCCTACGGCGTAGGCTACGGTTTACCCTACGGGGTGGCTGTGGCAACAGAGCCTGCACGGCACCGCAGCGCTCCGCCAGCTGCACCGGCGCTCTCCGCTCTCGCCGGGATGGAGACGCCTCCATCCCCACGGACCCCCATACTGCTTCCGAGCCGGAGCTGCTGCGGCTCTTCACGGCTGCTGCGGCTCTTCGTGTCCCCGCGGGCTGCTGCTGCTGCTGGGCAGAGAGTCCTGCAGCAGCAGCCCGGACCGACGGCTCTGCTCCCCGCTCTCATCCACACAGCGGGACCGAGCCGCTCTGTAAATAACTACATAATAACTACATACTGGGGTCCGTGGCAGAGGGGAGGGAGGGGGTTACACTGGGACACTGTGAGCCCAGGAGGACCCGTGGGAAGTGGACACGGGGGGCTGGAAGCGAGTGCGCGCATGGGACAGGGCGGGGGGGCGTGGTATAAAATGAAGGCATCTGATTGGTTCTTTCCCTTCCTGCCAAGCCTCTGGTCCTGGACCAATCCGTTTCATTCGGACTGAATGGGCGGGGCTTAGAGGTGCCTCTTTCAAATCTTGCTAGCTTTCCAAAATCAGGGATTTGTTGCATAGAATACCTTTAAATGATCTAATATAATAATAATAATGAAAAGAGAAAAAACTCTAAACGAACAAACAAATAAACCAAACAAGACCGCTATATACTCACTATATCCTGTAAAACAGAAAACAAATTCCTGTTCCGTTTGATGGGGATATTCCGTTTGGCGTTTACATGACGGAATATTCGGATTTTAAAAGGAGTAACCCAGGGCTCATATTGGGGTTTTTAAAAACTCTAATATGAGCAAATTCGGGTTATTCAAAGGGGTTATTGGTATGTAAACACCAATAACCCCTTTGAATAACCGGAATTTGCTCATGCAAATTAGGGTTATTGCCAATATTTGGGTTTTAAAAGGTTTATTGACTGCATGTAAACGCAGTCATTGTTGTTCAGTTTTTTATTTGAGCAAAAATGAAGCCAAAACATATGAGCAATCCAAAGTACCCCTTCCTGCTGCTAATCATCAGCAGGTGATTAAAACCCAATAAAAGCTCTTAGAGAAGTCTCTGTTGCTGCACATCGATCTGGAACGGTATCTCCAAACTATTTGGAAGTCAGCATCCGACAGTGAGGAAGATTAAATTAGCCTTCGATTCTCTTCTAGAATCAATGGGTATCTCACAAAAAGTGAATAAACCGACGCACTGTTTTAATCATACTCTCGATCTCGTTCTCACCTACGGTGTTGAAACTGATGGTCTGCTGGTGTCACCTGTAAACTCCCTTTTATCCGACCATTACTTAATAACGTTTGAATTTAATTTTGTTGATGTTGAAGTGCAAAATAGGAGGTATTATTTTAGCAGATGTTTGTCTGATGAAGTTATTGTTAAATTTAGGGAGGCCATTGCTTATCTTACGACAGTGCGAAATAGTGATGTAGTCGAGGCCAGTGACCTGGGTTCTACCTCTGCAGATGTTGATTTCCTTGCTAGTAACACTGCTGATTTGTTGCATTCAGCTTTAGATGAAGTTGCTCCTTTGAAAAGGAGGGTTTCTAGCCACAGGAGCTTAACTCCCTGGTACAATTCAGATATTCGCATGTTGAAACAAAACGTGCGTAAAATGGAAAGGAAGTGGTACTCTTGTAGGTCTGTAGACTCTCATCGTGAATGGAAAGATATTCTAATAGTATATAAAAAAGCCATTCGCAAAGCCAGAACAGCTTATTATTCAACGTTGATAGAGGATAACAAAAGTAACCCACGTTTTCTGTTCAGCACTGTAGCCAGGCTGACAAAGAGTCACAACTCTGTTGAGCCGTGCATTCCTGCAGCTCTCAGTAGTGAGGACTTTATGGGCTTCTTCAACAGTAAAATCGCGAGAATTAGAGAAGAAATCAACCAGCCGGTTGTAGGTGTTTCTTCAGCTTTAGCGACTTCCCTAGGCTCTGACTTGTCTCTAGACTGTTTTGATCCTATAGACCTCCCTGAGCTGACTTCACTCGTTAATAGAGCTAAGTCAACCACATGTATGTTAGACCCCATCCCGACTCGTCTATTCAAACATATTTTTTCTCTTATTGGTACGACAATACTGGACCAAATTAACTTATCCCTAAATTTAGGATATGTACCACAGGTTTTCAAAGTCGCAGTAATTAAACCTTTACTTAAAAAACCTTCTCTTGACCCAGACACCTTAGCTAATTATAGACCAATTTCCAACCTTCCATTTGTGTCTAAAATTCTGGAAAAGGCGGTTTCAAGCCAGTTATGTGACTATTTGTATAGAAATGATCTGTTTGAAGTCTTTCAGTCAGGGTTCAGAATGCATCATAGCACAGAGACAGCACTGGTTCGAGTCACGAATGACCTCCTTATGGCCTCAGATAAGGGATTAGTGTCCATATTGGTTTTACTGGACCTCAGTGCTGCTTTTGACACTATAGATCATGGCATTTTACTGCACAGGTTAGAGCATGTTGTTGGGATTAAAGGGACAGCTCTACGTTGGTTTAAATCATACCTATCTGACAGGTTCCAGTTTGTTCATGTACATGAGGTTTCTTCAGAACAGTCAAGGGTCTGTTATGGTGTTCCGCAGGGTTCAGTGCTAGGGCCAATCTTGTTCAGTTTATACATGCAGCCGTTGGGAAGTATAATCCAGAATCACGGCATACACTTTCATTGTTATGCTGATGATACGCAGCTCTATTTGTCTATGAAGCCGGATGAAACAGAACCGTTAGTTAAACTTCAGGCATGTCTTAGGGACATCAAGGACTGGATGTCCAGAAATTTCCTGCTTCTAAATTCAGATAAAACAGAGGTTATCATTCTTGGTCCAGAGCATCTTAGGAAGGGATTAGATGGTGTTGCGATGGCTTCCAGTGCAACTGTGAGAAATCTTGGTGTTATTTTCGATCAGGATTTGTCGTTTAAACCATATGTCAATCAGGTTTGTAAAATAGCCTTTTTCCATCTCCGTAATATTGCAAAGATTAGGAAAATCCTCTCACAGAGTGATGCAGAAAAACTAGTTCATGCGTTTGTATCTTCTAGACTAGATTACTGTAATGTGTTGTTAGCAGGATGTCCAAGTAATTTGCTGAATAGGCTCCAGCTGATCCAAAATGCAGCAGCACGAGTACTGACAGGAATTAGCAGGAGAGACCACGTCTCTCCAGTGTTAGCGTCGCTCCATTGGTTACCCGTAAAATTCAGAATCCAATTTAAAATTGTATTACTTGCGTATAAAGCCCAAAACGGCTTAGCTCCGCATTATTTGCAAGACCTGATAGTGCCTTATGTTCCTGTCAGAGCTCTCCGTTCTCAGAGTGCAGGTTTACTTGTAGTTCCTAGAGTATCTAAATGTAGATTTGGAGGGCGGGCGTTCTGCTATCAGGCGCCACTACTATGGAACCAACTTCCAATCTGGGTTAAGGGGGCTGACACCACCTCCACCTTTAAAACTAAACTTAAAACATTTCTGTTTAGTAAAGCCTATAGTTAGTGTTTAGTAAACCTCTAGCTGGTGTTGGTAAATCTCTAGGTAGTGTAAACTTTAGTGTGTCAGAGTCGCTCCTGTGGTTTCTTGTGCTGGCCCCCCCCTTCTCCTCCCTTTTCTCTCTTTTGTCCATGTTGCAGCATCCTTTGCTGGACACCGGAACCTGCAGGTGGTCGTGGGTGGCTTGTAGCTTGCATTACGGAGCACAAGTCTTTCCCCGACCCTGCACCCCAACCTGGGACTTGCTGATTGGGCCGGAGCTTCGGGAGCTGCGTGCTGGCCTGCGGTCCCCACCCCTGGTCATCCCGTTGCTGCCCCTCCCTTCTCCTCCCTTTTCTCTCTTTTGTCCTGCAGGTGGCCATGGGTGGCTTGTAGCTTGCATTACGGAGCACAAGTCTTTTCCTGACCCTGCACCCCAACCTGGGACTTGCTGATTGGGCCGGAGCTTCGGGAGCTGTGTGCTGGCCTGCGGTCCCCACCCCCGGTCATCCCGTTGCTGCTTCCACCTGCCTGCTGTGCTGTTGCCGTCCCTGACCCACCAGTCTGGCCCTCGGCAGGAGGGTCCCCCCTGATGAGCCTGGTCCTGCTCAAGGTTTCTTCCCTCCTAAAGGGGAGTTTTTCCTTGCCACTGTTTGGCTTAAGGTTTTTCTCCCACTAGGGGAGTTTTTACCTGCCATTGTTTATGTAATAACTGCTCGGGGGTCAAGTTCTGGGTATGGGTCTCTGTAAAGCGTCTAGAGACAACTCTGTTGTATTAGACGCTATATAAATAAAATTGAATTGAATTGAATTGAATTATTCCCATTCACTGCAAAAACTCAAAATCTTAACAAGAATATTGGTCTTATTTCTAGTTAAAATGTCTCATTCTTAGTCAAAAATAGTTTCCCTTAAAACAAGACTCAGCACTGGAAAAAACAACAATTTTCACCTGTTTCAAGTAGATCTGACATTGCAGGATGGCTTAGCTTTGCAAAGTTGCATCTGCATGTCTCACAACGTCCTCTGGACGGATGAGACCGAGGTGGAGATGTTTGGTCTTAAAGTCCAGAACAGCATTTCAGCAGAGGCAGACGAGACTCTGATGAAGTCAGACAAGAAGACGCTACCTCTGTTATGGTAATGTAATCATGAGGGGGAGTTAGTACTGCCCACGTGAATTCCTTCAGTGATGCTTGCTAAACAAATAATGGCTAAGTGGGAAAAAAAAGTGCCCTGTGATGGACTGGTGACCTGTCCAGGGTGTAATCCCTGCCTCTCCCCTGAAATGAGCTGGGATAGGCTCCAGCAGACCCCCATGACCCTGCAAAGGATAAAGCGGGTATAGATAATGGATGGATGGATGGATGGATGGATGGATGGATGGATGGATGGATGGATGGATGGATGGATGGATGGATGGATGGATGGATGGGAAAAAGAGTTACATGTTGTTCATCTGAGTCTGTGACCCCGTACACACGTTGCCGGGTATCTGCTAAACCGAAGATATTTTCCTAGGTTTGGAGCTGTCATCCACACGAAAACGCAAATAAACGAATGTTTAAAAAAACTCCGGGCAAAGTGAAGATTTTTGAAAAGTCCGTTTATGTAGATGCGTGTAGACAGAGACAACCGGAGTTTTGCGTTTTCGAAACGTCACATTATGCGCCAAAACAACAACAAATCAACTTTGACGTGCAACCTTTGTTTACTACAGAAATACAGATGATCCAGCACCTGTTCTCCAAGCTATTTATTAAATAAATGGTCTCTGCTCTTGACCACCGTTTACTGCGTTACACCGACGCAGAGCCTACGCCGTAGGGTACGCGGCGACGCGCACCGTACGCCGTACCCTACGGCGTACCCTACGGCGTAGGAGACCCGCCGCGGAGGCGCAGCTTCCCCGGGAGCCGCAGATGATCTACAGGTTAGAATGCTTATGAATGTGGTCGAAAACGCAGATCTTCGGTTATGTGTGGAAGGTTTTTTTTTTTAAAACGATGTAATGTGGATGCAAATTATTTTATAAACGGAGGGGGGAAATATTCGGTTTTAAAAATACCCGGCTACGTGTGGACGGGGTCTGTAGTTGCCTGATACCAGGGTCCACTACAGTCAGAGGATTATAGCTGTGTTTTTACACAAAAAAGTATAAGCTTTGAAGACGGTGTACTAACGTTGGTCCTCTCTTTTCTTTTCTCTTCCAGGCTCTGAGTATTTATCAGAACAGAGACCTCATCACTGTTTTCCACGAGGAGCACGAGGGCTCCGATGACTTTGACACAGTTCTGCTCAAAGCACTTGTTAGAGGTCAGAAAAACGTTTGTTGGTCTTTTCCCGCCGTTCAGATCAGTGATATAAAGTCAAAATTTCTCTCTTTTTTTTTTCGCAAAATGTAGTGTCTGTGAAGTCATAATATCTTCATAGAGTCCAGCTAATTTGGATGGTTATGGTCAGACTTTGTTCGGTTTTTTTTTTTCCAAATTAGCACATTTTTTGGAGTTTATTCATTCTCACACATTTTATTTTAGAATCAAATCTCTTTTTGCAAATTTACACATTAAGAAAGTTTAAATTTCTGAGTCAATTTTCACAAATACCTTTTGTTGTAGAGAGCAGTTTTGTTGTTTTTTGTGAATTTATATAATCAGATTTTCCATTTTTTTGCCAGCAAATTCGCAGGTTTGTGAATTGAGAATTTGAGAGTTTGGTTCTTACAAACCTGTGAGTTTCAAGCTGCTCTGTGAAGATCTGTAGGCTCCCGTGTGGTGAAAAGTGCATAAAGTAGCTTCAAATCTATAAACTCAGAGCTTTTGGCTGTAATTTTACCCCCCACCCAGCTTTCATTTGTCATTGTGTGCAGAATTCTTTTCTGTGGCATCAGTTTCTTTCACATATAAACCAACATAGGGCATTCAATCGTATATTGTCATTGTTTCATACACGTATGTTGATGAAATGTGTTTGTGTGTCTGAAGCGAGTAAACGTATTTCCAGTAAAGCCAGTGAGTACACTGAAGAGCTGAAACTGGCCGTGGCCTGGAACCGAGTGGACATCGCTAAGAGTGAGCTCTTCAACGGAGACATACAGTGGAGGGTACGTTAATGGTCTAAAGACTGAATCTTCATGTACTTATCTTCTTCATCCTCATCATCAAATGTATTTGTCACAATGGCAACATCATGTAAAAGCAGCTGGTCAGAGCTGGGTAGAGTAGCCAAAAAATGTACTCAAGTAAAAGTACTGTTACTTCAGAATAATATGACTCAAGTACAAGTAAAAAGTAGTCATCCAAATAATTACTTATGTAAAAGTAAAAAAGTATTTGGTGAAAAAACGACTCTGAGTAACTGTTGAGTAACGTCTGATTTATTTTTTTAACACAACCATTCAAACAGACAAATGTACAAAATAATCATCTTCAGGCAAATTAAATCAATAAAATAATAAAATTCATTGAAATGAATAAAAAATGAAAAATAGCTTAAAAGGAGCTTGAGGCCAGATTGAGAGAGAATTTATGAAAAAAATTTGTATACATTTTAAGTTTTCTAGTAATAATGTCAGATGAAGCGTTCCAAACCCAAAAGAATGATTCCTCTAGTGTATCTCTCCTTTGCCTTGAACAGGCTGTGTGCTGCAAAATGTGCTGCAATTCAGGACCAAATTTCCCGCGCTGTCCTGTGGATGTGACGTCACATGACGCTGCATGCACGTTCTCCCCGTTCTCCCGTGCCGGCTTCACTGTTGGCTGCAGTACCCCCAACGGCCGTCGTGGCGAAGGGTGGCGCTAGAGTCTCATTTCTTAAAAGGAGCCTCAAGCTCCTTTAAATTAAAATAATCTTAAAGTAAATGCAAGTACTTTAATAAATAATAAAATAAATAAAATAATAACAGAATAAAAAAATAAATTAAGCACAAGTAGCACAAAATTTCAAACCTTTGTACTTTTCTTTTTTAACCAGCAGAACTAGAACAAACATGAACTCATAGAAACTCTGTGTGTGTTTGAGTCTGTGTAAATGTGACAAAACATGCAAAAACAAACATTTTTCCCAAAGAATCACCCAGTGATGTCATGAGATTGACGCGTACGTGGATAAAAGGGATAAAAGCAAAGTAACAGCTCAACGTAGCCTAATGTAGCGGAGTAAGAGGAACAGTTTCTTCTTCACAAATCTACTCAAGTAAAAGTAAAAAGTATATTGATTCAAAACTACTCCTAAAAGTACATTTCCCAAAACTTACTCAAGTAAATGGAGTAAATGTAACTGGTTACTACCCACCTCTGCAGCTTGTACAGCAGCAACGCAGTCCTGACCAAGTGATTTCCATTCCAGTTTGAAGACCTGGAGGACTCCATGACAGACGCCTTGATCAATGACAAGCCCCAGTTTGTGCGACTCTTCTGCGAGAACGGCCTCAACGTCCTCGACTATCTGACGTACAGCCGCTTGGAAGGCTTGTACCGCTCGCTGTCGGACAGCGAGCTGGCCTACGTGCTCCTGCAGAGGCTTCTGAGTGAGCGGCAGGACCTGGCCGGGTCCCAGCCCGGCCTGGAGGGAGCAGGGCCAGCGTCTCCCAAGCTCATGCAGGAGGCCATGGCCACGCCGGTGTCAGCCAAGGAGCTGAGCCTGTACGAGGTGAGGGGCCTGCTCTAACCTGCCGTTAGAGAGCAGAGCTGTGGGGGTGGAGGTGATGAGCTGAGCTGGACCCAACACTAACCCACAGCCAGTACTGGAGTTGAGGGGGGATGAGGGGGGATGAGGGGGGATGAGAGGGGATGAGTGGGGGATGAGGGGGGATGAGGGGGGATGAGGGGGGATGGCATCCCCCCTGAAATAAAAACGGTCCAAATCACCCCCCCTGAAATAAAAACGGTCCAAATCATCCCCCCTGTAAAACTGCCATCCCCCCTTTCCATCCCTTATGTCATTTCATCGAATGTGGTTTTACTGCTATTTCAACATTTAGAGTCATCACCAGAAAAATAACAACAGAAAAATAACTTATTTGACAATTTTCACCTGTTTCAAGTAAATTTTCACTTGAAATAAGTAGAAAAATCTGCCAGTGGGATTTATCTTCTTATTAAAATCAAAAAAATCTTGTTCTACTGGCAGATTTTTCTACTTATTTTAAGTGAAAATCTACTTGAAACAGGTGAAAATTGTTGTTTTTTCCAGTGATGAGTCTTGTTTTAAGTGTAATGAGATTTTTTTACTAAAATGAGACATTTT
This sequence comes from Cololabis saira, assembly GCF_033807715.1. Taxonomy (NCBI): domain Eukaryota; kingdom Metazoa; phylum Chordata; class Actinopteri; order Beloniformes; family Belonidae; genus Cololabis; species Cololabis saira. The sequence goes on along the minus strand of NC_084607.1, from coordinate 34,849,661 downwards.
AACTAGAAATAAGACAAATATTCTTGTTAAGATTGTGAGTTTTTGCAGTGATCCATGTTACTTATCCTGTGAAGGACAGAGTCATATTGATAAGTTCAGAAAAGTGTTTTTTATTGTTGTGTTTTGATGTATTTGATGTAAGCCCAGTGGATATTTAAAGCTTACAGAAGGCTGCATTTAACTGCTGCTATGTCATTCCTGCAGTATTTCTGCAGCTGTTTTGGTCACTGCTATTATTTGTAATATATTATATTATTTGTAATCAGCACAAATTATCTGTCCCCATATGATAAAATCCACCATCCCCCTGATTGTTTTTTCACAACTCGAGTACTACCCACAGGCACCTGCCCGCAACATCGGCCAAGGTCTTTGTAGAGTTTAATGGGATTGCTACGACAGAGTATTAGGGATTGTAGCACCCTATAATGTAATTATTTCCTGAAAATGTAATGTAATAAAATATCCTGACTGATATTGTAAGAACATCTTTACCGATAATGTAATACCTTATTATACCATACATTATTGGAAATGTATTACATTTTCAGGTGGGTCTTTTTTTTTTTTTTTTTTTTCCAAAACTGATAATGTAATACTTGACAAATAATTTAATATATATGTTCATTTTCAGTCCAGAGTTCTACATTTTGTGTTTTAAGTATCTAAGAAAGTTATATACGCTGGATTTGAAACACCAGAATGACTATTGGGTTAAATTGCAGACTTTAAGTACCATGCAATAAATTCCCAATAATGTAATAAGATATTACATTATCAATAAAAATTTTATTACAATATCAGTCAGGATATTTTATTACATTATTGGTGAAGTTATTACATTATTGGCTTTTATTACATTTTCGATTGAGTTACTGTAAGTGCAAATTTTATTACATTTTCAGGGGTTATTACATTATCGGGTGCTACAGGGCAAAACTAAGAGAAATTACTGAATTCATCTTCCCAGATTGGAAATTATGAGAATAAAGTCATAATATTATGAGAATAAAGTCGTAATATTACGAGAATAAAGTCGTAATATTACAAGAATAAAGTCGTAATTGCAGAGTGTGAAGGGAAATATTTGATTGGTTCAGGGGTTGTACTTGGGTTTTTACTTTAGAAAACAGTAAAGCTTTGCAAACCAGCCGAAGCTTTCACTTTTGTAACGTCTCACATTATTATTTATGAATGAATTCAGTTATTCCGCTTTACTTTAAATGCTTAGTTGAAGGATTCAAGGGACTTATTTCTTTATCTATGGCAAATGTTTTGTAGAGACCTTATTGGACCCGATCATCTAGCTCCCTTAATAAAATCATGATGCATTAACTTGTCATTTATTTACATTTGTAGAACATGACTTTCTTCCCATGTTCTTCAAATAAAATGTCTTTATCATTATCCTGCAGGTATCCCGACTGCTGTGGGATCTCTTAGGTGATGTGTGCAAACCGTTCTACTACGGACCTCTGGGCCTCAGCCACAAAACCGGCACCAGAAGAGCGCTGAAGGTCAGAGAAGTGCACACATCTGTCTGTTTGCAGGTCCCTGGCTAGAGCTGTTTCAACCGTTGTTGTAGCTTCTGTAGTTGGAAAACGTTATGTTATGAAAAGAAGACGATCAGACTTTTTCAGGTGGAGAAAAAATGGTAACGGCACAGTTTTCCCGCCACAGTATGTTAAGACTTCAGCAGCTCTGAGCACACGGCAGTCGTGCATAGACACAAATAAAAGTGTTTAAAAGATGGCTGCATCATCTACGGCAGTGTCTCCTCAAAGTATTTACAGTTCTCCCTTGTGGCTAAATAAAACTGCAAAGATCCGGTCCCTGAGTCCAGGTACTTTACTCAGATATACAACATCTGTGTGGTGAAACAAACCTGATTAGACAAAACTTCACAACTTTATAAAGTCAGGTTTTTTTAACCTCGCAAAGTTGCAAGTTATCAAAGTGAGAAACAGAGTTTTTTCATCAAATTTTAAAAATCGTGAAGTTCTTATTTCAGATGTGATAATGTAAGTTTTGCAAATATTTTTTCTTTTTTTCTTACAAATATGTGAGTTTGTACAGATTTCAGTTTGTCTGGCGAGTTTTAAAACTTTTTATAATAGAATTACGAAATCTTTTTCAGGAGATTATAAGTCAAAGTTTCTCTGTTTTTTGGGTTTTCTTTTCGTTATATTTGTTTATATATATATATATATATATATATATATATATATATATATATATATATATATATATATATATATATATATATATATATATATATATATATATATATATATATATATATATATATATTTAAATATACATATATATATTTATATAAGTCAGAATTTTTGAGTCCAGCACATTTGCATGTTCATTATCAGAATTTCTGGATTTCTTCTTCTTCTTGCAACTTTATCAAGTTTATTCATTCAAAGATGTTTGTGAGACAGATGAACCTCCACACACTTTTCAAACCGAAGTTACACCCATGCTACAGAGTGACCAGGAACCTCTGTATTGAGCACGGGACAGAATTCCCAATGTCAAGATGGAAGATACCCGAGATACTTGAACTCCTCCACCTGGGGCAGGACTTCTCCACCCAGAAGGCACGCCACCCTTTCCCGGTGGAGAACCATGGCCTCGGATTTGGAGGTGCTGATTCTCATCCCTGCCGCGTCGCACTCGGCCTCAAACCGCCCCAGCACATGCTGAAGGTCCCGGTCCGATGAAGCCAACAGGACAACATCCACAAAAAGCAGAGATGAAATCCTGAGGTTCCCAAACCGGATCCCCTCCGGCCCCTGGCTACACCTAGAGATCCTGTCCATAAAAATTATGAACAGGACCGGTGACAAAGGGCAGCCCTGCCGGAGTCCAACATGCACTGGGAACAAGTCTGACTTACTGCCGGCAATGAGAACCAGACTCCTGCTCCGATCATACAGAGACCGGACAGCCCTTAATAGAGGGCCCTGGACTCCATACTCACTGACCCCCCACAGAATGGCACGAGGGACACGGTCAAATGCCTTCTCCAGATCCACAAAGCACATGTAGACTGGTTGGGCAAATTCCCATGAACCCTCGAGCACCCTGCGGAGGGTGTAGAGCTGGTCCAGTGTTCCACGACCGGGACGAAAACCACATTGTTCCTCCTGAATCCGAGGTTCAACTATCGGTATCTCGGGGTCTTGTTAACGAGTGAGGGAACGATGGAGCGTGAGATTGACAGACGGATCGGTGCAGCGTCCGCAGTTATGACATCGGTGTACCGGACCGTCGTGGTGAAGAAGGAGCTGAGTCGAAAGGAAAAGCTCTCGCTTTACCGGTCAATCTACGCACCTACCCTCACCTATGGTCATGAACTTTGGGTAGTGACCGAAAGCACAAGATCGCGGATACAAGCGGCCGAGATGAGTTTCCTCTGCAGGGTGGCTGGACGCTCCCTTAGAGATGAGTTTCCTCCGCAGGGTGGCTGGACGCTCCCTTAGAGATGAGTTTCCTCCGCAGGGTGGCTGGACGCTCCCTTAGAGATGAGTTTCCTCCGCAGGGTGGCTGGACGCTCCCTTAGAGATAGGGTGAGGAGTTCAGTCACCCGGGAGGAGCTCGGAGTCGAGCCGCTGCTCCTTCACATTGAGAGGAGTCCGCTGAGGTGGCTTGGACATCTGTACCGGATCCTCCTGGATCCTCCCTAGGGAGGTGTTCCAGGCATGTCCCTCCTCCCTAGGGAGGTGTTCCAGGCATGTCCCTCCTCCCTAGGGAGAAGTTCCAGGCATGTCCCTCCTCCCTAGGGAGAAGTTCCAGGCATGTCCCTCCTCCCTAGGGAGGTGTTCCAGGCATGTCCCTCCTCCCTAGGGAGAAGTTCCAGGCATGTCCCTCCTCCATAGGGAGGAGTTCCAGGCATGTCCCCCCTCCATAGGGAGGAGTTCCAGGCATGTCCCTCCTCCATAGGGAGGAGTTCCAGGCATGTCCCTCCTCCATAGGGAGGATGGGACATGATGGCTGACCAACAGACATAGTGGTTTTCCACAAACTCCAGAGAGAGCAGTCGTGGTAGACGTAGAAATCCCCAGAAACAGCAACATCAAGAAGGAACATGAGAATCTGGGAATGTTTGAAGGAAAGAAAGGGAAAATAAATGATGTGGAAGGTGGAGGCCACAGTGGTGCCAATGATGGCAGGAGTAAGTAGCTGCACCAGATCTCTCTCCAGAAGAGCACAGATCTCAGGCTACGGTGGAGGACCCCAGCTCCAGTCCACCACAGATCTATCAGAGCAACGCTCGTGAGGGGAACCATGCAACAACAGGATGTTTGTACAGTCAACCCCAAAGGGAATGTTTTTAAAATGCTAACAAAGTTCTTAATCCAAAGATGCCAGAACACTTTACTCATTTCTTTGTTGAGTAGAAGAAAAAGCCCAAAAGAACATATATAAAACATATTATAGAATTATTTTTTCCCTTCAGAACGTACATGATGTACTGTAAAAAGGAGAAGGGCTGTTGGCACTGAGAGATGTGAAAATTGTCTGATCCGCTGATGTTTCTTCTTTCTTCTTCTTTTCTTAACCAAAGCAAGTGAATAGGTTGCTGTTGGGGGAGTGTAAATACCGGAACCAGCGCTGCCTGTCGCCCTGGGCGTCGCTCTTCATCTGGGCCGTCCTGCAGAACCGCACTGAGATGGCTGTTTACTTCTGGGAGATGGTGAGGCCCGGGGGACGCTTTCTACATCACTAATGAGAACCAGATCTTTTTTGGTGTCGTTAAACCCCAAATAAGCTCGGCTGATATCGAAAACCCAGACGAGCCCAAGACACTTCAGGGTTTGTTTTCTTGGCCTTTTCGTTTCATCTTTTAATAAACATCCATTTCTGCATTTCAGACCTGCAACATATTCCAAGACGTCGTTACAGTAAAGCGTTTCCTACCCTGTAATGTTACCATTCCTTCTCAAAACAGGTCAAATGTTGTTTTTTTCCTTTAAAAACATCTTTAGCGTTCTCGGTTGTGGAGGATCTGGACTGAACTGCAAAAACTCAAAATCTTACCAGGAAAATTTGTCTTATTTCTAGTTAAAATGTCTCATTTTTAGTAAAAAAAATCTCATTACACTTAAAACAAGAGTAAAGAGTTCTGGCTTTCTTCTTACCAGAAAAATAACTTATTTGACAATTTTCACCTGTTTCAAGTAAATTTTCACTTGAAATAAGTAGAAAAATCTGCATGTGGAACAAGATTTATCTTCTTATTACAAGCAAAAATATTTTGTTCCACTGGCAGATTTTTCTACTTATTTTAAGTGAAAATCTACCTGAAACAGGTGAAAATTTGTTTTTTCCAGTGATTGTTTTAAAGCAGCACAACGTAACTTTCAGCTTTTCTGAGTTTGGCGGCATCTTGTGGACAAAATCGGTAGTGTTTTACCAGAAAGAACACTACGTTTCCCATGAGCACCAGCGCGTACTGCCGGAAAACTCCTGTCCCGTCGCTGCATTTGTTTTGATGAGAGAAGACGGGCCGCTTTTCTGTTTCACCAAGTGAACAGAAGGAACGCAAAAAAAAAGATGTTAAACTGCTGGAAAGGAACTGGAATTTACCGGGATACCTTAAACAAGGAAGCCAGGGAGCAGTATATAGAGAAAATAATGATTATTAACGGTCTGGATCCATATGAAATCCCTAAGAGATCCCTGAATCCCTGAAGAGCCATGTGTTTCAATAAATTTGTATAATAGTAAAACATACAGTACATGTTTTGTATCCCTCTTACTTTTTTTTTCTTTTTTTTTGACTGCTATATTATGTTGAAGAGGCGTGAGCAATATTTTTGTTTTCCTCGTGAGATTATTTTTTTCCTCTGCAGCTACAAATAGAGTTAATATTTTTTCCTCAACAAACTAGTTTTATCTGAAGATTGGGGTTAATTGCTCCGCAGAGAGCTGGCCAGCAACTGCGTTTAGCTGGAGAAGTGGGGAATAAAACCCGTGTTTTGATCCGACGCCCGTCTGTGTGAGTGTTTGTGGTTTAAGGCTGTTTATGGTTCTGCGTTAAATCGACGCAGAGCCTACGGCGTAGGGTACGCGGCGACACGCACCGTACGTTGCGCGTCGCCACGTACCCTACGCCGTGGGTCTGCGTCGATTTAACGCAGAACCATAAATCATGCTTTACTGTGTGTTTGGTCGTTACAGCCGCGATCCAAAGCGAGCCGACGGCTCTTTCACTCTTTTACTTTGTTATATCAGATACTTGGCCTGCGTGGTTCTGCCTCCGAGCAGGAAACCGTTGAAAAGTTAAACCATTAGGGTCTTTTCCCCACGTCTGTTGTGTGGAGCTGCTGCAGCCGCAACGCAGCAACAGGTTCTGCGGAGCTCTGAGCTCCAAGCCCCGCCCATTTTCGTCTCGACTGCGAATCGGGAAGGAGGGGGAAGTGACGTATGCCGTAAAGCAGTCAAAGTCGTAACGATTTGTAGTTTTTTAGTGTGGCAGGGTTCCTACCATGCTCCTCAAAGTTACATAGTGCCAGTGAAGGTGATACAGACTCCCTCAGACCATGACAGAGGTGTCATTAAACCTGTTGGAAGTTGATGTACCATCACAATGACTCTGGAAATATGATATTAAGGTGGAAAAGTTACGTAGTGTCGCTTTAAGTGTAATGAGATTTTTTTACTAAAATGAGACTTTTTAACTAAAATTAGGCCAATATTCTTGTTAAGATTTTGAGTTTTTGCAGTGTGCAGACGGGTCAGCCCAGTACTGTAAATGTTCTGCATCAACAGAATGGGAAGGAGCTGATCCATTTGTTTCCCCCACATACATGGAAGTTTAATACAACACAGACCAGAGCCGGGACTCTGGACTTGTTGCTGATAACGATCTGAATGATCTTTTTCCTTCCGCCTCAAGCACACAATGCCTATTTCTTCAGAAAGACCTGCGATACTGATCTGACCGCAACACACTTTTCCGCTGCGTGATGGATCATCCCAGATCCCTGGAGCTGAAACACTGACACGACTCCGGACAGGGTCAGGGTAGGGTCAGGGTAGCGCTGCTTTCTTCACGGGAAAGTGATCCGTGCTGCAGTCTTGACAAAGGTTTCAGTGGTTACCTTTGTCATGTAGAATTATGGCACTTTTGCACTAGTATCGGATCAGCCCGGCTCTGCTCGGCGCGGCACGGCACGGTTCCACACGTGTGTTTTCGCACTGCCAAGGGAGAAGTGGGCGGGTTGGGGTGAAGCTGCTGTGACGTACTCGATTGCGCAACCGCTTTGTTCATGTCGGCGCTGATCAGAAATCAGCTGGAGCCGGGAGCGGCTGAGAGTAAAACAGCCCGTCTACATCCCTTTTTTAATTTTTTATCGACAGCCACCAGGTTTATGAACATCTGCACCTCAGAGTTGGATCACCAAACAGAGGTTTTGCGCTTTATAATAAAATCGCCGCGAGCCGCGAGTCGCCTCCATGGATCTATTATAAAACGGTCCCCTCGCGCTGACTCCGGCTTCCTGATTCAAACGTCTGATGGCCCGCCCCCCGACCAATCAGAGGCACGGAGGGTGGTGACCTCAGAAATAGTCCCTGCTCAGCCCGCTTTCAGAACCTCACTGAAATGGTTACAGAAAAAAGTATCGACTTGGAGCGGCTCTACCCGTCTCAGCCCTAGTGCGAAAGCGCAAAACGAATAGAATAGGATAGGATAGAATAGAATAGAATAGAATAGAATAGAATAGGATAGAATAGAATAGAATAGAATAAAATAGGATAGAATAGAATAGAATAGAATAGAATAGGATAGGATAGAATAGAATAGAATAGAATAGAATAGAATAGAATAGGATAGGATAGAATAGAATAGAATAGGATAGAATAGAATAGGATAGGATAGAATAGAATAGAATAGAATAGAATAGAATAGAATAGAATAGGATAGGATAGGATAGAATAGAATAGAATAGGATAGAATAGAATAGGATAGGATAGAATAGAATAGAATAGGATAGAATAGAATAGAATAGGATAGGATAGGATAGAATATGATAAAATAGGATAGAATAGAGTAGAATAGGATAGGATAGAATAGGATAAAATAGGATAGAATAGATTATAACAGGATAGAATAGAATAGAACAGGATAGAATAAACAGACCCCAGTGGTCCGCCGTCACAACCCTTGTTAAATGAGGGAATAAGCAGACCTGAAATGCCAAAATGGGTCAAAATTAACGAAAAATAATGAGTGAAATATCTGGGATCTATTTTGTCTTATTTCTAGTTAAAATGTCTCATTTTTAGTCAAAAAATCTGATTACACTCAAAATAACTTGTTATTTGACAATTTTCACCTGTTTCAAGTAAATTTTCACTTGAAATAAGTAGAAAAATCTGCCAGTGGGAAAAGATTTATCTTCTCATTACAAGCAAAAAAATATTGTTCCACTGGCAGATTTTTCTACTTATTTCAAGTGAAAATTTACTACAGGTTAAAATTGTTGTTTTTTCCAGTGATGAGTCTTGTTTTAGGTGTACTGAGACTTTTTTGACTAAAAATTAGTCATTTTAACTAGAAATAAGACAAATATTCTTGTTAAGATTTTGAGTTTTTTCCATCGGCACTATCAGCAAACCACACTGATTATAAAGCTTACACTTAACTGATGCGCCAGTAGAAATGCTTTCATTTGTGAGGAGTGTAATGGCCGGTGTTTCCCCCCAGGCAGGAGAGTCGGTGCTGAGCGCGCTGGGAGGATGTAAGATTCTGAGAGAGCTCTCAAAGCTGGAAAGTGAGACGGAGAGCAAACTGGCCATGAAAGAACTAGCGCAGAAGTTTGAGAACCTGGCACAAGGTGAGTTCCACCGCAAGCTGGGGGGGCGCCTGGGTATGAGGGGGAAGGTCTGGTTCCATTAACAGAGAAACAGTCAGGACTGCATTAAGGCAAGGCAAAGCAAGTTTATTTGTATAGCACGGGGGTCGGCAACCCGCGGCTCTAGAGCCGCATGCAGCTCTTTAGCGCCGCCCTAGTGGCTCCTGGAGCTTTTTCAAACATGTTTGACCTTTTTTTTCTTTTTTTCCTCTTTTCTTCTTTTTTTCCTTTTTATATCTTTTCTCTTTTTTCCCTTTTTTTAATCTTTTTTCTTCCTTTTTCCTTTCCTGTTTAATCTCGACATTTCGACTTTTTTTTCAACTTTTTTCTCGAAATTTTGACTATTTTCTCAACATTACGACTTTTTTCTCAACATTTCGACTTTTTTTTCAAGATTGTACTTCAACATTAATCTCGACATTTCGACTTTTCTCAACCTTCCGACTTTTTTATGAACATTTCGACTTTTTTCTCGAAGTGCATAATGAAAAAGAAATCTTCCCCCAGTTATAACTAATATAAATTCATGCAGCATGTGTTGTCTTAATTCTAAGGCTGATACAAGACTTTTCATTTTTTGCGGCTCCAGACATATTTGTTGTTTGTGTTTTTGGTCCAATATGGCTCTAAAACATTTTGGGTTGCCGACCTCTGGTATAACACAATTCAACACAAGGTAATTCAAAGTGCTTTACATCAACATTAAAAGTGGCAAGACACAATTAAACAGTAAATAACAAATAAAGTGAAATAAAATAACTAAATAAAATAATAAAAAGCACAAGTTGTTAAAAAGTAAGGGCAGTAGAGTACAGCATGTACATCTCATTCTTACAATGGCAAGGATTACCTTTCTATATGGTCAAAACGTACAAAGACCGGCTCAAATACAGTGTTACAGATGAATACGGTTGACTAATGAAGGTGAATGAGTGTTCCACCGTGTGTCCTGTCCTGCTGGTCCAGATGTGTTCGGGGAGTGTTACCAGAACAGCGAGAGCCGCTCCTTCACGCTGCTCATCAGGAAGTCTCCCGTGTGGGGAGGAGCCACGTGTATGCAGATGGCCACGGCGGCCGACGCCCGCCTCTTCTTCAGCCACGACGGCGTTCAGGTAAATGCTGCTTTGAACAAATGTTGGGACAGAAATGTGCAGAGACAGCCATGAACGGTGGCGGTAAGACGTTAACGCTCATCGTTAGGATGTTGATGGGAGCTCACAGTGATGCAGAGATGCTCCTTCACAGTAACATGTCCGGATTACATCCTTGACAAACACTGCAGTCTCCCGAGTGGTTCTCTGTGAATGTGGGTCAATGACGTGACACCTATATTTCCTGAAAAACTGATTTTTTTTCAATTCAAAAAAGGTTTAAATGGATAAAAAAAATACCAGATATATGACCTACCTGTCCCACATATGGACTCACTTGAATTTTACAAAAAATACTAGAAATTTGGGATTTTGTTGTTGTTTTAAACGTCAAAATGTCATGTGGTGCGACCGTCCCACCAGGACTCTTGTTTTGAAAACTTTTTTTGGAATCACTCTAAATTCAAGATTCAAGACAACTTTATTAATCCCTTGAAGGGCAATTAAAGGGTAAATGTATTTAAATGAATCTTCTGCCCTATCTGGCATGATTTCAGAAGTGTCTTGTAGTGTGTAAGAATGCAACACATTTGTATTTATATTTCCATCATAATATACAAACAAAGTTTGACTGATGATCATTTTATGAAATATCATGTGGCGCGACCATTAAAAAAACAACCATTTTTGTATAATACTGAAAACTTGTAAAAAAAAAAGATGTTAAGATGTTAAGGAAATTCATTTATTTTAATATGAATCATGGTTGTACCATGTGACTTTTTTTAAGGCTAGTGCCAATTCATCTTGACAAAAAACTCTGAAATCACTTAATTTAAAATTTTAATATGAATTTATGTGTACACAACAATCTTAATGTTTGAACTACTGCAATAGATATTCTTTTTTTTTATTATTTTAAAATTGACCTGTTGAAAATCCTTATTCGTCATTGACCCTTATACTACGCATCGCAGGGCTACGCATTTCTGGGACGTACCATTGATAAGGTATTACAGTACATCTGGAAGTAATAAATGCATGGACTAGTATTAATCTAAAACATGCAGGGCAGTGGGCCCTGGATTGGTAACCGAGGTGAATAGGGGTATAACAATATATTGTACCACGAAATTTTGCGATACAAAAACGTCACGATACGTGTCGTGGAGGTGACAAACTGTATCGTGATATTGGATTATTAATATTAATATATTGTGTTGACTAGTAACGCGCAGCGTATTGGTGACGACCGCGCCTCAACCCGCGGACCAAAATTTTCCTCCGCTCAGAAGAAACTAGTACCGTTTTGGTCCCGATCACGGGACTCTTGCAGGGTTTTGAGCTCTGAACTTTTACTGATGTAAGGCTGGTGTAGAGTTAAGCCTTACCTTATTAAATTAAACCTTTTTGGGGTGGTGAGTAGAATAAACACGGGGAAACTTCTGCTGAGTTCCAGTGTAGTTTAATGTCCCTCAACAGTGTAGGATTTTAGAACATCAACACAGCACCTAGTGCCGTACTGTGGCGTATCACTCCGCCCAATCTAAAACAGACTAATCACTACAGATAAACTGACTAGTGTCATTATAGTCCCTGATTTACATCAGAATATAAAGAATATATTTATAAAATAATGAACCCTGAATTACCAAAATAAACTTCTTAACAAAAATAAATCTCTTACACTTATAAGGTGAGCATGAATCAATCTGTTTTATGATGTAAAATTGTATGTATTTATTTACTTTTATTTATTTATTTATTTATTTATTTACTTAATTTTTAATTGTTAAATTTCTGGAAAAGAAAAAAGTCAAATCATACATGAGAGAAACTATTCAGTTTGTGGCTAAATATTTGTACTTGTATGAAACTGAAGATGCATAATGCAAACCTGACATTTACTTTTAGTTCAGTTTGAGGAAAATGGTTGTCCTGGCTTTCTCTTTAAAACTTAAACAGTTATAAAGCATTTCAAACTGTAACAATAGGGCAAACGCACAGCATTGTTTTGTATTTTGTGTCTCTTAAATAAAAGACCATTTTTCCAGTCATATGTTCCTCATTCAAGGTTGATAAAAAAATACTGCTATAATATCGTATCGTTATCGTGACCTCAATATCGTGTATCGTATCGTATGGTGAGATTAGTGTATCGTTACACTCCTAGTCCTGAACAACAATTGTCTGAAGTTTGAGCAGGATTGCCACTAGCAGCTGATATTGATGCGGATGATGCATGATGTCCTGTAACGTCTATGCTGCTCCCTGCAGGCTCTGCTGTCTCAGATCTGGTGGGGGGACATGGAGAGGAGCACCAAGGTCTGGAAGCTGGCTCTCACCTTCTTCCTGCCTCCTCTTCTCTACACACACCTCATCAGCTTCAGGTCAGTGTTTTGCCCAGGTACCGGGAGCAACTAAACCAGGGCTCGGCAACCCGCCCGTGTGCGGCTCTTTAGCGCTGCCCTAGTGGCTCCCTGGAGCTTTTTAAAAAATGTTTGACCTTTTTTTTTTCTTTTTTTCTTCTTTTCCTTTTTTTCTCTTCTTTTTTCCTTTTTTCCTTTTTTTCTTTTTTGTCTTTTTTAACTTTTTTCTCCTTTTTTCTTCCTTTTTCCTTTCCTTTTTAATCTCGACATTTTGACTTTTTTCTCGATATTTTGACTTTTTTCACGAAATTCTGACTTTTTCCAATAGAGAATAAGATCTTATTGTCTATTTCCAATAGACAATAAGATTCTGCTCCCGTCGTTACGTCACGACAGGAGCGATTTACATCGCCCACAACTAACTCCGCCGGCCGGAGCTTCCTCCATTTTTTCGTAGCGGTGTATCGCGTCATTCAGGCAGCCAATCAGCACAGAGCCTCAGACTCCAGTCCTCGAGGGCTGGTGTCCCTGCAGGTTTTAGATATTTTCCTGCTTCATTGCACCATGATACAAGTGACTGTGTCATCAACAGAACTATCCAGACTTTGATGACAAGCTGGTGACGATGATTCATTAGAATCAGGTGTGTTAAAGCAGAGAAACATCTAAAACATGCAGGACACTGACCCTTCTGGGATTCACTTTGACACCTGTGGGTTAGAGAATGGGAAGATAAAGACATGGTTTAGAGGCTGGATTTCTCATTTATTTAGCAAAAACAATCAAAAGCTTGTTTTTAAGACATTCAAGGCCTGTTTAAAATAGGTAATAGATGCCATAATAGGTCCCCGTTAAGGTTTTTTTCCCACTAGGGGAGTTTTTACCTGCCATTGTTTATGTTATGTTTATGTAATAATTGCTCGGGGTTCATGTTCTGGATCTCTGGAAAGATCCTAGAGACAACTTTTGTTGTAATAGATGCTATATAAATAAAGTTGAATTGAATTGGTTTGCTAAACGAGAGCCTGTCATGCTGTGGATGTTACAGGGACACAGAGGAGGAGGTCAATACTTTGTCCGTCTTCCAAGGCAGAGACAGTGACAGCATGGACGGGAATGATGCCACGGTCTTCTCCCTCGCTGACATTGTCCAAAAGTAAAAGCATGCATACATCAGTCAGATTTAGTTTTTTCTCTTCTTACTTTTAACAAAACATTGTGATTCTGTGTTTGTGATTGGAGTGAGGAGGACGCAGAGGAGCTGAGGGCTCTGAAGGAAAGCATTGAAGGTTTGTTCAGAACAACGTTTACATTTTAAGCCTTCAGCATAGACCAGAAAAATCATGGTTGACTCATTCCCTTCTTTCTCTCTGTTCTAATCCAGGCTCTTCGCAGCCCAACTCCAAGAGACCGTTTATCGTGTCACGGTGGCGACAATTCTGGTTTGCCCCCGTCACCTCCTTCCTGGGCAATGTGCTGATGTACTTCCTCTTCCTGTGCCTGTTTGCCTATGTTCTGCTGGTGGACTTCAAGCCCCCGCCCCCCGACGGCCCCACCTCTCTGGAGTTTGTGCTGTACTTTTGGGTTTTCACCTTAGTCCTTGAGGAGATTCGGCAGGTTGGTTGTTGCTCGTGCACACGTGGTTTACTGACTGAAACAACCGTTTCCTAAAACCTATGATGCATATATTTGTTTTCCAACCTTCTCTACTGAACAAGCCAAGACTGCCAGCAGACTGGTCCCAGACCTGGGGCCTCATTTCTAAAAGAGTGCGTAGGATTCATACTAAAAGTGCACGTGTGCCCAAAAGCCGAAAATGGTGTGCGCCAAAAAAAATCCTGATTTATAAAACCGTGTGCACGCACATCTGCACGCAATGTTCTCTTTATAAATCACAGTCCAGCTGGGAGGTTGTGCAGGTGAATTTGCCTCATACCCCGCCCTCTACACGCCCACTTTTTACCAAGAATGGGCAATGGAAACTACTTTATGACTGTACTTACATATAAATGAGCCTGCTGAGCATGTGCAGCGGCTTCCTGCAGCCTGTTTCTGCTGTGCGTCAGGATGAATGAAACGTGTCGAGCCGGTGTTCTGCCGAGTTGTCCTACCTCAGCAGAAAATACTACCATACGATCCCTGTTTCTTTTATCTTCGTTTCTTTTTTTTCAAAGGCTTTTTCATGCAAATAGACGAATTAACAGCAGGAAGTCAGAATGTGTTTCCACATAGATCTATGTGTACGACGCTTCGGCGGAAGAAAAAAACCTGTCAAATCACGCTTCAACATACTGTAGATAAATGCAGGTAGGATGATTTGACAGATGAAAATACCCCGTCAGATCACGCTTCCACATACACATCAACATTTATCTATGTGGAAGCGTGATCTGACGGGGCTTTTTTTCTGGACTTTGTTGCTCTTCATGTCTTTGTAATGTGGCCAGAACGTAGTTTGGCATTGTCTTGCTGAATGAAGCATGGACATCTGTAGGACCAGATGAGGTCTTAAAGGCAGCGGATGCTTCTCTGAAGTCTCACTGTGTTTTTCTACGTTAATGCTGCCATGACGGAAGTGGAAATGAGCTTAGGACACTGATACAACCCCAGAACATAAACCATCAAAACATCTGCAATGTGGACTGGAAACATCTATCCCACTGCATGTAGACTTACTTTGCTTTAATTAACAAAAGATGACCCTGAATGGGAGCATTAGGAATTGAAGAAGCAGAAGCTCCCATACAGAGCCTTGTGGTACTCCTCAGTTAGTACAGTCCATGTTTCCATGGTGATGGGCCATCCCAGATGCCTCAGAATTCAGAGATGCCTCCTTTGGACAATGTGATTTTTTTTAACTTTTTTCTCAGTAAAGTGATTAGTGAATATACGTCTGTATTGTAGTGATGACACACGTTTCCATGGTAACCATTGTCCATGTGATTATATCAATTGTTCATAAATGATAGTTCTGAGGGATCAGAGATCATCTAAGATCTGCCTCCTTGTTCTTTACCAACTGAATTTCTTCCAGATTCCCGGAAATGTTTAATGACATTCTGCTCAGTAGACAAATGTGAAAATCCCTACCAATATTTCTCTGAGTAACTTTGGTTTTGGGAAGTGGAGATCTTCTCTCCACCATGGCTCCTTAAAGACTTTTTCAGGGCTACTGATTTGAAACCAATTGATCATAACAATGTCCTGTTGAAATCATCTGTTTGAAATAACATCATTATTTTTTTCATTCACTTACTTACAAGCTATAAATTCACCTAGCATCTTCATTTTTGGAACATGTGGTGGGCCTTTATGTCTATGTAAGCTTTTACATCCTTCTGGTATCACATTATTGTGAAGAGATGGTGTCTTTTAACAAATAACCTGAGAGTCATGTTTCTTTGCGATCTCCTTCCACCCTCCCTGTGTTCACAGACCTTCTTTGTGGGCAGTTTATTTTTGCTCCAGAGGATGAAAAACTACATCCAGGATATCTGGAACAAGTGTGACCTCACGGCCATTCTCCTCTTCATTTTGGCTCTGTGCTGCAGGTGAGTACACACCATATATATATATATATATTTATATATATATATATATATATATATATACATATATATATGAGCAGTACACACCCTATATGAGCAGTACACACCCGGTATGACATGGGAACATCGGCTCAACACTGTCTGCTTTTCTTCTCCAGAATGTTTCCCTCATCGTATAACTTTGGTCGAGCTGTGATGGCCATCGATTTTATGGTCTTTACTCTCCGTCTGATCCACATCTTTGCTGTCCACAAACAACTTGGGCCCAAGATCATCATTGTCGGCAAAATGGTAAAGACACAGAGCTCACAAGACAAGCAGATGCAAGAAAATGAAATGCAGTGTGACACAGAAGCGTCAGTCACTTAAGAATGTCAGAACATAATCATTTTTGCCTCACATCAGAGTTGATGCATTTGCGCATTTGACAAATTTTAACTACAAAAGAGAGCTGCGCTAAGCTGATCCTCCAGGAAAGTGGAGCCCCCTTGTGGTTACATGTGGGAGTTAACCCCAAATGCAAGCCCCAAACATGGTCAAACCTCCAGCATCATCCGTCGCTCATCCGTGGTTCCTGCCCTCAGGTGAAGGACGTCTTCTTCTTCCTCTTCTTCCTGGCCGTCTGGCTCATGGCCTACGGAGTGGCCAACCAGGCGCTGCTCTACTCCTACGACTCCCGTCCTAACTGGATCTTCCGCAGAGTCTTCTACAGACCGTACCTGCACATTTTTGGGCAAATCCCCATTCATGAGATGGACGGTGAGTATCCCCCCCCCCACCTCTCCAAAACCAGTGTACAGTCAGGTCAGCTTTAATCAGTAACTCAGACAACTGGACCCTGATATCAGGTTGTTTGAACATGTCTTCAATGTGGTCCCTCTAGTTGATAAAATGGAGAACATCAACTGCACGTACAACACTACGGAGATAGAGGCCGGGGCGGAACCGTGTCTGAACTCCTACGCTAACTGGCTGGTCGTCATCCTGCTGGTGATCTACCTGCTGTTCACCAACATCGTACTGGTCAACCTGCTCATCGCCATGTTCAGGTGCGCTGCTCTTCACCCTTACCTGCACCCAATACTCAAGTTGAGGGGGGATAAGGGGGTATGGCATCCCCCCCCAAAATAAAAATGGTCCAAATCATCCCCCCTGTAAAACTGCCACCCCCCCTTTCCATCCCTTAT
The DNA here is from genome assembly GCF_033807715.1 of Cololabis saira. Lineage (NCBI taxonomy): Eukaryota > Metazoa > Chordata > Actinopteri > Beloniformes > Belonidae > Cololabis > Cololabis saira. The sequence continues at coordinate 34,832,593 of NC_084607.1, read as the reverse complement.
GTCATTTCATCAATGAATGTGGTTTTACTGCTATTTCAACATTTAGAGTCATCACCAGAAAAATAACACCAGAAAAATAACTTATTTGACAATTTTCACCTGTTTCAAGTAAATTTTCACTTGAAATAAGTAGAAAAATCTGCCAGTGGAACAAGATTTATCTTCTTAATACAAGCAAAAAAATCTTGTTCCACTGGCAGATTTTTCTACTTATTTTAAGTGAAAATCTACTTGAAACAGGTGAAAATTGTTGTTTTTTCCAGTGATGAGTCTTGTTTTAAGTGTAATGAGATTTTTTTACTAAAATGAGACATTTTAACTAGAAATAAGACAAATATTCTTGTTAAGATTGTGAGTTTTTGCAGTGATCCATTTTACTTATCCTGTGAAGGACAGAGTCATATTGATAAGTTCAGAAAAGTGTTTTTTATTGTTGTGTTTTGATGTATTTGATGTAAGCCCAGTGGATATTTAAAGCTTACAGAAGGCTGCATTTAACTGCTGCTATGTCATTCCTGCAGTATTTCTGCAGGTGTTTTGGTCACTGCTATTATTTGTAATATATTATATTATTTGTAATCAGCACAAATTATCTGTCCCCATATGATAAAATCCACCATCCCCCCTGATTCTTTTTTACAACTCCAGTACTGCCTGCACCCCAGGTCTCGGTCGTGGAAGGACTTTTACCCTGTTGTGTTGTTTCCTCTGCAGCTACACCTTCTCTAAAGTCCAGGAGCACAGTGACACGTACTGGAAGTTCCAGCGGTACAACCTGATCGTGGAGTACCACTCCAGGCCCTGCCTGGCGCCGCCCTTCATCATCATCTCACACCTCAACCTCTTCATCAAGAGATACATCCGTCGCATTCCCTCTGTGAAGAGCCAGCACTTCGGTGAGTCTCCTGTAAAGCCCTTGTAGAGCAGGGATATTCAACTGGCGGCCCGCGGGCCACTTGCGGCCCGCCAGGAGCTTTTATGGCCCCTGGTCATATTTCATACCTAGTTATTAATGTTTTTAATATATATTAAATTGTTTTATATATCGTCGCATTTCATGTCACTTCCGGCCAGCGGCAGTGGAAGTAAGCGAAACTAACATGGTTTACATATCGCATTTTGTTAATTAATAAAAGTTTCAGATGCTTGGTAGCTTTTTCAGTTGGTTAATGATTCATTCAGTGTTTGTACATGTTAATCTCTGTTACAGATGTTTTTTACTAATTCAGATTTTTTGCCAGTGATAATGTTTGTCACATTATTTGTTATTAACCTCCGTTTATAGAGGACTTGTTTACTTCATTAGGCTTCTAGGAAACAATGCATGGTTTCAAAATGAACTTGCATTTAAAATAATATTTCTTTATCTGAATATTATATTTAACATTCACAATGACTAAATATGGAGACGATTAATACATAATTCATACATAAACTAGACAGATATATTCTCCTGCTCATTCCTGTGCACAAATGTATTACAGGACTGTCTCAGAAAATTAGAATATTGTGATAAAGTTCTTTATTTTCTGTAATGCAATTAAAAAAACAAAAATGTTATACATTCTGGATTCATTACAAATCAACTGAAATATTGCAAGCCTTTTATTATTTTAATATTGCTGATTATGGTTTACAGTTTAAGATTAAGATTTCCAGAATATTCTAATTTTTTGAGATAGGATATTTGAGTTTTCTTAAGCTGTAAGCCATGATCAGCAATATTAAAATAATAAAAGGCTTGCAATATTTCAGTTAATTTGTAATGAATCCAGAATGTATGACATTTTTTGTTTTTGTAATTGCATTACAGAAAATCACAATATTCAAATTTTCTGAGACAGTCCTGTATATATACAAAAATCTTCGTCTTTGAGTGCAAAATACATTTTGGAAACCCCCAAATTTTCCACCTGCGTGCTTTGTGAGGGAACGCAGTGCGGCCCCCTGCCTAATCTAGTTGATACCCCTGCTGTAGAGCCTCTCCAGTGATGTGGCATCATTTACCATGTTCTGTCTGCAGCTCTGGAGCTGCGCGGCAGGAAGGCCAGCCGGCTCAACACGTGGGAGGCCATCCAGAAGGAAAACCTGCTCTCAGCTCAGAACAAACGGCAGAGGGAAAGCGACAGTGAGCGACTCAAACGTACATCTGTGAAGTAAGTTGCCTCTGCTTTTCTGAAAAGGTCTATGATCTGTCAGCCCCACCGGCTGGAAAACAGAGAACTTAACACTCATTCTGTCGTTGCTGAACTGAAATAAACAACGACTCAAAAGCTGCTGGAAGTGGAAGGTGTGGCAGAGAGAAGTCATCATAAATCATCAGGGATGTTGCGTCTGGCGCCTGGCAACAGTGCCGAGGCCATATGGAGGTGGTTACGCGGGCAGAGAGTCTCACTTCAACACAACACTTTTCCATTACACAGACTACATTTACATGCAGTCAAAATTCAGGTTATTGCTAATATTCCGGTTACTGAAACATTCAAAATATTCCGTTTACATGGTAATTAATCATTTGTGATATCTGGATCAAACCAGCGACGTGTGGAGAACGTCATGACGCAATTACCGTCATTTCTGCTTCTTCTTCCTGTATCCAAATTCAAAACAAATGCTGCTTCGTGCAACTTTTCTCTCACCTTCTTGTAAATCTTCTATCCCGGTACTTTCTACCGTCTACAAATGCAGAAATGTTCATATCCTTCATTACATTTATGAAGTGATTAGTCTCCTCCTGGTCTTGTGTTTCTCCGTGTTTATAAGAACTTCCTGGACTCAAAAGACCAGGATTCCTTGTGAACAGAACATGCGCAGAAAACAAATTCCTGTTCCGTTTGATGGGGATATTCCGTTTGGCGTTTACATGACCCAATATTCAGGTTTTAAAAAGAGTAACCCAGGGCTCATATTTGGGTTTTTAAAAACCTGAATATGAGCAAATTCGGGTTATTCAAAGGGGTTATTGGTGTTTACATGGCCGTGCAAATTTGGGTTATTGCCAATATTCGGGTTTTAAAAGGGTTATTGATGCATGGAAACACAGTCACAATTTTTGACTGGCCCCGGTCTCAGTCCGGTTCAGTACCACCTCAATCAGTTTACACGCAGCAAAGAAATAGGATTTCTGATGGTATCAGATAAACATCCAGGAGACCCAATCACTTGTCTGAGTTTACATGCTGTTCAGAGAATCAGATAAATGTCCAGAGCATGGCTGACTCCGTGACGCTATGTGGCGCTGTAACCATGGTAACCATGCTAACCATTTCAACAAAGAGCCACTTCCGGTTGACGGTTGTTTTGTTTGGCGCCAATGTTACGCCTTCAATATATTTTCCCGCTTTATTTTGATCTGCTCCGGTTCCTGATGAAGATTCTGCCATCTCTTTCGCAATCTTTTTAAAGGTGTTTAAACAACTATTTAACACGCGCCGTCTCCTTTCACCTCCGGGTGAATGCCCCAGAGGAAATTCTCCAGCTGCTCAGACTACAATATCCGATGTTTGCTTGTAATAAGAAGATACATCTTGTTCCACTGGCAGATTTTTCTACTTATTTCAAGTGAAAATTTACTTGAAACAGGTGAAAATTGTCAAATAAGTTATTTTTCTGGTGTTATTTTTCTGGTGATGACTCTAAATGTTGAAATAGCAGTAAAACCACATTCATTGATGAAATGACATAAGGGATGGAAAGGGGGGATGGAAGTTTTACAGGGGGATGATTTGGACCATTTTTATTTCAGGGGGGGGATGCCATCCCCCCTCATACCTCCTCAACTCCAGTACTGCTTATACGATCAGAAAACCGATTGAAGTGCTGCATGTAAACGTACTGACTGTGGGTGGGGCCTTCATGGTAGGGCGGCCCGGGACACATCGCCCCGTCAAGCCCGCTCTGGATGTGGCTGTTGGCCACCGGGTCCAGAGCCGTGTGGGCCACCGGGCCCGGAGCCGCGTGGGCCACCGGGCCCAGAGCCGTGTGGGCCACCACGGAGCAGGTTTCCTTGCCATTGTTTACTGTCCCAAAGTTGTCAAGTAAATATGCTGGTTTGAAATGTAGCGGGTGTGAAGGAGCAGAACCGGGTAGAACCCCGGCCCAGTCGGTGAGAAGACAATCACCCAGGGGAAAACCCTCGAAACAGAGCAGAGAATAGTCTTATTTCTAGTTAAAATGTCTCATGTCTCAACAAATCTCATTACACTTAAAACAAGAGTCATTACCAGAAAAATAATTTGTTATCTGACAATTTTCACCGGTTTCAAGTAGATTTTCACTTAAAATAAGTAGAAAAATCTGCCAGTGGAACAAGATTTTTTTGTTTGTAATGAGAAGATAAATCTTGTCCCACTGGCAGATTTTTCTACTTATTTCAAGTGAAAATCTACTTGAAACAGGTGAAAATTGTCAAATAACAAGTTATTTTTCTGGTAATGAGTCTTGTTTTAAGTGTAATGAGATTTTTTGACAAAAAAATGAGACATTTTAACTAGAAACAAGACCAATATTCCTGGTAAGATTTTGAGTTTTTGCAGTGTAACGTGCACTGTGGCGCTGCTGTCTCTGCTGATGGCTGTTGTCGGGTCAGTGGGAAATCCCACTGCAGCACCAAAACTCAAACAGTCTCCCCAGGATTCAGACGGAAAGGGTCAGTCAGTAGCTTCAGTAGAGGATCCAGAACCAACCAGAACCAGAACTGCTGCTCCTAGGACAGCTCTGGACAGAAATACAGACGTGGAAAGGGAACAGCGACTTGAACCCCCGGAGGCCCGGTGGCTGTGTCTGTGAACATGATGGTTCTGTGTGACATGGAAGCTCTGAGACTGAGACGGTACCGGCGTTTCCTCCTGCAGGGTGGACAGCGTTCTGAAGCAGATGGGGGAGATCCGAGACCACGACCGACGCCTGCAGCTGCTGGAGACGCAGGTCAGAGTCCTACATGTGGCCATTTTTTTATTTGATTTATTCACACTCACACATGTGAATTGTTCTCCTGGAGAATCAAAAGCTTATGGTAGGAGCCAATGAACATAAATACAGTAGACAGGAATACATACATGCACTTGTACTTAAACGAGCTTGAGGCTCCTTTTAAGAAATGAGACTCTCTAGCGCCACCCTTCACCATGACGGCCGTTGGGGGTACTGCAGCCAACAGTGAAGCCGGCACGGGAGAACGGGGAGAACGTGCATGCAGCGTCATGTGACGTCACATCCACAGCCCAGCGCCGGAAATTCGGGCCCAGAATTGTAGCACATTTTGCAGCAACAGCCTGTTCAAGGCAAAGGAGAGATACACTAGAGGACTCATTCTTTTTGGTTTGGAACGCTTCATCTGACATTATTACTAGAAAACTTAAAACGTATACAATTTTTTTTCATAAATCCTGCCTCAATCCTGCCTCAAGCTCCTTTAATACACACAAAACAATACAACATGCACATTGTACTAGACTACCACTTACATACAACATATCACATTACAAACACTTAACATGAAACATATTGTGATCCCAAAGTGTACATTTATATATATGAGCTTAACAATTGTTTAATTAACTGGCGTTTAAATATGGATATGGACTGTGACTTTTTAAGGCTCATCATTCAACTCGTTCCAGATCTGTTTCCCCGACACACAACACTCAAACTTGTTCCCACAAGTTTACGTTTTTTCCCTATAATAAGGTGATTATGTCTAGTTTGATAGATTGGGATGAGTTGAGTTAATCTGGGATTCAAACCTTAGACCAACCTGATATATTGTACAAGCATTATAGAAGTAATTATATTATTTAAGTTGAAGAATACCATAGTGGACAAACAGATGGCGAGTAGGTGAATTAAATTCAGTCCAGGAGATAAATAAAAGAAAATGACCTGCAGGATTAATGGGTGGTACAAATTTATGTACACGATTGTAAGTGGGGAAAGGTATTTTCCCTGTGTGTGTGTGTGTGTGTGTGTGTGTGTGTGTGTGTGTGTGTGTGTGTGTGTGTGTGTGTGTGTGTGTGTGTGTGTGTGTGTGTGTGTGTGTGTGTGTGTGTGTGTGTGTGGTTTCCCTGCAGCTGTCTGCATCTGTCCACTCACCCGTCTCCCCCGTCTCCCCCCCAGCTGGAGTATTGCTGCAGCGCCCTCTCCTGGCTGACGGAGGCTCTGTCTCAGAGTGACGCCATCAAGACCGTCCGGCCCGCTCCGCTCATCAAAGGTACCGGTCGCTCCACGACCACGTCCAGGCCCGATCACTGATAACTGGGATGGGACGGCTGCAGCATCTCAAATCACTCTCTATTTTGGAGATCATAATGATCTTTTTTTTTCTTTTCTTCCAGATCTTTCTCCCCTGTCTCCAACCTGATTCAAGTCCAGGATCAACCTGGAAAAAGCACAAACAGAACATGTTTTCTGTTATTTCAGGGCACTGAGATCCTGCAACCCCACCTGGACCCAGAACATCATCTAACCCGGGTCTGCACCTGTAAATGTGATCAATAACAAGCCAGGGTTCTGGACTGAACACAACGTGTCTTGATATATTGAGATAATGAGTTAAAACTGCACACAAACACACTTCACTCAGGGCGACCGAGCAACAAAGCACTTTGTCTGCTGTTCTGACATTTCATTTGTTTTACTTTTATGTCAAATATGAAAAGAATTATATTTTTATCTCTGTTTCAGTAAGGCCAGCATCTACTTCTTTCCCTTTTAGTGCTTTTTTTTAAGCCTTTTTTTATTGTTAACCTCCACCAGAGGAAGTTGAGCATCAGACAGAAGTGTAACCCGTCAATGTTGCTCGACGAGCCGCGGTAACTTCTCTGCTGTAATAAAATAAAATGATGTTGCCGTCTCCAGCGTGCAGGCTGCATCCTTTAGGGCTTCACTAATCAATGTCTGTGCACAGCTGAAGTAACAGATGCTTTACTGGGAATCTGCTTGGAGCCACTCTCTCCCAGTTTGGGGGTCACCGCCTGCGTCTATAGCGGTGCGGCTATTTCAGGTTTGAGGGTGTGGACAGACTGATGGAAATGGATCTACAACCTGCAACCTCCTACTTGACCCCAGATGACGACTACACCTTTAATCACCTCAAGCTGCTTCAGTGGTTAAGGTGCTGATTTCCACACGCAGCAGAGCTGAAACAAACGGCGAGCCACACGTCAGCGACATTAGTACACCCGCCGTTTAATTGGTATGAAAGCAAGCTCATTGGAAATGACATTCTATCTCCTGCAGGGCAACAGAAATTACTCAGGACTCAGGACGTTTGCATGTATCATTCATTTATTTAAGAAACATTCAAATCAAATGTTTAAAAAAAAACATGTGGACAATCCTAAGTACCCCCTATGAGTGACCCTGTTTTTTGATAGAAAGAAATTATTAGCTCTTTTTTTTTGTATTATCTAAACAGTCCACAGACGGCCGGTGCTTGGAGTAGCTTTTCAGGGACTCCTTTTAAAGATTAATAAATGTCATGAATGTTTTAAACTTGTCAATAATCTTTCTCCCTGTAGAAAATTGAACTCCACATTGTTTAGAAATGGTTTTTTAACATTTTTCCAGATCCATGTGTGCCAACAAATTATTTTTCTACATCCATTGCTTACAGGACTGTCTCAGAAAATTAGAATATTGTGATAAAGTTCTTTATTTTCTGTAATGCAATTACAAAAACAAAAATGTCATACATTCTGGATTCATTACAAATCAACTGAAATATTGCAAGCCTTTTATTATTTTAATATTGCTGATCATGGCTTACAGCTTAAGAAAACTCAAATATCCTATCTCAAAAAATTACAATATTCTGGGAATCTTAATCTTAAACTAAACCATAATCAGCAATATTAAAAAATAAATAAAGGCTTGCAATATTTCAGTTGATTTGTAATTAATCCAGAATGTATGACATTTTTGTTTTTTTTATTACATTACAGAAAATAAAGAACTTTATCACAATATTCTAATTTCCTGAGACAGTCCTGTATGTCTTTACCTACTGGTATTGTGTTAACACACACCTGAATGCTGCAGACTAACAAACTGCCACAAACCTGCTTGTGTGAAGGTCTGCACGTCTGCGGATGATCGGGTCATTAAGGGCTGATGATTTTTGTACACTCTTATTCATTAAAGGATCTAAGATGGTACGATACAAATCTGCAGCAAATAACATCACAGTAATTGAAAAATAAAATAATCAAGACTTGGAAGGACCTGGTTGAAGTCCTGACTCAGACCCATTTCAAATTGAGAAAACTTTGCACATAAAGTAAATTACAAAATATATTCATCTGAGTGCAAGAGGTCAATCTTTTAGTCAGAAATGTTTATTCAGCTCTTCTCAATTTTAAGCAGAAGAAAAAACTCCAGAGCGAGAGACTGGCAGCCTGCAGGCCGGACAGAGACACAGTTCAGGAGACAGTCGGTTTGTTTCAGACTCTCATGCAGACGTGGAGAGTCCGTGAAAGCACAAGTCCATTCACAGAAGCTGCGGCGAGGTTCTGGACTTCAGCGTGCTAGAACCGCCAGGTTCTGAATGGGTTCAGCAGTGAGAGCTGCTGTACACACTGCAAAAACTCAAAATCTTAACAAGAATATTTCTCTTATTTCTAGTTAAAATGTCTCATTTTTAGTCAAAAAAATCTTATTACACTTAAAACAAGACTCATCACTGAAAAAAAAACAACAATTTTTCACCTGTTTCAAGTAGATTTTCACTTGAAATAAGTAGAAAAATCTGCCAGTAGAACAAGATTTTTTTGCTTGTAATGAGAAGATAAATCTTGTCCCACTGGCAGATTTTTCTACTTATTTCAAGTGAAAATTTACTTGAAACAGGTAAAAATTGTCAAATAACAAGTCAATTTTTTTGGTGATGACTCTTGTTTTAAGTGTAATGAGATTTTTTGACTAAAAATGAGACATTTTAACTAGAAATAAGACAAATATTCCTGGTAAGACTTTGAGTTTTTGCAGTGCAGGACCTGCAGCTGGAAAAGACCACCAACGTTTCCCCTCCTGCACTCGGGGAGACTGGTTTTTGCTTGTGGCCATGTTGTCGTGCACGTTCAGTTCAAACCATCATTTGTGTTCATTAATTAACGCTTTGAATTAATCCCACACACACACACACACACACACACACACACACACACACACATCCGAGTCCACACACACATGTGTATTAGGAAAAGCACACACACACACACCCCAGTGGCCTTGGGTAACTGTATCTTGGAAAGTGATTTCCCACTTTAGACGGCCCTTACATGGAAGCAGCTTGGGATGAATTTGGCAACTGCAATCAACTCCGAGAGGAAAATGAATCCTGCAGGAGAGTTTCAGATGTGCGTGATGAATGGGCCGACCGAGTGCACTTGCTTTCGTCCCTTTACCTAACAACCCCCTTTCCAACATCTCTTCTATTTTTCCTGTTTTCTTCTCACCCAGATCATTGACTTTTGTCTGCAGGGATTGTAGCACCCTATAATGTAATCATTTCCTATAATGTAATAATTTCCTGAAAATGTAATAAAATTTGCACTTAACTCAATCGAAAATGTAATAAAATCCAATAATATAATAATTTCACCAATAATGTAATAAAATATCCTGACTGATATTGTAATAACATTGTTACCAATAATCTAATACCTTATTACATTATTGGGAATTTATTACATGGTACTCAAAGTCTGCAATTTAACCCAATAGTCATTCTGGTGTTTCAAATCCAGCGTATTTAACATTCTTAGATTCTTAAAACACAAAATGTAGAACTCTGCACTGAAAATGAACATATATTATTCCAGAAAACATTACATTATCTGTCAAGTATTACATTATCAGTTTTGAAGAAAAAAAAGACCCACCTATAAATGTAATAAATTCCCAATAATATAATAAGGTATTAGATTATCTGTAAAAATGTTATTACAATATCAGTCAGGATATTTTATTACATTATTGGTGAAGTTATTACATTATTGGGTTTTATTACATTTTCGATGGAGTTAAGTGCAAATTTTATTACATTTTCAGGAAATGATTACATTATAGGGTGCTACATGGATCTCCATCGTTTCTTGCTCTAAGCATCCAGTTTAAGACAGGAAACAGGGTTTGCAGATGCTCGTGAGTCGTGAGGCCAAACTGATGAAAAGTGACACGTTTTCTCTCCAACAGCCTTCAGACAGAAGAGGTTGTCAACTAAACAAGTCTCATGGGTCAATGTGTGCAGGCTCATGGTCCAAACTGAGAGAAGAAATGTCGTTGGCATGTCTGAGCTCTTCTCCACTTTCAACCACTTTGCAGTCTTCCTCTCGATCTGATCTCCTCTCTCATTTTGTCCTTTGCTCGCTCCAACTCAGCTGTTTCTAATTGCTGCTGGTGTGTCACCGTCAGAAACTCCAGCGCAAACGTGTTCTGGGCCCTGTACTGTTGAAGCTCAGATCCAGCGCTAAATAAAGCCGTAAATCATGACTGATGCATGCGATGCCATAATTGCACCATACATATTCATGTATTCAAATCCTGTCTTTTTATCATGAATCATTCAACATGGACGGCCTTCTGCAAACAAGGATAGGACCAAATCGGCGGCCTATTTACACGCGTAACTTTGGAAACAAAAATGTAAAATCAATAACTGCAGCCACTTTTTTTTTCTTTATTTCTTTTTTTTTTAAAGCTAGTTTTTTTTATTATTATATTTATTCATTTCTGCGTGCAAATGATTTAAGAGGCAATTATTTGTCTTCTTTTACAAGTTTGCAAGTTAAAGGGCCAGTGGAAGATGTCGCAGGTATCGCAACAATGCAGAAAAGTATAGATAATAATTAGATAATACCCAGATAATATTTATTAATTTGAGTTTGGTCGAGCAGCCGCTTCGGATGTCCTGTCGCCATGAGGAGGTGAGAATTAAGTGAGGGTGGGGGATACGGCCCCGGCCCAGCAGTCGGAGCCAGGGAGGCTCACATTACACTGACTCTGACAGTGTGTGGTTTTAAATAGAGCAGTTTTCAACTCCTCCCTGAACAAATCCCTCTATTTTGGGGATAGCATGCAGGGGGAGGGAAAGATAAGTAGCTGGGCGACGGATCAGTGTCTATGCTTGGCCCACAAGACTGGTAACATATATGCTTTGGCTCATTCAGCACAATTAACATCCTGCATGCATGCAAACCTCAGTCAATACGTTTAGAAATGCATAAAAAATGCCCAGCTTATTGGGATAAATGATGAGCTACGTTTCCCAGGTTTATATGTCGAAATGTGCGTTAACTCTTATGACCTAATACACAACAAAATTACGATTTAGCTATTTGTAGCACTAAAATGTTTGTCCTGAGGGCAGCAAAAGGTCCTGGTGTCGTTAAAGCCAGATAGATTCATCCCTTGGGCCCATGGATGTGGAGATGGCAGGAATCCCATCAGATCATAGAGTGCGTCAGGCCTGGGGCTCGAGGAATCAGGCTGCATTTGAACTTTTGTGCAAATCACTCTCGGATTCTCTTTCTTCCTCCTTTTTATCTATTTATTTACTTTTCCTTTGTTTTTTTTGCTTTGGGGGTTTTTTTTTCAGTTTTTTATCTCCCCTTTTTCTCCATCTTTTTTTAAATTTATACTGTGTAGCTTTAATACTTAAATATTACTTAAAATAATTTTCATTTATTTGTCATTATTTTCATGAATTGTGAATTGTCTAATGTTCTGTTCTTGAATCAAAAAAAAAACATCCTAGGAGGTAGACTGTATATCTTTTCTTTATTCCTGTTCTACTGTGCCTTACCCCCCTAATAAAAATATTAAAACAAAATCACGCTCGGATGTTCAGGAACAACAGCGAAGCTGACTGTAGGGTGATGGGCAGTGTTGTGCTAGTTACTGAAAAATAGTAACTAGTTACCGTTACTTCATTAAAAAGTAACTCAGTTAGTAACTCAGTTACTTAGACCAAAAAGTAATGAGTTACTATGAAAAGTAACTTTTAAAAAAAATGTTAAATGCTCCCATTAATGCCCCTCTAACCTTCATTTCAGCATGGTACAGTATGGAGAATAATACAAACTGTTGATCAACTTGACAGTTTCAATTCATTTGCATTCACATCACTGAAATCTGCTAAGCATTATGGTCTGTACGAACAAATCTGACACAAAACACAAAGCTATTTTTAAATGGCAATTTATTTACAGTAAGTCAGCCAACAAACGCAGGATTTTCTAAAACATCATAGCCTAACAAAAGCCTTTTTTTCTTTATAAATGACCTCTGAAATAAATAACACAAAACTGTTAACAAGCTGAATATAGGCTATTATTCAGAATAAAAGTGCGAAAGTACTGGACTACATGTCGGTGGTCGACATGTAGTCCAATACATGTCTTCTTTAGCTCATTTTCCATCTTTGTATTTCGAAAAGGTTTTCCGTCCCATTTGCCGCCTGGGCATGCTATCATGCTAATTAGCATGCTATCATGCTATCTAGCTGCCTGAAAGCGGGTGACTCCACTGTAGAAATAGGCAGCATGTTTTCTACCACACACCGTGCAATTGTTTTGTCCAGTTGGACCTGCTTACAGACGTCCCTCGGTTAAACTCCACAGAAATGTTTTTGTCATTGTGCTGCTCGACAAAACTGAAATAATAACAATATCTCCACGTTGCGAAACTCTCCTTGTTCTCTTGGTTCGCCATGAGCGGTCATGTTTCTGAATGCACACACACTCGCCCATTACGTTTCCTCCGGTCTCCGCGTGTGTGTGCGTTACTGAATTTAAAAATTAATGCGTTAGAGTATTAGTTACCGCCAAAACTAACGGCGTTACTGTAACACCTGACTAAATAACGCGTTAGTCCCAACACTGTTGATGGGTAATGAGGGCTGCATGTTGTAAACAGTAACGTCAGAGTTGGTCTAGGAACCAACCCGTGAAGAGTTTTGGTTGTTTTGTGTTTTGCGCCGTTCACATTCAAACACATCTGTGCAACGCTACATGGTTGTAAAGGACACATGACGACACATTAGGACAGCCAAGAAGCCAGGATTTATCTTTACAACATCGACAGGATGTGGTTTTTCATTGTCTCTATTGTCAAGATGTGGTCTTTATGGCAGCACATGTTGACAGCGTGGTTTAGCGACACTGCTGCACAATTGCAACCCCACACATTTTGCACATATTTGCATACAAAAGTGATTAAAATGGCCAAATCAACCGTTAACTTTGGATGCTTCCTGCAAAGACTTTCCAGGAAAAATCCTCAAAGAATGGACAGAACATTCACAGCTAGAGTTTACAGTTTAGTTTTAGAAGCACTTTAGGAGTTTACCCAAAACCAAGAGATCATGTGAGAAATAAGGAGTAAGCTGCACGGTTTACAGACCTTTTTCTTCATGCCACCGTCTCCCCTTTTCACGGAAGCGTAGAACTGCCACCATCTTTAAGAGAAAATTAAAGCCATATAACGTTATAATGTGAAATGTTAATGTTCTCACAATATATTTTTTTATATTTGTATAATATGTTATCACTTTATTACAATATATCTTTCATATTTGAATAATATATCCTTACGTTATGACAATTTACATATTTACCACGTTACACCAAAAAAGAATACATTCTTACAATATTATATTTACATTGTAAGAACGTGAAAAGGTTGTCGTTATGACTTGATAAACATATATACTGTAATAACCTGATATCATATTGTTCAGAAATGAAAAACAGTATTGTAATTATGTGATAACATATTGAACAAACTTGAAAAAGATATTGTTTATACAATATATTTTCACGTTTCATCGTGATGGTGTACGCTTCTGTACCTTTCTGCTTAAATACATATATAACAGATTAATGTTGTCAAATAAAATGTGTCTTTTAGTAACTAGGCAAGGCACCTTTATTTTTACAGCACATGCATGTACAAGAAAATTCAAAGTGCTTTACATAAAACAATAATAAGTGCATGGAAAAGCAAGAATGGAGAAGCAGAACAAAAACATAAAGATAGATGGACAAGTTAAAAAAGAAGAGGAAATACAAGAAATCAAAATTACAGTGCATTGTGGGAGATTACTGAAATACAGCAGTAAATAAAAATGCATTCTGGTAGTTTTTTCCACAGGTGAGAAGCATAAAAGCTGAAAGCTGCCTTACCGTTTTGGATTTAACTCTGAGTGCAGAAAGTAGGCGTGGCCCTGACGAACCGAGGGTTCTGATTGGTTCATCATGGACCAGATCAGAGATGTGTTTTGGTTCGAGTTCTGGGACAGACAGGAAGCTGGTTTAAAGATCTAAGACCTGGAGGCATTTGGTGCATCCACTCATTCATTTGATCAATGCATTTGATCAGCGTTTGAACTGGATTATAGTCTCCTGGTGAGATGGTTGTATAGATTTGTGTGTCATCTGCATAGTTATGGTAACATTTTCTTTAACTTTTTTCATAATTTGAGCGAATGGGAACAACAGAACTGATCCTGAAGAACTCCACATGTTATTTTTTGTTAGCTCTGATTTGTAGTTACCTAAAGACACAAAATAGTCCCTGTTTTTTAAATAGGACCACAAAGTCAGCAGGAGAGACCACGTCTCTCCAGTGTTAGCGTCGCTCCATTGGCTACCTGTAAAATTCAGAATCCAATTTAAAATGTTATTACTTGCATATAAAGCCCAAAACGGCTTTGCTCTGCATTATTTGCAGGACCTGATAGTGCCTTATGTTCCTGGCAGAGCTCTCCGTTCTCGGAGTGCAGGTTTACTCGTAGTTCCTAGAGTATCCAAATGTAGATTTGGAGGGCGGGCGTTCTGCTATCAGGAACCGTTACTATGGAACCAACTTCCAATCTGGGGTAAGGAGGCTGACACCACCTCCACCTTTAAACCTAAACTTAAAACCTTTCTGTTTAGTAAAGCCTAATGTAATAATTGCCCGGGGGTTTATGTTCAAGTTCTGGGTCTCTGGAAAGCATCTAGAGACAACATCTGTTGTATTGGACGCTATATAAATAAAATTGAATTGAATTGAATTGAAGTCCCACGCAGTTTTTCAAATGGTCAAGCAAGTAAGCAACCCAGTAAGACCAAGCAAACCTCTCCTCATGCGTCATCTGTTCTGAGACCCTCTAAATTCTTTACCTACAGCCTCAAACCGCAGCCCAAGACTCATTCGTGTAGGAGCCAAGGAGGAATGACGTAATAAACACGTGACGTCTGTACTTCGTGTTCTTGTGTCCTCATGAAACGTCATCAGTCGCAGCCAAAGTTCTGTTCCAAGCAACAGTCTACATCTAGACCAGTTTGGTCAAAATCCCCGTATTGTTCCGATGCCCATCTTTTCAAGGATGCATTCAGAAGAGACTTTTGTAAACCTGAGACCTGATTATCCCAGGATGCATTTGGCATCAAGCAGAAGTAATGAAGAAGGAGAAAAGAGTTAAAAAAATTACGTCTAACTTTCTACTTATGCAACGGAATGTACATTTCATATTTGTTTTTATACAAAATACAAAAATATAGCTAATTTACCTTCAATCTTGCAGTCAAACTATGAAGATAGAGCTGTATGAAAAGTTTTTTTTGGGGGGGGGGGTTACACAACAGCTCAAATAGAAGAGCACAAAACCCTTAAAAAAACACGTCATATGAAGTAACAGCTTTGTCAGGGGCATGCATGGTTTCTTCTGAATCATATTGAAGCTCAGTCTTTATTCTATGTTCAATAAAAACTGTGGAGGCTTTTGAACATGTGTTATCCTGCTGGCTGATCTGTGATGTCATCAAGTACAATGATGTTTTACCTCCAGAAAGACCAAACTGTTGATGTCCCAAAATGGAGCACTCTTAACCAATCAGTGGAAATGGAGGTAAAAGAAAACAAATATATTCATCCATCCACACTTCCTTCACCTGAATAAGGTGATTATAATAGTACTTTTCAATTATAATATCTATTATCATACCAAATTTTTGTCTTTACGGTATAACGCAACATTTCCTTTATGCTGCTGGGCCTGACGGGAACTAACCATGCTCTCCCTCATATTCTGCTTATCTTTGCCTGCCCTGCAGCACGGCTCCTTAAAGTAAAACTTTAACATTTGATGACAAAGGGAAAGTGACTTTCCTTAACATGCTCCTTATACCCCCTCCAACTATGCCCCTTTTCTCCTGGTAACCTAACTTATGGATAGTGCACGCCTTCCCACCAGCATTTGCCCCTGTCAGTCAGCCCAATTGCCCCCCTCCTTCTCAGCTTACCCCATAGGTCGGTGCCACTCTTTTTCCGTCGCTCTCACATTAGTCCTGTCTGTGCTTTCAGCATTGACTGGTTACTACCAACTCGCCTCTCAGCTTGTTACCACAGCCTTCCCTGATCGTAAAAAGTGCTGCTCTGGACTATTAGACGCCCCGTCTTGAAGTGGCCCGAGACTCAAGGCCACGGGACAAGCAGCTTCTCTGAGGATAATTCTTTCAAGGACTTGGGGAGCAAGTATCTAGATCTCATCTTGGAATATCTCCTGCAACACAGGACTTGACTATCGGATGCTGGCCGTTCCCTCGTAGTGGTCTGTCTGAGCACCTCGTTCCTCTGAGTGGGTTCCGCATTGTTGAGGTGTGCGAGTGCATTGGGGGTATAGCAGCTGAGAGCTGCCGTTCTGGACTCCTGCAGTGATTCCAGGTGATTTTCCCTGATCAGTTGGCTGAGTTTAGGCTGCAAACATGGCGTCGTTGAGAAGTTTGATCCTGGCAGTGCTGCTGGCTCTGCTGTGCTCCTTCCACACCCCGCTGGCGCCCGCCGCCAAGGCCCAGGACCTGCCCTTCCGCCACGAGGACGGCCTGATGGCCGATCACCACCATGACCATGACGATGATGATGACGACGACGACGATGATGATGATAGTGATGAAGATGATGACCATGACGATGATGATGACGACGATGATGATGATGATAGTGATGAAGATGATGATGATGATGATGACGACGACGACGACGACGATGATGATGACGACGATGATGATGATGATAGTGATGAAGATGATGACGATGACGACGATGATGATGATGACGATGATGATGACGATGATGATGATGACGATGACGACGATGATGATGATAGTGATGAAGATGATGACCATGACGATGATGATGACGACGATGATGATGATGATAGTGATGAAGATGATGATGATGACGACGACGATGATGACGATGATGATGATGACGACGATGATGACGACGACGATGATGATCACGAAGGTCAGTCACTTTAGATGCTCTTGCTCACATCCCATAATCGGCCCTACGTGCTTATGCATCTGCAGCACATCAGCCATCACTGACCTTTGAGTTTCCATGACCATCCACAGTTTTTTGGCTCTTTATTCGGCTCCTCACACTCTTCAGGAGTTCAAGGGTCAGTCATGGCTGATCAGATAGATGGCAGGGCAGTGTGCCAAAGGGGAGGAGCTAATCCTACTGTTAGCCACCCCCCCTTTCATTAGCATTCCTACAACCTTGTCATCTCTTTATCGATGTCTCAGAGCCCATTGGTAGTCACAGTCCCTCCTCCACTCCTTTCAGCTGTCTGTTTCCCTGTCTGTCTCTGACACTCTGCTCTTCTCCCTGCTTAACTAGAGTTATGAGCACTCTGGGGAAATTGAACTGGCCCATCTGAAGTCCAACTGTCCGAAGTCCTTCGTACAGTGCACTAAATATGAACTTGGGGACTGCAGAAGCATTGATTTGAGAGAGAGAAAGAACCAAAAACCAATCTCACGCAAGCCAAGCCTGACTTGGAATTCAGTCACTGGGGTCACACTAGTCTGAGATCTTTTGATTTGTGTTTCGTTTGAAAATACAGTTCCTCCACTAGGATCTGCCTTTCTTATTTGTTCTGGATCAGACTGACATGAATTTGTGTCTTCATGTGAACCCGCAGAGAAAGAAAGAGAGACAGTGATATTGGGAGTGAATTGGGGGATGGGAGGGAGGTGGAGAAACAGACAGAGGGAGTCTAGAGCGTGAGGGGAGGTGCAGGAGGGCCACCGCCGAAATTCACTCATTTGAAAAGCTTTAATTACCATCAGATTTGAGGTTTCTCTCTTTCTCCATATCTCTCGATCTCTTTCTTTCTCTGTGGGGCATTTCTGCCCCTGACTGCTGAGGGGGCGTGTAACGTACTGAAGTGATTTTTCAGCTGTGGTGTGTGTACTTGTAAGACTGCTCAACACCCAACACGCTAGCTCTTAACCATGTATCTATAAACGCTGTATTATCATACCTCATTTCATTTTCTAAAAGGCTGATGTTCTTAAATATTAGATTATAATGGCTGTTAATGACATTTCTGTAACTTTAATTCATAAGGAACATTTTTTCTGAACTATTTGCTTGAACCCCTTGCCATTCAGTGTTTATTTGACACTGATTTAAATTATTACATATATTTAGCTTCTTTGTTAAACTCAGTTTTATCTTATTTGTTATGAAATGTTACCTCAGTGGATTTGCTGATGATTTTTCAACGCTTCAGGGAAAGAGTGTTTGGGAAAAGAGAGAAATGTCTCTTTTTTTTTTTTAATCAACCTGTCAAGAGATGAGATGGTTGTCTGCTTTTTCTCTTGTCTGACAAAACTGGGATTTGTGAACAATCGTGTGGAAACTATGACTGTCCATGTATCTTTAACCTTACTTTCATTCATTAAATAAATCAAATGATCACAAACTGCTTAAATGCAAATCTGTTACGGCCGGCAGAGGCGTTGAGTTAGGACTGCATGCAGAGCATGAGCTGAGCCATGTGCACATGTGCTTGGTCATGTGACCTGTGTGAGGACCCGGGCTGCAGACGCCGGACGCCTGGACCAGTGAGTATCCGTTTTATTCAAGAGTCTTGATTAATGCAATGTAAATGTTAGCCTTTAAAAACAGCCATATATAGAAAGAATTTATATAAAGAACTAAGTCGACTTGTGAAAATACCAGTGAAACTATTGAAACTCGTTTATTTTCTCTAAAATAAGAAGCTTACATCTTATTTTGTCAGTTATTTGTTGTTTTGGTAAAGTATATTGGCGATGATGAGACGGTGAAGATATTATCATTAATTGAATTAAGTAATTGAATGCACTAACGTAAAACTTCTCAAATTATGAGGTAAATGTGTATTTACCCCTTTAACGCTACTTTTCCTGTTACTTTACCAATATATATATATATATATATATATATATATATAGATAGATAGATAGATAGGGGCCGTTTTTGAAAAAAAAAAAAGATTTTTTTTTTTTTTCGTTTTTTTTTTCCTTTTTTCCCTTATAAATATAAACAGTCACGTTCCATTACAGACCTAAATGTGTACTAGTCTGTGCATATCAATAAATATATGTGCAATGATGCGCGTGTCTGTTGTTCAATACAACTGATCAGACCAAGCGCAGACACAAGCTGCTCTGATCCAGACGGGTGGAGTTGGAACAAACTGTCAATGTCGAGAGAACGAGACAGATTCAGGAAATTTCCATCAGGGGATGAAAAAAGAAAAAAAACTAAAGAAAATGGAAGAGTTTAATGCCTCTCTGAAAGGCTCGTTTGATAAATTTGTTAGAAAAATCACCAATCCGACCGGGTCTCAAGCAGCCGTGGGGCCCCGCGTCGAGGCAAGCCAAATGATGAGGCAGGGGAAGGTATCCAGTATTTTGCTAATTGGAGAGTTAAAATTGCGCATATAGACACCCGATCCGACCCGAAAAACCCCCAAAAAATGTTGGGTTTTTGGGTTTTTCGAAAAACCCAAAAATTTCGAGGGCCCCCCCCGGCCATTTCACACAGGGCCTCGCAAATCTCCCAGACGGCTCTGCATACATGGACATAATACACAGGTATATAAAAGAAAAGAAGGCAGAGAGAACAAACGTTAAATTACATAATCACAGTTTATTTTCTTGCCCTAGAGCATATTTGTTTGCTTTCATTACCACGAACGCAGGTTTCCTGCAACAACCTACTGTAGGTAAAAAAACGCACAAAGATCCTCTGATTTCCTTCAGGTCAGGGCTTTGGTCAGGGCTTTGGTCAGGGCTTTGGTCAGGGCTTTGGTCAGGGCTTTGGTCAGGGCTCTCTCCGCCCCAAAGTTCCAGTCAAGATCATTTCAATAAACACTATTAGAGCCACAAAATGAAAAAAAAAAAACAACAAGCAGACCGTATGGTGCACACACATATAAGCGCTCCAGATTCCAGTCTGTATCCCATAGCAGATTTATTTGGGATTGTCACCATAAATCCCAGTGGTTTGAGTCTTTCTGAGTTTCCATTTTCTGTCCGTATGTGCATGGGTTTCTCAAGGCCCTAAAGTTTCCTCCCATAAGCCAAAAAAACATGCATGTCAAGCTAATCAGTGATGAGTGTGTGTGGTTGTTAGTGTGTGTGTGAGCTGGAGATCTGTCCAGAATCTGGGACAGAGTCCGGCAGCCTCCCAGACTATGAAGCAGGTGTAGCTTGTGTATAGGAATATATCTCCACCTACGTATATAGAAACAGTCATCAGCTACACCTGGCATACACATACACTACCAGTCAAAAGTTTCAATGCCCTTTCCCAATAAAATGAATGGGAAAGTGTGTTGAAACCCTGGACTGGCCGTGTGCACGATGGTGCTCCGGCTGGAACGAAGGCGACTCAGAGCACAGCAGTGGTTCACCGGATTCACCGGATTCACCGGAGACCTCGGACCCAGTGACAAACAAATGGCTATAAACAAAACCAGACACTATACTCTGACTATAGAGAGAACAAAAAACACTCCAAGAGGAGGGAAAAATAACTAAAGAAACAAAACGCTCCATATGGAGGAAAAAACCTGCCTATATAAAATAATTTGGCTACAAACACTAATCACTCTTAAAGAGGAAAAAAACAAGAACTATGAATCTAAGCTAGGATATAAGTTAAATAAAAAAATATACACTGCAAAAACTCAAAATATTACCAGGAATATTTGTCTTATTTCTAGTTAAAATGTCTCATTTTAGTCAAAAAATCTCATTACACTTAAAACAAGAGTCATTACCAGAAAAATAACTTGTTATTTGACAATTTTCACCTGTTTCAAGTAAATTTTCACTTGAAATAAGTAGAAAAAAATCTGCCAGTGGGACAAGATTTATCTTCTCATTACAAACAAAAAAATCTTGATGAAAGATCTAAAGCGTCTAGAGACAACTCTGTTGTATTAGACGCTATATAAATAAAATTGAATTGAATTGAATTGAATTGAACATTGTTGTTTTTTTCCAGTGATGAGTCTTGTTTTAAGTGTAATGAGATTTTTTTTTACTAAAACTGAGACATTTTAACTAGAAATAAGACAAATATTCTTGTTAAGATTTTTGAGTTTTTGCAGTGTATCATTCTTTAACAAGGAATAAACAGAGGGCTATGAATCTAAGCTATGATAAGAATTAACAAAAAAAAAAAAAAATGTTTTAATGAAAAAAATCAGTCTTTGACAAGGAAATAAAGGGCTATGAGTCTAAGCTATGGTAGAAAATTTACAAACCAAAAAAATCACTTGTCACAAGGAACAAACGGCTTACTATGGCGCTTACTATGGCGCTTACTATAGCGATTACTATGGCGCTTACTATAGCGATTACTATGGCGCTTACTATAGCGATTACTATGGCGCTTACTATAGCGATTACTATGGCGCTTACTATGGCGATTACTACGGCTGTGGACATGGACCAAGGCTCTGGTGCAGGACAAGGACGAAGACACTCTGGCACAAGACAAGGGGAACACAGACTATTTAAACTCATGGAGGGAAATAGGAGACAGGTGGAAACACTTAGGACCATAGACATATATAAAGGCTAGATGACTCACGGCGGAGTCTCCAGCGTTGTTCACCCGCGGCCATCTTGCCACAGGAGACTCTCTGGTGCGCATGCGTGCGCTATAGTTGCTGTTGGAGGGTGAGTGGTCTGTACAGACAAAAATACTCATAACTTGCTGAAATCTTGACGGATTTACAAACGGATTGGTTCATCATAAACGTCATTAACGTGGGTATGATTCGGGATGCTTGGACATGTTGAAATTGTATCTCTTCGTTGCGAAAAACGACCTAATTATGCAGCATATACAATAGTTGTGTATCACCACTAACTAACGTTGCCTGCCCAAGTTATCAAGGGTGACCACCAGTACTCAAGTTGTAAAAAATAAAATCAGGGGGGATGGTGGATTTTATCATATGGGGACAGATAATTTGTGCTGATTACAAATAATATAATAAATTACAAATAATAGCACTGACCAAAACAGCTGCAGAAATACTGCAGGAATGACATAGCAGCAGTTAAATGCAGCCTTCTGTAAGCTTTAAATATCCACTGGGCTTACATCAAATACATCAAAACACAACAATAAAAAACACTTTTCTGAACTTATCAATATGACTCTGTCCTTCACAGGATAAGTACAATGGATCACTGCAAAAACTCACAATCTTAACAAGAATATTTGTCTTATTTCTAGTTAAAATGTCTCATTTTAGTAAAAAAATCTCATTACACTTAATAGATAGAGGTGTATATATATATATATATATATATATATATATATATATATATATATATATATACATATGTAATGTCATGACGTATGATGGTGTATGATATTATATCCAATAAATACATCATAATGTAATAATATATTAATATGTTATGTCATATGAATACATGTTATATGGTAATAATATGTATATATATATATATATATATATATATATATATATATATATATATATATATATATATATATATATATACATATATGTTATATGGTAATAATATATATATGTTATAATGTAATTATAAATATTACTAAGAATACTATAGAAATATTGATTAAAATTTATGAAAACCATGTCATGGCTATCTGTTTCTGGTTATTTTCATATAAAAGTACGTTTTTCAATGTTTATAATTATTCACAAGTATGCAGTGTCATAACTACATCTCTGACGTTCATGACAAACCAAACTGTTTGAAAATCTGTTGAGAATTGAGCAAGTTAAGGTTGTTTAAGCAGTACATGCTCCATTGAACACAATGTTATTCTGAGCGAGCTCTCCTGTGGCAAGATGGCCGCCGTGTAACGACGTCGCTCTCCATTGGCAGCAGCGCGGACGAGTCATCTAGCCTTTATATATGTCTATGCTTAGGACAACCAGACTGAGCCACATGAGGAAGGGCAAGAGACCTGAAACGAGAGGAGAATTACTTTTCAAAATAAAACAGGAAATGACAGGACAAAACCAACCCAAGACAAGACAACCTCACCCCGGTGTGACAGGGTGCATTTATGCTTTCATGATAGAAGTGCTGTGGTGTCTATGAGAAACACATTGCAGAGCCCGGCTAACGTTAATACGCTACTAGGTGCGTGTAAGATGATTTATTCTTAACTGGGTTACGTGTTGCCCAGCAGTCCAACCTCTACCCATCAGCCCAAAGCCAGAGTCAGCTGCAAACTCTTGGAAAGTGACCTTCAACCGGGGGGTTGTTGGTTTAACCCCCAGCCCTGCTAATGTTTTGAAGCTTTCTTAGTCCAGCGCTGGCATAGCCCCCCAGCAGGTTTGTAGAGACAAAGTACCACATACTGGATCCAGTGAATGCATGTGTGTGAATGGGTCGCAGACATAGGATGGATGTTGTGACAGAATCGTAGTAATAAATGTCATCATACGTCCAAAGAAGAGTGGTTTGATGACCGTCACACATCCTACGACTCTGTCTGTATTAATGTGACCCAGTACAATTACTTGAGAACTTTTAACTTTTTTCACAGTTTATCTGTTTACCCTCAGCGCATGTTAATGACACATTCCTGCATCCACCCTCATCGGGCTGTAGCCTACAACTCAAGAACATCGTACCATTTCCACATACCGTTCTTGACGTCGTGTCCGGGACTTAGCTCATCCAAATCTAAATCATCTGAGACAACTGCAAGCGTTGGGCAGTGTAGAGGCTTTGTAGAAGGTTGAGATGGTGGTGTAGAAGCTCAGAACAATCAAAGTTCCTCCTCTGGGCCCATCATGCACAGTAAACACAGCCACAAGTACTAAACCTTAGCATCCTAAACCTTTCCCTGTTTAAACCTACTTTAAGTTCTGAATACTAATCCCCATCAGGTCTATTTGACTTCATCCCTTTCAAAGAAATCAACCATCCATCGTCAGTCCTCCAGACAATCTAACCAGTTACCCTCCACGTTTCTGGGCTGTGTGAGAAAAGCGGAGTCCCGGACAGGACCCCAAAAACTCCAGCAATGTGGCTAATTCCAGCGCTGTACTGCTGGGACTCACCATGTCCTCCTTTTTTTTATTTTGTCTCATTGGCCCACTTCATTTAATAATAGCTGTAGCTAATAGCAACTAACACTTCATGCTGACGTGATCTGAATGCTGCAATTAACATTTTGCTGCACGTTTAGATCAGTATTTATGTGTTTTAGTTTGGAGTCAAACATTTACTTCTGTTTTATGAAGATCACCATGATGAAGCTGCTTACCACCAAGGCTCTCTGTGCGCTTTCTGTGAATTCTGTGAGGTACGTCTAAAACCTGATTTGTGAAATTAAATATTGTCAAAGCGTTGGAAAGTTTACTTCCTTAAAAAATCATGTAAGAAAGGCAAAATAATGTCAGCATCATGATGTGTGTGTTTTGTTGCAGCACTGCGACAGCTGCGACAAGTGTCCTTGTGAGGAGGGAGACAAGTCCAAACACTGCGACGACTGCAAGGTGAGGAAACGCCCGTCAGCTGTGCTAAGTCCGCGCTGCCCTCAAACGTCACAGCCAAGGAGGATCTGAATGTTTACTGTGGTGACAACAGCTGTTCCTCTGAGTCTCCAGCCTTTTCACTTCAGACTGAAATATTTGCACAATTGTCAGGTGGATTGCCTGAAAATTCGAGGAAAACAACGCTGTAGACGTCCCTTCGGGCTGAACTTTAATAACTCTTGTGTTGTTCAGACCTTTTATGTAACACTGTCAGCAGGCCAAAATATCTTATAAATACGTTTGAATGAATTGGAAATGTTGCGAGTAGCTCGTTTCAGTCAGCCCCAGCTCCTCAACATGTCTGCTCCCACTGGCACTCGGCCTTTTAAATTCAGGTGCTAGAGATGACCTGCATCCACTGACGGAATAAAGACAACTGCACTAACTAAGTTAATAGATAATGATGTCACCGTCTCTGAAGAGTCTTTTGTAGCTGTTTTGGGGACGTCTACACCAAGGAGGGTTGGCAGAAGGAGACTCCGCCCAACCCGGCTGTCCCAAACGGTCAATGGGCCCGATTTACTAAGATCCTAAATAAAGAGTACTAAATTGCGTCTGCACTGAAAAAGTTTGCGCGTGCTGTTTGCGTGTGGTTTGCGGGTGATCAACTAAGATTGCGTGCGCAATTGATAACAGGTGCAAACAGCAGTATTTAAATGAGGTGTTGCGCGTCTTAAGGTTTGCGAGCGCAGATCTGCGCCATGGAGAGTCTGGATGGAATGCACAGTCACAAGTCACAAGTCACAAGTCACAAGCGCAAAATGAAATTTGACGAGTTGGAGTTAGAGATATTAGTGGAAGAGCCAAATAAACACATTCATGAACTACAGCAAAGAAATTTAAACATTACCAAAAGAAACGCAATATCGGAGAAAACCTGCGATAATAAATGCAGTTGGTAACACAAAAAACGGAAAAACGTCTGGTTTTTCATATTTCAATTTTAGGCACAGATCAAAAATACGAAATAGAAAAACGGGCCACAGGACTGAATTTGATTTTAATATTGAATTGGTCGGGTTTGCGTGACCCGGCGGTGCTCGGCATGATCTGAGGAGAAAAAGACAATCAGACACAGAGCTGGAGAGCGCTTTGATTCAATCTATTTATGAGTTAAGT
Organism: Cololabis saira; assembly: GCF_033807715.1. Lineage (NCBI taxonomy): Eukaryota > Metazoa > Chordata > Actinopteri > Beloniformes > Belonidae > Cololabis > Cololabis saira. The sequence continues at coordinate 34,806,588 of NC_084607.1, read as the reverse complement.
TTTTATTCAGATGTCCACAGTATATTGCAAATATTATATATTATATAGCAAACACTGACAGTAAATGTGTGACAGACGGGACCATCATATGGCCGTCGATTTAACGCAGAAGCATAATTCAGGCGAAGCTGCAGTCTCTGTGCTGATCCTGACACAGCGGGTCGGAGCGGATTTGGTCATGATGTTTAACCAGTGTTTCGTGATTAATAAGCACGGGTTTTAATTAAATGTAATTTACGAAGGATGATTTCACGTTCAATAAGATAAGTAATCAATAAAATACAAAGTTTTGGCACAAAGGCTTGGCCTGCTTGTGGGCGAGTGGAGGGGGGCACATTAAAAGAAGGTGGCAAGATATAAGGCGGAGAACTAAAGAAAAAGTGGCCTTTAATAAAACTTGTGCAACCATTTTTAAAATAGCATGCAGCAGAATAAAGACTCTCTCTCTGCGTATTCTTTGATTTTGGATGTCGCCTCCTTGCCACAATAACAGCAGCAGCAGATTAGCACCTTCCTTTCAAACGTATTAAATACAGACGCAATCACAATACGCGCAACTACTTCCAGGCTTGGTAAATCTCATTGCGCGTGGTAAATGGACATATTTGCATCTTCCCCTCCCAGTATTTAGGATTTCTGCCGGGTACGCCCCATATTGATTATTCATCAGGGCAAAAGTACTAACTGAATTGCGTGTGCAATTTTGCGCATTTCAGAGACGCAGTCGTCTTTGCACGCTGTTAGTAGATCAGCTCGCACATTGGTTTGCGGGTGCTGTCAAGTTTGCACAGGTTTTTACGCACGCAAACCTTTAGTAAATCGGGCCCAATGTGTAAGGTTTTGTCTTAAGGTTTGAACTGAATGGTCTTGAAGTAACAGCTGAGGGGCTGAGGGGTGGTCATTGAAACGTCTCCTAACACATGAAAAGGCAATCAGGAGAGGCAAGCTGGTGAGATAAGATAAGATAAGATAAGATAAGATAAGATAAGATAAGATAAGATAAGATAAGATAAGATACGTTTTTTTGTAGTCTTTTATCACAAAGACAATAACCTTGAACCCTTTTAAACCGCAAAAGAGCCCCCTCCCCATGTACGGGCCAGATGTAAAAGGTATAAGAAGTTATACAAGGAAGAGGAGCGTCACTCCAACCAATCTTATTTGTTAAGCACTTTTGAAACAACCACAGCAGACCAAAGTGCTGTACAGAAGAATAAATAAAAATATCATTGATAAAAGACAAAACAGCTCAAAAAGACATAAAATGTTGAATAAAATAAGTTAATAGATATAAAACATGGGTGAAACCAACATCCAAACAATCAAAGCAATAAAATGGGATAAAAGTCTCAAATAAAGAATAAAAGCATCAAATAAAGTAAAGTCCAGCTTAGCTAGAGGTCCGGACTGCTGTTGCTATCAATAAACTGTATAAAACAATGGCTGGGTCACATGACTCATTGGTTTCAGAAAAATGGTTTTTAAATCCATTTTCCTTGTTACGGGGTGTAGTCATGTTGCTCAGGAAGCTGACAGGCACATGACAACTGCGTCATCAATCAGTGTTAGCTTTGGGTGCCAGATCCTTCAATGGATCCCCACCGAAATATCGCCAAAGGTACCGGCGGACATTTAAAGCAGATTATACCGCCTGACGTGTTCTCCATAGTGAAATGAGTTTAGCCGACGCTGGATTAATACGAACGGCTGGTTGCTTCGCTAAGCGCGGCAGCATGACGGCAGCATGCTGATTACGGATGAGGAAGTGATAGCGGCTAGCCATTGGCTTAGCCCACTGTCAATACATCATATTAGAAATAAAAGTAATGCTTTATGTAAACTCTCCTGGCGTGGTTGTCATGGGTGGGAAATCAAACGATTGAGACAAATTTCTTTGATCCTGGCTGTAATAACGTTTATTTCTGCTCTAAAGTTGAATATTTGAACCTGGAGGTCAGTGGAGTGTGAGCCACTTCTGAAGCCTCCAGCGGCCAGTCGAGGAACTGCAACCACTCTTAAGGCTGAAATATGGTTCTGTGTTAAACCTACGTAGAGCCTACGCCGTAGGGTACGCGGCTACGCGGGAGTCTCTCCGTAGCCTACGCCGTAGCCTGACGTGCACCTCCCAAAAAATGGAACCACGCGTCGAGGTGACGCAGACCCAACGCAGACCCAACGCAGACCGAGAGGGCTGTGATTGGTTTGCTTGGTAGCAACGCATTTCCAGTTCCGGTTCGTGAAGCAGTAGTGAACTTTCAGCACTCTTTTCTTCCTGTGTGTGTGATTTTTTTTTTTGGGTTGTTTTGGTTTTTAGCACAATAGTTGTCCTTATCTCTTTGATTCACTGTGACCGGAAAAGCCGGAATCTAAACAAAGTATCAACTAGCGCTCTGGGGGGGTACTGCACCGCGGAGAAATGGAGTGACGGAGAAGTCCGACGGTGTCACGGCATTCTGGGTTGAGAACCTTAGAACCTTAAATCAGGCTTTAGTTCCAGAGGAGTTGGTTGGCGCTTTGTGCAGCGCAGCATCTAGTCCAGTCAGTTCTGGTTTGCAGTGTGCAGGATACTAATCACCTGAGCCTGAGCTCGTTCTGACACTGAAATGACAACTTTGACCACAGTTCCACGATAAACTCGGACTGTTACATTTCAGACAGTAGGCTATTGTGTTCAATCGCAGCGCATGCAGCCGTGTCACACACGTTAATACACCAGGGTACTGTTACGTGAAAAATGAGCACAGACTGCTTGTTGTCCTTGCTATTCTTTAAATTCTTTAAATCCCATTCCACATATTTGAATTCCTGGAGAGGAACTTTCGATGCTCGCCACTATTACTGTCAGTTTCTTTGGGCCGAGTTTGAGTGGGATTGATGGGTTCACGGCACACGCAAATGAACTGGACCCGCTGGAAAAACAAACATCCGTCTACAGTATTTGAACATACTCTGAACATAATTTATCCATGACACGAAATTCCAGTGTGGGGAGGCACAGAATCATGAAGTGGGAGGAAAAACTGTCTAATCTTCACAACCTAGATGCAGGATGGATTAACATATATGTGGAGGTGTCTGATCGGCTCATTTGTGTTTTTTTCTACATCTCTTACGACCTTGATGAAAGGCACACATTCACTTTTGTCTTTTTTGTTCACAGATGTGCACGTTCTGCCATGTGTGTCCTCTTTGTGAAACTATTTGCAAGCCTGGTAAGTAAACGTAGAGCTGCCCACGGCGGAAAAACGCGCCTCGACAGCATCGAGGGAAGTCATCTTAACTCTATTAAAATAAATCTGCTTCAAACGGAAGGCAATATAGAAACATAGAAATGTTTGTGAACCTGACTGGAGAATCTCCTCTCCCGGACCAAACTCGTCAATATAATCATCATCTTGCAATGCTGCGACTGAAAAAAGCAGGATTCAATCAACGTCCAAAAACCCTCTTCATCAAGGCAACTGGACTGCAGGATTGTTTATTCCACTGTCCGGTTGCCTTGAAGAAGAGGGTTTTTGGACGCTAACATGACCCGAAGTCCTGAGAACCTTCACAGACAGAATCAAACTTTGATTTGACTCAGTACTAGAGTTGAGGGGGGATGAGGGGGGGATGGCATCCCTCCTGAAATAAAAACGGTCCAAATCACCCCCCTGTAAAACTGCCATTCCTCCTTTCCATCCCTTATGTCATTTCATCAATGAATGTGGTTTTACTGCTATTTCAACATTTAGAGTCATCACCAGAAAAATAACTTATTCGACAATTTTCACCTGTTTCAAGTAAATTTTAACTTGAAATAAGTAGAAAAATCTGCCAGTGAGACAAGATTTATCTTCTTATTAAGCAAAAAAATCTTGTTCCACTGGCAGATTTTTCTACTTATTATAAGTGAAAATCTACTTGAAACAGGTGAAAATTGTTGTTTTTTCCAGTGACGAGTCTTGTTTTAAGTGTAATGTTATGTGTTTTTTTTTAATAAAATGAGACATTTTTACTAGAAATAAGACAAATATTCTTGTTAAGATTTTGAGTTTTTGCAGTGATCCATTTTACTTATCCTGTGAAGGACAGAGTCATATTGATAAGTTCAGAAAAGTGTTTTTTATTGTTGTGTTTTGATGTATTTGATGTAAGCCCAGTGGATATTAGGTGATGGGTTCTCCTCTGGTGACTGAGGTGTCACTCACTCGGCTTCCTCTCTTTCATGTGTCTGCAGGAGGATTCGTTGATGAGGTAACCGGATCAATCTACAAGTAAGTGTTCCTTCTCTCCTCTGTGTTCTGCTGAAGGCTTGTGAACTTTGGCCTGAGTGTTCCATCTCTCCATCTGCAGGACTGTGGCCGACGTGTTCGACGACGAGGCCAACTGAAGAAAAGCAAATGTCGCCACCATGTGGCCGTCTCGCATATTTCACCTTCTGAGTTGTCCTTTTTCTTTGTCGTTTTCCTTGAGAAGCTTTCACATTTGCTCAACAATGGCTGAATAGAAATTGTTAAGATAAACTTTAATATATTTGTGTACACGTGTTACGTTTAAAGGAAAATATAATGAAAGTTATCTACCGGATCGTGTTAAATAAAAAAAAAAAGGAAGGGGCATTTTCAGTCATCTGTGTCCTTGGTTTCAAATGCTCAAAAACTTGAATAAAACATTTTATTTAAGATAAATACTCTCTGCAGGTTGGATCCAGTATAGTTCACATACAGTCAGATGGACCGTCCAATCACATGACCTGGTTTCTAAGTCACAAGTAGAAAACCCAATCCTAACAGGTGTTTAACTCAAGTGTGACTTTGTGACTTCACATGGACCTTTTTCATTTAATAAAGAAAGACTTCAGACTTCAGAAATGACCATTTCTACAGGTTCCCCTCAAGGTTGTGTTTTATCCCCAATGTTATTTATTCTGTACACAAACTCTGCACAAGCACTTTTTCCAACAGGCACTTTATTAAATACGCGGATGATACTGCATTAGTGAGCCTTCTGCATGATGGAGAGGAGGAGCATGGGCCAGTTCTTCACCATTTTCTTAAATGGTGTGAGAGGGCAAACCTTGTCCTCAACACCTTAAAGACAAAGGAAATGACCATCGATTTCAGGAAGCAAAATTCATTTCAGCCCACTTTTATCAACGGAGAGGTGATCCAGTCTGTGACCGAATACAAGTACCTTGGGTTTGATCACAAACTTAAATGGGACAATTGGTCTGACTGCCTGTGCACTAAGGCCCAACAAAGACTACTTTTTGAAGAAACTGTTGTCTTTTAATGTTAATGGCAAAATGGTCCACATGTTATGCTTTTTATTGAAACTTTCTGCATCATCTGCTGGTTTGGGAATGCCTCTGAGGCACAACAGAGGTCTGTTAGGAGGACAGTAACAACAACCACCCTACCCAGCCTCCAAAGCAGATACAGAGACCGGGTAACAAATAAGGAAAAGGCCTTGTTCACTAAAAACAGGTCAAACAAGTCCTTTATACCCCAAGCCATTAAACTTTTAAATATTTCTAGGAAATAGCACCCCAGCTGGCTGGGCAATACCATGTACATGTGGAAGCACCGTGTCTGTTACTGTTCTGTGTCCCTGTTTTTATGCTATGCTTGTCAAATTGCCATGTGTGTCTTTTGCTGCAAACAAATCTCCCCACGGGGACAGTAAACATATATCTATCTATATATTAAATTAGATGCAACAAAAATGAAATAAAACAAAAAATAAAGCAAAACTCCAAACACTCATAAAGTGTCAAAACCCGAGGAGAAGGGAAGCATTTGAATAAATCATTTAAAAGCCTGCACAGAAGAAGCCGGTCTAACATGCAACAGCAAATAATTCATTGTTTTGGAGCCAGCAAAGATGTACAAACGATTTGAAGGCGAACAGCGGAGAAACCAAGAACCTAAGTATGAAGGAAACCACAGTAATCCAGCCGAGCTGTGACACGGGAGAAACGGGAGAAAAAATACCCAAGAGTCAGATATGATGTGATAAATAAATGTGATCTTTACTAAAACCTCACAGCCAGTCTACGGAGCAGTCCCACCTCTGACACACGGACGCAGCAAGTGCCCCTCTAGTGGGATGAACGGTATTACAGGATGTGCCACATCGTCCCCGCTCATTAGCACTGTATTATCAGTGCCTGTAGCACCCTGTAATGTAATAACTTCACTAATAATGTAATAAAATATCCTGACTGATATTGTAATAACATTTTTACCAATAATGTAATACCTTATTACATTATTGGGAATTTATTACATGGAACTCAAAGTCTGCAATTTAACCCAATAGTCATTCTGGTGTTTCAAATCCAGTGTATATAACATTCTTAGATACTTAAAACACAAAATGTAGAACTCTGGACTGAAAATGAACATATATATTACATTATTTGTCAAGTATTACATTATCAGTTTTGGAAGAAAAAAAAAAGACCCACCTGAAAAGGTAATAAATTCCCAATAATGTAATAAGGTATTACATTATTGGTAAAAAATGTTAGTACAATATCCGTCATGATATTTTATTACATTATTGGTGAAGTTAATACATTATTGGATTTTATTACATTTTCGATTGAGTTAAGTGCAAATTTGATTACATTTTCAGGTGTAATTACATTTTCAAGAAATTATTACATTATAGAGTGCTACAGTGGCTCTTTTGTCCACCCAGCAGATCTGTGCACCCCCTAGTGGTCAGAGGTGGTAATACTACGCAGAGTGACTTTAAATAAGTGTTCACGTTCTAATCTCAAACATGCAAACATTTTTTGTTTCTATAGCCATGAAGTCATGGACTCTAGGGTCTGTGTTCAGTCTGTTTGATGAGCTGATGTCTGCGGTAATCAAATCAATATCTTCTAAGGTTTCAGTAGCCCCTTTCACACAGAGATTCCGCAATATTGGTGTAAAGAAGTCCTGCCAATACGCCGCCTTTGTTGGTTCACACAGAACCATACAACGCCGGCATAACGCCGCTCCCGTCTGTAAATTCACACAGCATGCCGGCGTTCCGCAATCAGAGGCGTGACGACAGCGTCAGCGTCTAGTGGCATGCCGGCATGCCGGCTGTGTCATTCACACAGACCCCGTTTCGGCTCTGTGACTAGCTCCGCTGCCGGCTTATTGGTGGGGCCACTTGGCCCCCCCATTCCGCCTCCGTGACTTTCACACAGAACAGCGAGGCGGCTTAAAGGCGCAACGTTCCCGCCTCGAACTGGCTGTGTGAAAGGGGCTAATGACAGAGAGTTAAAGAAGAAGAACCACCAACGGCCTCCCTTGTATCTGACGCACAGAGGAGGTTGAATGCCCAACAGGTATCTCAAACAGTGAGCTTTGAAGTGCTTTTTGAAGGCAAAGAGGTCGCCCCCACCCCCACCCCCACATCTTATCAAGCCAGTAGACTGTAAAGGAATTTCAGCCAAAAATGACTTCAGGCAAAATCCGTTTGAGGGCACACGCATGACTACAAAATGAGAAAGAAATCCTCAGAAGATCAGACGAGGTATTCTGCTTTGGGTGGAACCCTAACACACATAAACGCCTCTATTAGTGACTTTCTGTCACGAGGCTGACCTGTAAGTCATCAGCTGCACGAAAGATGTAAAATGATCCCAAGTTTTTGGAAGGTATGTAATCAAATTAACCTACTCATACACCTACTACTTGTATTTATCTATTCACAGTGTTTTGATACTTTCCACTTTTACCCCAATACACCTATGAGATAAATCCCATCCATCCATGATCTTCCTGAGTTCAGGAGCATACATCCACCTCCCCAGCCTGCCCTGTTAGCTCTTGCAGCAGATATAGAGCCATTCCCGGCCGGGCTAGAGACGACATCTCCAGATTGTCCTGGGTCTGTCAGGTTGGAGATGCCCAAATCGCTTCCCGGAGTCCAGGAGATGTCATGGGGTTGTCTTGTCAACCAACTTCCAATCTGGGTTAAGGAGGCTGACACCACCTCCACCTTTAAAACTAAACTTAAAACCTTTCTGTTTAGTAAAACCTCTAGTTAGTGTTTAGTAGACCTCTAGCTGGTGTTGGTAAATCTCTAGTTAGTGTAAACTCTAGTGTGTTAGAGTCAGTAGTCATAGTTGCAGCTATAGAACAAAACTATAATAGTTAGTCTCAAATATAGCTTCGCGGTAGATATGCTGCTATAGGCCTTTGCTGCAGGGGGGCACCGGCATGATCCACTGGGCGGTGCCTCTCACCCTTCTTCTCCTCTCCTCTTCCATTTTTGCATTTATTATATATATAAGTATCTCATAGCCATCATTTTTGTCCATCGTTCCTGTAGTTTCTTCTGCAGGCCCCCTTTTTTCTCTTTTGTGCATGTTTGCAGGCCGGAGCTTCGGGAGCTGCGTGCTGGCCTGCGGTCACCCCCACCACCCCCGGTCATCCCGCTGCTGCTTCCACCTGCCTGCGGTCCCCCCCCACCCCTGGTCATCTCGTTGCTGCTTCCACCTGCCTGGGGTCCCCCCTCTGGTCATCCCGCTGCTGCTTCCACATGCCTGCTGTGCTGCTGATGTCCCCGACCCCCCAGTCTGGCCTTCGGCAGGAGGGTCCCCCCTTATGATCCTGGTCCTGGTCCAGGTTTCTTCCCTCCTAAAGGGGAGTTTTTCCTTGCCACTGTTTGGCTTAAGGTTTTTCTCCCACTAGGGGAGTTTTTACCTGCCATTGTTTATGTAATAATTGCTCGGGGGTTTATGTTTATGTTCATGTTCATGTTCTGGGTCTCTGGAAAGCGTCTAGAGATAACATCTGTTGTATTAAACGCTATACACATAAAATTGAATTGAATTGTCCTGGGCCTTTTTTGTCTTGTCATTTCCTGTTTTATTTTGAAAGAAATAACCCTCTTCTCGTTTCAGGTCACTTGCCCTTCCTCATGTGTCACCGGTCTGATTGTCTTCCCTGATTCCCGATTGTGTTCATCTGCTCCTCATCACCCTCATGTGTTCAAATAGTCTGCATCTCCCCTGGGCTTGTGCCAGTGTGTTCGTCTTGGTTCATGTGCTTCACCCCAGCCGTCTTCACAGTTTTTCTAGTTCATTTTTGCATAGCCTTTTGTTTCCTCCATGTGGATTGATTTTGAGTTTTGGTATTTATTAACCCTGCTTCTTGAAGCATGTGAAGAAGCACGTCATAGATAATATTTCATAGCCTGCTTTTTTCTCAGCCTTGGGATTAAACCAGAATTTCTATTAAAGGGGACCTATCATGGCATCTAATCCCTATTTTAAACAGGCCTTGAATGTAAAACAAACAAAAACAAGCTTTTGATTGTTTTTGCTAAATAAATTAGAAATTCAGCCTCTGAGCCATGTCTTTATCTTCCCATTCTCCAACCTCATTCTCTATGCAGGATTCTGAGTGGGCGGGGCTATGATAATGAGTTTCTGTGCTGATTGGCTGCCTGACACAATGACGCGATACACCGCTACGAAAAAATGGTGGAAGCTCCGGCCGGCGGAGTTACCGTGTCCTAACACCGTGTCCTAACTGCATGCGATGCGAGCGAGCGCCAGCGACAAAATCAATTCCATTGCTTTATTTTCTATTGGAGTGTCCTAACTGGCCGCAGCGACGCAGTGCGACGTTTTGAGCTGGCCGTTTCCTGCCGCTCGCGTTGAAAGCCGGTTGAAAGCGCTGTAGGAAACGGTCACGGATGAGGAACGGCTGATCCAGTTAGTTGAAACGAGAAGTTATCTCTATGATTCCTCCTCATTTCACTACAAAAACCTTAATAAAGTAGCAGCTGCTGGAGGGAGATGGACAGAGAGCGTCCGATGTCACGCAGTGCTACGATAGTCGGACGCTCGCATGCAATTACACGGTTTTATAGTTGTGGGCGTGGTTTGCATTTTGGTTACGTAACGAAAATGCACAAATCTGAACAGCTCGTAGATCCACATCACACTGGACGGTTCATCCGGGCGGCTGTACAGACACTGCAGAATTTGGTTGCTTTCCTCTTTCTCTGAGTTGGCAGGCTGAGGGGATTCAATTCAATTCAATTCAATTTTATTTATATAGCGTCTAATACAACAAAAGTTGTCTCTAGACGCTTTCCAGAGACCCATACCCAGAACATGACCCCCGAGCAGTTATTACATAAACAATGGCAGGTAAAAACTGAAGAATCCTTGAGCAGGTCCAGGCTCATAAGGGGGGACCCTCCTGCCGAGGGCCAGACTGGTGGGTCAGGGACGGCAGCAGCACAGCAGGCAGGTGGAAGCAGCAGCGGGATGACCAGGGGTGGGGACCGCAGGCCAGCATGCAGCTCCCGAAGCTCCGGCCCAATTATCAAGTCCCAGGTTGGGGTGCAGGGTCAGGGAAAGACCCTGGGAAAAGGGGAGACCACTTTATATATGTTAAAGCAAGAAAAAACCAGTTTTTCATAATAGGTCCCCTTTAAAGACTCTGATACCCTGCATCTGCGTCCTGTGTATAAGCCTGGTCGCGACAATACCCAAACCCCCTCAACTGGCTCCTGTGGATGTGGAGAAGCAGCACTGCTCCAAGTCTGATGAATGGCTGAGCTTCTGCTCCGATAGTGGGACTAGCCCCCCCACAGAGGAAACTTACTACACCCCCCACCCCTCCTTTCAATTCATCTGGTCTGGAAATATTTTTCTGATCATGACCTATTTTAAAAAAGAAGAAAGAAGTGCAAACATCAAAAACAGACATCCTCCAGTCAGAACAGCATGGAAAATGTTTCAAAAGTCCCAGTGTCAGCTGAGGGGAAGTCGCTGCTGGCTCTCCGACGAGGACGTCGACCTCTGACACGTTTTCAGTGGAGAACGCTTGACTTATTTGAGTTCCCTCACTGCAAAAACTCAAAATCTTAACAAGAATATTTTTATTATTTCTAGTTAGAATGTCTCATTTTTAGTCAAAACTAAATCCCATTACACTTAAAACAAGACTCATCACTGGAAAAAAGAACAATTTTCACCTGTTTCAAGTAGATTTTCACTTAAAATGAGTAGAAAAATCTGCCAGATTTTTTTGCTTGTAATGAGAAGATAAATCTTGTTCCACTGGCAGATTTTTCTACTTATTTCAAGTGAGAATTAACTTGAAACAGTTGAAAATTGTCAAATAACAAGTTATTTTTCTGGTAATGACTCTTGTTTTAAGTGTAATGAGATTTTTTGACTAAAAATGAGACATTTTAACTAGAAATAAAACAAATATTCCTGGTAAGATTTTGAGTTTTTGCAGTGCTGGACCTGTGTGGTTCCTGCATTATTATCTATTCATTTATAAATGTGCTTCTGCGTTTATGTTGTTATAAACAAGAAAATACCTTAAATGAGAATAAAATTCAAGATTCTTGAATTCATGATGAATATAGTTGAAACTATTAAATAATTGACTTGTGAGAATTATATCATTGCTGGATTATTATTGCTGAATTTTGCTTGTTGGGTTTATTGTTAGTTAATTTAGCTTTGTTCGTTGTTTTATTTAACACATAAGACAACAGAAGAGCTGTTTGTTTGTGGAAGCTATGAAGGGGTATGTTTTTCAGTATTATATCTGCACAACATTACTCCAGCCGCGTCTTCTCCTCTGTAGGTCACCTGCAGCGGGGAGGACGTGACGGGGAATAATGTCCCGTAATCAGGTCAGACATTTGAGGTAATCCCTAATCCAGCTGACTTGAAAGTGTTACTTAAAGTGGTGAAATCCAGAATACAGAGGCCACCTTCACCAAGATGAGCGTGTGGGATCCTTCTGGAAACCACAGGATTTTGTCAGTAGTTTTGCACATGCTTTGATCTGCACTTGTTTAAAAAAAGCAGCATGTGTTGATAGTTCATTTGAAAGCAGTCTCACAAGAGTCTCACAAGAGCTAAAAGTTGAATTATTGTCTTTGCTTTTTCTAAAACTGAGATTAAAATATAAATTTTTGCTACATCTCCGAGGTTCGCTCTGAGTTTTATCTTTATTTATTACGTTGCTCAAATAATTTACACTATTATTTATGGGAATATTGCATTTGAGGTCAATGTTGGTGTTTTGCAAAATCAGGTAAAGACCAAATCTTTTAGAAAATAATCTGAATCACAGTCTGAATAAAATGTATTTGCCAGGTTTGTGCAAACAAAAGAGGAATTTGATTCTGCAGACTTTGTGTTTATTTCAATAAAAGACAGAAAGAAAGAAAGAAAGAAAGAAAGAAAGAAAGAAAGAAAGAAAGAAAGAAAGAAAGAAAGAAAGAAAGAAAAATATATATCTCTCTCTCTCTCTCATATATATATATATATATATATATATATATATATATATATATATATATATATATATATATTATATAATATCCTATCTAAAAAAAATTGAATATTCTGGGAATCTTAATATTAAACTGTAAACCATAATCAGCAATATTAAAATAATAAAAGGCTTGCAATATTTCGGTTGATTTGTAATGAATCCAGAATTTATGACATTTTAGTGTTTTTAATTGCAATACAGAAAATAAAGAACTTTATCACAACATTCTAATATTCTGAGACAGTCCAGTATAAATGTATATATATATCCGTCCGGCAGGGGGCGTCCTTCCTCCTCTCTGCCGGCTCCCCGCCCCGCTCCTCCTCCGTAGAAGAAGAACCCCAACCTTGTGTTACCAAACATCACAAAGCTGTAAAGCTCCGAACCGAGACCTGGGGGGTTCCGGGCGGGAATGGAGCTGGACAAGTTCTGCAGTCCGGACGGTTCCGACCCGTTCTGGGTGAGTCGGGTCGCTGTTTCCTGGACGTTAAAAGTGCTGTTAGAAGCCGGTACCGGCACCTCTGAGCGCCGGTACCGGCCGGTCCCGGGCTGTAATCCGGTACCAGGGCGGTACCAGACCGGTCCAGAGCAGGGAGGTGGTGTGGAACCGGTCCGGGGGTTCTGCCGGTACCGCTCAGTTAGAGTGTGTTTAGTTTAACTGACAGAGCAGAACGTTGTTGACTCGAGCAGGAGTTATACAAGTGTTCTGGAGAACATGTGATGCTGTTAACAACAACACTGGTACTGGAGGAGGAGAGGCTCACCTGGACAGGTGTGGGGGGGCCGGGTAGGGATGGGCGGTATGGACTAAAAAATCACGATAATTTCTGGCATTTATCCCGATAACGATAAAAATGACGATAGAAAAAATACCAATTCAACTCCACCTTTGTAACTATAAATCTATCACCACATTCAGTCTTTTGCAGAGGTGTCAAAAGTATTCACATTCATTACTCAGGTATCAACTCAGTTTTTTACTCAAGTAAAAGTATAAAAGTACTGGTTTCAAAACTACTTAAAGTATAAAAGTAAAAGTAATGTAAGAGGGGAAAAAAGCCATTAAGGACAAAAGCCATTGAAATGAATGCATCTTAGTATAATGCAAATGTATTAAAGAAGCATATATGTGTACTATTGAGCATTAACATGTGTTTCAGAGAGCAGGAGATATGATGACTAGTTGCCTATAAGCAGTACTCGAGTTGTAAAAAAAAAAAATCAGGGGGGATGATGGATTTTATCAAATGGGGAAAAATAATTTGTGCTGATTACAAATAATATAATATATTACAAATAATAGCAGTGACCAAAACACCTGCAGAAATACTGCAGGAATGACATAGCAGCAGTTAAATGCAGCCTTCTGTAAGCTTTAAATATCCACTGGGCTTACATCAAATACATCAAAACACAACAATAAAAAACACTTTTCTGAACTTATCAATATGACTCTGTCCTTCACAGGATAAGTAAAATGGATCACTGCAAAAACTCACAATCTTAACAAGAATATTTGTCTTATTTCTAGTTAAAATGCCTCATTTTAGTAAAAAAATCTCATTACACTTAAAACAAGACTCATCACTGGAAAAAACAACAATTTCCACCTGTTTCAAGTAGATTTTCACTTAAAATAAGTAGAAAAATCTGCCAGTGGAACAAGATTTTATTGCTTGTAATGAGAAGATAAATCTTGTTCCACTGGCAGATTTTTCTACTTATTTCAAGTGAAAATTTACTTGAAACAGGTGAAAATTGTCAAATAAGTTATTTTTCTGGTGATGACTCTAAATGTTGAAATAGCAGTAAAACCACATTCATTGATGAAATGACATAAGGGATGGAAAGGAGGGATGGCAGTTTTACAGGGGGGATGATTTGGACCATTTTTATTTCAGGGGGGTGGATGCCATCCACCCTCACCCCCCCTCATCTCCAGTACTGCTCCCTGGTACCTGAGCAGGTGTGGGGGTCTCTGGTACCTGAGCAGGTGTGGGGGTCTCTGGTACCTGAGCGGGTGTGGGGGTCTCTGGTACCTGAGCGGGTGTGGGGGTCTCTGGTACCCCAGCAGGTGTGGGGGTCTCTGGTACCTGAGCGGGTGTGGGGGTCTCTGGTACCCCAGCGGGTGTGGGGGTCTCAGGTACCCGAGCGGGTGTGGGGGTCCCTGGTACCTGAGCAGGTGTGGGGGTCTCTGGTACCCCAGCGGGTGTGGGGGTCTCTGGTACCTGAGCGGGTGTGGGGGTCCCTGGTACCTGAGCGGGTGTGGGGGTCTCTGGTACCTGAGCAGGTGTGGGGGTCTCTGGTACCCCAGCGGGTGTGGGGGTCCCTGGTACCTGAGCAGGTGTGGGGGTCTCTGGTACCCCAGCGGGTGTGGGGGTCCCTGGTACCTGAGCAGGTGTGGGGGTCCCTGGTACCTGAGCAGGTGTGGGGGTCTCAGTACCTGAGCAGGTGTGGGGGTCTCTGGTACCTGAGCAGGTGTGGGGGTCTCTGGTACCCGAGCGGGTGTGGGGGTCTCTGGTACCTGAGCGGGTGTGGGGGTCTCTGGTACCTGAGCAGGTGTGGGGGTCTCTGGTACCCGAGCGGGTGTGGGGGTCTCTGGTACCTGAGCAGGTGTGGGGGTCTCTGGTACCTGAGCGGGTGTGGGGGTCTCTGGTACCTGAGCAGGTGTGGGGGTCTCTGGTACCTGAGCAGGTGTGGGGGTCTCTGGTACCCCAGCGGGTGTGGGGGTCCCTGGTACCTGAGCAGGTGTGGGGGTCCCTGGTACCTGAGCGGGTGTGGGGGTCTCTGGTACCTGAGCAGGTGTGGGGGTCTCTGGTACCCCAGCGGGTGTGGGGGTCCCTGGTACCTGAGCAGGTGTGGGGGTCCCTGGTACCTGAGCAGGTGTGGGGGTCTCAGTACCTGAGCAGGTGTGGGGGTCTCAGTACCTGAGCAGGTGTGGGGGTCTCTGGTACCTGAGCAGGTGTGGGGGTCCCTGGTACCTGAGCAGGTGTGGGGGTCTCTGGTACCTGAGCGGGTGTGGGGGTCTCTGGTACCTGAGCAGGTGTGGGGGTCTCTGGTACCCGAGCGGGTGTGGGGGTCTCTGGTACCTGAGCAGGTGTGGGGGTCTCTGGTACCCGAGCGGGTGTGGGGGTCTCTGGTACCCGAGCGGGTGTGGGGGTCTCTGGTACCCGAGCGGGTGTGGGGGTCTCTGGTACCCGAGCGGGTGTGGGGGTCTCTGGTACCCGAGCGGGTGTGGGGGTCTCTGGTACCCGAGCGGGCGTGGGGGTCCCTGGTACCCCAGCGGGCGTGGGGGTCCCTGGTACCCCAGCGGGCGTGGGGGTCCCTGGTACCCCAGCGGGCGTGGGGGTCCCTGGTACCCGAGCAGGTGTGGGGGTCTCAGTACCTGAGCAGGTGTGGGGGTCCCTGGTACCCCAGCGGGCGTGGGGGGGGGGGGGTCTCTGGTACCCGAGCGGGTGTGGGGGTCCCTGGTACCCGAGCGGGTGTGGGGGTCTCTGGTACCTGAGCAGGCGTGGGGGGGGGGGTCTCTGGTACCCGAGCAGGTGTGGGGGTCCACATTTATCTGAGCTGCTGCGGTTGGTCTTCAGCAGACGACTGTTCTGTTATGAGAGAGGTTTAACGAGCTCAGCCTCGTAGTTTCATAACAGAACCACGTTCCAAACAAACCTAATCATGAATCCTTGCATAATTGTCTGTTGTGTCTTCTCCCCCTAGCGGCCAAACGACGCCATTGCAGGTTTACTCTACTGGCCCGGTCTGCTCGGAGAGGGAGCTGTGTCGTACTGAAAGTACAGTTTGGGTCCAGCTTATTAGCTCCAAGGATCAATGCAACCTTCCCCAAATTATTGACCAGTGATTGTATTACTTATAAAACCTTACACAGAAAAACATTCCTTAATTTTTGGCTCAACTTGAAACATGGGGATGAATTTTGGAAGTCTGTTCCAAACTTGAGCTCTTTGGTCACAACCTCCAACCTCAAAGAGCACAGTTCCCTGTGGTGGTGATGATGATGATGATGATGATGATGATGATGTGGTGGTGGTGAGGATGTGGGGCTTATTTCAGCTTCAAGAACAAAGCGCCTTGTTGAGCTGAAAGAGATAATTGAAATTAAGGGTGCTTGTAGACTTGTGGTCCGTTTGTTTTGTTCCGATTCAGGGGCTAAATCGATACAGTTGTTTCGTTTATGTTCACAACGCCACCGTCTGTAGCGGTTCAAAGCTGTTAACAAATGCCATGCACGAACCAGTTGCTCTCTGATTTGTCAGAAATGAACGCGGAAGGAGTTTCCTTTTCCGTACCCCGGGAAAAACAAAGACAACATAACAGTTATGAGTGAGTTGTGTCGGTTGCTGTGTGGATTCTGTTCTCACTGCAAACGAACCGCCCCAGGTCTGGAATGGAAGCGAGCCGAGACCACCTCTCCTAGGATCTCGGCTCACTTGTTTTGTCCCGCATCCGAGCGCGATTGCTGTGTTCACATATACCAAACGAACCGATCTCCCTGTTTGGGAACAACTGCTCCAAACAGGTCAGGTGTGAAAGCATCCTAAGATTATGTTGTAATTCAGAGCAATATTAAAAAAAAAAAACATTTTTAGGGATGTTCTGATGCCAGTATAGTGAATACTTGAAGATACTGTCAAAAATAAGGGTTTCTGTATCGTTGAGTATTTACGTCTATCGTGTCATTTTTCAAACAGAATTCCATTTCTTTGTTGCTCTAAAAGCTGGAACAGGAAGTTTGTCTATGGGTCAATGACGAATAAGGATTTTCAACAGGTCAATTTTAAAATAATAAAAAAAAGAATATCTATAATTGCAGTAGTTCAAACATTAAGAATGTTGTGTACACATAAATTAATGTTAAAATTTTAAATTAAGTGATTTCAGAGTTTTTTTGTTAAGATGAATAAGCACTAGCCTTAAAAAAAAAGTAATGTGGTGCAACCGTGATTCATATTAAAATTAATTTCCTTAACATCTTGACATCTTTTTTTTGTTTTCAGTATTATACAAAAATGGTTGTTTTTTTAATGGTCGTGCCACATGATATTTCATAAAATGGACATCAGTCAAACTTTGTTTGTATATTATGATGGAAATATAAAGACAAATGTGTTGCAATCTTACACACTACAAGACACTTGGGAAATCATGCTAGATGGGGCAGAAGATTGATTTAAATACATTTAGAGTGATTTTTCAGAAAATATAGGCGTCACGTCATTGACCCCTATACGAACCTGGAAGTTCTGGTTTTCAGCCTCCTGGAGCAGCAGCACTTGAGCGTTTATTCTCAGGTGATTAGTATCTACCGTTTCATCGTAGGCTGGAAAATCCTCCCAGAGAAGGTCATGTGCTCCTTTGTCAAGGCTGCAGTTTCCATACTGAACCCAACGATGAGCAACCTGCAGAACTCTGGGTCCTGCAGGATCAGCCCTGGCTGCTCATCGGAAATGTTGGATTTCACTGCGTAGTTGAACATCGGGACCGTGGTAGTTTCTCAGGATGCAACTTTTGACTGCTCTTTATGGAATAGACATCATTTGAATCTAATGTTGGTTCTTAAAAAAAAGTTTAATTTGCTATTTAGAAAAACAGAAATAACGCTGGGATCCGGCCGTAGGCAAAGCCCAGGTTTTGGAAAGAAAAAACTGGTACTGGAACATCTCTTAAAAATGCTGCTGCCAGTCTAGTTCCCGGTAGCTGGCGGGTCGTCCAACAAGTCCACGACCTAAATCTGAGGTCACCCTAAACCCCCAAACCTAAGTCCCGGAGTGAACATCTCTGTCCAGATTAGGCCTGGGTTGAAAAAATCGATTTTCCGATTCTTTTTTTTTTTTTTTTTTAATATTTTTATTTAATCCCGGTTTTTTCCCTTTTTTTTATCACCCAGTGCTCCTACCTAACAGTCCTGTGCATTGCCATCCTCTACCAACCCCGGGAGGGGTTGGCACTGAGCTCAGGTCTCCTCCTTAACCTGAGGAGTGAGCAGGCCAGACAGGGTGGGGTTTCTCCGGCCGGACGTAGCGTGTGGAAGGATCACGTTATTCCGGCCGGATCCTCCCCACCCCATCTGGCGCCCCGGTTGGCCAGAGGGGGCATGTGTAGCCCAGGACTGTGTGCATGTTTTTGTGAGGGTAGCTCCCATTAGCTACCCTGGAGAACACGGGGAGAACATACAAACTCCACACAGAAAGATCCTTTCTCCAACCCCACCCATGGTGTGGGCACTGAAGTCATGGGGGAACTAACACGCACTTCAGCACCCACAGCGTCCCCGGCGGGAATCGAACCCAGGACCTTCTTGCTGTGAGACGGCTGCACTACCTGCTGCGCCACCATGCCCGATTTTCCGATTCTAAATCGATTCTCATATTAATTCCTAAAAATTGATTTGTATGTCTAAAAATCGATTTTTTTTTTCTTTTTTTTTTTTTTTTTTTCATTATTACATTTGACCCTGGTGAACTTTAATCCCAGTAGTCACATCATTTAATTCACGCATGCGCTGTTGAGCTGTTGCAATTTCTTTCTTTTTTTGCACTTTAAATGGATCTTGAAAGGCATATTTGAGTTATTTATTTCATATAACTAACTTTTGGTATTTTTTAGTTTTTGCCCAAAAACGAAATGTTTTGTTGGACACGAGAATAACTGGTGCCATCTTTTTGCCTTTTATATATGTTTAAAAGTATGAAAACATTAAAGTTTTCAGTTATAATTGCAGAAATTCTCTATATTTCATTGCTTTATATACTGTCTTGGGGTTAAATTAGCATAAAATGCTAAAAACCAAATTCTCAAAAATTAAAAACCCGAAAAAAAACAAGAAAATGGAAAAACTAAAAACTGAATGTGTGAAAAAATTAAACCGATTTCATACAGCCTCTGTTTAACGCCCTGGATCTGTTTGGTAATTCTGCCCCATGATGTTTCTGAAAGTAGTTCTATCAGCATTCTGGGAGCTGATTGGTCCTTACAGCATCATTAGCTGCAATACTTGCTGTTGAATATCAATATAATACTAGTATTAATGTGTTGCATAACTGCAGTCATATAATTCATGCAACAGCTCAAAAAACAGTTTTAATAACACTAACTCAAATCAATATCAGATCAAATCAGATCGACTCAAATCCTGATAATACATTCTGTATCTTAAGAATCGGAATCAAATCGATTCTTGACATTTAAATTGATCCCCAGACCTAGTCCAGATCTCAGTCCTGAAGGAAGCTCAAGGTCCAGGTAAATGCTCTGAAACAGTCTGGAACGTGACGTGAAGGATATTTGTTCTTTATGAACCAGATTTAACTATAAACGCCATCATTGCAGTTGTTTCCCTGAAAAAGTTAGCTGCTTTGATTGATTTCATGAAGGATGCTGATATTTGTGATGCTAAATATTGAATATTTCTTGATTTCCGGATCCATCAGAGCTTTTATTCGTCCAGTCTGATCTGCTCTTGCTTCCCTTCTCGTGTCAGGACTGGAACCGTACGTGGCACACTTATAATCCGGACCTCACCCCCTGTTTCCAAAACACGGTGCTGGTGTGGGTGCCGTGCCTCTACCTCTGGATCTGTGCCCCCGTCTACCTCATCTACCTCCGCCGCCACGACCGCGGCTACATCTGCATGAGCCACCTCAACAAAGCCAAAACCGTGAGTTTCAATGTTTTGGTTTTTTCTGTCACCGTTTCTCTGATTTGACTGGAGAAAAGTGAATAGTGAAGTCAAAAATGTGAATATTTACATCAGCTTTTCAACTCTGTAGACGGTTCCATGAGATTGGTGAGGGAAAAAATTGTAAAATTTGCACTTTTTAAGCTTTAAAATTCACATAAAAGACAAACTTTTGACCTTTTTATAAGGTCAGAATTTACAAAACTTATAATTTATAAACTTGCAAAATTAGCAAGAAAAAAAAATTGAAATTCCAACTTCAAGAATTCTGAATTTGTAAGGAAAAACCCCGACTTTATAAGTGTTCACATTAGTGATAAATGACTTATTATGTAAATGTACAGATTTTGTTCAACAAAAATCAGAAATTCCAACTTTATATTTTCTAACTTTGCAAGAAGAAAGAAAAATTCAAAAAGACCAAAACAAAAAACATTATCATACACTTTCATAAAACTAATCAAAGTAGTAGTAGCAACCGCAACTGTCAGCTCCTTTTAAATCAGGTGTGGCAGGTGGAGGAGCTGCAGCTACTCAGGCTGACGGGACACAGGTGTGGCCCGTCAGCCTCTCCACCATGCCAGCCTTATAAGGGAGAGACAGAGAGGCTGCTGAGGCGGAGGAGCTGCTGCTGGGAAGCTGCTGCTGCTGGTCGTGGTGCTTGTGCACGAGTGGCGGTGTGTGGATTAAATAAAGGGTTCTGCACAAAACTCCTTGTCCTCTCTATCCTGTCGGTCGGGCCCCCGTAGCACTCGCCCTGCTACATCAGGCCTAAAAACATTGCTGTTTACTGAAGCGTACTCCTAAATTAAATACTTACCTGCTGTACTCTACTACCCTTACTTTTTAACAACTTGTGTTTTTTTATGATTTTACCCCTTTTCTTATCATTTTATTTCATTTTATTTGTTATTTACTGTTAAATTGTTTCTTACTGCTTTTAATGTTGATGTAAAGCACTTTGAATTACCTTGTGTTGAATTGGGCCCAAATAAACTTGCCTTGCCTACAATAGGACTTGGCCGTGTCAGAAACGTAAACCGTCCCAAACATAGTCTTCCAAAAGTCCGCTCAAGCTCTTATCTCATGTCCTTCCTCTTGCAAGTTGTCTGTAAAAGCTCTAGGACTCTCTCCTTCTCTCTCCAGGCCGTCGGTGCTCTGCTGTGGGTCGTCTGCTGGCTGGATGTGTTCTACACCTTCTGGGAACGGAGTGGTGCCGGCGGCTCCACGGCTCCCGTCCACCTGGTCAGCCCGACGCTGCTGGGCCTCACCATGGTGAGGAGAGCTCTCCTTCTGCTCAGGCCTCCAGCTGCACGCCTGCAGCTGTTACAAATAGCTGCCCCTCACCTGCATGCTCGCTCCGCAGGTTTGGGGGGTCAGATAGTCGCGGTAGCTTAGCCGGGATTGGGTCCCGGGACCCGGGATGGTTGCTGCTTGTGTCTCTGCCTGTTCTCCTGTTTGTTTTTTCTCTTGCAGATTTCCAGGGCCCGTGTGCTTGTTGTGCGTTTCCTTGGGTTTTTAGCGTCTTGGACTAGAAGCGGATCTCACCCCATATATGTATATATATGTGTATATGTATGTATGTATACATATATATATATATATATATATATATATATATATATATATATATATATATATATATATATGCGCCTTAGGTTCTTACCAACATGGTATTAACCATGAATATATATGCAGGCAATGAGGGAGAAAAAAAAGAAATGGCTGCCCCCCCCCTCTGGAACTCTCTCCCCACTCACATCCACAACTGCACAGACTTACCCACCTTCAAATCGCATCTCAAAACTCACCTCTTCACAACAGCTTTTAATGTGTGATTTTTTTTTTTTTTTTTTTAATTCTTTATCTTATCTTTTATCTCATCTTTTTCATCCTGTGGTTTTTAATTTTCTTGATCTCGACATTTTATCTTTGTCTGTGAAGTGCCTTTGAGATCTTTTAAAAGCGCTCTATAAATAAAATTGATTATTAGGGCCCGATCACTTACAGTGCAAAGGCCCTGTTGTATCTGTAGGAGATGTTTTTATTTTCGTTTTTCTTCAGACGAAATGGGGGCCTTTTTTCAAAAGTCACCAAATTTTGCACCAAGCCAGGCCTGGTGAAACATGTGATATTTAATGGTTTGCATTAATGGGCGTGGCCTAACGGCTCAACAGCGCCCCCTAGAAAACTTTGTGCCTCAAGCCCACAATACGGTTTGACGTACATGCACGAAAATCGGTACACACCTGTATCATGTCGCAACTTAAAGAAAAGTCTCTTGGCACCATGACCGTAACCTAACAGGAAGTCGGCCATTTTGAATTAATCTATGCCGCTTCTTCGCCCGAACCGTAACATGCACCCCAGTGTGTGTTATACATCAAAATGTGCATCCTGCAACGACGCGCATTACTTTTCTCAGTCAAAAGCGTTACCGTGGCGACGATTGACGCCAAAATGCGTGCCGCCCCTTCATCTGATTGGTCCATATTTATAGTTCCTACTTTCTGCCATAACTTTTGAATGGTTTGACATAAAGACACGTGGGTGGTGTCATCGGATTCAGTTTTGAATCCTTGAACAAAATTGTTGCAAATTAGCCCCGCCCCTTCTTCTGACTGGTCAATATCTGATAGTTCCTACTTTCTGCCATAACTCTTGAATGGTTTGATATAAAGAGTCGTGGGTGGTTTCATCTGCTAAATGTCCAGGCCTGAAGAATCTACATCAAGTCATACAAGCTTCCACTGCAGCCTGAACGTGCACAAGGGTGTGAGGGCCCGTTCATCTCTGCTTGCAGATTTAATTATTATTATTAGAAATGGATCCAGTTTTTGGTTGGTTGTGATGGGATTTAAAAGTGTACTGGAGGAGCAGCTGAGTGAGCGGCTGGGTTCTGATGTACCCTCTGCTCCCTCTGCTGCAGCTGCTGGCCACCATGATGATCCAGTACGAGCGGATGAAGGGCGTCCAGTCGTCCGGGGTCATGCTGATCCACTGGCTGCTGGCGCTTGTGTGCGCCTCCGTCACCTTCAGATCCAAGATCCTCCAGGCCCTGGACCAGGTCAGACCAGGCTGGACACACGGAGCCAGGACAATGTGCAAAATCCAACCCATTTATGACCTTTTAAAATCCCTCCCCCTCCTTCTTCTTCTCTGTGTTGCAGCCGGAGACGGTGTCTGTGTGGAGGTACAGCACCTTCTACGTGTACTACGCTCTGCTGCTGGTGGCTCTGTTCCTGTCCTGCCTCAGCGACCAGCCGCCGCTCTTCTCTCAGGCCGTCAAAGACTCGGTAAGACTCACGGTGACGATCGGCTGTAAAACCAAAGCCGAGCCAGGAGACGGCGCTGCAGCCAGACCAGTCTGCTCTCCCTCTCAGGACCAGAGTAGAAAAAGAGAGGGAGTTTAACTTCTTTTCAACTATCCATGAGACGAGGCTTTTAAAGCCTGGCAGCTGGTCACCATGGCGACACAACCGCCCTTCAAAAACCTAAAACCGTGATGAATCTTGGCCAAGTTATGGCGCTTTTCCACTAGTACCTACTCAGCCCGACTCGCCTCGGTTTGGTTCTTCTCCACCAGGGGTCTAACGTGCCGAGTAGATACTTTTCTGTAACTATTCTGCAGAGGTTCTAAGCTGCTGAGTCGGCTGTACCTGACATCATCACACTACAGACCACCGATTGGTCGGGGGGTTGGAGTCAGACGTCTGAGTCAGGAGGAGGAAATCAGAGAAAGAGACTCTGATGGCTGTAAAACAAAGGATGAAAATAATATTTTCAGAACAGCAGTTTCAGATTCGGTCTTTAAAGTTGTAAAGATGTTGCAGATGTTCATAAACCTGGTGCTGAGGAGAGAATTAAAAAGGATCTAGACGGTGATAAGGAATGACCAGATCTACCAGGAGCTCCGTCTCTTCATAGCTGCTCACGGCTCCAGCTGACTTTTCAGCAGCAAAACAAAAAAAAAGCGTTGGCACTTGAAGCTTCTCTTAGTCTCATTTTTTAACTTGATATCAAACACAAGCCACAGATCCAGCAGCAGATCTATCATCTCTTCCAGGTTCTACATCTTTAGTGTTGTTGTCTTCTTCCTTTAGATACACAATCAAATACGTCACAGCAGCTTCTCCAACCTCCTACTTCTGCTCCAGATGCTGAATTGTAATGGAAAAGAAACTCGGCCGAGTTGAGATGAGTAGAGCCGAGCTGGTACTAGTGGAAAAGTGCCATTAATGTCCAATCAGAAGTGGAGGCGTTCAATCATCCCTGGTAGCTGGTCACTTGTGCGGCGTGACGCTCTTGCCGCGGCAGCTCCAGCTAGCCCGCCGTTATCGTGACCGTAAACTCCAGATCCTCTTTTATCTGGCGGTTAGAAGCTACAGCGGCAACCGTTTCCTGTTTGTGTGTGTTGTCTGGCTCATTGCTGCTGGCTGTGGGCCTCAGCCGTGCAGCAGGTCATCTCTGAGCCCTAACTGGGGTGTTTGTGTGCAGAACCCCTGTCCCGAGCCCGGAGTCTCCTTCCTCTCCAGGATCACCTTCTGGTGGGTCACCAGGTGAGTCCTCACTGTCCCATCTGCAAACATTGTGTCATCAACAATGTCATGAAAGCTAGGAGTGGTTTCCAAATCAAGACGCTGGTAATCCTCCCTTAGTATTTTTTGCTGAGGTTGTGTTTTAACGTCCGACCACTGGACTGGTCCCCCATTTGATTTTCTTAACTCAAAACAAGTGACACTTAAAAACCAAAAACTGGACCAAAGACACCTTCTGTCCTATGTGAATGCTTCCCTACGGGGACCTGAGTATAATCATGGTGGGGTTCCCCCTTTCCTGCAGCGCCCACCGCATCCGGGTTTGAATTTAATGGCAAGGGAAGTTTATTTGTAGAGCACAAATCAACACAAGATAATTCAAAGTGCTTTACATCAACATTAAAAGTGGCAAGACACAATTAAACAGTAATTAAAATAGAATGAAATAAAATGATAAGAAAAGAGGGTAAAATTAAAGCTGCAAGCAGCGATGAACGGGCCCTCATGGGTCCCGTTCAGGCCAATGACGGTCAAGTACTCAATACCGAGTCTGATGACACCACCCACATGTCTTTATCACAACCCGTTCAAAAGTTATGACAGAGAATCGCTAGTATGGGAATCACTCAAAGCATATTTGCGAGGACAGATTATCTCTTATTCAGCATACGCCAGTAAAATCCGCAGGGCTAAATTACAGGAGCTCACATCTAAAATTCAGGACACAGACAGACTAAACTCAGTTAACCCGAGTCCGAGTTTACTGAAACAACGGCTTGATTTGCAGTCAAAATTCGATCTTATAGCGACAGCTGATTCTGAACGGCTCCTATTACGCGCTCATGCCAACTATTATGAACACGGCGATAAACCAAGCAGGTTATTGGCTCACCAATTAAAAAGGCAAGCAACGTCGAGACTGATTCCCAGCATTAGAGATTCTAATGGCACACTTACCACCGATCCAATCGCCATCAACACAATTTTTAAATCATATTACTCCTCTCTCTATGAGTCAGAATCTCCACTTGACACAGCAGAAATGACCTCCTTTCTTGATAATATCACTGTCCCTACTATTAATTTGGATGTGGCTAATGGCCTCGATGCTCCTTTCAGCTTGCAAGAAATTGCCGCCGCCATTGAAGCTACGCAAAGCAACAAGGCCCCTGGTCCCGATGGGTTCGGAGCTGAGTTTTTCAAAAAATTCAAAGACAAATTAGCCCCCCTTTTACTTTCAATGTACAATGAGTCCCTTGATCATGGCTCATTGCCTCCCTCTTTAATGCAGGCGTCTATTGCCCTCCTTTTGAAGAAGGACAAGGACCCTGAATCATGCACTTCTTATAGGCCCTTGTCCTTACTGAATGTAGATGTCAAAATTTTAGCCAAAGCACTAGCAATTCGTCTTGATAAGATCCTTCCTAGCATCATATCTGAGGAGCAGAATGGTTTCATCAAGGGACGCCAGCTCTTCTATAATGTTCGTACACTTCTTAATGTGATTCTCTCTAAAGATTCTTCTCCACTCCCTGAAGTTGTTATCGCAATTGATGCTGAGAAAGCTTTTGATCATGTCGAATTTAACTATCTTTTTGCAACACTTCATAAATTCGGATTTGGACACAGGTTTATATCGTGGATTAGACTTCTTTACACTTCCCCTCAGGCCAGCATTCACACCAATGACAACTACTCCACTTATTTTACATTATCACGTGGCACGAGACAGGGCTGCCCTCTCTCCCCTTTGCTATTCGCTCTATCCGTCGAACCACTTTCAATTGCTTTAAGAACTCGCGGAGTCTCTAGGTCCAATGTGGAACTTAAATTGTCACTTTATGCAGACGACCTCCTTTTATATGTATCTGACCCTTTAACCAGCATCGCACCAATATTATCTCTGTTGAAGAATTATGGATCCTTCTCCGGCTATAAGGTCAATCTTCACAAGTGTGAATGCTTCCCCATAAACTCCTCTGCTTTACAACTCAAACAATATGATATCCCCTTTAAACTCAGCCCGTCGGGCTTTAGATACTTAGGGATTAATGTGACCCGCACTCTGCCCTCTCTTTTCACCGCTAATTTTTCCTCACTGGTAACTCAAGTGAAGGCGGACTTACAGAGGTGGAACTCCCTACCACTGTCGCTGATAGGAAGAATTAACACAGTGAAAATGACTGTATTGCCTAAATTTCTTTTTTTGTTCCAATGCACTCCTTTATTTCTACCAAAATCTTTTTTTAAATCACTTGACCAAATTGTTTCCAACTTTTTATGGGCCGGTAAGACACCCAGAGTGAGGTATTCGCTTCTCCAAAAATTTAAATTTAATGGGGGTCTAGCACTACCAAACTTTATGCTTTACTATTGGTCAGCGCATATTCACAAACTAATTTATTGGCTTCAGTCTCCTGAGTTATTATGGTGCAGATTGGAGGCTCAGTCACTCTCTTCATCCTCTGTAACGGCCCTACTCTCCTCCTCTTTACCATTGAATCCCTCTAAGTTTACAAATAGCCCTGTGGTGCTTTCCTCCCTTAAGATTTGGTCACAGTTTAGGCGCCACTTTAAATTTGCTTCTCCATCCATCTATACACCTGTTACTAAGAATCATCTGTTCCCTCCATCACTAATAGACACCACTTTTATGATTTGGTACAACCGGGGCATTAAGCACTTCAGGGATCTATATAAGGATGGTATCTTTTCCACATTTTCAGATCTGAGGTCAAAGTTCAATTTGCCTGCCTCCCATTTGTTTCGCTACTTCCAGCTTCGACACTGCGCCTCTGCTCTGTTTCCATGCTTCCCTTCCCTTCCTGCTAACCAACCGTGGGATGATCTTCTAACAATGAAACTCAGTCAAAAATCTCTGATATCTAAGATATATGCACTGTGTATGACATTTGATGATCATTCTGTAGATAAAGCTCGGGAGGGTTGGGGACGAGAGTTGGGCCTTGACTTCACAGGGGAGCTGTGGGATAAAGCTATCCGTAGCATACGATCTAGCACGCCTTGCGCTAGATTTGAACTTATTCAATTCAAGGTGCTGCATAGAGCCCACCTATCAAAATCCCGATTATCGGAAATATATCCGAATGTTGCAGACCTATGCGACAGATGCCAGGGTTCTCCATGCAATTTAAGTCATATGTTTTTCTCCTGTCCTAGGTTACAGAAATTTTGGAGTGATTATTCTGTGATCATGTCTAAAGTTCTAGGTAAAAAAGTTGTTATGGCCCCTCTCTTAGCAATATTCGGACTCACTGTTGACTCCTCACATATCAGCCCCACACAGTCAGAAGTATTGGCTTTCACATCCCTTTTAGCAAGACGTCGTATCTTACTTCTATGGAAATCCCCCAAGTCCCTGTCTATTTCTATTTGGCTTAGTGATGTTATGTTTTTTCTTAAATTCGAGAAGGTGAGATACTCTTTAAAAGGCAACGCAGCTAAATTCGTTCGCAAATGGCCATCTTTCATAGACCACTTTACCGCGTTGAAGACTCTACCCACCGACTGACCCCCCCCTCCCTTAATTTTCTTTTCATCTCCTTAATTTGTTTTTTTTATGTTTTATTTATTTCCAGTTAATGGGATATCACTTATGGGCATCTACATTCACCACTGCATTTGTTTTTTGTATGCATTTTTGCTCATACATTACTTTCCTCCTTTGATCATTTCTTGCTCATCTGTTTATTTATTTATTATTTAACGCTACAGAGACTCTGTTCCTTAGTTAGGTTTTGTGTGTTTTAAAAAAAAAAAAAAAAAGGAGACAATGTATAATGCGTGTGTTTGACTACAGATTTCCATGTTTTCATTGTATGTTGTTTCCTATAAAAAAAAAAAAAAAAAAAAAAAAAAAAAAAAGTTATGACAGAGAAAAGGGACTACCAAGTATTGACCAATTAGAAGAAGGGGCGGGGTTAATTTGCACCAATTATGGTCAAAGACTCAAAACTGAGTCCGATGACACCACCCACGAGTCTTTATGTCAAAGCATTCAAAAGTTATGGCAGAAAGTAGGAACTATCAAATATGGACCAATCAGGTGAAGGGGGGTCGCGCTTTTTGGCGTCTAGCGTCGCCACGGTAACGCTTTTGACTGGAAAAGTAATGTGCGTCGTCGCAGGATGGAGACGCACATTTTGATGTATAACACACCTGGCTGCACATTTCGGTTCGGGCGAAGAATCGGCCGAAGAAATGGCATAAATTGCGCCAAAACTACACGATTAATTCAAAATGGCCGACTTCCTGTTGGGTTTCGGCCATGGCGCCAAGAGACTTTTCTTTAAGTTGTGACATGATACAGGTGTGTACTGATTTTCTTGGATGTACGTCAAACCGTATTGTGGGGCTTGAGGCACAAAGTTTTCTAGGGGGCGCTGTTGAGCCATTTTGCCACGCCCATTAATGCAAACCATGAAATATCACATTTTTCACCAGGCTTGCGTGCAAAATTTGGTGACTTTTGTGGCACGTTTAGGGGGGCTAAAAGGCCCTCATTTCGTCAAAAACAAGGAAAAGAATTCCTACAGATACAATAGGGCCTTCGCACTGTAAGTGCTCCGGCCCTAATAATAAAAAGCAAAAAAAGTTGTTAAAAAGTAAGGGCAGTAGAGTACAGCGGGTACACGTTTCATTCTTACAATGGCAAGAATTACGTTTCTATACGGTCAAAACGTACGAAGACCAGGTCAAATACAGTATTACAAAAGTAATCTGTAACAATTCGTATGGTGAATTAAACCAATTTGACAATTCTATGCCACAATGCCTCTTTCCAGGTCTTACTTCACACAACTGACGAGAATCCAGTATTATGGGGGTTATGAGGTTTCTTTATTTTTTTCTACTTGTCGGTCCTGTGCTAGTTTGAGGGGAACCATATCTAACGTGAGCAGAGAGCTCTGAATTACCGGCCGTGTCGCTCGTGTCTCAGATCCCTCTGAATCCTCATCTCTCCCAGGATGATGGTGACGGGGTACAAGCGTCCCCTGGAGGAGACGGACCTGTGGTCCCTGAACGCCGAGGACTGCTCCCACAGAGTGGTCCCCCAGCTGGTGCGCCGCTGGAGCTCCGAGTGCCACAAGGTCAAGAGGTCAGTAGACGCAGGAGGAGACGCTGCTGCTGCTGGGTTCATGTTGGGACGGGGGTCGTTAGGTCCGTGTAAACCAGCGGAGAGAATCATCACTGCAACACTGACGTGTAAAATACTAGCCATAAAGCACAGTAATAAGTAGAATCAGTATGATTATCGAGAGTAAATTGATTAGGGCTTGGGATCGATTCTAATGTCACAAATCGATTCGATTTCGATTCTTAAGATTCAGAATCGATTATCAAGATTTGATTCAATCCGATATTGATTTGGGTTAGTGTTATTAAAACAGTTTTTTGAGCTGTTGCATGAATGATATGACTGTAGTTCTGCAACATATTAATACTAGTATTATATTGAGATTCAGCAAGTATTGGCAGCTAATGATGCTGTAAGGACCAATTAGCTCCCAGAATGCTGATAGAACTGCTTTCAGAAACATCGTGGGTCAGAATTACCAAACAGATCCAGGGAGGAAACGGAGACGGATGAAATCGTTTTTATTTTTTCCCACATTCAGATTTTATTTTTTCCATTTTCTGTGTGTTTTGGTTTTTAATTTTTGAGAATTTGTTTTTTCAGCATTTTATGCAAATTTAACCCCTAGACAGTATATAAAGCAATGATATAAAGAATTTATGCAATTATAACTGAAAACTTTAATGTTTTCATCCTTTTAAACATATTTAAAGGCAAAAACATGGCACTAGTTATGCTTGTGTCCAACAAAACATTCCTTTTTTGGGCAAAAACAAAAAAATATAAAAGTTATTTGTATGAAATAAATAACTAAGAAATAAATAACTCAAACAGACCTTTCAATATCCATTTAAAGTGCAAAAAAAGAAAGAAATTGCAACAGCACATGTGTGAATTAAATGACGTGGGATACTACTGGGATTAGAGTTCACCGGGCGAAAACGTAATGATGAAAAAAAATCTTTAAACATACGAATCGATTTTTAGGAATTAATATGAGAATCCATTTAGAATCGGAAAATGTATTTATTTATTTATTTTTTTCTCAACGCAGGCCTAAAATTGATGCGTGATTCTTTATCATCAATTTTTCAAAAATCCACCTAAAATAACTAAAAGAAGTGTAAAATAACCCTACAGATGTTCTGTTTTTTCTTCAGGACGCCTCTTTGGTTACAGCAGTACTGTATCATTAATAATTAACTTAATTAATGATAACAAAATGACTTTCTACACAATGTTTTTTAAATCCTACAAACCATGATGGAGAACACGCAGCATGAACCGAGTGAAGGAAAGACACACATGGCTGGGTGCGGCTGCCGTTACGAAAAACAAGTTACAGGGCCTTGCGAAAGTATTTGGCCCCCTTGAACTTTGTGACCTTTTGCCACATTTCAGGATCATTCAGAGATCCTCACTGAACTTCTGGACAGAGTTTGAAATATCCAATAAATGTCCTTCCACTTCATGATTGTGTCCCACTTGTTGATTCTTCACAAAAAATTACAGTTTTATATCTTTATGTTTTGAAGCCTGAAATGTGGCAAAAGGTCACAAAGTTCAAGGGGGCCAAATACTTTTGCAAGGCACTGTACTTAAAGATGTACGTAAAGCTGGCCGCCTCCTAGTATCCTAACGGTCTTTAGGTCGGGATCAGATAATGAAGAGGGCTGTGTGCTGCAGGCTGATACACACGCACCACATTTCTGTTACAGTCTGGGTAAAAGGGCCTCCTTAAAACGTCTCTAAAAACTCTGTTGCTCACAAGGGAAACCAAATCAGGGTCCAATTAATGGCAAATGGTTTATAAAAGGCATTTCTGGGATTTCATTTATTTATTTATTCCGGATCCCCATTAGTCCTCACTGCAGTGAAGACTATTCTTCCTGGGGTCCAACATGGCACACATAAAACAATAAAATACAATCCTTACAATTAAAACATAACTAAATCTAAACAGAAATGATCTGAGGAATTTCAGAATTTCATGACCTCTAAAGGTGGAAGCTTTTGTCAGAGTGAGGAAAAAATGAAGTCCTTTTTCTTTATTTTGGTGGCATTCTGCCTTCATTTGTTATGGCCTGGTAATATTTATACTTAGCTTTTACTCTAATCTGACATGTGTTATCTTTAGTTTAAATTCACTTTGTAGCTGCTGTTTTCATTTTCAGGCAGGAATGTCAAGAAATTCTTCCCCCTTTTTTATCTCTTTCTTCCTCCTTTTTATCTATTTATTTTTCCTTTTTTAGGTTTTTTTTTTTTTTGCTTTGGGGTTTTTTTTTTTTTTCGGTTTACTTTTTCGCCTTTTTATTCATCTATTTTTTAATTTATACTGTGTAGCTTTAATACTTAAATATTACTTAAAATAATTTTCATTTATTTATCATTATTTTCGTTGAATTATCTAATGTTCTGTTCTGAAAAAAAAAACATCCTGGGAGGTAGACTGTATATCTTTTTTTTTATTCCTGTTCTACTGTGCCTTACCCCCTAATAAAAATATTAAAACAAAAAAAAGGAATGTCAAAGGGGAAAAAAGAAGCTGGGTTAAGTTCCAGTTTTGGGACGAGGAATGTTTAGGAGGACTTTCCAAATGGACGTTTGTTTTGAGTTTAGTTTCTGCAAATGTCACTCCAGGAAGCAATGCCACCTCTGACCACTAGGCGGTGATGTGAGGCACAAAACCGGACCACCACCCCACTATCTAGCTAAAATATTTCATCAAACTATTCTGTTTCTTTCCCCTTTTCTCTTCCCAGCACAGAACAGAAAACCATGTACTCCCCCAAACGGGCCCACCACGGTGACGCCAAAGAGACCCGGCCAGTGGACGAGTCTGAAATCCTGATCGTAAAAAACCCAAAGAAGAGCCGAGAGGCGTCGCTGCTGTGGGCGCTGTGCCTGACCTTCGGGCCATACTTCCTGGCCTCCTGTCTCTACAAGATGATCCAGGACATCCTCATGTTTGTTGGGCCCGAGATCCTGCGGTAAATAAAGTCTTTTTTTTTTTTTTTATATGAACCCCATCTGAAGAATTGTAGCTGAATGGTTTGAAACTAGGAATGCCCAGATACCGTTTTTTTTTTCTTCACACCGAGTATGAGTATTTTAATTTGTGTACTTGCCGATACCGAGTACCGATACGATACTTGTACCACAAAAATAACTAGGCTAAAAATGCAATGAATTGGAAGACAGGTATGTAGTATGTACGGGCTGAGGCGGGTGGAGCCGTGCCAAGCAGATACTTTTTCTGTAACCATTCTGCCGAGGCTCTAACCGGGCTGAGCCGGCACTATTTCTGACGTCATCACCCTCCACGCCACTGATTGGTCGGGGGGCGGGGCCGTCAGACGTTTGAATCAGGAAACGGGAGTCAGCGCTAGAATGACTGCTAGCTCGCGGCGATTTTATTATAACGTTGGATCACCAAACGTCTGTTTGGTGATCCAACTCTGAGGTGCAGATGTTCATAAGCCTGGGGGCTGACGAGAGAATTAAAAAAGGGAGGTAGACGGGCGATAAGGAACGACCAGATCTACCAGGAGCTCTGTTTTACTCTCAGCCGCTCGCGGCTCCAGCTGACTTCTCATCAGCGCCGACATGAACAAATGCGCAATCGAGTACGTCACAGCAGCTTCACCCCAACCCGCCCACTTCTCACCTGGCTGTGGAAAAACAAATGAGGACAAAGCGGGTGGAGCTGCGACGAGCCGTCCTGAGGCGAGTCGGGCTGAGTAGGTGCTAGTGGAAAAGCGCCATTAGACTTGGCTTTCTTATTTATAAAAAAAAAAGCGGATCGAAAACACGACATTCATTGATTGTTATTGCATATTGTGTGCACTAATGTTTTTGCATGTTGGTAGTATTTCTTCCCTTTGATGGACTATTCACCTGGCAAGTATTGCAAGTTGTCTTGTTGTCGTCTTTTTTACTGAAATATTACCAGACTGTCGAGCGTTTGATCACTTCGGTGCTGTGTTTACTATTGACTGTTGGCTTATGCAACGTGCGTAATGACGTCGTTTGTTCCCACTGGAATCGAAAAGGGAATCGTTTGCAAAATTTCCAAACGATTCTAAGGGATTGAAACACTGGGAACCGGTTCTGAACAAGAACCGGTTCTGGATTCCCATCCCTACTGGCTAATGTGTCAATCAAAGCTGGAGGACGGCAGCCGCTCCTTGTCAGCCGTTTCTTTGTGACGTGACGGAGAACAGAACATAATTCTTGTCCAAGCCCCCTGTGGAAGCATAGACATTATATACGTAGACGCCCCATCGAATGGTTTTGCCCGCTGCTGCGATACGTCAACGTCGCCGCCATATTGGATGTGGCAAGACTGCGCTGTAAACTAATACAAGTAAATGGACTTATTGTCATAAAGTGACTTTCTACAAAGAAATGTACGTTTTACGTCTCATTTATTCATTCACACACGCACTAATATACTTGGGAAACAGTTAGGCACCAAATATAATATATTTAATTTTCTCAGATAGCAAAAATAAGAACTTTATTGATGCCACATAGGAGTAATTCATGTTATATCAGCTATACAAGTATAACAAGTTAGTGCCGAAAAACAATATATATCCCCCCTCACAAAAATAAGAAAAATAGAGACATTTTTTCATCAACAAAACAAATTTAAAATTTTTCAAATAACAAAATAACATAATTGAACCATTTTTCAGACAATTAAATAACATTTGAACCATTTTTCATACAATAAAATAACTGAAAAAAATCTGAAAAATGGTTCAAATATGTTTTTTTGTTACTTGAACATTTTTAAATATGTTTATGTAAAATATGCTTTGTTGATGAGAAAATATGTTTCTCTATTTTCCTTATTTTTGTGAGGGGGATATATATTGTTTTTCAGCACTACCTTGTTCTCTATAGCTGATATAACATGAATTACTCCTATGTGGGATCAATAAAGTTCTTATTTTTGTCACTTGAGAAAATTAAACATATTATATTTGGTGCCTAACGTTTCCCAAGTATATTAGTGCGCGTGTGAATGAATAAATGAGACGTAAAACGTACATTTCTTTGTAGAAAGGCGCTTTATTAAAATAAGTCCATTCACTTGTATTAGTTTACAGCGCAGTCTTGAACATCCAATATGGCAGCGACGTTGACGTACGGCTCATCGCTCGATGGGGCGTCTACGTTTA
Organism: Cololabis saira; assembly: GCF_033807715.1. Lineage (NCBI taxonomy): Eukaryota > Metazoa > Chordata > Actinopteri > Beloniformes > Belonidae > Cololabis > Cololabis saira. The sequence goes on along the minus strand of NC_084607.1, from coordinate 34,771,762 downwards.
TATGTCTATGTGTGGAAGCAGGAAGGTAAACTGTGTGTTTGACTCCCTGCAGACTGCTCATCCGCTTCGTCAACGACACCGGCGCCCCCTTCTGGCAGGGCTTCTTCTACACCACCCTGCTCTTCCTGTGCAACTGCGTGCAGTCGCTGATCCTGCAGAGGTACTTCCACGTGTGCTTCGTGTCGGGCATGCGTCTGCGCACCGCCATCATTGGAGCCGTCTACAGGAAGGTACGGGTCTTCTCCACTTCAGTTATCCAAACAAAGTAAAGACGGAAAACCGCAGAGTGAGAACTGAGCAAGCAGACATTAGTTTATATTTCCTCTTTCTTTGGTTTTCACTCTGGAAGAAGTGGACATGATTCAATAATCACGTCTACCTCATACTGCTGCACCTTTCACTTTTCACAAAAAATTGTATATATGTTAATAAGAGCTGTTATTTGTCTAGGGAATGTGCATGACGTCACAAATGCGACTTCACAGCGGGTTACGCCCACTGAGTGTCAGTAAGAGTTAGTGGCAGAAAGACTGAGTGTCAGAAAGACTGAGTGTCAGCATAAACTTTCAGTTTGAGCAACTCAAAAACATCTAAAATGGGAAAGAGCTGTTATGCGATCGACTGTACTCATAGATTTAGCAAGAAATCAGAGTTATCGTTTGACAGACGGCTGGAAAATAAGCTTAAGAGAGACAAATGGATCGCTGCAATTCACAGAAACAACTGGATTCCAGGCACCGAAATGTGGATTTGTGGTTCCCATTTTGTATCAGGTAATGTTGGACTTTTGGGTAGCTAACGTTAAACGGTCAAATCATAAAGTTCGGTGTCCTCATCACTTTAATTTCTACAACAAATCCTGCCTTGAAGTCGGACCAAGCGTCAAGACTTATGTAAGCCTTCAAGCTTTGCTTCGTGTATTTCCCCGGCGTAGAAATTAAGTACATATAAATATCAGGAAACTGGATTGGTGGCCAAATATTAATGTCCATGGACCACTGGTTCTTGGTAACTGTACCAAATATTAATCTCCATGGACCACTGGTTCTTGGTAACTGTACCAAATATTAATGTCCATGGACCACTGGTTCTTGGTAACTGTACCAAATATTAATGTCCATGGACCACTGGTTCTTGGTAACTGTACCAAATATTAATGTCCATGGACCACTGGTTCTTGGTAACTGTACCAAATATTAATGTCCATGGACCACTGGTTCTTGGGGTAACTGTACGGGTCACTGTAAAGTCCAACTGCCTTTAATTTAAGCCCATAATCAGCTGTTATCCCGTCTTCTCCACTAGTTGCAGCGATTTTTGCCACTCAGTCCCAGTAAGGTGCCGTCAGTGACGTCAATGCAAACCCTCTATTGCCTATTTACTGTAGAGTGAGCGAAAATAACCGAGTCAAATTCCATGTCTTGTTTGACCTGACTTGGCCAAATAAACATGATTCTGATTCTGACAGATTGCTGATTTAATGTCAGAGTGTTATTTATGCGGTCTGGTGTGACTGTACTTCTCTCCCGGGTTTTCTCAGGCGTTGGTCATAAGCAGTGAAGCGCGCCGCACGTCCACAGTGGGCGAGATCGTCAACCTGATGTCCGTGGACGCCCAGCGCTTCATGGACCTCATCACCTACATCAACATGGTCTGGTCGGCCCCCCTGCAGGTGGTCCTGGCCCTCTACTTCCTGTGGCAGGTAGGCCCACAGGAAGCTGCTCCACGCAATCTCAAACTGATCACATTCAGAAAGTATTAGACTTGCAGAAAGGTGGAAAATGTTCTGGAAACTTGGTAAAAGCCTCCGTAGGAAGTTCAGTTGGAGAATTTTGGAGAAGCTACAATTAAAACCCCCATTTTCCTTGTTACAGCCTCTAAGGGGCCACAGAAAGGTATCTGCTGGGGTTAATGGATATTCTAGGAATGAATGTGAACAGTAGGGATCGATTCCTACCAATTCTTAAGATTCAGAATCGATTATCAGGATTTGATTCGATTCAATATTGATTTGGGTTAGTGTTATTAAAACAGTTTTTTGAGCTGTTGCATGAATTATATGACTGTAGTTCTGCAACATATTAATACTAGTATTATATTGAGATTCAACAGCAAGTATTGCAGCTAATGATGCTGTAAGGACCAATCAGCTCCCAGAATGCTGATAGAACTGCTTTCAGAAACATCATGGGTCAGAATTACCAAACAGATCCAGGGAGAAAACAGAGACGGATAAAATCAGTTTTATTTTTTCACACATTCCGTTTTTATTTTTACCATTTTTGGTCTATTTCGGGTTTTTTTTTTTGAGAATTTGGTTTTTAGCATTTTATGCAAATGTAACCCCAAAACAGTATATAAAATAATGAAATATAGACAGTTTATGCAATTATAACTGAAAACTTTAATGTTTTCTTTTTTTTTTTAATTCTCTTTTTATTTAGAACAGCAGTATTCCATCTTACACGCATTCAATCTTTAAACTTAAATGATTCTGTCCCTACTGTCCTCCAGGCATTTTTTATGAACAGTAATTGGAAACACTAACAGAAAGATAAAAAATAAGAAAAAACCAGGGAGCGCACCCATGTTTACAATCATTACATCACATAAAAAAAATAGTTCACATGAAGTCAGATGTGATTGGTTTCACATACTCAGTCCATTTGGACCAGATCCTATAAAAGTTTTCTTTCTCAACCTTGAGGGAGGAAGAGATCTTCTCCATAACATAGATCTCGTAGATGATCCCAATCCAGTCGTCGATAGTGGGGGGTTCTACTTTTAACCATTTCTTACTGGCTGCCAACAGTATAGTCAGCAGTTTTTTGTCTTTTCCATTCCACGTTTCGAACATTATGTCTCCCAAAAATAACGTTTCACAATTCAAAGGCATGGTCACATTAAATATATTTTCCACATGCATCTGTATCTCCTTCCAAAAAGGTCTTATAACTTGGCAGTCCCAAAAAATATGGAAGTGGTTAGCTCCCTGAGACCCACATAGTCTCCAACAGGCATCCCCGCTGCCCTGATATCGTTTTTGAATGGGTGTGATAAAAAATCTGGTAATACTTTTCCAACAGAACTCCCTCCAAGTATTTGACCCAGTTGAGATCCATTGTAGTTGGCATATTCTTTCCCAGCTTTCCTGTGTGATTATTACCCCTATTTCCTTTTCCCATTTGCTTTTTATATAATCTGTATCATCTTGTTTGGAAAGTTGTATGGTCTTATATAATTTGGAGATAATTTTATTACTTGATTCAGACTTAGTTAATGATAAAAAGACCCCCACGAACCCTGATTCGTCGATTCCTAACCCCTCTTTAATGTTCTTGTCAAAGTAGTGTCTCACTTGTAGGTATCTAAAGAAATCCTCTCTTCCCAGACCGTGATCCTTTTGAAGGGTTTAACACTTTGAAATGCCCCCTTATGGACAAATGAATAATAGGTAGTTAGGTCTTTTGTAATCCATGTTTTAAATCTACTGTTGGTTTTATTTGGCGCAAAGTCTGTATCATAGGCACACCACCTCATTATTTTAGATGTGTTTTGTGATCTGCAGATTTGAACTATTTCCTTCCAGGACATGAGGATGGTGCTTGTTAAAGAGTCTTCTGGAATGTCCAGCTCTCTTCAGAGTTTGTTGTCACTTAGTAAAGCTGTTATTGGGATTCCCTTTATCATCGTTCCTTCTATTTCCTTCCAGGCTGCCGTGTATGTTGGTGAGCAAAGACAGATTAAAGGTCTAAGTTGGGCTGCATGATAGTAATCCTGCAAGCAGGGAAGACCCATTCCCCCCTTTTCTTTTCTTAATTGCAGCGTTTTAAATTTGATTCTGGCCCTTTTCCCTTGCCACAGATATTTCGCTATTAGTCTGTCCCATTCTAGAAACTGCTTAGCTGGTATTTTAACTGGCAGACACTGAAAAAGGTACAACATCCTTGGTAGAATGTTCATCCTGATTGATTCTATCCGGGAGCTTAAACTTAAAAAGGGAATAACATTCCATCTTTGTAAATCGGTTTTCATTTTTGAATTAAGTATGTCGTAGTTGATGCTATATAATCTTGTTAAATCTCTAGGTAACGAAACACCCAAGTATTTAATGGACTCAGTGTCCCATTTCCAATTATATTTGGGTTTTAATTGAGGCTGGGGGATCATAGTTAAACGTCAACTTTAATGTTTTCATACCTTTAAACATATTTAAAGGCAAAAACATGGCAGTAGTTATTCTTGTGTCCAACAAAACATTCCTTTTTTTGGGCATAAACAAAAAAAATACCAAAAGTTGTAATGTAATGATGAAACAAAATCGATCTTTAGACATAATTAATATGAGAATCGATTTAGAATGGGGAAAATGGATTTCCCCAGTCACTTCTTCAGGCGTTGCCTCCATCACTGGCAGAGCTAAACTGGGAGGGCTGTGTGTGTTTCTGCAGAACCTGGGTCCGTCCGTGCTGGCTGGAGTGGCTGTCATGATCCTGCTGGTCCCCGTCAACGCCGTCATCGCCATGAAAACCAAAACCTACCAGGTGCCACTCCACCCTCCAACACACAGATCCCCAGCTTCCTCTCTCCAGCCCACGTTAACACACAACTCTGTCGTGTTTCTGGAAACAGGTGGCGCAGATGAAGAGTAAGGACAGTCGCATAAAGCTGATGAACGAGATGCTGAATGGCATCAAGGTTCTGAAGCTGTACGCCTGGGAGCTGGCCTTCAAGAACAAGGTGTCTGAGATCCGAGAGAGCGAGCTGCAGGTGCTGAAGAAGGCTGCCTACCTGGGGGCCATGTCCACCTTCACCTGGGTCTGCGCCCCCTTCCTGGTGAGTCGAGAGACGCCATCGCCTCGTTGGGTCTGTAGTACATTCCTGCTGCTTCTTCATCCAGCTGCCGCTGCATTTCTGACCATTACCACCCGCAACGAGAATTCATGCAGCACAATAATAGTGATGCATTGATTTTGTGTCTTCTCCCGTCCTGCAAGAGAAATGTCCCAGACAAATCTATCTGATTTAATATTAACATGTCATCTGTCCGCCGGCGCGGCGCCTCGTCTGCTGTGGAAAGCGTGTTGTGTTTAAGTGCAGGAGAAGGTCTGGCCGCTGTCTACCCCGGCATCTACTCTCTGTTTGAAGACCCCTGCTCATACGGCTTTCCAGTTGTCATACCCGCTCCAGAGCACCAAGCCCTTTCTCAGTCGTAACCTTGGAATCCCGTTAAAGTGATAGGAAACATCTCTGGTTATGCACTCCAAAAACCCAAAATCTTACCAGGAATATTCGTCTTATTTCTAGTTAAAATGTCTCATTTTTTGTCAAAAAATCTCATTACACTTAAAACAGACAATTTTCACCTGTTTCAAGTAAATTTTCACTTGAAATAAGTAGAAAAATCTGCCAGTGGGACAACATTTATCTTCTCATTACAAGTAAAAAAATCTTGTTCCACGGGCAGATTTTTCTACTTATTTCAAGTGAAAATCTACTTGAAACGGGTGAAAATTGTTGTTTTTTCCAGTGATGAGTCTTGTTTTAAGTGTAATGAGATTTTTTTTGACTAAAAATGAGACATTTTAACTAGAAATAAGACAAATATTGCTGGTAAGATTTAGAGTTTTTGCAGTGTGGTGGAGGTGTGGTGATAAAAAGCAGAGAGCAGTTTCAGAACACTGCTCTGGGTTCTGACGCCAGTTAGAACGTAACCAGTTGGATTGGTGGGGCTCTGTTGTGCTTCTGGAATCTGCAGGACCAGACCAGAACCATCAGCAGCGTTTATGAGCTACCGGTCCACCAGGTATATCTGGGTAATGAATCTGTCCAATCCCTGTCCAGGTGGCTCTGTCGACCTTCTCCGTCTACGTGCTGATTGACGAGCACAACGTGCTGGACGCCCAGAAGGCCTTCGTGTCCCTGGCACTCTTCAACATCCTGCGCTTTCCTCTCAACATGCTGCCCATGGTCATCAGCAGCATGGTGCAGGTGGGTGTCCGTTCACTTCTCTGCTACAGGTCTGGTTCAGATGCTCTGGGAAACCTCCAGCTAGGCATGGGCGTGGTAGTGGGGGGAAAAGTGGACCTGACTACCCAGGGCCCGAGTAGAGAGAGGGGCCCATGAAAATCCGGATTTTTTTTTTTTTTTTTTGTGATGTTTTTATTTCGAATGAATTGGGCCCTCCAATTAATTGGTGTCATAATTTATTTCAAATATATTGATAACATCAAATGAGAGAATGAACTTAATGTCACAGTTCTCCCAACATATTAGACATTCTGGGCCCCCCCTATGCAAAATGGTTTAGTCCGCCCAACAGCGACCGGCAACAGGTATGGGTCAGACAGTGCGCCCAGATCAGAGACCTGTGTGCAGGACATCATGCTGCCCAAAAAACATAAATCGGGCTATCAGAAAAAGAAATAGAGGAAACAAAAAGAAAGATGGCAGAACGAGGGGAGGCAGCTGCTGACTGCTTTCTTTCCCAAAGGTGAACCAAGTTAGCTTGTCATGCAAAGTCCAATTAAAGTTAACATAGTCCACTCCAGACAGCTGCTGCTTATACAGGCCCGGTTCTACGAGGGTGCATAAGCTTTGCACCCTCAGTTTATGTGTTTGCATGCTCAGTTATAAAGACGAAAAGAAAACTGAGAAATGCGTGCGCGTTAAGGCTCATTTATGGTTCCGCGTTAAATCGACGGCGGTGACGCGCAACGTACGTTCGCGTCGCCGCGTATCCTACGCCGTAAGATCTGCGTTGGTGCAACGCGGAACCATAAATCAGCCGGACGTCACTGATCTGCAAGACGCTGCTCTGCTGCTCCATTAACACAAAGTAACGATGGATATTCAGAAGTGGTTCAAACACAACCACGCCAGCAAGTTTACAAGACTGTCTCAGAAAATTTGAATATTGTGATAAAGTCCTTTATTTTCTGTAATGCAATTTAAAAAAACAAAAATGTCATACATTCTGGATTCATTACAAATCAACTGAAATATTGCAAGCCTTTTATTATTTTAATATTGCTGATTATGGCGTACAGTTTAAGATTAAGATTCCCAGAATATTCTAATTTTTTGAGATAGGATATTTGAGTTTTCTTAAGCTGTAAGCCATGATCAGCAATATTAAAATAATAAAAGGCTTGCAATATTTCAGTTGATTTGTAATGAATCCAGAATGTATGACATTTTTGCATTACAGAAAATAAAATGAAACTCTGTGCTGAGATTTAATGAATGATCCATCTAGCAATATTGCTGCTGCATATATCAACATGTAAATAACATACCAATATCACTGTAGGCTCAAGTGCACACTAGTAATATATTAATTGAGCAATAACGCAATTTATTATTTTTGTCTGGTAAAAAGCCTTAGCATTGCCGTGCAGTGCTGTGCTTAAAAGCTTGTCAATGTTCAATAAATTCATGATATTACCAAAGCCAATGAATAATCATGTTAAATAACTGTGATCTCACTATCAATCAAAAATGATTGTGATTCTGATTTTTGCCACAGATAGATAAATAGAGAGAGAAAGAGATAGGTCTGGGTGGTGAGAACATAGAAAAACAATTAGCTATTCTTCTCAATCTGGCTGAAAAATGGCTTAAAACATTTTTGCCTCTGCAACTTATTGCAGCCAGATGTACCCTAATGTTTTAGGTATTTGAGCACAAGTAGGCCAAATGCATCAATTCAGAACCACTCATCAATATAATCTGATCTGATTGTAGTTGATTGTAGTAGATTGTATAAATACACCCCCTCCCCTTTTTTTTCTCTCACGCGCCTCGCGGGCATGGATAGGGGCCCACTGACATTGAGAGTGTACAGGGCCCAGAATTTGGTGCTACACCCCTGCAGCTAGGTATTGAAATGTAGCTCCAGCGTAAGGTTGGCACCCGTCCCTTGAAATACGGACATGTTACGTAATTGGGAATTTAAAAGTTGCGTTCCGTATTGAACCAATACAGACACATATAATGCTCTTATTTATTGATGTAATAATATACAGGTGAAGGTTGGAAAATTTGAATATATTGCAAAACTTCATTTGTTTCAGTAAATTCAACTTAAGGTGAAACAAATATATTATTTCTCACTACATTCCAAATGAGATATTTCAAGCCTTTATTTGTTATAATTTTGATGATTATGACTCACATTTTATAAAAAACCCAAAATAAAAAATCTCCAAAAAATGAAATCAATAAACAATTCAATCATCAAAATTATAACAAATAAAGGCTTGAAATATCTCATTTGGAATGTAGTGAGAAATAATATATTTGTTTCACCTTTTTAAGTTGAATTATTGAAATAAATTAACTTTTACACCATATTCTAACGTTCCGACCTTTGCCTGTAGCTTATTCTACATCTTGGCTGATGTGGACATAGGAGGATATTTCAGTTGCTGGTATGGCTGGCTGTCTGTACAGTCATGCAAGTTCAATGCTATTAAAGCACTTTCAACTTTGAATCAAAGCATTTTGTCTTTTCATATAAGATAAACACTATGCAGTTTAGACGTTTTGGGGATGTCCCTTTTTTTGGCGTCTGCGCTGCTGAAATCAGGGCGTTCCTTATTTCTATTTCTGAAAGGTTCAGCCCTAGTCCAGCGTGACACCCCGTGGCCTGCAGACTGACAGCAGTCTTCAGGGTTCATCTGTCCTGTATGAACGAGTCCAGGGTTGATCAATGGCAGATTCTTCAGCTCACTCATAAAGAATGTTCATCGTCCACCAGGAACTCTGTGAACGGCTTGAGGATATTTTGAGCCGTGGAGAAAAACAAGGACGTATTTTAGAGCCAGGCAGAGAATGAAGGTCAAACAAGACTGTAATCCGTTGCTCCGGTAACCTACTTTAGTTCCTGAGTAAGCTGGTGCCTAGAATGAATCAAGATTTCCAGCAAAGATCAGCACTAATGAGACGGAGAGCTGGAAGTACGGGCCTGCTTCAGACTCTGCTCTGAAACAGAGCTCCTCCTAAACATTCCTGCAGTTTAGGTCCAGTTTGAAGACGCATCTCGTTCAGGTTGTCCTCGCTCTCAGTTGACAACAACTTTTATTTAAAGGCTAGTGCATCCATCAGGACAGCAGGAGAAATGTTGTGGATGTTTTTCTCTGTTAGTGTAGTTGCAGGTCTTTTTATTAAAAGCTTTATTTTTTAGTTTATTTCGGTCGTGACATCACAAAAAAAAAAAGGATAAAAATGACAACAAGGAAACAAATTCACTGTTCAAAGAAAACATTACAAAAAAGTTTCCAATACACAAATAACATCTAGACCGAAGAAGGTGTAGGCTAAAGCAAAGCTTATTCATTTCCTACCCTCAAAAATATTATTTAAAGTAATGAAATAAAAGCAAGAAGTAAGAGATAAGACTGCCAGTAAAAACATTTCCTCCATGGGGATAACAAAGATTCCTCAAGAAATAAGAAAGAGAAATAAAAGGTGCAGTCTCCATGTTTCCTTCATCCTCAAATAATTAAATCAAATCACCAATTAAATGAATAACCAAATCAACATAGCAGCATCACCACTCATTAATTTGATATAGAGAAATCATCCTTCTTTTCAATGTTTTTTTTAAATAAGGTTAAGGTTCTACATAATTTCAAATCCCTCTCCAACTTATTCCAAACATCCACCACTGTAGCATCTCAGTTTGGTGTTGGTTCTGATTGTTGATTTCCTGTATCTCTGTCCCCTCTGAGGTTGGAATGGCTTTGTCTTAAATGAAACATGTTTTGGATACAGTCTGGCAGCATGTTCTTGTTGATTTTGAACATAATCTGTGCAGTTTTGAAGTCCACCAGTTCATTGAATTTAAGCTCATTTGTGTCTATACCTTTATTAAAGCATTGTAGAGAAATAGATCAAGGTATTTCCAGGTATTTCTAGTTTTTTTCCCTAGTCGGCTTCATTTAATTTGTTAAAATAGCCAATCCAAGTGAAAGCGACTCCAGTAGCGTCAGTCCTCCTCTCCTGATCTCCTCCTGTCCTGATCTCCTCTCCTCCTCCTCTCCTCCAGGCCAGTGTTTCCATGAAGAGGCTGCGGGTCTTCCTGTCCCACGAGGAGCTGCAGGAGGACAGCGTGGACCATAAAGCAGTAGCAGGCTGTCAGTTCTCCCATCTCTGCTTCCTGTCGCCTTGATGGACGCGTTCATCACACTGGGATCTCATGTCTTCCCCTTCTCTGTTTCTAGCAACACACAGCATCTCCATCGTGGACGGCGTCTTCAGCTGGTCCAAGTCTGAATCTCCAACTCTGAAGAGGTGTGTGCCCTCCGTCTTATGAAGCTTCATTTCATTTGAGGTTATGTATCCGTTTTTGCTGGTCTGGTCTGTTGCACATAACAAAACCAGCTGGGACTGAAACTGTCTCAGGTGATTGTAACCATGATTTGGTGCAAACACAGTTTCTGTGAACGTCTGAGACTTGCAACAAAAATGGACAGATATTCAATTCAATTTTATTTATACAGCGTCTATGACAATACAAGTTACCTTAAGGTGCTTTCCAGAAACCAGAACATGAACCCCCGAACAACTGTTACATAAACAATGGCAGGTAAAAATCCCCTAGTGGGAGAAAACCTAAAACCAAACAGATGCAAGGAAAACTTCCCTTTAGGAGGGAAGAAGGAAGGACGGAGCAGACTTTAGGTCTTCAGGAAGCTGAGGTCCTTCAGAACCTGCAGCTGGATCCTGAATATCTCTATAGGCCTGTCATTGAGGGAGCAGCATCACAACCAGAGACTTAAAGAAACTGAAGAAACTGGCAAAGGAGGTTGACTACGTTTACATGAAGTCAAAATTCAGGTTAAGGTCAATATTCCGGTTACTGAAACATTGGGAATAATGTGTTTCCATGCGTGAGCAAACAGGGTTATCCCTGTTTACATGGTACTTAATCATTCAGGATATCTGGATCAAACCAGCGACGCACGAACGTGAGAACGTGATGACGCAATTCCCGTCATTTCTGCTTCTTCTTCCTGTATCCAAATGCAAAACAACAACAATAACAGCAGCACGGTGGATAATAAACAGCCCAGTAGAAGTCTTTTTGTTTCTTGTCCCTGTAGTACGTCTTTTCCAGCGTCTTCCAGCGGAGCTTGATCTGGTCTGGTGTTCCTACAAATCCTGCTTTGCGCAACTTTTCTCTCACCTTCTTGTAAATCTTCTATCCCGGTACTTTCTAGCGTCTACAAATGCAGAAATGTTCATATCCTTCATTACATTTATGAAGTGATTAGTCTCCTCCTGGTCTTGTTTCTCCGTGTTTATAAGAACTTCCTGGACTCAAAAGACCAGGGGCCTTATGTACTAAGAGTGCGGCGCACAAAAAACGTGCGTACGCCACTTTCAACGCTCACGGTCGGATGTACAAAGAATGACGTGAACGTAGAAAGCTGCGGTCCGTCACTCACACATTAAGGCTTTTGTACGCACTTTTCTGAGGTTTTGTCCGTTGGCGACTCTCACTGGTGATGCAGTGAAGTGCAGAATATGAGGAAACTTAACGTCAACAATAAGTTTACGACCACGTGAACATGACAGTCCCCACATCACCAGATAAATTAAACAAGAGTGGAGCTGCAACAATCTCACAATCAACCACATGATCTGAACAAACAACTAAAGGAGCTCAACGATGGAACCTGCAAATCCTGATGGAGCTTTGGCTCCGTTAGAGGAACCTGCTGATGCAGGATCAGGAGCGAGTCTTCAGGGACCAGAATGATCTGCTGGTCCAGGACTAAGACTGGACCATCAGCTGGTTCAGGTACCAAGAGGATCTTCTGGATCTCTGTCCTGAACTGGACCAGCTGCTCCGGTTCAGACCAACATGATGCTTCAGTTGGAGCTGCAGGTCGGACATCTGTCTGTCGTCATGACGACCGTATGGGAGGACTGCTGGAGATTAAAGCCAGATCCTAAAACATCCCATAACTGTGTCTGGACAGAAATACATTAAAATTAATTTTGAAGCAAAAACCGGTGTTGTGCCAAAAAGTGATTGTCTGCCAGAATCTGATTTCTTCTGATTTGTGGCCGCGGGAGCGCGCACAGCAGCCCGTTGAGCGAGAGCGCTACAACGTTTCAGTTTCAGATTATGAAGCTCAAGAATGAGATCAAGTCATATTTAGGCAGAAACAACCTTTCATTAACTGTATTTGGCCTTCAATAAATTTTTGGCAGGTAAAAAGACCCATTTTCAGGGGAGAAATCAGATTCTGGGAGGCAATCACTTTTTGGCACGACACCTGTCTCTCCTCCTGCGGATGAAACCCTCCGAGTTACAGCAACTTTGCTCTTTATTTCTCACGTTTGCACCTCGATAATCCCGTCGGCACAAATTGTCTTTATTTCTGCAGCGGAGGAATCAGATCGTAATGCTTCATGTTTTAAATATAAATGTATTTTGTTCACATTGTTATACTTATGAGAGAGGTGATCGCGGACATCCATAATGTGTAAGACTCAATAAACATGTAGGCTACATTGGTCTTAATCCGTCAGTATATAATATGCATGACAATAAAGCAGAACGAGGAGCCGTTTTTCATCCACCAAAAATTCTGGTGTCGGTTCTTAAAATACAAACAAGAAAAGCAGAGTGTAATGATGCACTAACGCTGCCCATAAACATTCACAAACCCGTACAATCATAATAAAACCAAAACTCTTCACGGAACGCAACGCAAAGCAAAGAACACCATAATGTAGGTGTCAAACTGAATCCCAGGAGGGCCGGTGTCCTGCATGTTTTAGATGTTTCACTGCTTTAACACACCTGATTCTATGATCATCACCAGCTTGTCATCAAAGTCTGGATAGTTCTGTTGATGACACAGTCACTTGTATGGTGCAATGAAGCAGGGAAACATCTAAAACCTGCAGGGACACCGGCCCTCGAGGACTGGAGTCCCACACCAGCTGAAATCGGAAGAAATGCTCCAAAATGAATGATTTATTCCAGCTCAGAGCCGATGTTTTTTTTTTATTTGTTTCTGTTTTTGCACATTTCTTGTTAGGATGAGCGGTTTTTAATGGATAATTATCTTCATATCATATTCAAACATATATTTGAGGGAGGAGACGGGGCGGAGTGTTGTGCTCCCGCATGTGCGCTCAAATCCACCCTGATTGGGATGTACAGAGAAACCTGCGTGGATTTGGGCGTACGCACAGCTTTGTACATATGAATTTTTGCGGTTTTGTTAATTCCACGCACGGATTCACGTTGAAATCCACGCACTCTTAGTACATGAGGCCCCAGGATTCCTTGCGAAAAGAACATGTGCAGAAAACAAATTCATGTTCTGTTTGATGGGGATATTCTGTTTGGCGTTTACATGACCCAATATTCAGGTTTTAAAAAGAGTAACCCAGGGATCATATTCAGGTTTTTAAAAACCGGAATATGAGCAAATTCTGGTTATTCAAAGGGGTTATTGGTGTTTACATGGCCGTGCAAAACCGGGTTATTGCTAATATTCCGGTTAGAAGTTTTTGTACAGACTCACCCGGCACTTTAAAACCTAATTTTGTACATTTCCGGTCTACATTCTATTCTACTGTTTATACTTTTTATTGTTTATACATTTAATTTTTATTTTATCTCTTATATATTTGTTTTTATATTTGTATTGTGTTGCACCAATCCCCAAAACAAATTCCTCGTGTGAAAACTTGGCAATAAACCCTTTTCTGATTCTGATTCTGAGAAAAGGGTTATTGATGCATGGAAACGCAGTCATTGGAACAAATTAGCCACAGCCTACGACTTTAAACAGAGATGTACTTAGCAAGATGGACAAAATAGCATTATTACATAAGACAGTAGTGTCTCCCCCCCTGGTTTTCTTGTATTGTTGTATACCTGTTTTTTTTGTTTTTCTATTATGTCTGAAAATTGAAAAATAAAGTAGTATTCCCTTTTTTCCCATAGGCTGAATGTGTGTTTCCCAGAAGGCTCTCTGGTGGCGGTGGTGGGGCACGTTGGCTCAGGAAAGTCCTCGCTGCTCTCAGCTCTCCTGGGAGAGATGGACAAGCTGGAAGGAAGTGTAGCTGTGAAGGTGGGTGAATCTCTTCCCTCCCAAGTGTTTCACTCACATTCCAGAGCTGAAGCACGAGACGTTTTCATTTTTATTTATTTTTTTATTCATTTTGGTTTTAAAGTAAACAAACATGACATACGGAAATATAAGAACACCATATTCTACACAGAACACACTGAGCAGGAATTCACACACGATGATGAAGCAAAATGAGTAAATATATATACAGGGGGGGGGGAGAAGACTGTTAACCCTTGTGCTGTCTTTGGGTCAAGGGAGGGTGAAGGGAGAAAAGAAGGAATGAAGGAAGGGAGAAAAGATGGAAGGAAGGAAGTAGGAAAAGGAGTAAGGAAGGGAGAAAAGATGGAAGGAAGGAAAGAAGGAAGTGAGGAAGAAAGGAGGAAAGGGAGTAAGGAAGGGAGAAAAGATGGCGGAAGGGAGAAAGGAAGGAAGGAAAGAAGGGAGGGAAGAAGGAAGGAATGAGAAAATAAGGAAAGAAAGAAGGAAAAGCAAAGAAGGTAATAAAGGAACGAATGACGAAAGGGAGTTAGGAAGAAAAAGGAGTAAAGGAGGGTAAAAAAGGAAGGAGAGGGCATGGCAGGAGGAAAGGATGATAGTAGAATTGGGTCATTTTGACCCAAAGACAGCACAAGGGTTGAACAGTTGGGTACATGACCAAATATCCATGCAGTGAGTGTTACAATATTCCACTTGGTTTCTCTAGGAATACATGTCCAGATAAATCCATAGAGGCCTCTCTGTTCCAATGTAGTTTGAGAATGGGTCCCAAATGTTATAAAACATTTAAGTTTGTCCTTAAGCCAGTAGGTCGTGGCTTCCAGAGGGATGAGCTCCATTATACTTTGTTGCCGTTGTGAAAGTTTACGAGGTTTGTCAGAAATCCACTGACGTAAGATGCTCCTTCTGGCACCAAACAAAAGAACATGAGGCGAGGCAGGAGAAGTTAAAGATGTTGGGTGTGGGTATTGTGGCAGAGGCTGCTCTGTGATACTGGTGCAGGTGTCAGTAACATGCCATCTTCTTGGTTTCAGGGTTCGGTGGCCTACGTCCCCCAGCAGGCCTGGATCCAGAACTCCACTCTGAAGAACAACATCATGTTTGGCCAGCAGAGGAACGAGGCGTGGTACCAGCAGGTGGTGGAGGCGTGTGCCCTGCAGCCCGACCTGGAGATCCTTCCTGCCGGGGACGAGACCGAGATCGGAGAGAAGGTATCCCCGACAGCCGCTCACTGTTTTCATCAGTGGAGGGGAAGCTGTAGAAGCTGTAGAAGCTGTAGAAGCTGTAGAAGCTGTAGAAGCTGTAGAAGCTGTAGAAGCTGTAGAAGCTGTAGTGACATACGCGGGGTGACGTACAGAAGAGAAGTGTAGGGGAAGTCTTGATCTTCAGAAATGTTAGAGAGGGAATGTGCATGAAATGACTTCACAGCAGGTTACACACACTGAGTGTCAGAAAAGACCGAGTGTCAGAAAAGACCGAGTGTCAGAAAAGACCGAGTGTCAGAAAAGACCGAGTGTCAGAAAAGACCGAGTGTCAGAAAAGACCGAGTGTCAGAAAAGACTGAGTGTCAGAAAAGACCGAGTGTCAGAAAAGACTGAGTGTCAGAGTAAACTTTCAGTTTGAGCAACTGGAAAACATCTAAAATGGGAAAGAGCTGTTGTGCAAGGAATCAGAGTTATTGTTTTACAGACTGACGAAAAATAAGTTCAAGAGAGACAAATGGATCACTGCAATTCAGAAACAACTGGATTCCAGACACCGAAATGTGGATTTGCGATTCCCATTTTGTATAATGTTGGATTTTTAGGTAGCTAACGTTAAACGGTCAAATCATAAAGTTCATTGTCCTCATCACTTTAATTTCTACAACAAATCCTGCCTTGAAGTCGGACCAAGCGTCAAGACTTTTGTAAGCCTTCAAGCTTTGCTTCGTGTATTTCCCCGGCGTAGAAATTAAGTACATATAAATATCAGGAAACTGGATTTGTGGCCAAATATTAATGTCCATGGACCACTGGTTCTTGGTAACTGTACCAAATATTAATGTCCATGGACCACTGGTTCTTGGTAACTGTACCAAATATTAATGTCCATGGACCACTGGTTCTTGGTAACTGTACGGGTCACTGTCAAGTCCAACTGCCTTTAATTTAAGCTGATAATCAGCTGTTATCCCGTCTTCTCCACTAGCTGCAGCTGTTTTTACCACACAGTGTGAGTAAGGGGGCTGGTCCACTGGGGAAGTGACATCAATGCAAACTGTAAATTGGCTTTAGTTGAGAAAACCTTGTAATCATGTAATCATGGGTCATCATGGGATGTTGTCCTTGGAAATGCAAGAAGGGGGTTGAGATGCTGGGAGATATGGCAGCTGTGTGAGCTCTGCTGCTTCAGTCAGACTGTAGGACGTTAAACGGCGTCTGCTCCGCGCCGTCCTCTGTGCAGGGAGTGAATCTGTCCGGAGGGCAGAAGCAGAGGGTGAGCCTGGCCAGAGCCGTGTACTGCGACCGGTCCGTGTACCTGCTGGACGACCCGCTGTCCGCCGTGGACGCTCACGTGGGGAAGCACATCTTCGACCACGTCATCGGCCCCCAGGGACTGCTGAAGGACAAGGTGAGGGACGTCTGCAGCTCCAACCAGCACCACACAGGGGGGGATGTGGGGAGAACCCGCCGTCACCATACAGCAGGAGACCAGAGGGACCACACTGCAAAAATCTTAACAAGAATATTTGTCTTATTTCTAGTTAAAATGTCTCATTTTTAGTCAAAAAATCTCATTACACTTAAAACAAGAGTCATTACCAGAAAAATAAGCAAAAGCAAAAAAGTTTTATCTTCTCATTACAAGCAAAAAAATCTTGTTGCACTGGCAGATTTTCTACTTATTTTAAGTGAAAATCTACTTGAAACAGGTGAAAATTGTTGTTTTTTCCAGTAATGAGTCTTGTTTCAAGTGTGATGACATTTTTTTTTACTAAAAATTAGTCATTTTAACTAGAAATAAGACAAATATTCTTCTTAAGATTTTGAATTTTTGCAATGTCACTTTTTAATTCTCTTTTCAGCCACCAGGTTTATGAACATCTGCACCTCAGAGTTGAATCACCGTCAGAGTCTCTTTCTCTGATTTCCTCCTCCTGACTCAGACGTCTGACTCCAACCCTGCGACCAATCGGTGGTCTGTAGTGTGATGATGTCAGATACAGCCGACTCAGCAGCTTAGAACCTCTGCAGAATAGTTACAGAAAAAGTAGAAAAGAGTGGGAAAGAACTTAACTGAGGCGAGTCGGGCTGAGTAGGTACTAGTGGAAAAGCGACATTAGTTAATCTGCTTCACTTTATGGTTTTAGTACTTCTGAGTAAAATAGATCAGCTTTTGGAAAAACCTTAAACTAATGTGTGATCTGCAGCTCCATTTTCATAATTCCGAAGCCGGTCCATGGATCTTGTCGTGTTCATGGTGTGTTGATGTTACAGACCCGTGTGCTGGTGACCCACGGGCTGAGCTACCTGCCCCACGTGGACCTGGTGCTGGTCCTGGTGGAGGGAGAGGTGACGGAGGTGGGATCCTACCAGCAGCTCATGGCCAGAGAGGGAGCCTTCGCCGAGTTCCTGCGAACCTACGCCGCCGTGGAGCAGAGCGAGTCCAGCGGTGAGAAACGCCTTTCATCCTGCTCACTGTTGCTGCTCAGGTGGAACCTGAAACATGTTCAAGGAAGATGCTCACCAGTAGGAAGATAAATAGAGGGGATGTGCATGACGTCACAGATGCAACTCCACAGCGGGTTACGCCCACTGAGTATGGAGGTAGTTTTGTGTCTTAATTATTCAATCAAAAAAAAGATTGCTTCAGTCAAAAGATATATTTTCAATAAAAAAAAAAAAATTCACTTCACTCAAACATGTCTGACCAATGGGGAAGCTCCGCCCACTGCGGGATGTTTGTGTCAAAATGATTCAATCAAAAAAAAGACTTCAAAACTTTTTTCACTTCAATCAAAAAAAAAAAAACACTGCAATGTTTTGGGTCTCAAATATTTTTTTGCAATTCAAACACTTTTTTCTTTGATTAAAAAAGTTTTTTTTTATTGAAGTGATTTTTTTTTTTCATTGAAAATGTTTTTTTCTTTTTGAAGCAACCTCTTTTTTGAGGAAATGATAAAGACACACAAGTGTCCTACCCATAATAATATGGCCCAAACACAAAAAAACACTACTTCAATCAAAAAAGTTGCTTCAAACAACAAAAACTTCACTTCTATCAAAGAAAACATTTCCAATCAAAGAAAAACAGTGTTCAAATGCATCTCAAATATTTCTTTACATTCAAACACTTTTTTTCTTTGATTGAAATCATTTTCTTTGATTGAAGTGAATTTCTTTTTAATTAAAAATATATTTTTTGATTGAAGCAATATCTTTTTGATTGAATAATTACCTCCATAACTGAGTGACAGAAAGACTGAGTGTCAGTAAGACTGAGTGTCAGCGTAAACTTCAGTTTTAGCAACTTGAAAACATCTAAAATGGGGAACAGCTGTTGTGCGATCGACTGTACTCATAGATTTAGCAAGAAATCAGAGTTATCGTTTTACAGACTGCTGAAAAATAAGCTTAAGAGAGACAAATGGATCGCTGCAACTCACAGAAACTACTAGATTCCAGGCACCGAAACGTGGATTTGCGGTTCCCATTTTGTATCAGGTAATGTTGGATCATAATGGAACCTAACTGTTTCCTCCTGTTTGCTTTCAGAGTCTCCTCCCCAGAGCGGAACCAAGGCGGTAGAGAACGGAGCCATTCCTGCGCTAGCTGGGTGAGTAAGGACTACGGCAAAGTGGGTTGCTGCTGATTACAGGCCAATTTCAATCATGGAAGACGATCAAGGAGGAATGGTGTCATAACCAAACCGTATTAAAACCACTCCCCCAGGCCAACGTGCACAGATGCACGACCAACTGAACTGAATTTCATTTATGAAACGCACTTCACCAATAAAAATGTGGATTTCAAATCTTCTCTTCTTAGTGTATTCAATTGATTAGTCGTGCACTGCAATTTTGCAATGTCCTAGAATTCTAATTCTTTATTTGGGGACCTTTACCAGATAGGAGATTAAAATGCAATTAATTAATTAGATTAATCAGCACTAGTTAGAATATATGATTGAAAGTTATTTTATGACACTGTAGCAGTACCGCTTCAGGCCACATGGGGGTGTGGCACACTGACACCATGCCATGCTGATGAGTAGGGGTGGCCTGGTCTGCCTTTATTTAAATCCACCTGAAGCCTGTTTAAGTCCACCTGGTATTTGGTTATTTGTCCTCCGGAGAGCAGGCGTCTCCCTCCTCCGGCTCCTCACAGAAACAGCAGGGGGGTCATGTGTCACATGATGAGACACTGAAACACATGTGGAATAAATCAGATTTTCCACCAAATCTACACATCAGAGAGGATTTTGTCCCGTTATCGTTGACTGACGTTTCCAGGTGTGTTTGTCCCTCTTTGTGCAGCGGTCAGGGTGTCAACAGCGTCTCCACACCGCCCCCGCTGGGCAACGACGGCAAGGAGCAGAGCAAGAAGTCCAAGGGCCCTCAGGCTGGGAAGCTGACTGAAGCTGACAAGGCCAAAACAGGACGGGTACGTGGGTGTCGGACACGCCGAGCCCCGGGGGATCTCACGGTCACGCGACCAGTGCTGATTCTCCTCCCCAGAGTTTAACTCCAGCCGTGTCCCTCTACTCCCTCAGGTCAAGCTGTCCGTGTTCTTCACGTACCTGAAGGCCATCGGGGTGACTCTGTCCTGCATCAGCCTGCTGCTGTTCCTGTTGCACCACCTGCTGTCCCTGTACTCCAACTACTGGCTGAGCCTGTGGACCGACGACCCCGTGGTCAACGGCACTCAGCCCAACCGGCTGATGAGGCTGGGTGTGTACGGGGGGCTGGGCCTGTCCCAAGGTGAGGAACACTTAGTTTACTTTTATTTAGCACATACAATAAAAATAACACAAATAAGTGCAGTTTAAAGAAACTGCAGGGAGGAGCGAGCAAGCCAGTAGGCTTATGAGGAGCCCCCACCTAATAACATTTAACAATATAGTTATGAGGATACAAAATCATAAAATAAAAAAAATAATTCATCATAAAAATTGCATGCAGAACATGAATGAAAATAAAAAATGACTGTTGACCTATAAAGACATGATAATGAAAATATTCAATTCAATTCAATTTTATTTATATAGCGTCTAATACAACAGATGTTGTCTCTAGACGCTTTCCAGAGATCCAGAACATGAACATGAACATAAACATAAACCCCCGAGCAATTATTATATAAACAATGGCAGGTAAAAACTCCCCTAGTGGGAGAAAAGCCTTAAGCCAAACAGTGGCAAGAAAAACTCCCCTTTAGGAGGGAAGAAACCTTGAGCAGGACCAGGATCATAAGGGGGGACCCTCCTGCCAAGGGCCAGACTGGTGGAGTCAGGGACGGCAACAGCACAGCAGGCAGGTGGAAGCAGCAGCGGGATGACCAGAGGGGGGGGGGGGGCGGGGTGCAGGCAGGCGGAAGCAGCAACAGCAGACATCCACGTAGGCAGGTGGAAGCAGCAACGGGATGACCGGGGATGGGGGGGAGGGCCGGGAACACAGGCCAGAACGCAGCTCCTGAGGCTCCGGCCTGCAAACATACACAAAAGAGAAAAAAGGGGGCCAGCACAAGAAACTACAGGAATGATGGACAAAAATGATAGCTATGAGATATTTATAATAAATAAAAATGGTAATGGAGAAGAGAGGAAGGGAAGAGGAGAGGAGAAGAAGGGTGAGAGTCACCGCCCAGTGGATCATGTCGATGCCCCCCTGCAGCATAGGCCTATAGCAGCATATCTACCGCGAAGCTATATTTGAGACTAACTATTATAGTCTTGTTCTATAGCTGCAACTATGACTACTGACTCTAACACACTAGAGTTTACACTACCTAGAGATTTGCCAACACCAGCTAGAGGTTTACTAAACACTAACTATAGGCTTTACTAAACAGAAAGGTTTTAAGTTTAGTTTTAAAGGTGGAGGTGGTGTCAGCCATCCTTAACCCAGATTGGAAGTTGGTTCCAAAGTAATGGTGCCTGATAGCAGAACGCCCGCCCTCCAAATCTACATTTAGATACTCTAGGAACTACGAGTAAACCTGCACCCTGGGAGCGGAGAGCTCTGCCAGGAACATAAGGCACTATCAAATATTGTAATTAATGCGGAGCTAAGCCGTTTTGGGCTTTATATGCAAGTAATAAAATTTTAAATTGAATTCTGAATTTTACGGGTAGCCAATGGAGCGACGCTAACACTGGAGAGACGTGGTCTCTCCTGCTAATTCCTGTCAGCACTCATGCTGCTGCATTCTGGATCAGCTGGAGCCTATTCAGCAAATTACTTGGACATCCTGCTAATAACACATTACAGTAATCTAGTCTAGAAGATACAAACGCATGAACTAGTTTTTCTGCATCACTCTGCGAGAGGATTTTCCTAATTTATTTAAAATATGAATATTATGCTGAACAAGTGGCAACACAGAATATGAAGTACAAAAGAAACATTAACAGTGGGAAAAGCAAGAGCTTTCTTGGCTACACTGTTGAATTAAATCTTCTCTTGAGCGACTTTTGAAGATGGATAGGGACCTACAATTGTTTGCAATCTGGTACCAACTATTCCAGATTTTGACACCTCTATACCTAAACAAAAATAATTTTTTTGCTTGTAATGAGAAGATAAATCTTGTCCCACTGGCAGATTTTTCTAATTATTTCAAGTGAAAATGTACTTGAAACAAGTGAAAATTGTCAAATAAGTTATTTTTCTGGTAATGACTCTTGTTTTAAGTGTAATGAGATTTTTTGACTAAAATTGAGACATTTTTAACTAGAAATAAGACAAATATTCCTGGTAAGATTTTGAGTTTTTGCAGTGTTCCACTCCCACTTGCATCTGCAACACTCTGAGAATTCATGCTGCACAATAATAGAGATGCATTGCTTTTGTGTCTTCTCCCGTCCCGCAAGAGAAATGTCCTGGACAAATCTATCTGATTTAATGTTAACATGATCATTGTAGAGTTTGATGGATGATTGACAGTTCATAGGTCACCTGACAGGAAGTTAGATACAAACCCTCCTAACCTGCGCTGCTGCTCTTTAGGTGTGGCGGTGTTCTGCTACTCCCTGTCCATGTCCATCGGGGGGATCCTGGCCTCCCGCTACCTGCACCAGTCCCTGCTGTTTGACATCCTCCGCTCGCCCATGTCCTTCTTCGAGCGAACGCCCAGCGGCAATCTGGTCAACCGCTTCGCCAAGGAGTTGGACACCATCGATACGATGATCCCCAGCATCATTAAGATGTTCCTGGGATCCATGTTCAACGTGGTGGGCTCGTGTGTCATCATCCTGATCGCTACACCGCTGGTGGCCATCATCATCCCCTTCCTCGGCCTGCTGTACTTCTTTGTGCAGGTAAGTCAAAACGGGGGGAACATTGTTGTCATAGATCAGGAGTAGGCAACCCAAAATGTTGAAAGAGCCATATTGGACCAAAAACACAAACAACAAATATGTCCGGAGCCGCAAAAAATTAAAAGTCTTGTATAACACATGCTGCATGTTTCTATATTAGTTATAACTGGGGGAAGAAGATTTTCATTATGCACTTTGAGAAAAAAGTCGAAATGTCGAGAAAAGAGGTGAAATGTCGAGATTAATGTTGAAGTACAATCTCGAGGAAAAAGTCGAAATGTCGAGAAGAAAGTTGAAATGTTGATTAAAAAAGTCGAAATGTCGAGAAAAGAGGAAAAAAGTTGAAATGTCGAGATTAATGTTGAAGTACAATCTCGAAGAAAAAGTCGAAATGTTGAGAAAAAGTCGAAATGTTGAGAAAAAGTCGAAATGTCGAGGAAAAAGTCAAAATTTTGAGAAAAAAGTTGAAATATCGAGAATAAAAAGGAAAGGAAAAAGGAAGAAAAAGATAAAAAAAGGAAAAAAATAAGAAAAAAGGAAGAAAAAAATAGAAAAAAGGGGAAAAAAAGAAGAAAAAAAGGAAGAAAAAAAAAAGGTCAAACATTTTTGAAAAAGCTCCAGGAGCCACCAGGGCGGCGCTAAAGAGCAGCATGCTGCTCTAGAGCCGCGGGTTGCCGACCCCCGTCATAGATGGAGAGGGAGCATTTCCCCGTGCCTCGCCTGCTGCGTTTGGCTGGTTTAACTCCTGACTGGTTCTCGTTCTTCTTTTGTCTGTCCAGAGGTTTTACGTGGCATCTTCCCGCCAGCTGAAGCGTCTGGAGTCCGTTAGCCGCTCTCCCATCTACACCCACTTCAGTGAGACGCTGCTGGGCACGTCGGTCATCCGAGCGTTCGGGGAGCAGGAGCGCTTCATCCGAGAGAGTGACCAGAGGGTGGACCACAACCAGAAGGCCTACTACCCCAGCATCGTGGCCAACAGGTCAGGGAGGCCCTGCCGGCCAGTCTGACTCTGTCTTCCTCAACATCCAGCATCCCCTTTCTCTGCTTTCTCTTTAGATCAACATGTCTCTCACTTTTGGTCCTGATTGTCCCCATGAATGTCTGTGCAGGTGGTTGGCGATCCGCCTGGAGTTTGTAGGGAACTGCATTGTGTCCAGTGCTGCTTTGTTTGCTGTCATAGCGAGAGATAGCCTGAGCCCCGGCATCATGGGGCTGGCCATCTCCTACGCCCTGCAGGTAAACTCCCTTACCCCTTTTACACCAAGCTGGTTCCAGGGCTGGTTCTGGGCTAGAGCCAGAGTTAGCACCAGTTCTTTGGTTTTACACAGCCTAAGCGCCGGCTCCTGGCTCTCAAAACGGGTGCTACGCCAGCCCCTTTGAGCTGCTGGGCCAGCTCAAAGAACCAGTTACGCTGGGGGCTGGGGGCTGGGGGCGGGGCTGGGGACGGTGTTACTGAACAACCAGAGCAGAGTAAACCCGGAAGAGCGCCGTTTTTAAACAACGTAGCGTTGAAGACGGTGGTTAAGTTAGTAGACTCTTTTATTATTACATCCATTTATTTAATAATGGATGTAAAACAGAAGCAGCAGTGGTCTACGGTACAATCCACCAACAGTAACGTCTGCGGGCTCCGTGCCGCCGATGCAGCGGCGCAGCCTCGCGTCCGAGCCCGCGGGGGAGCGTTCCAGCCCCGGGACGCTTGGACGCGAGGCTGCGGAGCCCTCCGATGCAGCGGCAGCTCCAACCATTTATTTCATAAAAATTCCCGGCCCGCGGGGACGCCTCCCAGCCCGCCGTTCTGGTTCCGCCGCGTTACACCAACGCAGAGCCTACGGCGGAGCTCCTGAGGAGAGGAGCTGCTGTCCCCCGGGGCTGCTGGCTTTCGAGTCAAATTTGTTAACAGGCCTTATTTGGATAAACTGAGCCCAGGTTGGGGATCTTAAAGGGTTACTTTACCTGAAAAAAATATTAAAACTTAATAAAGTGCCATATTAACAGCGCTACAGCAGGAATTAAAACAGCTTTTAACTGTCGGCTTCCTCATATGGTGTGACGATCGACGCAGAGCCTACGGCGTAGGTTACGCGGCGACGGGCGCCGTACGCCGTACCCTACGCCGTAGGCTCTGCGTCGATTTAACGCGGAACCATAAATCAGCTCCGGAGACCGCAGTCAGCCAGAAATTCCGAAATTTTCAGAGCAAATTTCTTAACAGGCGTTATTTGGATAAACTGAGCCCAGGTTGGGGATCTTAAAGGGTTACTTTACCTGAAAAAATATTAAAACTTAATAAAGTGCCATATTAACAGTGCTACAGATGAAATTAAAACAGCTTTTGGCTCTCAGCTTCCTGATCAGGGTGAGGATGAAAACGAGGGGGAGTGGTGACGTGATGACGTGGCTCTCTGGCCAGCTCCTGGCCAGCACCAGCTGTGTAAAAGCAAACGGTTCTTACTTAGAACCAACCGCGAACCAGCTCTAGCACCAGCACTAGCACCAGCCCTGGAACCAGCTTGGTGTAAAAGGGGTACCTGTGAAGCCTTCTGCTGTCTGGTTCAATTCAATTGTATTTCTATAGCGTCTATTACAACAGACGTTGTATCCAGGATGTTTCCAGAGACCAGAACATGACCCCCCAGCAATTATTACATAAATATAACATAAACAATGGCAGGTAAAAACTCCCCTAGTGGGAGAAAAACCTTAAGCCAAACAGTGGCAAGGAAAACTCTCCTTTAAGGCTGAATTCTGGAGTCTCTCCGTAGCCTACGCCGTCACTGACCTGCACCTCCCAAAAAATGTAACTACGCGTCGAGACGACGCAGACCCAACGCAGACCGAGAGGGCTGTGATTGGTTTGCTTGGTAGCAACGCATTTCCGGTTCTGGTTCGTGAAGCAGTAGTGAACTTTCAGTGCTCTTTTCTTCCTGTGTGTGTGATTTTTTTTTTTTGTGTTGTTTTAGTTTTTTGCACAATAGTTGTCCTTATCTCTTTGATTCACTGTGACCAGAAAAGCCAGAAGCTAAACAAAGTATCAACTAGCGCTCTGGGGGGGGTTTGCACCACGGAGAAATGGAGTGACGGAGAAGTCCGAAGGGTTCATGACGGCGTCACGGCAACGGAGTAGGCTCTGCCTTGGTTTAACGCAGAACCTTAAATCAGGCTTGAGGATTGATTGATTGATTGAAATTCTTTATTCAGTCACATCACACTACAAACATTAAACACAAACATTATCGAAAAATAGTGAGTGAAAAGGCACAGGCAGAAGCAAAGTGCTTATATTAATGCCTGTCCTACATACAAACAAACAATAGCAAAACTAAACCAGAAAAGAAGGACCAATAAGGTCTACATATATAATAGTAAAGACATTTTTTTTAGATATATATAAATATCAGAGAACAGCAACAAACAAAAACAAATAAACATTAACATTTGTAGCTTTCAAAGATCGCTCTACAAATCTTTTTTTTGTAAACTGAAAATGAGCTGCACATTTGTAAATCTAGGTTAGCGTCATTCCATAATTTAACTCCCACAACAGATATAAATCTCCTTTTAGGCTGCGTCCCAATACTCCCCCTCGCCCTCCTTTTCTTCCCTAACCCTAACTTTTGCGCGTTCCCGTGAAGGTAGTGGTGTCCCAATTCCTCTTTTCACCAAGGGGGAGGGGGCATAACGAGGGCTAGGGGCTGAGAATAGCCCCTTCAAATCGAGGGATTTCAGATGCTCACTTGGCGAGTGAGGGGGTATGAAAATTTTCCCAGAATGCTTTTGCCGTAGGCTCTGCGTCGATTTGACTCGCCGACCGAAGGCAAACAGGCAGACTCGTCTCAGAGAAATAGAGAGAAATAATCCTGTGACTCGTCAGATTTGTTTTGGATGTTTCTGATATAATAGTCTTCAGAAACCACAAAGTAGTCCAGCTGTTATCTGGGTAATTTACACACTTTCAGATAAAGTTGCCGATCATCACGCCAGAATAAAGGGATTTATGGTCCGCGTTACACCAACGCAGAGCCTACGGCGGAGGTTACGTAACCTACGCCGTAAGGTCTGCGTCGATGTACGCGGCGACGCGCACCGTACGCCGTACCCTACGCCGTAGGCTCTGCGTCTATTTAACGCGGAGCCAAACTCCGGAGCCGGCAGACAGAAATCTCTAAATTTCGGAGCAAATTTCTTAACAGGCGTAGCTACAACTGTTAGATTTCATCTATTAAACCAACATCTTCCTAAATGATTTATTTCAGCCAGCGTAATTCTCAACAGAGCAGCGTCCCAGAGAGAGTTTCTCTCCCGGGGCTGACGGAGCAGCTTGACCCGGCGGACACGTCTCTTCTCGGGCTGTGAGCTGAGGTTGCTCCCCGGGGGCGGCGGCTCTTCTCATCTCCGAAAACATCGGGTCAAATTTCTTAACAGGAGTTATTTGGATAAACTGAGCCCCGGTTGCGGATCTTAAGGTTACCTTTATACCTGAAAAAATATTAAAACTTAATAAAGTGGCATATTAACAGCGCTACAGCTGAAATTAAAACAGCTTTTGGCTCTCAGCTTCCTGATCAGGTTAGGGATGAAAACGAGGGGTAGGGGGGGAATTGGGACAGGCACCTGGGCCAAGTGCCCTAGATCTCAAGTGCCCTAAAATCTCCCCCTTCTTTTTTAGGGGTTAGGGAAGAAAAGAAGTGCGAGTGAAGAAGAATTGGGATTGGCCCTTAGTCTCTTTTGTAACTTTTTCTACAACAAATTTACAAACATCACGCAAATGATATTTTGATTCATGTATTGAGAAAAACCGTTGTACACAGACAGGAGGGAAGAAACCTGGACCAGGACCTGGATCATAAGGGGGGCCCTTCTGCCGGAGGCCACACTCTGTTTACCTGTGGAGCTTTTCCACTAGTACCTACTCAGCCCGACTCCACTCACCTCGCCCTCGTTTTCTTTTCAATACCTAGATCAGAGGTAGGCGGGTTGCTGTGACCGACCAATCAGTGTCCTGTAGTGTGATGACATCAGATACAGCCCCACTAGTTACAGAAAAGTATCTACTTGGCACGTTAAACCCCTAGTGGAAAAGCGCCAAACCGAGTGGGTGCGAGTGGAGTGGGTACTAGTGGAAAAGCTCCATTAGTCTAGTATGGGTTAGGAACTGCTCCACCCTGCTGGTCCTGCTGCATTTAATACTTTAAAATGCTCATTCTGCTCGTTCTCCGTCATTTAGCTTTTACTTTCCATAGTTTTATTTTCCGTAGTCAACACACACAAAACTAAACATGTCTCCAACCAGCATCAAAAGATCCTTTACTGGTTTTGACTAGTGTTGGTGTTGCAGTCTCATGTGGATTCCTTTCACTCCAGGGTTTTGGTCTGAAGGGAGAGCCAGACCGTATTAATCCAGTGTTTTAGGAGGGCTGGGTGTGTTTGCCGTGTTTGATCTGAACCTCCCTTCCCCGCGTCCAGCTCACCGCCTCGCTGACGTGGCTGGTGAGGATGTCCTCCGATGTGGAGACCAACATAGTGGCCGTGGAGAAGGTGAAGGAGTACGCCGACGTGGAGAAAGAGGTATGCACAAACACTGTTGTACAACAAAGTCACATAATAGTTCATGTATAATCTAATCTAGTTTTTTTTTTTTTTAACAATGTTTTTATTGAAGTTCAACAAGCATATCAAAACTTATGTCAAATTTACAAACATTTTCCACATATATATACAGGACTGTCTCAGAAAATTAGAACATTGTGATTTTCTGTAATGCAATTACAAAAACAAAAATGTCATACATTCTGGATTCATTACAAATCAACTGAAATATTGAAAGCCTTTTATTATTTTAATATTGCTGATCATGGTTTACAGCTTAAGAAAACTCAAATATCATATCTCTAAAAATTAGAATATTTTGGGAATCTTAAACTGTAAAACATAATCAGCAATATTAAAATAATAAAAGGCTTGCAATATTTCAGTTGATTTGTAATGAATCCAGAATGTATGACATTTTTGTTTTTTTAATTGCATTACAGAAAATAAAGAACTTTATCACAATATTCTAATTTTCTGAGGCAGTCCTGTACATATATATATATATCCCCTCAAACAATCACACAAACTACAGACATCAAACTAATAAAGTGCTGTAAAATTAAAAAGGCAGGATCGTAGATTCAAATCGCCAGTGTAAGTTTTGTTCTGTTATCAGTGTTATCCATTTCGTTGGTCAAGAAAGACATAAATGAGTCCCAAACATCTCTAAATTCTTTCTGTTTACCCTTGACTATATAAGTCAACCTCTCCAGTCCAAGACCCGTCATCAGCTCCTTCTTCCATAGTCCAAGTGATGGTGGCTCAACGTTTTTCCAATGTAGTGCAATCATTCTCCTTGCATGGAGAAGTCACACTGCATGTTTCTAACCTGCGGAGCCACATATAACTAGTCCTGGTTGAGAGGAGCTGGAAGCAGGAATACACTCCTGCATCCATGTTCCAGGGAAACGTAGCGCTGCATTCCTGAGATTCCTGCCGTGTCCTTGTCAGCATTCCAGATTCATCCATGTCCTTTACCAGTGATCTTCCATGACATGGTCGAGGGAAGACATGGTTTAACTCTCGTCTTCCGGGCTCTCAGCTTTCCTTCTGCTGTCCAACTGCAGCTCGTCTCCTCGTTCTAGATGTGCTCTCTAATGCTCGGTCCGGTTCCCCCGCTTGTAAAGGCTTGTCACTCAGCAAACGTCCCTTCGTGTGTGAAGAACCAGAAACCCCTCAAGCACCACAGCAGCCACACCAGCAACCGCCATCTCTAAACAGGAGCTTTCAAGGAAAGCAAGAGCTGCAGCTCTTGTAGGAGAATAAATAAAGAGGAGATGAGTTTCAGGGCAAGTGGTCCAGCAGAAGCTTGTAAGAAGTCAAAAATAAGAGAAAAACAGAGAACATGAGCCACAGTTGGACATTTATGAAGGCCAATGGTGTAAACGTATAAATGAATGAAGACTTTGTGGTTGAAAAGAAAATGCTGTAAAAAGCACGGCTGTGTGGATTAAACAACCACCACTTCCTGGTGCCAGTGAGGGGAACATGACACCAGGTGGACATGCTGAATGCTGCACCTTTTTAAACTCCATGTTCTGATCTTTTACTAAAGCAATACCACCTTCTTAGTTCAAACGGTGTAGAAACGTCAATCTGTCAGCATAAAGTTTGAAGGGACTTCCTGCCGTAACTGTGTCTCATGACGAGGATAGAATAATAGTGTGAGCACTGCTGGGGTGGTGGGGCGTAGAGCCCTGCTATAGCAGGACTGTTCTCTTCATCCCCCTCTTGCTGAATTTCTGACCATTACCACTTGCAACGTGTGTGTTCCACTCCCGCCCGCTCCCGCAAAACTCTGAGAATTCATGCAGCACAATAGTAGAGATACATTGATTAAGTGTCTTCTCCCGTCCTGCAAGAGAAATGTCCTGGACAAATCCATCTGATTCAATGTTAACATGATCATTGTAGAGCTTGATGGATGATTGACAGTTCATAGGTCACCTGCACTGCAAAAACTCAAAATCTTACCAGGAATATTTGTCTTATTTCTAGTTAAAATGTCTCGTTTTTAGTCAAAAAATCTCATTACACTTAAAACAAGAGTCATTACCA
The DNA here is from genome assembly GCF_033807715.1 of Cololabis saira. Taxonomy (NCBI): domain Eukaryota; kingdom Metazoa; phylum Chordata; class Actinopteri; order Beloniformes; family Belonidae; genus Cololabis; species Cololabis saira. The sequence continues at coordinate 34,741,487 of NC_084607.1, read as the reverse complement.
GATAAATAACTTATTTCACCTGTTTCAAGTAAATTTTCACTTGAAATAAGTAGAAAAATCTGCCAGTGGGACAAGATTTATCTTCTCATTACAAACAAAAAAATCTTCATCAGATTTTTCTACTTATTTTAAGTCAAAATGTACTTGAAACAGGTGAAAATTGTTGTTGTTGTTGTTTTCCAGTGATGAGTCTTGTTTTAAGTGTAATGAGATTTATTTTTACTAAAAATGAGACATTTTAACTAGAAATAAGACAAATATTCTTAAGATTTTGAGTTTTTGCAGTGTTACCGAAAATTAGATGCAGATCCATCATGTTCATCATTGCACAAGCTATTTCACCTTTTGCGCCGCATCAATTATGTGATTGAGGTTATAGCAACGAGAGTAGCTGTGAGTGGCTCAAATAATACTAATAAATAACATAAAATAAACAAAGTTAACAAATTAATTTAACAAATGAATCACTTGGCCATTACATTGCTGTGGAGGAAGAGAATGTTGCTGACCGACTGAAGTTCCAATCGCTCGTCTCTTCCAAGATGCTCCACAGACACTAAACGCAGTTTCTCCAAATATCTGACTTGCTTTGTCTTTGTTTTGTAAAGACCTTGTTTGAGGTTCTTTTCCACATCATTGTTTTCCATCTTGAGGCTAGAATACTTCCCGATCACGCAGTGTTTTTTTTTAGCCGCCGGCAGCAAAGTTCTAACCCCCCGCTCCCACCAGATCTGTGTTGGGTCCTGATCCCCATGTAGCCCTCTAGCGGGGCGTTGACTGGTCTCCTCTCCCCTGCAGGCAGAGTGGACCCTGGAGCCCGCCAGCGTCCCCCCCGGCTGGCCCACCGAGGGCTGCATACACATCCAGAACTTCGGCCTGCGCTACCGTCACGACCTGGACCTGGCCATCCGGAACATCAACATCCGCATCAGCGGGGGAGAGAAGGTGTGCTGGCCGAGCCCCGCGGGCACCGCCGGGGAGGGAGAGCAGCTCCGGCGGGGGTTTGTAACCGTGCACGTCCCTCTGCTTCCTTCCAGGTGGGGATCGTGGGCCGCACCGGGGCCGGGAAGTCGTCCCTAACGCTGGGACTGTTCCGGATCATCGAGGCGGCCGAGGGAAACATCTTCATCGACGGCGTGGACATCGCTAAGCTGGGCCTGCATGAGCTGCGCTCCAGAATCACCATCATACCACAGGTCAGTGCACACCAGGGCTGGGATCCTTTCAAATGTCAAGAATCGATTTGATTCCGATTCTTAAGAATCGGAATCGATTATCATGATTTGATCCGAATCGATTCCGATATTGATTTGGGTTAATGTTATTAAAACAATTTTTTGAGCTGTTGCATGAATAATATGACTGTAGTTCTGCAACATATGAATACTAGTGTTATATTGAGATTCAACAGCAAGTATTGCAGCTAATGATGCTGTAAGGACCAATCAGCTCCCAGAATGCTGATAGAACTGCTTTCAGAAACATCGTGTAGAATTATCAAACAGATCCAGGGAGGAAACAGAGACGGAGGAAATCGTTTTTTTTTTTTCCCACATTCCGTTTTTATTTTTTCCATTTTCGGTCTATTTTGGTTTTTAATTTTTGAGAATTTGGTTTTTAGCATTTTATTCAAATGTAACCCCAAGACAGTATATTAAATAATGAAATATAGACAATGTATGCAATTATAACTGAAAACTTTAATGTTTTCATACCTTTAAACATATTTAAAGACAAAAACATGGCACTAGTTATTCTCGTGTCCAACAAAACATTCCTTCATTGTTTGGTGGTGTCGGAGGGGCCGTTTGGTGCGATATGGCAGCCACGCTTCCATCAGTCTGCCCCAGCTGTGGCTACAAATGTAGCTACCACCAGCAGAGAGGATGTGTATGAATGAATAATGATTTCTGTAAAGCGCTCTGGGTGCCTAGAAGGGAGCTATATAAATCCAAGTCATTATTATTATTATTATTATTGCTGGTCGAATAAAATTAAGAAACCGTGAGTCGCTCTTTCTCTGATTTCCTCCTCCTGACTCAGACGTCTGACTCCAACCCCCCGACCAATCGGTGGCCTGTAGTGTGATGATGTCAGATACAGCCGACTCAGCCGCTTAGAACCTCGGCAGAATAGTTACAGAAAAGTATCTACTCGGCACGATAGACCCCTGGTGGGAAAGAACCAAACCGAGGAGAGTGGAGTCGAGCTGAGTAGGAATTAGTGGAAAAGCACCATTAGATTCCTTCCAGAGTACTGAGAGGGGTGGTGCGAGCTGGCCAGCGTGCTGCACTGGAGCACATGGTTTGACATGAGAACATGGAGTCATAACAGACACTAATATGGCAGGATGGTCAGAGATACAGGCTTCAAAGATTTCACGTGTTTGTCCCACACTGACACCGCTCTCTCCCCGTCCCCCAGGACCCGGTGCTGTTCTCGGGCTCTCTGAGGATGAACCTGGATCCGTTTGAGTCCTACTCGGATGAGGAAGTGTGGAAGGCTCTGGAGTTCTCCCATCTCAAGAGCTTCGTGTCCGGCCTGCCCCACAAACTCAGCCACGAGTGCAGTGAAGGAGGAGAGAACCTCAGGTACCACGCAAAACACCAACAACCATTTCACTTTACTGAGACTGCACTTTACCAATGGGATTATTAGGGCTCGAAGGCCCTATTGTATCTGTAGGAATTCTCGTTTTGATTTTTCCGACGAAATGAGGGCCTTTTTTCCCCATAAACGTGCCCCTAAAAACACAAAATTTTTCACCAAGCCAGGCCTGGCGAAAAATGTTATATTTCATGGTTTGCATTAATGGGCGTGGCCTAACGGCTCAACAGCGCCCCCCGGAAAACTTTGCGCCTCAAGCCCCACGATACGGTTTGACGTACATGCACGAAAATCAGTACACACCTGTATCATGTCGCAACTTAAAGAAAAGTCTCTTGGCTCCATAGCCGAAACCGAACAGGAAGTCGGCCATTTTGAATTAATCGTGTAATTTTGGCACAATTTATGCCTTTCCTTTGGCAGTTAATACGGCCCGAACCGTAACGTGCACCCAGGTGTGTTATACATCAAAATGTGCGTCTCCATCCTGCGACGACGCACATTACTTTTCTCAGTCAAAAGCGTTTCCGTGGTGACGATAGACGCCAAAAAGCGCGCCCCCCCTTCATCTGGTTGGTCCATATTTGATAGTGCCTACTTTCCCCCCCGTCCTCTCCGGTACTGATGTGTGTTCTGATGTGTGTTCTGATGTGTGTTCTGCCCCCAGCGTGGGTCAGCGCCAGCTGCTGTGTCTGGCCAGAGCTCTCCTGAGGAAGACCAAGGTCCTGGTCCTGGACGAGGCCACGGCTGCCGTGGACATGGAGACGGACAACCTGATCCAGTCCACCATCCGCTCCCAGTTTGAGGACTGCACGGTGCTGACCATCGCCCACCGGCTGAACACCATCATGGACTACACCAGGTACTGGACCCTCCTGTGTGGTGTTGTGCTTGTGTTCTCTCATATGTTAGTCACCTTGGATAAAAGCTTCTGCTCAATGACAGTAGTCCAGCCTTCTGAATCTGGAGCACCAGGAAAAGCCCCAGACCAGACCCCCCAGGAGAGGAATTGGATAAAGCCGAGCAAACGTGTTTTCCATGTAGGGTTGCAAAGGGGTGGAAAATTTCCGGTAAATTTCCGGAAACTTTCCATGGGAAGTTAAGCTGGGGAATTTTGGAAATATTCCAAATTGGAAACTTTCCATGGGAATTATGGGAATTTATGGGAATTATTGGGAATTTATGGGAATTAACTGGAAATTGGGGGTAATTTAAACAAACTGTATCATATCCAAACATAAATGTAAATATTTATTTTGTCATAAGCAGATATCCATGCAAGATAATACAAAAACATGACATTTCAACAGATTTATTTGAGTAGAACTTTAGTTTTTATTCTTGTATGAACAATTATTTTAATGAACAAAAACATAAATGTTGAGTAAATACTAACTCACCCCACTCCCCCACGCAATCAAAAAGTAATGCAAGTTAAACATTAATACCATTATAGATCAAATATATTTACCCCATAATATTATCAAAACTTACTTGACTTTATATAGTCCGTGGGCTCAAATGTGTGGCTTCAATAGTCTTGTGCTTTGAGCTCAAATGTGTGGCCTCCAGGCTTCAAGAAATCACCTGTGCATGTGATGGAGGAATGCACAGTGCATGTAGGGGGTGTGGCCTCAATAGCCCTGCAGTAAGCTGTGTGCATGTGATGGAGGAATGCACAGTGCATGTAGGGCAGGGGTAGGCAATTCCGGTCCTCGAGGGCCGGTGTCCTGCATGTCTTAGATGTTACCCTGCTTCAGCACACCGTGATAAAAGTACCTGTGTCATTAACAGAATTGTGCAGCCCTGGATGACAAGCTGATGACGATGATTAATTAGAATCAGGTGTGTTAAAGCAGGGAAACATCTAAAACATGCAGGACACCGGCCCTCGAGGACCGGAATTGCCTACCCCTGATGTAGGGGGTGTGGCCTCAATAGCCCTGCAGTAAGCTGTGTGCATGTGATGGAGGAATGCACAGTGCATGTAGGGGGTGTGGCCTCAATAGCCCTGCAGTAAACTGTGTGCATGTGACGGAGGAATGCACAGTGCCTGTAGGGGGCGTGGCCTCAATAGCCCTGCAGTAAGCAATGTGCTGTGTGCATGTGATTGAGGAGTGTACTTGCATTAAATCTGGTTGTTTTAGCCAAGACTATGCTACAATATATTTCCCCCAACTACAAGTTCCCTGTTAAGGGCCAACCTTCAATTCTGTAAATTTCTTATTTATTCCTGTTAATTCCCGTTAATTCCTATATATTCCCGTTAATTCCCATGGAAAGTTTCCAACTTTGAAAATTCCCGGAATTTTGCAACCCTATTTCCATGTAAACCTCAATTCAGAATTGCTATTTCCATGTAAACTTGAAGGAAAACAGTTTAATTCTGAATTATTTAATTCGGAATACCGTATTTTCTGGACTATAAGCCCCACCTGCTCTATTTTTAAAGAAATAATTAAAAAAAGATATACAAGCCGAATGCGCTCTATTTAAAAAAAAAAAAAAAAAAAAAGATAGGCAAGCCACGGATATTTATGTTGTTAGATTAGATATTTCCTTTTGTACCTAAATAGATCTTTCTTAACAGTGTCTTTTAACACGGCAGCAACTTTGCTGGATTTATTTTGTCTTAGTTTTGATTCTAATTCCGGTTAGAGCGCCACGAGCAGTGGAAGAAAAATCCACAGAATAGAAACCTTTGTATAAGCTGCATGGTTGAAAACCTATGAAAAAAGTAGCGGCTTATAGTCCAGAAAATACGGTAATTAATTCCGAATTAAAAAACATCATGTAACTGTGGCGATTATTGGAGGAAGGAACAAGGAACCAGTGATCACTGCGGTGCTTTCCAGGTCTTGCTGAGGCAACTGTGAAACTTCCAGAAAACCAACCAGTGCTGTGTCTCCTTTCAGGGTTCTGGTGTTGGACAAAGGGGAGATGGCGGAGTTCGATTCTCCCTCGGCCCTCGTCGCCAAGAGAGGAGCCTTCTACAGGATGGCCAGGGACGCCGGGCTGGTCTGAAGCAGGAGGCGTCTCCGGGTGTTCCAGCCGTTCCTCTGAGCCTCCCAGCCCTCCTGGCTGCTGCCGGAGGCTCTGGCTTCACCAGCAGGAGGGAGAGGAGACAAGCTTGTTAGGATTCAGGTGTTTAAACGCAGCAGCGGGAGCAGAGGGGTTAGTTTGAGCTGCTCCACCAGCCTCCTCCGTCCTCCGTCCTCCGTCCTCCTGTCCCCAGATCTTTCCCCTGCTGCCCCTGACGTGGAGCAGCGTGTTCAGACTAAGACCTGCAGCTGCTGCAGAGATCCACACTGGAAACTACATAATCACTTGTGCCAAATGCTGCCTTCATACGCTTTCAAATGCTGTTTTAGAGCATCAGCCGTGACTTCAGGAGACGTCTGCATCCATCTCTAGACTGCACTAGATCTGTGCTGTTGGTGTCCTCAGCAAGGAACATCACTCATCTACTGCCACGCAGCTGCAGCTGAGAGTTTACAGCTATACATGCTGTTGACTGCTGTTTCTGTCCTCACTAGCAGCATCAGTCCAGTCTGCAGCCTGCAGGCGGCTGATATCACACTGATGTCTAGTGTGTTTGTCTCTTCATGAAAGAATGTCAAAGTCCGTATGCTTGTGTTAAAGCAGAGGTCAGAGGTCAGTCAGAGGTCAGAGGTCGGCCTGAGAGGGTGAGCAGGAGGAAGCTCCGGCCTGAATGTCAACTCCAGCAGGAAGAGGAGGCTCGTGTTCTGTCACTACGTTACCACTCTGAGGAATCAGGAGGAGAGGGAGACGGCAGGCTCAGCTGATGAGCAACACACACCTCACACACACACACACCACACAACCAACACACACACACACACACCACACAACCAACACACACCTCACACGCATCACAACCAACACACACACATCACACCACACACAATCAAACACACAACTAACAACCAAACACAACCAAACACACACAGATCTCAACCAAACTGCAAACGCACAATCCTGTGGGTGAATCTCCATGGCAGATTTCCCTCCTCTCTCTTTACTCAGCACTGTTTTTGTTCTTATTTTATTCTCTTTGTTCTTTGGGCAGCAGCTTTGAGTCCACGTGTTTCTGTAAGGTCATACTTTAGTTTGCGGCGGGTGTTTTAAGGATTTGAGACAACACTGTTCTGATACGTCTGCTTCTGTGAGGGAGCGCTCTCCACTTTTATAAGAAAATGGTTGTTTGGAGGTTCTGATCTTCTTTTTAATGTGTGTTTTTGTATCTGAATGATTTGCCTCCCAAATGGCTGCTCACATGACAACAAGTTACAAACTGACGGTAGTAAGTTACTTTGATTCTGTTCTTTGTCGTTGTACTCCATGTGGGGTCTGACTCTGGTACTCCAGTACGTTTGAGGGGACGGACGTTTCCTGAGTTACAGCTCAGGAAATCAATCCAGACTTCTCTTTTGTTTGTTTTTTCACCCGAATTCTGAAGTGCGGGGAACAGTCGAGTGCTAATTGGAAAGCTTTTGTACAGGAAAAAAACTAGAAAATATGTTTTCAAAACCTTTTCTGTTGAAAACCAAATATAGTTTTAACATCTTTATTGGGTTGTGCACAAAAAAAACTCCTTAAAGATAGCTTAAAGCGTGGCCCAAAGGTTTTAGTGCACCTACAGTTATTCATCGTTGGAAATGCAATGTTTTCTGTTCAAAATCTCAGGAGCTCTGGAGGCATTTTAGTTCATTCGTTTGAAGTGCAACAAATCCGTCTTATTCCAACACTTGTGCAATATCTGAATGTTACGGTGGAGGGGTTTCCCCCGCGGTCAGGACGGTGGGTACGGCGCTCTTTTATTAATGCAGCAGGAGATGATTTACAGGAGAAAAGGCAAAAAAATGCTTTTTACCTTTAAAGTTTAAAGTCCCCCCAGAACGTTACGGCCTCGCCCGCTGGGGGAGGAAGTTCACCGCCAGCGGGGCCGAATGATCTCACAAGAAAATGAAGGTTTCCTTTTGCCAGCATAGTAAACCCCACCACTGGGTCAGGCGTGATGCCGCTACATGGAGTGGATTTACTATTTTCTTGAAAAGGAAAAAAAGGCTTTCCATGTAACCGTGATGTGTGTCCAGCGGGCAGAGAGGCTCCGGTGTTGGGACGGGGCTGCAGGACGTCTGGAGCCAGAGCTTTAGGACATTTAGGCCACGTAGGAAAGCTGACGGAAGCTGCTGTTCTTCATCTTCAGAACTACAAGCTTTCACAGTTCTGTTACAGTTTGGTGTGAAAAACGTTGTTTCACCGCTTTGAAAACTCATGCACAAGGCATGCAAAAAAAAAAGTCATGCAAAAGGCATGGTAGTTATGCATAATTGAAAGTACGACGTGAATACTTGATGCTTTATATGTATATGCAGTTATTTGTGTTAAAAGTTTTGAAATAAAAAGAATTTATGTTTAAATATAAAGTTTGACTCAATTGAAGAATGGTTTTATTTCACGTTTCAGGTGGCATAAGTCATGGAGATGTCAGCTTTTATTAAACGGCAGAAACCAGCTGACACGTTTGGTCTTCCAGCTGAGTCTGGGACGTTTTCCCTTTTGGTTTTTGCTTTTAAATGTTTCCGCAGCAGACGGTCCGTGCCGTCTGGGAGTGAACCGGTGGCAAAAACTCCAAATCTTAACAAGAATATTGGTCTTACTTCTAGTTAAAATGTCTCATTTTTAGTCAAACAAATCTCATTACACTTAAAACAAGTGTCAATACCAGAAAAATAACTTGTTATTTGACAATTTTCACTTGTTTCAAGTAGATTTCACTTAAAATAAGTAGAAAAATCTGCCAGTGGAACAAGTATTTTTTTGCTTCTAATGAGAAGATAAATCTTGTTCCACTGGCAGATTTTTTTTCTACTTATTTCAAGTGAAAATTTACTTCAAACAGGTGAAAATTGTCAAATAAGTTATTTGACGAATTATGTTTTAAGCGTAATGAGATTTCTTTGACTAAAAATGAGACATTTTAACTAGAAATAAGACAAATATTCCTGGTAAGATTTTGAGTTTTTGCAGTCCACCGATGAAAATAAGAAAGGCATTTATTATTCTTACATTTACTTTTACTTTTATCTCTTTGCACACAATTGTGGAAGCTTTTGTCAAGCACTGCAATAAAGAGCTCCGTTCACAAATGATACCCTGGAGAGGAAGCGGGGACGTCTCTGGACTCTGCAGCATCGGGGATGAACCATCACACGCTGGACATGAGTGCTGCTGTCCGGGGAATCACTATTACAGAGTAATAAGAGACTTGTCAGGAACCATTTATAATGAAAAATCTAAACCTAAATGCAATTATAATATGTTCGAAAGCCTCACGCTTAGTCTGAAACTCCCGAGCTGGAAATCAGAGAAGCCAGTTGTGTTAGTGGTAGTGTACCGGCCCCCTGCTGGTACCAGTTTTGTTAGTGGTAGTGTACCGGCCCCATGCTGGTACCAGTTTTGTTAGTGGTAGTGTACCGGCCCCCTGCTGGTACTTATCTAGAGTTTCTGTCTGAATTTTCAAATTTCCTTTCTGGATTATTGATCAGTACAGATAAATTCATCATAGTGGGTGATTTTAATATTCATATGGATGTTGAAAGTGATAATCTTAAATTAGCTTTCAATTCTCTCCTAGAATCGATGGATATCTCACAAAAAGTGGACAAACCGACGCACTGTTTTAATCACACCCTGGATCTCGTTCTCACCTACGGTGTTGAACCTGATGATCTGTTGGTGTCGCCTGTAAACTCCCTCCTATTGCAGGTATCCGCTCCTTCTCTGACGTGAAAGTGGAATTTGGTCTACCAGAAACATAATTCCTGGCTTATCATCAAATCAATTATTGGTAACTCTACCCCTGCATACAAAACAAAACTAGATAACAATTTAATGTCAGCCATTACAAAAATAGGCACAACTTTAAAGGAGCATGAGGCAAGAATAAGAAATGAGACTCATTAGCGCCACGACGACCGTCGGGGTTCCTGCAGCCAACAGCGAAGCCGGCACGGGAGCGCGTGTGTAATCTCATGTGATTTTCAAATCAAGCTCTAAATATGACTTACAATGTTATCTTACCTGGTCAGTAGGAAATGAGCCATGTCAGCATCTGTTTTCAGTCCCAATTCAAGTTGAAGCTGCCTCCATGACTCAAGCGCGTATCCAATGTTTACTCGTGCGCCGCCGAGAACGCTCATGCAGCGTCATGTGACGTCACATCCACAGGACAGCGCGGGAAATTCCGGTCTGGAATTGTAGCACATTTTGCAGCAACAGCCTGTTCAAGGCAACGGAGAGATACACTAGAGGGCTCATTCTTTTTGGTTTGGAACGCTTCATCTGACATTATTACTAGAAAACTTAAAACGTATATGCATTTTTTTCATAAATCCTGCCTCCTGCTCCTTTAAGCATTTATAAACTTTTGCTCCTCTCCTCACCTAATCCATTTATACCCACCCAACAGGCATGGGAGAATGATCCTGGTGCATCACTGCCTCTACAACAGTGGAGTCATGGAATAGAATAGAATAGTTTATTGTCACTATGCATGGGTACAGTGAGATTAAAAGCAGCATCACCTTTCCAGTGCAAACAGTGTTGAATCAATATATTATATATAAAATAATATAAAAAGGTTAAAAAGGTTAAGGTGCATGTTTAAATAGTCAAATCAAGATCTGAGATCATATCTACAGATAATTACATGTGGTGGAATATTGCACAGATAGGCCGGGAACAAGTATTGCACGGTAAAAACAGTAATTGCACATGAAGACATTCACATTAATTTCAGGGCGGTTATGGCTTTAGGGAAAAAGCTGTTTTTGACCTGATGACTCTGTAGCGTCTTCCTGAAGGCAGCAGGTCAAACAGGTCAAACCCGGGGGGAGCTGTAATATATGGAGGAACGGCATTGTCTCATGCAGGTGTGTCCCATACAGGATCATACAATTCAAGATATTATACAGAGCCTATATGACCCCATCCTCCAATCCATCCAAGATAAATAAAGAGCTGTCAAATCAATGTTGGCATAACTGTGGGGGGCATGGATCCTTGTTCCATCTCCTATGGGACTGCCCTGCTGTCAAGGCATTCTGGCATAATAAAGGTCCTAACTGACATGCTTGAGGTTCAGGAACCTATCTGTCCTATGGTATGCCTTCTTGGACAGATACCTAAACATATTCAATCTAATTCTACACATTATCTTATGAACCTCGGTTCTCTCTGCAAAGAGAATCATCCTCGTGAACTGGAGGCTGCACAGACCCTCATCTATCTGAATGGCTTAAAGACTACTTGGATATTTTAAGCATGGAACGTGCCACCAATCTGCTCTTAGACTTTGACAAAGGCATTCGAGGACATTGGGACGTTGTGTGGACATTTATGGACAAAAACAAGCATTACACCAATTTGATCTCGTAAACTTGACAACCTCTCCTACCTTGCTCCTGCTGTGTTGTGTAATAGAAGCATCTTAAATGCCATGTACAATCAAAGAACGCGTATTACATCACTGTACTGTACCCCCTCCCTTTTTTGTATTCATTTATATATTTACTTTTCTTTCTGTTCCTGTTTCTTTCTTTTTTTTTTATTATTTGTGTTAATGCTTTCCCCCCCTAATTGTGTGTGTGTGTGTGTGTGTGTGTGTGTGTGTGTGTGTGTGTGTGTGTGTGTGTGTGTGTGTGTGTGTGTGTGTGTGTGTGTGTGTGTGTGTGTGTGTCTTGGTTTATGATGATGTTGAAAGCTAATAAAATCTTGATATTAAAAAAAAACTAATGGAAAAGGATTCTATATAAGCCACCAGGCTTCTTCCTTTCCTTGCATGTTATTTCAATGTTTTTTCATTTATTGTTCAATTTGTCTTATATTGCTAAATAAAAATAAATAAATAAATACATTTCAAGAAAAAAGTCGAAATGTTGAGAAAAAAGTCAAAATTTCGTGAATAAAGTTGAGATGTTGAGAAAAAATTCTTGAAATTGTATTTCAAATTATTCTCGACATTTCGACTTTTTTGTCGAAGTGCATAATAATGAAAAATCTTCCCCTCTTAAATGTTTTTTCTCCTGCATGGCCCTAATACTCTTCCGTAGTTTATTTACCCAATTAAACAGGATGTGTCGTGTAAAAAACACACCGAATACATGTGATTTTATGAGAGAGAGTGCCTAGATTATTGGATATGGAAATTGGAGGTTGTCGGTGCATCATTTCCTCAGTCATGTGTGCAGGACCTGCAGGACTCGCTGAGCTGCACACAAAACTACATTTCCCATGATTCTCTGTCGTCCGGTTCCAGGGGAAGGAAGATGGCGGCGATTAATGGGATAGGACTGTTGCTGCGCTTTTAAAACGACAAAAAGCAACTGATGCTTCGTTTAAATGATTGGGTTTGGAATTTAAAACATATAAACAAGTAAATGCAGGCCCGAGGGTGTGATCTCGGACCGAGGATTGCCGCGCTGAAGGTAAATAATTTTCACACAGCTCTCCTGACTGCCGGAGCTAGGCGGCTAGGTTAGCTCAATACCTGACAAACCTTTGATGGAAATGTGTCACTTAAATAACACTTAAATAACACCTAAATAACACCTTACCTGAGCCGGAGACGGCTGTTTAGGGGACGGAACAGCGCAATACATATATATATCTGTGTATATATATATACACAGTACTCGAGTTGTAAAAAAGAATCAGGGGGGATGGTGGATTTTATCATATGGGAACAGATAATTTGTGCTGATTACAAATAATATAATATATTACAAATAATAGCAGTGACCAAAACATCTGCAGAAATACAGCAGGAATGACATAGCAGCAGTTAAATGCAGCCTTCTGTAAGCTTTAAATATCCACTGGGCTTACATCAAATACATCAAAACACAACAATAAAAAACATTTTTCTGAACTTATCAATATGACTCTGTCCTTCACAGGATAAGTAAAATGGATCACTGCAAAAACTCAACATCTTAACAAGAATATTTGTCTTATTTCTAGTTAAAATGTCTAATTTTAGTAAAAAAATCTCATTACACTTAAAACAAGACTCATCACTGGAAAAAAACAACAATTTTTACCTGTTTCAAGTAGATTTTCATTTGAAATAAGTAGAAAAATCTGCCAGTGGAACAAGATTTTTTTGCTTGTAATGAGAAGATAAATCTTGTCCCAATGGCAGATTTTTTCTACTTATTTCAAGTGAAAATTTACTTGAAACAGGTGGAAATTGTCAAATAAGTTATTTTTCTGGTGATGACTCTAAATGTTGAAATAGCAGTAAAACCACATTCATTGATGAAATGACATAAGGGATGGAAAGGGGGGATGGCAGTTTTACAGGGGGGATGATTTGGACCGTTTTACATATATATATATAACAAAGCAGAATGACTAGGAACGTAAAGCTGACACTGCCACTCGTGATTACATTTCTTCTCCTTTCTTTCTTTCATAGTTCTTTTTATTGATTTTCATTTACACAGAAATAGAATAGAAAGCCTTTATTACGATTATACTGGTACAATGAGATTAGGCAGTAGCTCCGTAAAAGTGCACACATGCAAAGACTATGTTAACAAAGACTGTGTAAAAAAACAAAATAAGAAACAGGAAACATAAATATATTTAATGGTACACTATGAAAATGAATGAATGAGAGAATAATGCACATGAATGAGTGAAAGAATATTGTACATAAATGAGTGAAGAATATTGCACAGTATGAGCTTATTGGGGTGGGCAGTCCTGGTCCTCGAGGGCCGGTGTCCTGCATGTTTTAGATGTTTCCCTGCTTTAACACACCTGATTCTACTTAATCATCATCATCAGCTTGTCATCCAGGGCTGCACAATTCTGTTTACGACACAGTCACTTGTATCACGGTGCAATGAAGCAGGGAAACCTCTAAAACCTGCAGGGACACCGGCCCTTGAGGACCAGGATTGCACACCCCTGGTCTGGACTGTAGATGCGCACCGTCAGCCTCGTGGCCCTTCCCTTTACAAAGCCACGCGGTTGTCATGGATGCAGGATGGGTCGTGAGTAGGATAAACACGGGGACAACTTCTGCTGAGTTCCAGTGTACTTTAATGTCCCTCAACAGTGTAGGATTTTAGAACATCAACACAGCACCTAGTGCCGTACTGTGGCGTATCACTCCGCCCAATCTAAAACAGACTAATCACTACAGATAAACTGACTAGTGTCATTATAGTCCCTGATTTACATCACAATATAAAGAATAGATTTATAAAATAATGAACCCTCAATTACCAAAATAACCTTCTTAACAAAAATAAATCTCCTCTTACACTTATAATGTGAGCATGAATCAATCTTTTTTATGATGTAAAATTGTATGTATTTATTCATTTATTTACTTATTTAATTTTAGTTGTTAAATTTCTGGAAAAGAAAAAAGTCAAATCATACATGAGAGAAACTGTTCAGTTTGTGTCAAAATATTTGTACTTGTATGAAACTGAAGATCATAATGCAAACCTGACATTTACTTTTAGTTCAGTTTGTGGAAAATGGTTGGCCTGGCTTTCTCTTTAAAACTTAAACAGTTATAAAGCATTACAAACTGTAACAATAGGGCAAACGTACAGTATTGTTTTGTATTTTGTTTCTTTCAAATAAAAGACAATTTTTTCCAGTCATATGTTCCTCATTCAAAGTTGTTAAAAAAATACTGCTATAATATCCTATCGTTATCGTGACCTCAATATCGTGTATCGTCAGTATCGTGAGATTAGTGTATCGTTACACTCCTAGTGCTGATGCTTGTGATCAGTGCATTTCTCAGCGATTCGTACGTTTCGAGCCTCTCGTTGCCCGTATCCCAACGATAGCGCTCGGCGAGCGCTGGTGCTGACGTGCCTCCGTCATGCCACAACTAGCCAATAGATTTCTAATCACTACACAAACCTTGTAAAACCTGTTCATAGACTCTCATTAAGTTAGCTTAAAAACATCAATATATGTACATTCAATTCATATTTATTTCAAGCAATACAACATAACATAAGTGACCTGCGTGCAACAGAAAATTAAACAAATACCTTTATCAGGTTTATCAGGTGCAGGTTAAAAATACAAATTAACTTGTTAACACTCAAAAGGGAGTGGGAAGAAGAAAACGTATGTAATCCCACCCGTTTCTCATTAACAACTTGAAAGATTGTTTTTAAGTCTTCCTCCTGTCTGAACATTTAAACCAAAACAATGAACAAAAGACCTATATCAAATTATAATAAAATTATTCTACAGTTCACCTCACCTAAATTTACACACATTGTGGCCATGAAATGTAGATGTATTTTACAACCACAATGTGTGAAAATCCAGGAACAATATATATTGTCACCACGGGTGACAGTTAACCGTTAACTTATATTTATAATACACCGTTAACTTATATTCATAATAAATACCAGCAATGGTAAAGACAACAATATCAGAAGGTAATGGACATAATGGACATGGACATATAGTTAGGGCTGGGGATTGATTCAAATATCAAGAATCGATTCGATTCCGATTCTTAAGATTCAGAATCGATTATCACGATCCGATTCGATCCGATATTGATTTGGGTTACTGTTAATAAAACTGTTTTTTCAGCTGTTGCATGAATTATATGACTGTCTAGTTCTGCAACATATTAATACTAGTATTATATTGAGATTCAACAGCAAGTATTGGCAGCTAATGATGCTGTAAGGACCAATCAGCTCCCAGAATGCTGATAGAACTGAAACAGAAACATCGTGGGTCAGAATTATCAAACACATCCAGGGAGGAAACAGAGGACGAAAGAAATCGCTTTTATTTTTTCCCCATTTATGAGAATTTGGTTTTTAACATTTATGCAAATGTAACCCCAAGACAGTATATAAAGCAAAGAAATACAGACAATGTATGCAATTATAACTGAAAACTGTAATGTTTTCATATCTTTAAACATATTTAAAGGCAAAAACATGGCACCAGTTATTCTCGTGTCCAACAAAATATTCCTTTTTTGGGCATAAACAAAAAAGTACCAAAAGTTGTAATGTAATGATGAAAAAAAAAAAAATGTTTTTTCTTTTTTTTAAATCGATCTTTAGACATATGAATCGATTTTTAGGAATTAATATGAGAATCGATTTAAAATCGGAGAATCGATTTTTTTCAACACAGGCCTACATATAGTACATACATACACGTCAGTGATGGTAGTACTACAGTACCAGAAGGTAATGGACAATACATACATTACTTACTAAATGAGGAACAACAATTACACAAACATTTCAAGACCGAAGTTGATTTAACATAGTGTTATATTTTGGCATTGCTTGTGTTGGATATCCAGACTGTTCCAAAGTCTCACACCACATGAAATATGTGTTGTGAATGCTACAAAGGTTTGAGGTGTGTGTGTGTGTGTTTGTTTCCTGCCAGATTGGTCCCTGGTCTTCTTCCTGTGTGGCCCCCCAACCTCCTCTGCCCCAGCACGGTTCCTAGCTCATGGACTTGACGACAGCATCAGGCTTCAAACGGAGGCCGGCCGCCTCCTCTTCCCCCAGTGGATTTGACGAGCCCGCCAGGAGCCCGCCTCAGCGCTCCCCCTGTCTGTCCTCCTCGTCCTCGGCTCCGTCTTCTCCCCGCTCCACGTCCTCCTCTCTCTGCAACTCCGCCGCTCACCAAAACCATGTAACAGGCCGGAGGGAGGTGGCCCAGGTGTCCTCCACTTCTGCTTCCGTAGCAACACAGTCTCTCACCTCACCCGCATCCCATAACCCCTACTTGGACGTCTACCCTCACGCCTCCATGCAGTCCAGTGGTGATTGTGACGAAGATGACAGGATGAGGGAGATGTACGATCCATTCAGTCCCACTGACGGAGACAGGGACCGCAGGGTTGGCGGGGAGGACGAGGACGGGGAGAAATATGATCCTTTTGATCCGACCGGTTCCCCGGCGTCGGACGTGGACGAAGGGACCGACAAAGGGAGTCCGGGGAAGAGAAACGCAGAGGTGGACGATGACGAAGAGAAAGAAGAAGAGCCTCCCGATTCAACGGAGCTGCTGACCAGTCTGCCGGTGAAACTCCCTCTCAGGAGGAGAGTGGAGGGCAGCAAAGCTGAGAGGATGGACTCTGACAACTCTGAGATCGAGGAGGGGGAGATCGTGGGAGCTGCCGACAGAGACGGGGGCAGTAAGAGACCTCCTCCCGAGGAGGTCCAGCCCCTCGGCTCTCCCAACATCTCCTTCTTCAGCTCCAAGCCGGAGCGGATCCTGCGGGTGCTGGACGGGGACGGCTTCGTGTCCGTGTGCACGGAGGGAACCTGGGAGGACGACAGGGAGCTGGAGGACGAACCGGTGGTCGGGGTGGAGGATCTGAGGCGGAAGCTGGTCAGCAAAAGGAAGGAGAAATACCTCTCTTTTCCTCCTCCTTCCTCCCTGTCTCCTCAGCCACAGCTCCGGCCCTCCCTTCTGCAAGCCTCCCCCTCGTCCTCCCCTCGTACCCCTCCGGCAGAGCCCGCCGGCAAGAACCACTTGTGCTCCGTGGACCGCGATGGACAGAAAAGCAAGGAAGGGAAGGCCGGGGAGAAGGAGGCGAGGAGAAAAAAGAGGAGAAAGGGCAAAGAGGGGGATCAAGAGAGGAGCAAAGACAAGGAGCGAGGACACAAAGCTGGGAAGGAGGTCAAGGCCAGACGGAGCAGCAGGAGCAGCAGTCGGAAGAGGAAGAAGAAGCTGCACAGCAGCCCCGAGGCCTCGCAGAGCGGCCCCTCGGCCAGGAAAGGAGGGCACTCTCGGCGCTCGTTCTCCAGCCTGTCAGAGGACCGACACAGAGACCGGGACCGGGACAGGGACAGGGACAGGGAGAGAGGCAGGGACCGGGATAAAGGCCGGGACAGCGAACGAGAGCCCAAACACAGCAGCAGTCACAGAAGAGAGGAGAGGGGGAGAGACTCCAGCTCCAGGAAGAGGGAGAGGGAGCGGGAGAGGGAGAGGGAGGGCAAGGGCAAGCAGAGCTCCAGCAGCAGGGAGGGCGGCACCTCCAAGAGGTCCAAGAGGAGCCGGGAGAAGAGGGACGGCACCAGGGAGCGGCACGGCGCCAGGGAGCGCCGGCGGGACGGGCGTCCCGTCGTGCCCCCGTCCATCCAGGACCTGAACGGCTCGGACCTCTTCGCCATCAAGCGCACCATCACGGTCACGACCACCACCACCACCACCACCGTCCCCGGCTCCCCCAGACACAACCCCTCCTCGCCCTGCCGCACCGCCCAGCTCAGCGACGACGCCCACAAGAGGAAGAAGAGAAAATGGCGTTCGATCGGAGACGCGGAGGACCGGGCCAGCTGCCCCAGCCGCTCGCAGTCGCCCTCGCCGCCCCGGTACCACGGCTACGGCTCGGACCGCTACTCCGACAAGCTGGACCTGGACATGCTGTCTCTGGACGGGGAAGCCCTGGACTCGGACTACCCCTCTCTGGAAGACACGCCCCCTAAAGCTCTGGCTCCGGAACCGACGGCCGGCAGCCCCAAAGCCAAGACCAGCCCCAAGACGGGGAAACCCCACTCCAAGAAGAAGTCCCGCACGCTCAAGAAGTCCGAGTCCTCCTCCGGCCGGACGCCCAGCAAGTGCCTGTCCTCGCTGACCGTCAGCTCCGGCTCCGCCTGCGTCTCCCCCGGTCTGCCGTCGGGGAAGCGGGCCCGGAAGGTGGGCAAGGACAAGGACCGGGACAAGGGCGGCAGGAAGGACCCGGGCCGCTCCGGAAAGTCCAAGAAGGACGGCGGCGGCGGCGGGCGGAAGGGCAAGCTCCAGTCCAAGGTGTCGGTGCTGGTGCGTGACGGCGTGAGCAGCACCACCGGAGCCGCCGTGGGCTCGGGGAAACTGGGCATGGACCTCCTGGGCCCGGGGGGTTCCGGAGGGGGCGGCGGGGGCCCGGTGGTGGGCGGCTCCATCGCCGTGGTCTTCTGCAGAGACAACGAGAGCAGGTCCCCCTTCCTGAAGCCCTGCTCGGAGCCGCTGTCGCTGGGCGGCGTGGGCAAGCGCAGCGGCCTGGCCGCCCCCCAGCCGGCCCTGGCCGCCCCCCCCACACACAAGTCCAAGAAAACCAAACCCAGCTCCATCACCTCCACCTCCTCCTCCGCCTCCTCCCCCACGTCGTCCCTGGCCACCAAGCGCCGCCGCCGCCTGGCCAAGAAGACGAAGGAGAAGGGCGGGCCCGCCGGATTGACGGCGGGAGACGGCAGCCAATCACAGGCCACGCCCGAAATTTGGGGCGGGGACTCCTTCAGCGTCCCGGGCGCTGCCGGGGAGGGAAACAAGTCCGGGAGTCCCCACACCGGCCAGGCTGGTCCTGCCCCCTCCTCCTCCTCCTCCAGCTCCTCCTCCACCAGCGTGCCTCCCCCCTCCTCCTCCCCCCCTCACACGCCTCCACCCCCCAACCCGCCCTTCCGGGACACCCGGGACTCCTCGCCGGACTCCCAGACGGTGGACAGCAGCTGTAAGACCCCGGACCCGTCCTTCCTAGCAGAGGAGGGTCCGGCCCCGAGCAGCCCCACCCCCCCGGGCTCCAGCCCCTCCAGCCTCTCCACCCCGCAGGGAGCGGGCGTGGGCAACGCCTCGTCTACGCCCACCGCCAAGCACCCGTCTCCGGACGACGCCCCCAAGTCGGCGGCCTCGCCTCCGTCTCCGTCCTCGTCGGCTGGCTGCGGCCTCGCCTCCCTGTCTCTCCCTCTGTCTCTGTCTGACCCCTCCTCCTCCTCTGTGTCCTCTTCATCCGTTAGCAAGCCCCTCCCTCCCCCTCCTCCCCCCCCAGCTGTGTCCGCCCTCCCCTGGAGTCTGCAGACCGGAGTGGACTGCACTACTGGAGGTGTTCTCGCTCGTAAGTCCCTCTCTCCACTGCCGCTCACCATCCTCAGAAACATTCACTTCCCTGCACTTTATTTACAGATTTGACGCAACTAAAGGGATTACTACGGTGGCCAATACCCGCCATTGCTGAAAATAAAAGTAATGCTGCAAATAAAAAGAAACGCAGCTGCAAATAAAAAGAAATGCCGCTGCAATTAAAAGAAACGCAGCTGCAAATAAAATAAAAAAACAACGCAAATAAAAAAGCCACACGGAAGTGAATTACCGGGGACTATTTTTGCCGATGCATCTGTGTTTTTTACGTGAGAGGAGAAGAAGACGAAAAAAAAATTACACGTAGCGACGTTGAACACTAACCTTTTCACTTATTTTCTCGTTCGTTGTTCTTCTTATTCCTCGCTCTTCTTATTTCTTCCTTTTCACTTACGTTCTCTTCGTCTTCTTCTTCTCCTCTCACATAAAAACACCGGTGCATCAGCAAAAATAGTCCCCGATAATTCACTTCCGTTGTGGCTTTTTTATTTCCGTTGTTTCTTTAATTTGCAGCTGCGTTTGTTTCTGTTTGCAGCGTTACTTTTATTTTCAGCAATGGCGGGTCTCGGCCACCGTGGATTACAGCAGCAGATGTGTTTATTAGAGTCTGGTTAGTGTCCGTTCAGCAGTCACACTTGATTTGGCAACATGTCCCTCAAAATCCTTTTACTTGTTCCTGCTAATCTTCATTATTTCGGGGGGAATGGAGTCATCCCCGTTAGTGTCGGGTTAAATGAGCTGCGTCCACACTGACCATCAGAAAAGTGACACTCTGACAAACTGTCGGACCACCTTTAGCTTTGATTATTTGCAGGCAAGAAATGTTCTAATATCTGTTTCCACCCAGAGGGGTTGATTGTGGGACGTCCTAAACCCAGACAGATCCCTGAATCTCCTCAACTCTCCCAATTTGAGCCGGACGATTCCTGACATTAGACCTTATTTACAGGACTGTCTCAGAAAATTAGAATATTGTGATAAAGTCCTTTTATTTTCTGTAATGCAATTTAAAAAAAAAAAAATGTCATACATTCTGGATTCATTACAAATCAACTGAAATATTGCAAGCCTTTTATTATTTTAATATAGCTGATTATGGCTTACAGTTTAAGATTAAGATTCCCAGAATATTCTAATTGGACCCTGGACCACAGCCCATCCCAGTAGACGGTAGTCATGACAACCACATCGTGTTTGTTGTCCGTAAATGCAGAAGACCACGTGGTTTGGGTTTACGGCTACGTATACTTGAAAAATAGTTATCACAACTACCTGAAAATATACACAGATGGGTCAAAAAATCAAAAGGATTATGTGGGAACAGGTGTGTATATCCCTGAGTTTGATGTTAATATCTCTAAAAGATTATCTAATCAACTATCAGTATACAGGACTGTCTCAGAAAATTAGAATATTGTGATTTTCTGTAATGCAATTACAAAAACAAAAATGTCATACATTCTGGATTCATTACAAATCAACTGAAATATTGCAAGCCTTTTATTATTTTAATATTGCTGATCATGGCTTACAGTTTAAGATTAAGATTCCCAGAATATTCTAATTTTTTGAGATAGGATATTTGAGTTTTCTTAAGCTGTAAGCCATGATCAGCAATATTAAAATAATAAAAGGCTTGCAATATTTCAGTTGATTTGTAATGAATCCAGAATGTATGACATTTTTGTTTTTGTAATTGCATTACAGAAAATCACAATATTCTAATTTTCTGAGACAGTCCTGTATTTATGTGTGCAGGAAAAAAGGACAAACTGTTTTGTCAGTAGTTCAAAGAGAAGGCAAACGTAAGTAAAGTCATTCTGTGGCTTTTGATGTATTAAAAAAAAAAAAAAGCAAGTGTGAACAACGTGGCTGGATTCTTTTCCTGAACGTACTCTTAGAGGAAACGTGACGCCCAGTTTCCTGTGGTAGTAGTTGAATGCCTGAGTCATTCTTTGGTCAAAATCCCACAGTTACAGTACAATGGCGCCGTTTCCAGCCACGTCTTTACAGATCCGTTCAGAGCAGCTGGTTTATAGGGGGCAGAGTCACACACTCGCTTCAGATATCACCATCCATCAGGTGGAACTGGACACGCGTACAGGAGTCGTGCACAACCCTGCAGTCAGTCCATGAACGCTCACACCTGCCCAGGTGCCCTCTGACCTCCTGCTCTCACTCCTTCCTCCTCTCAGTGACGGCTCTGCTTTTCAAAATGGAGGAGGCCAACATCGCCAGCAGAGCCAAGGCCCAGGAGTTCATCCAGGCAACGAGCCAGGTGAGTCCCGCCCGGCCGAGCCCCGCCGAGCCTGGCCGAGCCCCGCCGAGCCCCGCAGAGCCCGGCCGAGCCCGGCCGAGTCTCACTGAGCCCCGCCGAGCCCCGCAGAGCCCGGCCGAGCCCGGCCGAGTCTCACTGAGCCCGGCCGAGCCCGTCCGAGCAGCAGATTCTGTGGTCGGAGGTTTTCCTCCGCTGAGCTGCAGAGCAACACGACAACTAGGGCCGAAACCATTCCTCGAATAATTTGAGTAATTCGATTACAAAAAATGATGGAGAAATTTTCTCTGCCTCGAGGAATCGTTTCATTTTGCAGCTCAAAGCAGATATTTACCCGGACTACGTTTAATGCTGCACAACGCGCTGACGCCGCACGTAAAAGAAGAAGAAAGAGGCGGATATGTTTGGTTTTTGTAACATCATGCTCAGGCAGGAGACACATGTAGCTCAGTGCTTAACTTTTATTTGTAATCCACTCTATATTCTTCGTCCGTTCTCCTATATGTTCCCCCTCTAACCCGGTACATACATAGGTTCCTCTAAACATCTGTTCCCACTACAGTTTTAACTAAAAGAAAATGTGCTCATAATTTTATTTTGAACACTGCCAAAACTCAAAATCTTATAAAGACTAACTTAAAACTTAACTAGAACTTAAAATGTGCTTGACACAAATGAAAGTTCAATTGAAACACGTGGGAAAAACACCTAACCTTTTAAGTTAAGTGTAATGGCATTTTTAGGTTGGAAATAAGAACATTTCTCTGTAAGATCCTTAGTTTTTTGAGTGAATCAGTGAATTTGGCCGACTGGTGTAAGTTCAGGGTTTTTAAATGCACAGCCATGAACCTACTGTAGTATATAATTTAGTCTTAGTAATGTCAATTAACATCTAACATTTATGTATATTTATAATTGCTCTTTAACTAAACAAAATAAAATTTAAGCAGTAGTTTATATTTATTAAATGACACATATAATTTACAACTAGATAACAAAAAATGCAGGATATTAATTTTGATCACTTACTTTGCAAAGAAATGTATACTTTTATTTTGGAAGAACGGTTCCCCGCCATCTTTTAAGACTTTTGTAGATGCGTATATATATGTATATATATTAAATATAGTAATAATGCACATATATATACTTTTGGTTTCTACCGTCATGGTATCAATCATTAATATGTGTGCAGACAAGGTAAAAAAAAAAAAAAAAAAGACTTTTGTAGATCAACTCACAGCATTTCTACCATTAGAAAAACTAACCTTGGAAAAATCGTGGCCATCTTTTTCAAGAATTTTGGTTCCCATTACTCTCTGGTTTAGAGAACATCATTGTACGCTGATTGCTGTTTTATTGCTGTCATTTACTTTATGTATCTGTAGGTATTTGAGTTTTGATGCCCCTATTGTTACTTACTGATGTCATTTTCCATATTTTTATTTACTCTTTTTTTTCTTCTTTTTTTTCCCCAGTTTATTTTTATTTATTTCTTGTGTATGTTTTTGTGCTTTTTTTGGGGGGGGTAGGCGGGAGTAGGGAGTAGGCATGCGTGCACAAAAGAAAATTGTAAGACCTACCGTCATTAAGGATGTATCTGATTGCCTTTCTTTTGTGAAATAAAAAGATATTTAAATAAAATAAAATAGACAAAAATATGTTTTATCCGTTTAATCAATGGAATTTTCAGTAGAATACTGGATTACTAAAATATTCGCTAGCTGCAGCCCTAACGACAGCGTTAAACTAAACCCCCAGACCAGACTAACCTGTCACCCCCTGCGTCCTGTCTGTCCCCAGATCCTGTCCCAGGCCAACCAGAGCCAGTCCCAGCAGCACGGCCCTCCCTCCTCCTCCTCCTCTTCCTCACAGATCCCTCCCCCTCCCTCTCTGCCTCCACCCCCCGGCCTCAGCCCCGCCCAGTTCATCCTGCACAGCTCTCTCCCGATGGTGGGCTGCACAAAGACTCCCCCGTCACACCTGCACCCCTCCCTGGGCTGTGCCCAGACCCCGCCTCACGCCGGCCCGCTGTCCGGGAGCTCCGGGGACTTTGGATGGGACAACGACAACAAGGACTCCGACAAAGTAGGAAACCAGCCAGTACTGCCATGTGCTGTTTATTCCTACCAATGTAACAGTTCTGGTTGTGGTTTTAACGTTTCCCTGATGTGTTCAGTATCTGAAGAAGCTGCACACGCAGGAGCGAGCGGTGGAGGAAGTGAAGCTCGCCATCAAACCCTACTATCAGCGGAAGGACATCAACAAGGACGAGTACAAAGACATCCTCAGGAAAGCCGTTCACAAGGTCAGTGCACGGCGCTTGATTAAGACTTTTAGATTTATTTATTTGCACAGTTAAAAATTACACAAATAAAAGTAACAACTTTACAAATTAAAGTGCAGGAAGAGGCGAAAACTCAAAGAGCTTATCAGGTGCCTCTACCTATAGTTAACATAAAATTTACTATCATACTAAATATAAAAATGAGCAATTAGAAATCTATAGATAGAAATAAATGAAAATTACAAAGAATTTACACAAAAGAAAAATGATCTGATATATGAATAACTATAAAGAGTACAATTTAATAATTAAGAAATAAACGACTAAATAACAAACCAAATGAACACAAACAAAAAATAATTTCAAGGAGATTACACAAGACGATAAAATGTGTCAGCACATCCATTACTTATGCCAGAGCAGTTTCATTTACAAAACAAAAGTTAAGTGGTGTTTCAGACATCCTTTAAAACCTTGTACAGAGAAGCATTTTTTTGCTAAATGGGAACATTTATTCCATAGTTTGACCCCCCGGTACCGTATTGCATATTTAGCCCTGGTGTTAACACATGTTGGAGGATGCAGATCTAACGCTCGACGGGTTGCATAAGTCTGGACCTGAGAGTTTGTAGTGAAATAGTCTTTGAGGTGAGCAGGAATTCTTTCCTCCTTTTAAGACCTTATAAATAAAAACATGTCTGATAAATATGTATGTTATAAATGTTGAGAATATACAGTTTCTGAAACAAAGGTCTGTATGAATCTGAACAAGTTTCTATCCTGACAAAACGTTTCTGACAAACCAACATTTTATGTAATGTTGTGGGAAAAGTACTGGCCCAGACTATACAGGACCGTCTCAGAAAATTAGAATATTGTGATTTTCTGTAATGCAATTACAAAAACAAAAATGTCATACATTCTGGATTCATTACAAATCAACTGAAATATTGCAAGCCTTTTATTATTTTAATATTGCTGATCATGGCTTACAGCTTAAGAAAACTCAAATATCCTATCTCAAAAAATTAGAATATTCTGGGAATCTTAATCTTAAACTGTAAGCCATAATCAGCAATATTAAAATAATAAAAGGCTTGCAATATTTCAGTTGATTTGTAATGAATCCAGAATGTATGACATTTTTGTTTTTTTAATTGCATTACAGAAAATAAAGAACTTTATCACAATATTCTAATTTTCTGAAACAGTCCTGTATATTACAGTAAGAAAGATATGGGTAAATTAGACTACGGTATAATAAAGATGTTAAACCCCCGCGGTGGAGCACTAACCCCTCCCTCTCTGCCTCAGATCTGCCACAGCCGCACCGGAGAGATCAACCCCGTCAAGGTCAGCAACCTGGTCAAGCTCTACGTTCAACGCTACAAGTACTTCCGGAAGCACGGCCGCAAAATGGATGAAGAGGAGCCGGGACCGCTGTACTCCTAAACCTGAGGGGACTTTTTCCTACCCCCCCGCCCCCCTGCGGCCCGACGGGGCTCCACACCCCGGCCCTCCTCTGAAACAGGAAGTGTTCCACGGAAACAAGCGTCCACTTGGTCTGTAGGTGTTGCCAGTGAGAAGTGTTTCCTCTGTCTGTAAACTGTAAATACATCTCTCCTAGAAACCTAGTCGTGAGTCCAGCGTTGAGAGTGGAGCAGACGTCAGTCCCACATACAACCCCTGCAATAAACACCACCGTTGTGGAGTTTTAGTTTTTAGTTTTTGTTGATCATGTCCTCTAAATGTCTCACAACGGTGGTGCTAACCCCGGCCTCAAACGCATTGGTCTGGACGCGTTTGCGGGTTCCACTCCTCCTACGTCAGCTCTCAGCTGACGGGACATCTGACTCCAAATCAAGCACACAGAAATGTGCAGGACAATGCTGAAGGACAACACACACTACCAGGTCTGGAGCTGGAGCTGTCGGACCGGGACATCTGAATCACGGTTCAACTACATTTTATCCTCTTGGGTTTTCTTATTCTGTCTGTGTATTCTGTGCATGTGTCTCTGAGGATGGGAAAGTTACCAGATCTCTTTATAAATGAACCTCAAAATATAAATGTTGCTTGAAAGTCACTGGAGACAACGGTGCTCTTCTTTTATTGAGTCTGGTCTCTGTTTCATTGCATGTTTTTGATGACGTACCTTCCTGACACTGAGCAGCAAAGGAGAACCGAGGGACGCAAGACCTGATTTTGGCTTTTTTTAGTTAATTGCACTCTTAAGTAAATGTGAGACTTTCCACTCTGTTAAAGAAGGCATGCCACAAATTCTAACAGTTGTAATGAAATGTAGAGAAAATGCCACAGAAATGCAGTACAAAGGAGCTTTCCATCATTCCAGCTCTGTTCACAGCAACGTGACCAGACTTGTAACCCCTCTCCTCTGCGGGGCGTGCATCTTGAAATTGGAGTCAAAAAACTTTTACCCTAATTTCGAGATTGTAGCAAATTCCGCATAATGTGAAGTTTAGTGGATTTTTGTCACAGAACCCCATGCTCAGATGCCGAAAGTGCCATTCTGTCAAAGGCCTTTAAAAATAATATTTCCATTTTCAAGTGTGGACCTATCGTGCCATTCATTCCAATATCATCTAACAATTAATACTAATTCAGCTAAATAAAATGATATGATGAACATGCACCTCCCTCATCACGTGACCTGCCCTGCACTTTGCAGCTCTGCAGGAGATTGACACTTCAACTGAGGAGATATTTTCACTCACCGGTCTGGTTTGCAGCAGTAGAATTATGTGCACATCACATGTGTGTGTGTGGGTGTGTGTGTGTTGTTGTTGTTGTTGTTGAAAGGCACTTGACCAATTTCACTTTGCCTTACTACAACAACAACAATGCTTTGCAACTGCACGACATGTGCTGTATGTTGCTGTTAGTAATTAGCAGGGACGTGCAGAGACCTTTGGAGGGACAGGTGCTGAAATTTAAAAGGACACATGGAACACGACTTTAACACTTTCTGACAATAAATTTGTTACTTTGTTACAATACAAAACAAAACGCCGGCGCATGTTTCATGTGCATCGGATTTATATTTTATTTATCAGGATATTTAATTGTGCAGACATGCCTCGTATGGAGAGGAGGTGGAGAGAGAGGGAAGAGGAGCAGAGTGAGGTGCTAAAGACAGTGGATCCATCACCAGCTGGATAACAAAGCACATGTACCAGTTATTCATGTTGTATGTATATGTATGTTGTAGTTTCTCTAGTTTTGATTAGTGGGTTTCCAGACTTATTCTAGTTTTGTATTTTTCCATTAGTTTCAGTATTAGTTTCAGTTTGTTATTATAATGCTGGGTATTTGTCGTAGGTAAGGTTTAAGAAGTTCAGAGCAGGTATTACAATACAAAACACAACAGAGTTTTGTATTGTAATGTAACAAAGTAACAAATGTAACAAAGTGTTAAAGTCGTGTTCCGTGTGTCCCTTTTTAAATTTCAGCACCTGTCCCTCCAAAGGTCTCTGCATGTCCCTGCAGAACCCTGTAAATCTGAAACATTTACTAAATTAGACATTTTAAGGCATGCCACCGTGATATAAAGTTGCAGGGTTCGGTTGTCAGAGTATGAGTTGCTAGTGCTTTTGAAACAAGCAAAGCACTCCCCTTTCAGGAGGGGAATGCTACCTCACTATATAAACCATAAAACTGTCTTGGAGGAACCAAACTGGTTGACGGCGTACATGTTCTTTTCTATGCATTTCTTCATTTAGCACCTGTACTGTGGACCCATCTCTACCCTGGACCACAGCCCATCCCAGTAGACGGCAGTCATGACAACCACGTCGTGTTTGTTGTCCGTAAATGTAGAACACCACGTGGTTTGGGTTTACGGCTACGTATACTTGAAAAATAGTTATCACAACTACCTGAAAATATACACATATGGGTCAAAAAATCAAAAGGATGATGTGGGAACAGGTGTGTATATCCCTGAGTTTGATGTTAATATCTCCAAAAGATGATCTAATCAACTATCCGTATACAGGACTGTCTCAGAAAATTAGAATATTGTGATTTTCTGTAATGCAATTACAAAAACAAAAATGTCATACATTCTGGATTCATTACAAATCAACTGAAATATTGCAAGCCTTTTATTATTTTAATATTTCTGATCATGGCTTACAGCTTAAGAAAACTCAAATATCCTATCTCAAAAAATTTGAATATTCTGGGAATCTTAATCTTAAGCTGTAAACCATAATCAGCAATATTAAAATAATAAAAGGCTTGCAATATTTCAGTTGATTTGTAATGAATCCAGAATGTATGACATTTTTGTTTTTTTAATTGCATTACAGAAAATAAAGAACTTTATCACAATATTCTAATTTTCAGAGACAGTCCTGTACACAGCAGAAATGGTGTCAGTCTTTATTGGGTTACAGTGGGTGGAAGAGGTTATTCCTGATAAGGTGCTGGTATGCACAGACTCAATAGCGGTATTAGAAAGCATACAATCAACAACAACTTTCAGAGAAGACTTACTCCTTGATATTTATCATAGTTTATTAAGATTACACAGATGTGGCATAGACGTACAGTTCTGTTTGGTACCAGCACATGAGGGAGTAACAGGTAAGGAGGGTGCTGATAAATTAGCAAAAATGGCACTGCAAAAGAAAATAACATTACCAGTTCCACTAGGAAAAGGAGAAGGTAAAGCAGTAATAAAGAAGAAAGGAATGGAAATATGGCAGAAAAGGTGGGAGGAAGATCAGAAAGGACAGGGATGTCACAAAATACAAAAGTCTATCATAACAAAGAATTACACAGAAAGGAACAGAAGGGAGGAAATAGTCATAACAAGACTCAGACTGGACCACACAGGATTAAATGGTACACCGCGGTTGAATTGGTTTGATATTGGATATTATGAATTCAACACCCATAAAACTTGTGATACATACCACTGATTTTGGTCATATTGCTTGTGATGTGTTCATGGTCATCTAGACTATATATGACAAGACAGTAATTATTATAAAATCATATTATGGGCTGATTTAATGAGGTTTAATGAATTCAACACCCATAAAACTTGTGATACATAACACCGATTGTTTTCATTAAACCTCATTAAATCAGCCCATAATATGATTTTATAATAATTACTGTCTTGTCATATATAGTCTAGATGACCATGAACACATCACAAGCAATATGACCAAAATCAGTGGTATGTATCACAAGTTTTATGGTTGTTGAATTCATTAAACCACATTAAATCAGCCCATATATATGATTTTTAAATCAGCCCATATATATGATTTTTGGATAATTACTGTTTTGTGATATGTAGTCTAGATGACCATGAACACATCACACATCACACATCACAAGTGGTTTGACCAAAATCAGTGTTATGTATCACAAGTTTTATGGGTGTTGAATTCATAATATCCAATATCCAATATCAAACCAATTCAACCGCGGTAAATGGCACTTTGCATGTAATGGGAAAAAGGGACAGTGATAAGTGTGAGAACTGTGGAGTAAAGGAAAACAGTGAACATATTCTAATGTATTGTAACAGATATGAAATAGAAAGAGAAAGGCTACAGGAAAAAGTGTGAGAGGCAGGACGTGAGTGTAACTTGAGGGGGATCCCGGGAACAGAGGGAGAAAGAGGGGGGTGAAACCACCAGAAAGGCTCATTTCTTAAAAGCAGAGGTGGGGAGTTACATTTACGCCGTTACATTTACTAAAGTAAGTTTTGGGAAATGTTGTACTTTTAGGAGTAGTTTTGAATCACTATACTTTTTACTTTTACTTGAATAGATTGATGCATTTAATTTGCTTTGCGTACTCGTTCGACTCGTTCGCATTACGTCACGTCACGTGACTTAAGGAGCGCTGCGGAGTCACGTGATTTCATTAGTTAGTTACTTAGTTATTTTTAAGCAAGTCCGTGGCATAGTGGTTGAAAATGAAAAAATGTTCTTTTCCTTCATTTTTAACTTTTTATTCATTAGTTTATATTTTTATTAAAAAAATTATCGACATAAACGGACAGAATTCCGGGTAGTTGCCATAGCAACCCTATGACGTCGCGCTCAAAGGCAGACTACGCATTTGTGACGTGTGCTGATATTGTATATAAACCGTCTCTGAGTGTAACCGTCAGTCACAAAGCTCTTAACTGTTGACTGTGGGACATCTCCGAGATAGTTTGTGTTTGTTGATCGTGAAAGTTTACTCAGCAATGATGAACAACGAGAATTCTTCAGCAGATGCTCGTTTTAACGTCCACCTCGATGAAATTCTTCCTGGTCGCTCTTGCAGTTACACCATGGAAGCTTTCCTGGGTAAGGGGACTTATGGAAGAGTGGCAATGGCCAGAAACCAAACTACAAACAAGCTTGTAGCTTTAAAAGTGGTGAGAAATGATTACCGGTATATCCAATCGGGCAGACAAGAAGCAGAGGCATTGGAAAAAGTCAGAAGGCTGGACCCTGACAGGAACAATTTAGTGAAGTTTAATGAACATTTCATGTACAAGAACCACTTTTGTCTGGTCTTCGAGATGTTGGATGTAAGTTTGTTTGAATTTATGCGCCAAAGACATTTCTCACCTCTTCACATTAGTGAAATACGACCAATTGCTCAGCAGATGCTGACGGCTTTGAAAGCTCTAAAAAGCATCAACATGGTTCATGCAGATATCAAACCAGATAACATAATGCTGGTAAGCCATGGTTCACAGCCCTTTAAGGTAAAACTAATAGATTTTGGTCTTGCCACCGAGGCCCCCAATTTGTGGAAAAGTGGCATTATCCAGAATTTGTCTTACAGAGCCCCAGAAGTCCTTTTTCACTATCCCACCCTGGATGAAGCCGTGGATATGTGGACCCTCGGCTGTGTCCTGGCATTCTTGTTCCTCGGAGATAACTTGATTCCTATGCACAGTGAATATGAGGCCGTAAGGATGATGATGCAGCTGATTGGTAAACCTGATAATGATTTCCTGGATGCTGCATTCAATACGGATTGCTTTTTTGACCTGGTCCGGATGTCTCCCCGTCATGTGTGGTGGCTGAAACCCCCAGACCTATACTCATGGGAAAATGGAGTGGAGGTTAAGCAACATTGTGGCGTTTCATCTCAGTTTTGTTCTCTGGATGGTCTGCTGCTGATGAATCCAACAATAACAAACCCTGCTGATTATATGGACACTGGAGCATTTATTAACCTGCTTAAGCAGATGTTAACAGTGGAACCCAATAAACGGATTACCCCACGCGAGGCTCTCAATCACGATTTTGTAACCATGAATCACCTTCCCACTCATGGGGGTTATGTGATCTCGTCAAAAACATTAATGACGGTGTGCCCCCCTGACGAGCAAAAATGGATTGCTAAACGTGAAGAGGTGCAGAATGTGAAGAACACGGGAACTTCTGGAGGCAGTAACTCCGAACAAGCAGCAGCAGCCAGCTTGAACAGAAAAGCCAGCAATGACACAAGTGTCAGACGAAAAGATCAGAGGAAAGACAACAACATCAGACCTCCTGATATGTCTGAAAAACAGGCCCCTGCAAACAAAACATCTAAATACAGAGTCAGAAAAAAGGAATTAAAATATGCACCAAAAACTTTCAAAGAGCAACGGGCTGTCTCCGGAACATTGACGGTGGAAAATGAAACAGATGAAACCGGCTTGAGGAAAGAGGAAGTCACATCTGTATCAAAAGGTCTGACAAAAGACCACAATGACCACAATGATATGTCTGAAAAACAGGTCCCTGCAAACAAAACATCTGAAACCAGAGTCAGAAAAAAGGAATTAAAATATGCACCAAAAACGTTCAAAGAACAACGGGCTGTCTCCGGAACATTGACGGTGGAAAATGAAACAGATGAAACCGGCTTGAGGAAAGAGGAAGTCACATCTGTATCAAAAGGTCTGACAAAAGACCACAATGACACGAGTGTCAGACGAAAAGATCAGAGGAAAGACAACAACATCAGAGCTCCTGATATGTCTGAAAAACCGGCTCCTGCAAACAAAACATCTAAATACAGAGTCAGAAAAAAGGAATTAAAATCAGCACCAAAAACTTTCAAAGAGCAACGGGCTACCTCCGGAACATTGACGGTGGAAAATGAAACAGATGAAACCAGCTTGAAGAAAGAGGAAGTCACATCTGTATCAAAAGGTCTGACAAAAGACCAGCATGGAAGCTCAAAAACATTTTCTTTCAGAAACAGAAAATGTAAAGTCAACCCCATTAATGAAACGGAAACACCTGGACTCCTGGAAAAAGTGAGAACAAGTCTCAAATATTTGTGGTCAAAAACAAAGCATTTGAGTCCAATAAGATCTGTGAAAAGAGACCAAAAAACATAACAAAGTTGCTTTCACGGACAGATATGAAGAAAGACCATCAAAACTGAGACTTGTGACAGAAGATCAACAGGGGGAACTCTCAAATCAGCTCACTGGGAAATCAACTCTTGGTAAGTTAAAGGCTTCAAGCCCCATCCAGCAGGAGAAACAACCTTCAATGAAGAGTTTCAACTCCGTGAGCAACAGTTGCCACAAGGATGAGTTGCTTTAATATTTTTCCAGAAGCAACACATGCATGCTTCAACTCCCACCTCCGGGAGAGCTTCTCTCAGATCCCGGGGGAGGCGGGGGACATCGAGTCCGAGTGGACCATGTTCTCTGCCTCCATTGTCAACGCGGCGGCTCGAAGTTG
This sequence comes from Cololabis saira, assembly GCF_033807715.1. NCBI lineage: Eukaryota > Metazoa > Chordata > Actinopteri > Beloniformes > Belonidae > Cololabis > Cololabis saira. The sequence continues at coordinate 34,708,627 of NC_084607.1, read as the reverse complement.
TGGTCGCAAGGTCTCCGGTGCCTGTCGTGGCGGCAATCCTAGAACCCGGTGGTGGACACCGGAAGTACAGGATGCCGTCAGACTGAAGAAGGAGTCCTACCGGGCTATGTTGACCGGTGGGACTCCTGACGCAGTAGATAGGTACCGGCAGGCCAAGCGAGCCGCGGCTCGGGCGGTCCTGGAGGCAAAAACCCGGGTCTGGGAGGAGTTCGGGGAGGCCATGGAGGAAGACTTTCGGTCGGCCTCGAAGAAATTCTGGAGGACCGTTCGGCGCCTCAGAAGGGGGAAGCAGTACTCTGCCGGCACCATTTACGGTGTGGGTGGGGAGCTGTTGACCTCGACTGGGGACATCGTCGGACGGTGGAAGGAATACTTCGAGGATCTCCTCAACCCGACTGACATGCCTTGGGAATGGGAATTTGCCCAACCAGTCTACATGTGCTTTGTGGATCTGGAGAAGGCATTTGACCGTGTCCCTCGTGCCATTCTGTGGGGGGTGCTCGGTGAGTATGGAGTCCGGGGCCCTCTATTAAGGGCTGTCCGGTCTCTGTATGATCGGAGCAGGAGTCTGGTTCGCATTGCCGGCAGTAGATCAGACTTGTTCCCGGTGCATGTTGGACTCCGGCAGGGCTGCCCTTTGTCACCGGTCCTGTTCATAATTTTTATGGACAGAATTTCTAGGCGCAGCCAGGGGCCAGAGGGGTTCCGGTTTGGGAACCTCAGGATTTCGTCTCTGCTTTTCGCAGATGATGTTGTCCTGTTGGCTTCATCAGACCGGGACCTTCAGCATGTGCTGGGGCGGTTTGCGGCCAAGTGCGACGCGGCAGGGATGAGAATCAGCACCTCCAAATCTGAGGCCATGGTTCTCCACCGGGAAAGGGTGGCATACCTTCTCCGGGTGGGTGGAGAAGTCCTGCCTCAGGTGGAGGAGTTCAAGTATCTCGGGGTCTTGTTCACGAGTGAGGGAACGATGGAGCGGGAGATTGACAGACGGATCGGTGCAGCGTCCGCAGTTATGCGGTCGATGTACCGGACCGTCGTGGTGAAGAGGGAGCTGAGTCGAAAGGCGAAGCTCTCGATTTACCGGTCAATCTACGCACCTACCCTCACCTATGGTCATGAACTTTGGGTAGTGACCGAAAGGACGAGATCGCGGATACAAGCGGCCGAGATGAGTTTCCTCCGCAGGGTGGCTGGACGCTCCCTTAGAGATAGGGTGAGGAGTTCGGTCACCCGGGAGGAGCTCGGAGTCGAGCCGCTGCTCCTTCACATTGAGAGGAGTCAGCTGAGGTGGCTTGGGCATCTGTACCGGATCCTCCTGGACGCCTCCCTAGGGAGGTGTTCCAGGCCTGTCCCACCGGGAGGAGACCCCGGGGCAGACCCAGGACACCTTGGAGAGACTATGTCTCTCGGCTGGCCTGGGAACGCCTCGGACTCCCCTCGGAAGAGCTGGAGGAAGTGTCTAGAGGAAGAGATGGAGGAAGAGCTGGAGGAAGAGCTGGAGGAAGTGTCTGGGGTGAAGGAAGTCTGGGCATCCCTGCTGAGGCTGCTGCCCCCGCGACCCGGGAACGGATAAGCGGCGGACGATGGATGGATGGATGGAACACGTGCATGCTCCACAAAATGAGGTGTAAAAAAGTCAGGGCAGCACATTGATGCGGTGGTCTCACCGTGTCTGCTTGGGTTCTCTCCGGGTGCTCCGGCTTCCTCCCAACCTCCAAAACATTGATTGATCATTCTAAACTGTCTTTATGAGTGAGCATTCGTGGTTTCTTTTTTCCTGTGATGGATTAGATACCTGTTCAAGTACCCTGATGGGGAATTTTAAAGTATAACTTTCAATACAGGAACAATGCGGTTTTCGCCCTGGCCGTGGAACGCTGGACCAGCTCTACACCCTCCGCAGGGTGCTCGAGGGCGCATGGGAGTTTGCCCAACCAGTCCACATGTGTTTTGTGGACTTGGAGAAGGCTTTCGACCGTGTCCCACGTGGCATACTTTGGGGGGGTGCTCCGAGAGTATGGGGTCGGAGGCCCTCTGCTGAGGGCTGTACGGTCCCTGTATGACCGGAGCAGGAGTCTGGTTGGCATTGCCGGCAGTAAGTCAGACCTGTTCCCGGTGCGTGTTGGACTCCGGCAGGGCTGCCCTTTGTCACCGGTTCTGGGGCCTCATCTATAAAGCTTGCTTGCGCAGAAAAAGCGCCTGAAAGTTGCGGAAGCCACCTTCTACGCAAATCCTCGGATCTAAAAAGAAAAAACTAACCGAAAAATCTGCTTATCTTTACGGCAACCCTCACCCTCCCGTAAGAATTTACTTAAGACACGGGGACCTGGCGAGGCAAGGTTTGAGGTGGTGAAATGAAGCCAGATTCATGTCATACTCTTAATAATGTCATCACACATCACAACATATGTCAGGCTTAAAATAATAAAATAATAAAATAAAATAATATAGCGCTGATCGTGTCCCTCACTCAGATTTTTTTTCATATATATGAGTTTTACGCGCGCGTGAAACCTTTATGTGCAGGTGTATGGTGCCTAAATTAGGGTCCCGCGTTAAAACGACGCAGAGCCTACGGCGTAGGGTACGCGGCGACGCGCACCTACGCCGTAGGCTCTGCGTTAAAGGAACGCAGAACCATAAATCAGCCCTGAGCAGCTCTGGGGGGAGGGAGGAGGAGGGGGAGCGGGGCTGCGGGGCCGTTTTTTTTAATTTGCAATTTAAGGCTGAGCCTACCGTTAGTTTTTAAACTTTAAAAAGTAAGGGGAAAAAAAACATGATTTTGAAAAGACGGGGGGACGTGTGTCCCCCTGTTGCGCCGGGGAACTCACGGCGTTTAGCGCAGCAACGGCGTGCTGCCACTCACTCGCTTTATTTTATTGTATACTATTTATATACTTATTCTAACTTTTACTGTGACCACCAAATAATGTGGTTTTCCTGTCCTCCACATCATCTACAACATCTAGGTCTCCGTGAAAGTCAGTGTCACGGTGGCTGCTACTTCTCATTCATTATGACGCCAAACCATGGATCTGCGCCAAACAGGCTGCAGAAAGCCACTGCGCATGCTCAGCAGGCTCATCCATATGCATTTCTGGGCGTGTAAAGGGGCGGGATATGAAGCGGATTCAGCTACGCAACCTTCCAGCTGGACTGCGTGGAAGTCTGCGTGCACATGGTTTTATTGATCCGGATTTTTTTTTGCGCCCGGCATTTTCGGCTTTTGAGCGTACGTGCACTTTTAGTATGACTCCTACGCAGTCCATTTTAAATGAGGCCCCTGTTCATTATTTTTATGGACAGAATTTCTAGGCGCAGCCAAGTGCCGGAGGGGGTACGGTTCGGGAGCCACTTGATTTCATCTCTGCTTTTTGCAGATGATGTGGTCTTGTTGGCTCCCTCGAGCCAGGACCTTCAGCAAGCACTGGGGCGGTTTGCAGCCGAGTGTGAAGCAGCTGGGATGAGAATCAGCACCTCTAAGTCTGAGGCCATGGTTCTCGACCGGAAAAAGGTGGCTTGCACCCTCCAGGTCGGGGGAGAGTTCCTGCCTCAGGTGGAGGAGTTTAAGTATCTTGGGGTCTTGTTCACGAGTGAGGGGAGAACGGAGCGCGAGATCGACAGGCGGATCGGTGCGGCGGCCGCAGTAATGCGGTCATTGTATCGGTCCGTCGTGGTGAAGAAGGAGCTGAGCCGAAAGGCAAAGCTCTCGATTTACCGGTCGATCTACGTTCCCACCCTCACCTATGGTCATGAACTCTGGGTCATGACCGAAAGAACGGGATCCCAGATACAAGCGGCCGAAATGAGTTTCCTCCGCAGGGTGGCGGGGCGCTCCCTTAGAGATAGGGTGAGGAGTTCGGTCACCTGGGAGGAGCTCGGAGTAGAGCCGCTGCTCCTCCACATCGAGAGGAGCCAGCTGAGGTGGCTCGGGCACCTGTATAGGATGCCCCCTGGACGCCTCCCTCGTGAGGTGTTCCGGGCATGTCCCACCGGGAGGAGGCCCCGAGGAAGACCCAGGACACGCTGGAGTGACTACGTCACTCGGCTGGCCTGGGAACGCCTTGGAGTCCCCCCGGAAGAGCTGGAGGAAGTGTCTGGGGAGAGGGAAGTCTGGGGATCCCTGCTCCGACTGCTGCCCCCGCGACCCGGACTCGGATAATGCGGTGGACAATGGATGGATGGATGGATGGATGGAACTTTCAATACATGTAATAGCTTTTAAACAAGAATAAACTGGCCTTCTGTTTATGATTAATTGTGCTTTTACTAATGGTTTTATACTTTGCTGTCTAGTTGATTTTATTTCTAAATATTTGTGTTTTATGTCCTTTGATTGTTTTGTTTGTGCTCTAATCTATTGTCCATTATTTACTATACTGAATGAGTGTAAATGAGTAAATGTCAATTATTTCATATGTTAAGATCATCCACATTTGAAAAACGTGTTTATGGTCTGAGAAAAAGGTTTTTACAAAAACACTGAATTGCAACAACTATGGGTGCCAAAACAAAGGAAATATATGGAACATTAGAGGAACACGATAAGTAAATACATATAAAACTAAGTATTTGTGCTTCATGCCATATCAGGGTGAGAGTTGTAAAGTCCACAAATAGGTAAACATAAGTGTAAAACATAACTTCTATTATATCACCACCTAGTGGTCCGTTAAGGTAACTACAATCGTCAGAGCGCGTTTGAGAAGTCCAAATCTATATATGTGTGGTATAAAATGTACTTTTTGTATAGGATTGCACTGAAAGAAATACAAATTGCAGCACCTGTTATTTCACAAGGACTTTAAATGAGATATATTCTATTCTTTGAAAAATGAAAAAAAACTTTCACAATGTTCTGGTTTTAATAAAATGACTGCCGTGAGATGTCTCCATTACAATACCACATTGGTAAAGTACTACAGCTTCATATTTAACACCTCAATCCATTTTTAAACCCTTGTCCAAGCAGCTGGTTTACCATTTCATTGACAACAGCATCCTGCTAATCTGTGGAGTGTGCATGTTTTAAAATGGCAGTTTTGTGCAACCCACTTCCATGACACTATATAAAACATAATGTAAAATTAGGTGGAGAAAAAGGTGGGAAAGCTGAATAATTCTACTCAAAAATGAGATTAGTATTATGTACATATTACAGATGAAGATACAGATATCTTTGAAATCAGTTTTGAAACAAAAGAGGGCAGTGTTGATCAGATATAAACCACAAATCATGAACCATAACCAGGGCTGCATATAGTGGGTCCTCGGGGGCCAGTTTCCTGCAGGTTTGACATGTTTCCCTGCTTCAATACACCCTGATAGATATGGCTGTGTCATTAACGGACTATTCCAGACCTTGATGAGATGCTGATTATAAACCTTCATTAGAATCTGGTGCACCCCGACTATAACTGATCAGCTGTTTTATCTGTTTGTACAAGAACATCTGGTCTTTATGACCTCCTACCCTCAGTTGCACACTTAGGGTTTTTACAACTGGCAAATCATATCAATCTATAATGTCAGTTTTCTTCTAAACTGTGGAGGCAGTTATATGCGCAGGCTTGTAACTTGAAACATCTGTAAAAAAAAAAAAAAAAAGAAACAAGCACTGTAAAGAGCTGTGAGACAAGCTTGAGCACAATAAATGACTGAGTGAGAGTTTTTTTATTTTTATTTTGCCTTTATTTAACCAGGTCGGTCCCGTTGAGACACAATGACCTCTTTTTCAAGGGAAGCCTGGCCAAGACAGCAGCATAAAAGAAATTACAATTGCAGACACACAAGTCACACAACAAAAACAACAATTACAAGGCATAGAAATCACAACACACAGATAAAATACATTTCAAGGAGGAGGCAACAGGGATAAGGCTCTGGATTCACATTAAAAACAGAAACTAGTACAATATGAAGCTGCTCCAATTTCTCTAACACAAGTTTTTAGAGCTCCAACATTGATGAGCTCCTTTAGCTTTAGTCTGCTTTAATGTCTGCTCAAGAGTCCTGATCAAAGCTGAAAATTGAGAGTGAATAATAGAAATATAACTAGAGAGCTAAGTCCCTTTAAAGTCCCTCTAAAAAACGTGACAGGAAAAAGGTGCAGTAGAACAAAACCAGAGCGTTTGTAGTTTGGGGGCATTATCTGGCTGAAACAGGACGGGGGGCGGGGGTGACTTCACTAATAAAACCAAGTGGAAATGAGTGATTTTCAACATCGTCATATTATATTGTTTAGCCAAAAATAGATACATTACCTCTTCACTATCCATCCTGCAAACGACCGCTGAAAACAAGTTACATGCTAAATAAAACATTTTCTATTTCAATATGCAACATAATCACACAGTTTTGGGAAATGTTGTACTTTTAGGAGTAGTTTTGAATCACTATACTTTGTACTTTTACTTGAGTAGATTTGTGAAGAAGAAACTGTTCCTCTTACTCCGCTACATTAGGCTACGTTGAGCTGTTACTTTTCTTTTATCCCTTTTATCCACGTACTCGTCAATCTCATGACATCACTGAGTGATTCTTTGGGAAAAATGTTTGTTTTTGCATGTTTTGTCACATTTACACAGACTCAAACACACACAGAGTTTCTATGAGTTCATGTTTGTTCTAGTTCTGCCTGGTTAAAAAAGAAAAGTACAAAGGCTGGAAATTTTGTGCTACTTGTGCTTAATTTATTTTTTTATTCTGTTTTATTTATCTTATTATTTATTAAAGTACTTTTATTTTTTATTTTAATTTTATTATTTTATTGATTTAATTTGCCTGAAGATGATTATTTTTGTACTTTTGTCTGTTTGAATGGTTGTGTTAAAAAAATAAATCAGACGTTTCTCAACACTTACTCAGTACTTGAGTAGTTTTTTCACCAAGTACTTTTTTACTTTTACTCAAGTCGTTATTTGGATGACTACTTTTTACTTTTACTTGAGTCATATTATTCTGAAGTAACAGTACTTTTAATTGAGTACAATTTTTGGCTCCTCTACCCACCTCTGCTTAAAAGACACTAGGCTGATAATAGAATTTAATGTTACAATACAAAACAAAACGCCGGCGCATGTTTCATGTGCATCGGATTTATATTTTATTTATCAGGATATTTAATTGTGCAGACATGCCTCGTATGGAGAGGAGGTGGAGAGAGAGGGAAGAGGAGCAGAGTGAGGTGCTAAAGACGGGATCATCACCAGCTGGATAACAAAGCACATGTACCAGTTATTCATGGTGTATGTATATGTATGTTGTAGTTTCTCTAGTTTTGATTAGTGGGTTTCCAGACTTATTCTAGTTTTGTATTTTTCCATTAGTTTCAGTATTAGTTTCAGTTTGTTATTATAATGCTGGGTATTTGTCGTAGGTAAGGTTTAAGAAGTTCAGAGCAGGTATTACAATACAAAACACAACAGAGTTTTGTATTGTAATGTAACAAAGTAACAAATGTAACAAAGTGTTAAAGTTGTGTTCCGTGTGTCCCTTTTTAAATTTCAGCACCTGTCCCTCCAAAGGTCTCTGCATGTCCCTGCAGAACCCTGTAAATCTGAAAGATTTACTAAATTAGACATTTTAAGGCATGCCACCGTGATATAAAGTTGCAGGGTTCGGTTGTCAGAGTATGAGTTGCTAGTGCTTTTGAAACAAGCAAAGCACTCCCCTTTCAGGAGGGGAATGCTACCTCACTATATAAACCATAAAACTGTCTTGGAGGAACCAAACTGGTTGACGGCGTACATGTTCTTTTCTATGCATTTCTTCATTTAGCATCTGTACTCTGGACCCATCTCTACCCTGGACCACAGCCCATCCCAGTAGACGGCAGTCATGACAACCACGTCGTGTTTGTTGTCCGTAAATGTAGACACCACGTGGTTTGGGTTTACGGCTACGTATACTTGAAAAATAGTTATCACAACTACCTGAAAATATACACAGATGGGTCAAAAAATCAAAAGGATGATGTGGGAACAGGTGTGTATATCCCTGAGTTTGATGTTAATATCTCCAAAAGATGATCTAATCAACTATCCGTATACAGGACTGTCTCAGAAAATTAGAATATTGTGATTTTCTGTAATGCAATTACAAAAACAAAAATGTCATTCATTCTGGATTCATTACAAATCAACTGAAATATTGCAAGCCTTTTATTATTTTAATATTGCTGATCATGGCTTACAGCTTAAGAAAACTCAAATATCCTATCTCAAAAAATTAGAATATTCTGGGAATCTTAATCTTAAACTGTAAGCCATAATCAGCAATATTAAAATAATAAAAGGCTTGCAATATTTCAGTTGATTTGTAATGAATCCAGAATGTATGACATTTTAGTTTTTTTAATTGCATTACAGAAAATAAAGAACTTTATCACAATATTCTAATTTTCAGAGACAGTCCTGTGTACAGCAGAAATGGTGGCCGTCTTTATTGGGTTACAGTGGATGGAAGAGGTGCTGATAAGGTGCTGGTATGCACAGACTCAATAGCTGTATTAGAAAGCATACAATCAACAACAACTTTCAGAGAAGACTTACTCCTTGATATTTATCATAGTTTATTAAGATTACACAGATGTGGCATAGACGTACAGTTCTGTTGGGTACCAGCACATGAGGGAGTAACAGGTAAGGAGGGTGCTGATAAATTAGCAAAAATGGCACTGCAAAAGAAAATAACATTACCAGTTCCACTAGGAAAAGGAGAAGGTAAAGCAGTAATAAAGAAGAAAGGAATGGAAATATGCCAGAAAAGGTGGGAGGAAGATCAGAAAGGACAGGGATAACACAAAATACAAAAGTCTATCATAACAAAGAATTACACAGAAAGGAACAGAAGGGAGGAAATAGTCATAACAAGACTCAGACTGGACCACACAGGATTAAATGGTACACCGCGGTTGAATTGGTTTGATATTGGATATTATGAATTCAACACCCATAAAACTTGTGATACATACCACTGATTTTGGTCAAACCACTTGTGATGTGTTCATGGTCATCTAGACTATATATCACAAAACAGTAATTATTAAAAAATCATATATATGGGCTGATTTAATGAGGTTTAATGAATTCAACACCCATAAAACTTGTGATACATAACACCGATTGTTTTCATTAAACCTCATTAAATCAGCCCATAATATGATTTTTATAATAATTACTGTCTTGTCATATATAGTCTAGATGACCATGAACACATCACAAGCAATATGACCAAAATCAGTGGTATGTATCACAAGTTTTATGGTGTTGAATTCATTAAACCTCATTAAATCATTATATATATATATATATATATATATATATATATATATATATATATATATATATATATATATATATATATATATATATATATATATGTATATATGTATATATGTGTATATATGTGTATATATATATATATATATATATATATATATATATGTGTATATATGTATATATATATATATATATATATATATATATATATATATATATATATATATGTATATGTATATGTATATGTATATATATGTATATATGTATATATGTGTGTCTATGAGTAAAATGGTGGGGAGTTACATTTACTCCGTTACATTTACTGGAGTAAGTTTTGGGAAATGTTGTACTTTTAGGAGTAGTTTTGAATCACTATACTTTTTACTTTTACTTGAATAGATTGATGCATTTAATTTGCTTTGCTTACTCGTTCGACTCGTTCGCATTACGTCACGTCACGTGACTTAAGGAGCGCTGCGGAGTCACGTGATTTCATTAGTTAGTTACTTATTTTTAAGTCCGTGGCAAAGTGGTTGAAAATGAATGTGCACGAACACAAAATGTTCTTTTCCTTAATTTTTTACTTTTTATTCATTAGTTTATATTTTTATTTAAAAAATTATCGACATAAACGGACAGAATTCCGGGTAGTTGCCATAGCAACCCTATGACGTCGCGCTCAAAGGCAGACTACGCATTTGTGACGTGTGCTGATATCGTATATAAACCGTCTCTGAGTGTAACCGTCAGTCACAAAGCTCTTAACTGTTGACTGTGGGACATCTCCGAGATAGTTTGTGTTTGTTGATCGTGAAAGTTTACTCAACAATGTCGAACAACGAGAATTCTTCAGCAGATGCTCGTTTTAACGTCCACCTCAATGAAATTCTTCCTGGTCGCTCTTGCAGTTACACCATGGAAGCTTTCCTGGGTAAGGGGACTTATGGAAGAGTGGCAAAGGCCAGAAACCAAACTACAAACCAGCTTGTAGCTTTAAAAGTGGTGAGAAATGATTACCGGTATATCGAATCGGGCAGACAAGAAGCAGAGGCATTGGAAAAAGTCAGAAGGCTGGACCCTGACAGGAACAATTTAGTGAAGTTTAATGAACATTTCATGTACAAGAACCACTTTTGTCTGGTCTTCGAGATGTTGGATGTAAGTTTGTTTGAATTTATGCGCCAAAGACATTTTTCACCTCTTCACATTAGTGAAATACGACCAATTGCTCAGCAGATGCTGACGGCTTTGAAAGCGTTGAAAAGCATCAACATGGTTCATGCAGATATCAAACCAGATAACATAATGCTGGTAAGCCATGGTTCACAGCCCTTTAAGGTAAAACTAATAGATTTTGGTCTTGCCACCGAGGCCCCCAATTTGTGGAAAAGTGGCATTATCCAGAATTTGTCTTACCGAGCCCCAGAAGTCCTTTTTCACTATCCCACCCTGGATGAAGCCGTGGATATGTGGACCCTCGGCTGTGTCCTGGCATTCTTGTTCCTCGGAGATAACTTGATTCCTATGCACAGTGAATATGAGGCCGTAAGGATGATGATGCAGCTGATTGGTAAACCTGATAATGATTTCCTGGATGCTGCATTCAATACGGATTGCTTTTTTGACCTGGTCCGGATGTCTCCCCGTCATGTGTGGTGGCTGAAACCCCCAGACCTATACTCATGGGAAAATGGACTGGAGGTTAAGCAACATTGTGGCGTTTCATCTCAGTTTTGTTCTCTGGATGGTCTGCTGCTGATGAATCCAACAGTAACAAACCCTGCTGATTATGAGGACACTGGAGCATTTATTAACCTGCTTAAGCAGATGTTAACAGTGGAACCCAATAAACGGATTACCCCAAGTGAGGCTCTCAATAACGATTTTATAACCATGAATCACCTTCCCACTTATGGGGATTATGTCATCTCGTCAAAAACATTAATGACGGTGTGCCCCCCTGACGAGCAAAAATGGATTGCTAAACGTGAAGAGGTGGAGAATGTGAAGAACACGGGAACTTCTGGAGGCAGTAACTCCGAACAAGCAGCAGCAGCCAGCTTGAACAGAAAAGCCAGCAATGACAAGAGTGTCAGACGAAAAGATCAGAGGAAAGAAAACAACATCAGAGCTCCTGATATGTCTGAAAAACAGGCTCCTGCAAACAAAACATCTGAAACCAGAGTCAGAAAAAAGGAATTAAAATATGCACCAAAAACTTTCAAAGAGCAACGGGCTGCCTCCGGAACATTGACGGTGGAAAATGAAACAGATGAAACCGGCTTGAAAAAAGAGGAAGTCACATCTGTATCAAAAGGTCTGACAAAAGACCACAATGACCACAATGATATGTCTGAAAAACAGGTCCCTGCAAACAAAACATCTAAATACAGAGTCAGAAAAAAGGAATTAAAATCAGCACCAAAAACGTTCAAAGAACAACGGGCTGCCTCCGGAACATTGACGGTGGAAAATGAAACAGATGAAACCAGCTTGAGGAAAGAGGAAGTCACATCTGTATCAAAAGGTCTGACAAAAGACCACAATGACACGAGTGTCAGACGAAAAGATCAGAGGAAAGACAACAACATCAGAGCTCCTGATATGTCTGAAAAACCGGCTCCTGCAAACAAAACATCTAAATACAGAGTCAGAAAAAAGGAATTAAAATCAGCACCAAAAACATTCAAAGAGCAACGGGCTGCCTCCGGAACATTGACGGTGGAAAATGAAACAGATGAAACCAGCTTGAAGAAAGAGGAAGTCACATCTGTATCAAAAGGTCTGACAAAAGACCAGCATGGAAGCTCAAAAACATTTTCTTTCAAAAACAGAAAATGTAAAGTCAACCCCATTAATGAAACGGAAACTCCTGGACTCCTGGAAAAAGTGAGAACAAGTATCAAATATTTGTGGTCAAAAACAAAGCATCTGAGTCCAATAAGATCTGTGAAAAGAGACCAAAAAACATAACAAAGTTGCTTTCACGGACAGATATGAAGAAAGACCATCAAAACTGAGACTTGTGACAGAAGATCAACAGGGGGAACTTGCAAATCAGCTCACTGGGAAATCAACTCTTGGTAAAGTTAAAGGCTTCAAGCCCCATCCAGCAGGAGAAACAACCTTCAATGAAGAGTTTCAACTCCGTGAGCAACAGTTGCCACAAGGATGAGTTGCTTTAATATTTTTCCAGAAGCAACACATGCATGCTTCAACTCCCACCTCTGGGAGAGCTTCTCTCGGATCCCGGGGGGGGCGGGGGAACATCGAGTCCGAGTGGACCATGTTCTCTGCCTCCATTGTCGACGCGGCGGCTCGAAGTTGTGGTCGCAAGGTCTCCGGTGCCTGTCGTGGCGGCAATCCTAGAACCCGGTGGTGGACACCGGAAGTACAGGATGCCGTCAGACTGAAGAAGGAGTCCTACCGGGCTATGTTGACCGGTGGGACTCCTGACGCAGTAGATAGGTATCGGCAGGCCAAGCGAGACGCGGCTCGGGCAGTCCTGGAGGCAAAAACCCGGGTCTGGGAGGAGTTCGGGGAGGCCATGGAGGAAGACTTTCGGTCGGCCTCGAAGAAATTCTGGAGGACCGTTCGGCGCCTCAGAACGGGGAAGCAGTACTCTGCCGGCACCATTTACGGTGTGGGTGGGGAGCTGTTGACCTCGACTGGGGACATCGTCGGACGGTGGAAGGAATACTTCGAGGATCTCCTCAACCCGACTGACATGCCTTGGGAATGGGAATTTGCCCAACCAGTCTACATGTGCTTTGTGGATCTGGAGAAGGCATTTGACCGTGTCCCTCGTGCCATTCTGTGGGGGGTGCTCGGTGAGTATGGAGTCCGGGGCCCTCTATTAAGGGCTGTCCGGTCTCTGTATGATTGGAGCAGGAGTCTGGTTCGCATTGCCGGCAGTAGATCAGACTTGTTCCCGGTGCATGTTGGACTCCGGCAGGGCTGCCCTTTGTCACCGGTCCTGTTCATCATTTTTATGGACAGAATTTCTAGGCGCACCCAGGGGCCGGAGGGGTTCCGGTTTGGGAACCTCAGGATTTCGTCTCTGCTTTTCGCAGATGATGTTGTCCTGTTGGCTTCATCAGACCGGGACCTTCAGCATGTGCTGGGGCGGTTTGCGGCCAAGTGCGACGCGGCAGGGATGAGAATCAGCACCTCCAAATCCGAGGCCATGGTTCTCCACCGGGAAAGGGTGGCATACCTTCTCCGGGTGGGTGGAGAAGTCCTGCCTCAGGTGGAGGAGTTCAAGTATCTCGGGGTCTTGTTCACGAGTGAGGGAACGATGGAGCGGGAGATTGACAGACGGATCGGTGCAGCGTCCGCAGTTATGCGGTCGATGTACCGGACCGTCGTGGTGAAGAGGGAGCTGAGTCGAAAGGCGAAGCTCTCGATTTACCGGTCAATCTACGCTCCTACCCTCACCTATGGTCATGAACTTTGGGTAGTGACCGAAAGGACGAGATCGCGGATACAAGCGGCCGAGATGAGTTTCCTCCGCAGGGTGGCTGGACGCTCCCTTAGAGATAGGGTGAGGAGTTCGGTCACCCGGGAGGAGCTCGGAGTCGAGCCGCTGCTCCTTCACATTGAGAGGAGTCAGCTGAGGTGGCTTGGGCATCTGTACCGGATCCTCCTGGACGCCTCCCTAGGGAGGTGTTCCAGGCCTGTCCCACCGGGAGGAGGCCCCGGGGCAGACCCAGGACACGCTGGAGAGACTATGTCTCTTGGCTGGCCTGGGAACGCCTCGGACTCCCCTCGGAAGAGCTGAAGGAAGTGTCTGGAGGAAGAGCTGGAGGAAGTGTCTGGGGTGAAGGAAGTCTGGGCATCCCTGCTGAGGCTGCTGCCCCCGCGACCCGGGAACGGATAAGCGGCGGACGATGGATGGATGGATGGAACACATGCATGCTCCACAAAATGAGGTGTAAAAAAGTCAGGGCAGCACATATGTGCGGTGGTCTCACCGTGTCTGCTTGGGTTCTCTCCGGGTGCTCCGGCTTCCTCCCAACCTCCAAAACATTGATTGATCATTCTAAACTGTCTTTATGAGTGAGCATTCGTGGTTTCTTTTTCCCTGTGATGGATTAGATACCTGTTCAAGTACCCTGATGGGGAATTTTAAAGTATAACTTTCAATACAGGAACAATGCGGTTTTCGCCCTGGCCGTGGAACGCTGGACCAGCTCTACACCCTCCGCAGGGTGCTCGAGGGCGCATGGGAGTTTGCCCAACCAGTCCACATGTGTTTTGTGGACTTGGAGAAGGCTTTCGACCGTGTCCCACGTGGCATCCTGTGGGGGGTGCTCCGAGAGTATGGGGTCGGAGGCCCTCTGCTGAGGGCTGTACGGTCCCTGTATGACCGGAGCAGGAGTCTGGTTCGCATTGCCGGCAGTAAGTCAGACCTGTTCCCGGTGCGTGTTGGACTCCGGCAGGGCTGCCCCTTTGTCACCGGTTCTGTTCATTATTTTTATGGACAGAATTTCTAGGCGCAGCCAAGTGCCGGAGGGGGTACGGTTCGGGAGCCACTTGATTTCATCTCTGCTTTTTGCAGATGATGTGGTCTTGTTGGCTCCCTCGAGCCAGGACCTTCAGCATGCACTGGGGCGGTTTGCAGCCGAGTGTGAAGCAGCTGGGATGAGAATCAGCACCTCTAAGTCTGAGGCCATGGTTCTCGACCGGAAAAAGGTGGCTTGCACCCTCCAGGTCGGGGGAGAGTTCCTGCCTCAGGTGGAGGAGTTTAAGTATCTTGGGGTCTTGTTCACGAGTGAGGGGAGAACGGAGCGCGAGATCGACAGGCGGATCGGTGCGGCGGCTGCAGTAATGCGGTCATTGTATCGGTCCGTCGTGGTGAAGAAGGAGCTGAGCCGAAAGGCAAAGCTCTCGATTTACCGGTCGATCTACGTTCCCACCCTCACCTATGGTCATGAACTCTGGGTCATGACCGAAAGAACGGGATCCCAGATACAAGCGGCCGAAATGAGTTTCCTCCGCAGGGTGGCGGGGCGCTCCCTTAGAGATAGGGTGAGGAGCTCTGTCACCCGGGAGGAGCTCGGAGTAGAGCCGCTGCTCCTCCACATCGAGAGGAGCCAGCTGAGGTGGCTCGGGCACCTGTATAGGATGCCCCCTGGACGCCTCCCTCGTGAGGTGTTCCGGGCATGTCCCACCGGGAGGAGGCCCCGAGGAAGACCCAGGACACGCTGGAGTGACTACGTCACTCGGCTGGCCTGGGAACGCCTTGGAGTCCCCCCGGAAGAGCTGGAGGAAGTGTCCGGGGAGAGGGAAGTCTGGGGATCCCTGCTCCGACTGCTGCCCCCGCGACCCGGACTCGGATAATGCGGTGGACAATGGATGGATGGATGGATGGATGGAACTTTCAATACATGTAATAGCTTTTAAACAAGAATAAACTGGCCTTCTGTTTATGATTAATTGTGCTTTTACTAATGGTTTTATACTTTGCTGTCTAGTTGATTTTATTTCTATATATTTGTGTTTTATGTCCTTTGATGTTTTTGTTTGTGCTCTAATCTATTGTCCATTATTTACTATACTGAATGAGTGTAAATGAGTAAATGTCAATTATTTCATATGTTAAGATCATCCACATTTGAAAAACGTGTTTATGGTCTGAGAAAAAGGTTTTTACAAAAACACTGAATTGCAACAACTATGGGTGCCAAAAACAAATGAAATATATGGAACATTAGAGGAACACGATAAGTAAATACATATAAAACTCAGTATTTGTGCTTCATGCCATAATAGGGTGAGAGTTGTAAAGTCCACAAATAGGTAAACATAAGTGTAAAACATAACTTCTATTATATCACCACCTAGTGGTCCGTTAAGGTAACTACAATCGTCAGAGAAAGTTTGAGAAGTCCAAATCTATATATGTGTGGTTTAAAATGTACTTTTTGTATAGGATTGCACTGAAAGAAATACAAATTGCAGCACCTGTTATTTCACAAGGACTTTAAATGAGATATATTCTATTCTTTGAAAAATGAAAAAAAACTTTCACAATGTTCTGGTTTTAATAAAATGACTGCCGTGAGATGTCTTCATTACAATACCACATTGGTAAAGTACTACAGCTTCATATTTAACAGCTCAATCCATTTTAAACCCTTGTCCAAGCAGCTGGTTTGCCATGTAATTGACAACAGCATCCTGCTAATCTGTGGAGTGTGCATGTTTTAAAATGGCAGTTTTGTGCAACCCACTTCCATGACACTATATAAAACATAATGTGAAATTAGGTGCAGAAAAAGGTGGGAAAGCTGAATAATTCTACTCAAAAATGAGATTAGTATTATGTACATATTACAGATGAAGATACAGATATCTTTGAAATCAGTTTTGAAACAAAAGAGGGCAGTGTTGATCAAGATATAAACCACAAATCATGAACCATAACCAGGGCTGCATATAGTGGGTCCTCGGGGGCCAGTTTCCTGCAGGTTTGACATGTTTCCCTGCTTCAATACACCCTGATAGATATGGCTGTGTCATTAATGGACTATTCCAGACCTTGATGAGATGCTGATTATAAACCTTCATTAGAATCTGGTGCACCCCGACTATAACTGATCAGCTGTTTTATTTGTTTGTACAAGAACATCTGGTCTTTATGACCTCCTACCCTCACTTGCACACTTAGGGTTTTTACAACTGGCAAATCATATCAATCTATAATGTCAGTTTTCTTCTAAACTATGGAGACAGTTATATGCACAGGCTTGTAACTTGAAACACCTGTAAAAAAGAAAAAAAGAAACAAGCACTGTAAAGAGCTGTGAGACAAGCTTGAGCACAATAAATGACTGAGTGAGAGTTTTTTTATTTTTATTTTGCCTTTATTTAACCAGGTCGGTCCCGTTCAGACACAATGACCTCTTTTTCAAGGGAAGCCTGGCCAAGACAGCAGCATAAAAGAAATTACAATTGCAGACACACAAGTCACACAACAAAACAACAATTACAAGGCATAGAAATCACAACACACGGATAAAATACATTTCAAGGAGGAAGCAACAGGGCTAAGGCTCTGGATTCACATTCAAAACAGAAACTAGTACGATATGAAGCTGCTCCAATTTCTCTAACACAAGTTTTCAGAGCTCCAACATTGATGAGCTCCTTTAGCTTTAGAGTTTTTTGCAGTGCATTCCAGGCAACAGGTGCAGCGTACTTAAAGCAGTGCTTACCAAGTTCTGAGTTAACTTTAGGCACATTTAGTAAATAAATTCGTTGGAACGTAGGTGGTAGTTGCTCTGGAATTTGATTTAAGAATCAAATTAGATGGCAAAGTAACAGAGGACGCTAATGAAGTCGTACATTGATAATGTCTGCTCAAGAGTCCTGATCAAAGCTGAAAATTGAGAGTGAATAATAGAAATATAACTAGAGAGCTAAGTCCCTTTAAAGTCCCTCTAAAAAACGTGACAGGAAAAAGGTGCAGTAGAACAAAACCAGAGCGTTTGTAGTTTGGGACGCATTATCTGGCTGAAACAGGACAGGGGGCGGGGGTGACTTCACTAATAAAACCAAGTGGAAATTAGTGATTTTCAACATCGTCATATTATATTGTTTAGCCAAAAATAGATACATTACCTCTTCACTATCCATCCTGCAAACGACCGCTGAAAACAAGTTACATGCTAAATAAACATTTTTCTATTTCAATATGCAACATAATCACACAGTTTTGGGAAATGTTGTACTTTTAGGAGTAGTTTTGAGTCACTATACTTTTTACTTTTACTTGAGTAGATTTGTGAAGAAGAAACTGTTCCTCTTACTCCGCTACATTAGGCTACGTTGAGCTGTTACTTTTCTTTTATCCCTTTTATCCACATACGCGTCAATCTCATGACATCACTGGGTGATTCTTTGGGAAAAATGTTTGTTTTTGCATGTTTTGTCACATTTACACAGACTCAAACACACACAGAGTTTCTATGAGTTCATGTTTGTTCTAGTTCTGCCTGGTTAAAAAAGAAAAGTACAAAGGCTGGAAATTTTGTGCTACTTGTGCTTAATTTAGTTTTTTATTCTGTTTTTATTTCATTATTTATTAAAGTCCTTGAATTTACTTTAAGATTATTTTAACTTAAGCTATTTTTTATTAATTTTAATTTATTGATTTAATTTGCCTGAAGATGATTATTTTGTACTTTTTTCTGTTTCAATGGTTATGTTAAAAAAATAAATCAGACGTTACTCAACAGTTACTCAGTACTTGAGTAGTCTTTTCACCAAGTACTTTTTTTAAAACTTTTACTCAAGTAATTATTTGACTACTTTTTACTTCTACTTGAGTCATATTATTCTGAAGTAACAGTACTTTTACTTGAGTACAATTTTTGGCTCCTCTACCCACCTCTGCTTAAAAGATAGATAGAATTTAAAACAGGCTAAATGAAATGATGTTACACACTCTTGTACAGTAGGTGGCGGTATGCACCTTAAAGTTGTTTGCGATCCGCCAATAAAACAGAGAAGAAGAAGGGTTTACGGCTTGTTTTCTGCCGTCGGTGCTTTACGTCAGTCGCGGCCGGTTTCCGGCAGCCCGCCATTTGCTAGCCCTGCTAGTCGCTTGTGTTCGCCACATGTTTGTCCGGAGCCAGATCTTCCTGTAGACTGCTCTCCGTCCACTCGTACCGCACGCAGGCTGGTCCGCGGGCTCCGCCGCCATCACAGGTTCCCCATCAGGTCCATGGTGTGAGGTTTGCTGCTCGCTGGAGGAGAGAAGGTGAGACTTAAACACGAGGCTCCTGTTAGCACAGTTAGCACAGTTAGCTCGCAGCTACCGCGGGGAGCTGCGTTCTTGTTCAACCTTTTAACCGACCAGACGTGAAGCCGGGCGGTATTCCGAGGCAGGTCCGCTGGTTACTTTGGTTAGGAAGCATGTGTGCTGTTTGGGGACTGAACACTGGCTCATTGGACGTAAAGGCGGGTTAAAAGGACAACAATAAAAGTGCAGTGGTTTCCGGGGAGGCCTGCAGCTGCCGGGCTCAACACAGAACCGAGACGGAGGACCTGAGATCCATCCTGGTCCTCTCAGAACCCCAGAGTCCATCTGTCCTTCCTGGTCGTGCATTCGATCAAGAAGATAATATAATCACAACTTTGTTAGGAGAAATAGGCATCACTACTTAAGAGGGGGGGCAGTGCTTGATTGTCGTCGAACATCTTGAGTTCAGCTTTCTGCCTATTTAGTTGTCTGCTTATCATCGAGTCTTCCGATCTTAGAAACTGGTTTAGAAGCATACATTTCCCCCACACGCAGTCGCAGTATGGAATATAGATTCGAGTATATAGTCCATGTTCCAGACCAGATATCAGCACCACTCACATTTTTGAAAATATCCATGTCTATAGATGATATTCCAACCCCTAGGTATTCTCCCTATTTCTGCAGTAAATGTTTTTCAGATTTGTCTTTTTGTCTATCAATCCATCCACAAGCTACTTCCAACCTGTTTTCATTCTTTATTTCAATTCCCAAATTCATCACTTTAATACTAGGTCTCCAAACTATCTCCATCCCACCTTTTTCAGGACTACTTTTTCCTCAATTTTCAGTTACCGGTAGTTTCAGAGGTTCCTCTTTATTGGAACACCTTAACACTCAATATTAGAGAATGCTCGAGCACAAATTTCAAAAAACAAATCACAACTTTTTTGCTAACCCAGCTTAGCAAAGCTTAACAACTAATTTCCAGAATTTCTCTGCACATCCTCATCAGATTACTGTTTTTCTAGTAATTTAGCTTATTCTCCTTAGTTGTCCTATGTTTTACATATTTCTGTAGATATTGTTTGTTTCATTATAGGAGGACCACTCGACAAGCCCTTATGGTTTTCTTTGGTTCCTCCTGCACATTTTTTCTGTTACATTGTATTTCTTTTTGTTTCCTTTTTCTCTACATACTGTTCGTCTGAACTTTTGGCGGTTGTATATTTTTTCATGTGCAAATAAACTAAATATTTTGGTATGGTAACCCTTCCTGAGTTGCAGCTGTATCATCCTGTATTTGCATGATAAAGACCAGTTTGTGACATTAGTGGCTGTTATAGTTTCATAGGAGCCTAATGATGCTCTTCTAGTTTAAGGCTCGCAATGACCTGCAACAATGATATAGTAGGGGAATATTATACATTTCCTGAATCCTTATGGTCCTGTTAGTATTCCCAGTTTTTGTATTTTGTGTCTCTGTTGTTCCTAGATGACACAGGGCTAAAATATAGTATATCTTTTAGGCGAAAATTTGCATTGTTTAGAGTTTAAGGAGCTGCAGCGACCTCTATTTTGGTCAGAAAGATTCACATCTTAGCTTGAATGAATGTTTAAAAGGTCCCCTTTAAAATGATACCAAGGACAATATAGTGAAACATTGACAGATTTCCTGTACATGAGTCTAAACCAGGATATGCAGCAGCATCTAAAATGTAATTTTCTGAAGGGGGTGGTAACTTCATGAGCTGATAACTATGATACAGCTGCCACTCAGGAAGGTTATCATACCAGAATATAATCTACAGACATGGATCTTTAAAAAAAATCACAAGTAAGTTTGGTCACCTTGAGTGGTGCTGACAAGTGAAATTTTGGGTTCTGGCCCCTGGACTAATAGAAACGGCACATGAATCAAGAGGACGCCCTCCGTTACCAGGAGAGGCTGGTCCGGGTCCGGGACGCATCTGTCTGGTACTAGAGGGGTTTCTCTGAACTTGTACTTTTTCTTGAGGAGGTATTGAAACCTTGGAGCATCTTTTTTTTTTCTTGAAGCTTTACTGGGAACTTTTGGGATGCTTTTCAATATTGGATTACCTACAATGATCGAATTATTCAAAATTTTATAACGTATCTTAACAAGATAATACAATACAAAAAATAAGTTTAATGTTTTGTGATTCAAAAAGTTTCTTTGTGCCCTAATTTCTGATTGATCACTTGTGCTTTCTTGTTCTGTAACTCCTTTTTGTTTTGGTTGCTCAGTGTCCTTTGTTGTAATATTTTTCTGGGATGTAAAATGTGCCTGGTTTTATTAAGTTTTATTAAGTTCAATTTAAAAACAAACCAAAAAAAATGACTTCTTCTAATCATCACACAATGTTTTTTCAGAGAAAGATGACGCAGTTTTTACCGCCGAACCTGCTGGCGCTCTTTGCTCCTCGGGACCCAATACCGTTTCTGCCCCAGTTAGAGAAGTTACCCCATGAGAAGCACCACAACCAGCCCTACTGCGGCATCGCCCCCTTCATCAGACACTTCGAGGTGACATTTTAAGCTCTTTTCTCTCTTTTTAATCTAAAACGATTGTACGTTCTTGGTCTCTCTAACACCGTCTCTTTGTGGCCAGGACCCGAGAGATGCTCCTCCACCAACACGAGCAGAAACCCGCGAGGAGCGTCTGGAGAGAAAGGTGACACAAACGACTTGTTTCCCTGCAGCTGCTCGCTTCACCTCATACTTCAGTTTCATTCAAGAGGGTTGTTTGTCAGTGCCCTGGGTGAAATTAATTGTTTTTTTTTTCTCACTTTTTCAGAGACGAGAGAAAATTGAGAGGCGACAGACAGAAGTAGAGACAGAACTCAAACTCTGTAAGTTTGTGGTGTTGTTAAAAGTCATCTCTCATCATTTCACGTGGTGCATTGGACTAATTTCTTCCTGTTTCCATGACGTCAGGGGACCCCCATAATGACACAAATGCACAAGGAGATGCCTTCAAGACCTTGTTTGTCGCCCGAGTGGTTAGTTTATTTTAGATTACAGATTTCTCCACTGTTTGTAAACCAGATGTTTCTGATCATTAACGCTCTCTCATTTTCAGAACTATGACACTACAGAGTCCAAACTTCGCCGTGAGTTTGAAGTCTACGGGCCCATCAAACGGGTACGTCCACCTGTTTTCATCTGGAAATGTTTAGACACTTTAAGGTGGATTTAGTCAGCTTTTTGACTCCCACTGGTGAACCTTTGTTCATCTCTCCGTCTTGGAGACTCTGTCTCTCTTAGATGATCATGTCACAGCCTGCTGACGTTTAACATGTATAGTTGTAAATGTCTCTTTAGTACCATTTACTTTCTACGTGTGTTGCTGTCATCACAGTCAAAATAAGTACAGTTTCTCCTCTTTAACCCATGTGCTGTCTTCGGGTCAAGGGAGGAAAGAAAGAAGGAAGGAAGGAAGAATGAAATGAAGGGAGGAAGGGAGGATGGGAGAAATGGAAGGGAGAAAACAAGGAAGGAAAGGAGTAAAGAGGAAGGGAGAAAAGAAGGAAGGAGAGAGCAGGAGGAAGGAAGGGAGGAAAGAAGGAAGGAAGTGAGAAAAGAGGAAGGCAGGGAGAAAACCAGGAAGGGAAGAAGGAAGGAGAGAGCAGGAGGAAGGAAGGAAGGAAGGAAGGAAGGGAGGGAAAAACAGAAGGAAGGAAGGAAGGGGGAAAACCAGGAAGGGAAGAAGGAAGGAGAATTAGGTCATTTTGACCCAAAGACAGTAAAAGGGTTAACATTTGGCATGCCTGTGTTTGTAAAATACCGCTTTGACTAGGGGTGGGTATTGGGAAGGACCTCACGATACGATACGCATCACGATACTTGAGCCACGATACGATACAAATTGCGATATCCCGATTATGCAATATATCGCGATATTCTACATAGTTCACCGAAAAATTTAAAAATGCATTACACATCTTAAAATCCAAGTTGTATATATGTACATCAGATGATAGTGATAATGCATTGGACAGACTGAGTCAAAACAATGTAATTGAAACTTTCCATTTTAATTATGCAACATATTTGCATGAAAAAACACAATGAAAAGTGCAGTGTGTGCATTATTCTTAGATACAAAATACTCAAAATAAAATGCAGTGTCTCACCCACACTGAAATCACAAAATAAAGTGCAGCTAGGGGTGGGCAAAAATATTGATACGGCAATATATCGTGATACATACATTGAATATCGATATCGTATCGGGAGACTATGTATCGCGATATATTGCCGTATCGATATTTTTGCCCACCCCTAGCTTTGGCGTTTGTTAATTAGATTTTAAAGTCTCCCCAGTTTTTTTTAAATCTCGACTTGTATCAATAGGAAACATTTTTATCTGTAAACGTCATTAAATCTGTTGTGTACTGCGTGACATAAAGGTATTTGTGTGGACCCGGCTTTGACGGCAGTTGGTTTTGTTGTAACTCCTGCATGGAACCAACGTCTCTGTGATTCCTCCCTCCAGATTTACATCGTCTACAACAAGAGGACGGGGAAGCCCCGCGGCTACGCCTTCATAGAGTATGAACATGAACGAGACATGCACTGTGAGTACCGTCACACACCACCGACTCAGACTCTGTGTACGTGTGAACGCTGTCTGAAACATATCTGACGTACTGGGGAGAAACTGAACAAGTGACTGAGAAAACTGACGGGTTAATACTGTGAGGCGTTTATAGACGCGTGTGTGTCGTACACCTGCATGAAACCCCAGTCTGGTGTGTGAGCTGTCTGTGTGTGTGTGTGAGAGAGATGCGTGTCATCGGTTGAAGGGGATAGATTCATCTTTATCAGGCTTTCGGGGGAAAGTGGGCGGGTAGAAATGTGTGTTTTCATCTGTGAACCTGAACATGTTTGCTTGTCAAAGGGCACATTGTCTTTTAACTGTGAAGAGTTGTAGTTCTGTGGAAGAGCCGCTCTCCTGGTTGGACTTTAATGGTAAGCACAAGGTTAGACTGGACACCAGACATTCCCAGGGCTTTCCACCAGATGATTTGACTCTAATCTCCTGATGATTGGGCTTTGAGCTTGTCTATCAGTTTTATTTGTGGTCTTCAACCCTGGTCATGGTGAACTCGTACTTCAATACATTAGTGACACAGTATTTATGTTTTCAACTTGGCTTAAGGCCGCACTTAACGGGCCTCCTCGAACAATTGAAAGTCCTAATTTAATGGTTAATTTATCCTTCGCCATCCGATCGAAGCAGAGCCTCCAGTGATACTGACTTCATGAACATTTGCTTGTTTTACGCTACGTCTGTTGTGGTAAAACCAACACAATACTCGCTGGTTGGAGGGTTTCCGTGGTGGTTTGAATCAAAAACAAAATGAGATGGCTGTAATGAAGTATTTGCGGAGCTAATAAATATCAGTCAGTTGACAAAATGAACCTTTGCAAGAGTGGAGAGGGAAGAATCTGGAGGAAGAGTTATTTATGCAACATCAGTCTGCACGTTGGCAGACCAAAAGTGCTCAATCTGCTGATTTGCAGTCATCTGATATTTATCTTTGGTGACTCCAACAGCTTGTCATTATGAATAACAAAGCCTAAAAATCTGAGATTCTTCCTGAAAATGAGCGTATCGGGGCTCACGTGTTTTCTAATTGGCTAAATCTCTGGAGGGTTGCCAGTGGGCGGGGCTAACCAGTCACGTGTATTTAAGGACGTCTCAAACCCTGTAAATGTTCCCAAATCCTTCCAAACATATGAGGCAGTCGCATTCATAACGGTTAAAGTAAACGGTGAACGATTTACGTCCGAACGTCTTTCTGCCCAGAACTGGTGGTGCTAACAATCAGAACCACCAGAGATTATTACTAGTATCGTCTTATCCACGTCAATGTTCTTCTTTATCCTGAACTCAGGTGTTGCGTTCCCATCTGTGCATGTTTATGTACGGTTCGTCTAGACCGCAACCTGAACGTGGAGACAACAGAACTCCAGCAGCTCGTACTGTCATTTGGACTCACCTGGCTTTTTAAAACAACGCAGACCAAAGAAGTTAGATGTAAATATGGCAGAAAAAATTGACCGTGGTGGTGTTTCACACCACCAGGCATTTCAGCGTCTCCATCAGTCACGTTACCAAATATGAGCCCCAAAAACAGCTTATGAACCCGGTCGTCATCTTCTGCCCGCTGACAATCTTTAACATTAAGCTTACATGTAAACCTTTCACAAGCTGGTTTAATTTCAAGCACATTGTGTTTAAGTTTAATTTGTACGACATGTTCAATAAATGAGCTTAAATGGTCAATCTGTGTGCATTAATGTCACTTAAAAAGGTGCTCTTTGCTAGAAAGTTGTAATGGTTAAGCAAGAAAAACCTGGCGAGTGAGATATGAACAAAACTAAAGTCGTTATGTCATATACTTGAGCTTAAAGAGCTTAAAGGATGCGAGATGAAAACTGCACTTTCTAAATGACCGCTGAGGCTCTTGCTGGTGCACACGGACCGGAAAAGTGAACATATGATGATCTTCTATGGGGTCAGAGAGAGCTCTTTTATTTAATGGAGCTATCATCCTGTAATTAAGATGATTATTTATTACACTGCTACAGATTATGAGCAGGTCTGATACCGTTGCAGCCTCACACATTTTAGTGTAAAGCTTTCTAATTGGCTGGTGTTTGCGTAATGGAGCTCTGACCGCGTCACTCGCGTATGCAACACTGCACCGAGGGGTTCCCTGAAGGCTCTGCAGCGGTCCGATGTAGAGGCATGAATTCAGCTTTTTAACACCACTCCATTCCTTGACATTGACGTAATCGGCTCTTCAGGACCAGAGTTGCTGAATCATAACTGTGTAGTGACAGCAAGGGGTGATTGAGGGGGGGGATGTGGAGCTGAAACGGTATATTAACTGTGTGTTGTTCTCATTGCCACTGCAGCCGCCAATCTGTGATGGCTATTGGCCAAAGCTGGCTGGCAGATGATGATGGTTATGATACATCTACACCCTACTACCACAGCTCAGTATATGGTTGGTATAATGGGTTTGTATGATGGGTAAGATTTCTTTCCACCCTCCATCTCCTACATAGGGAAGAGGAGCTACGTTCAATGGGTAAAGCATTTTTTATTTTATTTTTTTTAACTGGCCCGAGGAGGTTTGAGGGGCAGTTACTGCACGGTCTAGGCTTTGGCCATTGAACGCACCCCTGTCCACTAGTCTAGCGAACATTGCCCAGTGATTCGGCCCTTTACGTTAAAGCCACCTTGGGTTACTAAGCATTCACGTTTGCTAAGAGATCTGAATTTTGGTGCTGACGCACATCTGTAAATTGTAGGAGAAAACGGTAACAAGGTGCCAAAAGACTTGGTGTTTTAGTTCGGTGAGTTGTGATCGTCAAGCGTCTTATTTGGAAAACCTTTATAATTGGTATTCAGTGTCGAATTAAAAGAGTATTAAGGGATTTGACGAGTGTAGTGAGTACTAAGACGAGTACAGGCTGACACCGGCCCAACTCTGTGATTACACACCAGATTAGCACTGCTGAGTCGTCTTCCTGTGTCCGGCGCTTAGCCGGCCAACGGTTCCGCCTTCATCACAGAAACGCATCTTCCCTGGAAGCCAGAGTTAGATAAATTGCTGTTGCTTGCTTTACTAGCTGAGGAGAAGCTGCCCCGGTGGGCTAGAGCTACACACCAGCTCAGGATCACAGCTGTTGTTGGAGCTGCAGGGGCAGCTGCTGCACAGATCTGCGTCTTCATTCCTACCAACACAACCAACGTTCAGGAGCAGCTGATGGATTGGGTTGATCTTTGTTCGGAGGCGTTGGTTATACAGTTGAGGAGCAACGCCAACACCTGCCCATTTCTCAGCCGGAGGTCGTGCAAACTCACTCCGCAGATTTCTGAATTAATGGATCAGACCTCGTCCTGCACGCACATCCATGTTCTCTTAATTCACCACAGACGCCGACAGCTTTAGATTCCCCTCACATCTGGGTTCCCCCGGCTGGTGCGTAGCCCCGGAGCCTCTCCAGTGCAGCTCCCCACCAAATGAGTTGATGGTTGTGCGTTTCTCTGGCAGCAAGCTCATCTTTTCTCGCAACAAGCCCGCGTTTGTGTGATGAAGGCAGGACAGTCGTGGCATGATCTAGTCGTTTTTCTCCATGAAAGAGTTGCTTTATTGTCAGTGGCCCTGATTTTTGGACCCGTTCTAAAATATACTTAAAAAAGTTTTTTTTTCAGATGGCTTGAAATCATTAATTAGCAGTCGCATCCCAGCATTTCCTAGCAGAGTACACTAATTTTTTAATTTTATACATTATTTAATTTATTTTATATATATATTTTATAAATTTATTTTATATACTATATATATATATTTTATAGATTATTTATTTTTATATGTATTATATTTATAATTTATTTATTATTATTTAATTTTTATTTCTTTCTCAGTGATGTAACAAACCTGAAATGATAATTTCATTAGCTTTACTGAGATTTTGAAGGCAGGTCCTGGTAGGTTAGGGCTGCTTCTCCGTGGGACGTTGACGCTTCTGCTAAAAATCAGTGCAGAACAATAAAGTAAAGCTGCAAGATTCCCATTCCAGTTGTGGATAAGCCAATTGTGCACACTTCTCTGCATCTATTTATGCTCCTCGAGCCGTTTGACCGGTGGGCTTTAGCTCCGTTAGTTTAATGCAAGTTACAATACAACCAACTCTAAGCTGGCTTTAAGGAAAGGGGCTGATGAGGGGAATGTCTTGGTAATACAACTGAATTGGCTCTTCATACTTCCACTACACAACCAAGTAGACACTGATGAACGTAGCCGAACACACGTAGCCAGGCTTAGACCTCACTGTTTCTCACAGATCCAGCTCACACAGCGATCAGTGACTGACTGAACCAGCATTATCTCTGGGACACTTCTCATTGTTAGGAACACAAACTAACACGAGTTCATAGCTTAAAGTTTTTAAGAGTTGTAATATTCCAAGTCCTGCAATA
The DNA here is from genome assembly GCF_033807715.1 of Cololabis saira. NCBI lineage: Eukaryota > Metazoa > Chordata > Actinopteri > Beloniformes > Belonidae > Cololabis > Cololabis saira. The sequence goes on along the minus strand of NC_084607.1, from coordinate 34,680,570 downwards.
AAAGTTACCTAGTCTTGTTTACCTTTTTCTTTCTTTTCATTTCCATTTTTTTTTTTTTTTTCCCTCAGTTGGTCAGTTTTGGCAGGACTGGTGGGGGTTTGGTAAGGCCCTGTGGTTGGATGGGTGGTTGTTGTGGAGGGGTGATGGTAAGGCCCCTGTTAGGTGGAGGGGTGGTGGTAAGGCCCCTGTTAGCTGCTGTGCTGGTGCAGGTGGTTGGTAAGGCTGTGAGACTGGGCCTGAGGCTTTCATGAGCCCGGCACTGACAGACGTGGTAAGACTGTCCAGCGTGTGCAGTGTGAGTGAGGGAGCTTGGTAAGGCCCTCTTGACTGAACGGTGAGACTATTCCTTAGCCGAAGAGGCGTTCATCGCTGCATCCAGCGGGTGTAGCGGCGAGGACGGGCCCCCTGGAGTGAGTGTACTTCCATCATACGCGATGGTTTGTATGATGGGGACGGTTGTGTATTTATGCTGAGAGGTGGGACCACGTCTGGAGACGAGGATAACGCTGTGCAGATACCAGACGATCCCTCACTGTTGATTTCCACCTTGTTCTTGTCTTGTTGAGCTTTGAAACTCTTTGTCAGTGGACAAAGACATGCTGCTGCCATGTATACAGCGGGGGGGGATGGTAAAAATGGTCAAATTTCCAAATAAAATCAACCCTTCTTACCTGCAATGTGCCCAACTGTCATATTTGTTTAAAGCTTTCAATTCTTAGGTGGTACTGAAACTCGTTCCAGCTGGGTGGAGGAGTTGTAAGTGTAAATTTAGAGCAAGTAGTTGATTTTTAACTTCTCAGGTCGACTGCAGCAATATATTTTAGAGACCACGGTCTCAGGAGACTGGGATTGTAAGAACAACTTCTGGTACAATCTGGAGTCCTAACAGTCGCGTTGTATAGTCGAGACATTCTCGGGAAGATAAGACATCCCCTGGGGTTTTTATTGAAACTAAAAGTGAAACGGTAACAATCACTCAACGGGTGGAAGGAAGTCTACTCCCATTATCCTTCGGCTTTTGCCCAGAGAGCAGCCGTCTCGGCTTCACCTGCTCCTGGTCAGTATGATGCACCGTTTTTCTTTTTTCTTTTCCCTTGGCCAAAGTAATGTCTGTCTGTACTCATCTCATCCCCGTCTTCCCTCTCTCCCCTCGTCTCCTGCAGCTGCCTACAAGCACGCCGACGGGAAGAAGATCGACGGCAGGAGGGTGCTGGTGGACGTGGAGCGAGGGCGCACCGTCAAAGGATGGCTTCCTCGCAGGCTAGGTCTGTTTCCCTCCACTGGGGCTTTCACACTAGTACCTACTGGCTGCGGCCGAGCTCCCCCGGGAGCCGTGTCTCCTCGGTAGCGAGGCAGAGTCTCCCCGTCCGCCCGCCACGGAGCCGCCACCGGGCAATTCGCACGGCCCCCTTCCCCCTTTAACTTCTCATGGTGGCCTCAATTACGTCCGCCTTATGGATCTGCTTTAATTTGACCCACCGTACGCCATAGGTTACGCCGTACGGTGCGCGTCACTCTCTACCCTACGCCGTAGGCTCTGTGTTGGTGTTACGCGGAACCATACATCAGCCTTTACAATAATACAATGAGCGCATTGCGTCTTTTGGCACATTGGTACATAAAAAAAAAAAGACATTTATATGCTCCTAATGGTCGCAAAAATATGGTATCTACTCGGCACGTTAGACCCCTAGTGGGAAAGAGCAAAACTGAGTGGAGTCGAGTAAGTACTAGTGGAAAAGCGCCATTAGTCTTGTTGTGCAGACCACTGAAGCTCCGCCTCTTGTGGGCGGAGTTTAACCCTGCGTTCACACTGAAAGCGTCACGAGCGTCATAGGCAGCCGGCTGTCAATCATTGTCTATGAAAACACGCGTCGAGGAGCGGCGGGGGCTACATTGATCCAACGAAAAGTAATTAAAACCCGTGCTTATTAATCACAAAACACAGGTTAAACATCATGACCAAATCCGCTCCGACCCGGTGTGTCAGTGATCAGCGCAGACAGACTGCAGCTTCACCTGAATTATGGTTCAGCGTTAAATCGACGGCGTAGGGTCGCGGTACGGTTTGCATCGCCACGTACCCTATGCCGTCGGTTCTGCGTTGGTGTGACGCGGAACCAGTGTGCGAAATACCCATCCATATTCGGGGGGGTCCCTAACTGTTTTTTAAACAGTGTGGCCCTATACAATAAACCAATACAATCAGCCTACTATAGCCTATGACAAATACACGCACACTTTTAACCATTTTAGATGCACGTTGTTTTACTAACAGGAGGCAAAATTGTGCATTACGATGCAGAATGTTATTTACAAATTAAATCCGATAATTAAAATAAATAAAAGACATTAATTGGCACCACACTGGTGCACTTAATGAATAAATACCAGACAAGACACTGGTGCACGGCCAGTGCATTGCAGAAAACGAATAAACAAATAAAATAGGCTAATGTATTTTTTTTAGATAAATAAAAAAAATACAATGAAAATGAATTGTGCATTCAAATAACAGTAATAACAACAAATGCCACTATCGGAGACGTGCAATCAGTGCACTTAAACAGATCCTCAGCCTGCACAATGATGACTGATTATTTAACGTTATGTAACCATCCAGGAAATTACCGTAATTTCGCGACCATAAGGCGCCCCCTTTTTTTTTTTTTTTTTTTTTTTTTTTAAATGTGCCGGTCGCCTTATGAAACGGTGCGCCATATCTATGCTTTGGGTGAAGCCCCGGGGGAGTTGCGGACGTGAAGGAGACGTGTGTTCTGTGTTCTGCAGCGCGTGTGACGCGCACTGCTGCAACCCGACTTCCAGGTTCCCAAAGCGGGATCAGATCAAATTCTCCTGGTTCCCACCCGCTTTAGGAGCAGGGATTTCAGGGGTCTGTCCCAGGTCGGACCAACTTCACCCTGCGAGATTTTCAGGCAAATCTGTCGGTTTGATCTCCGGTAACCAAGATGCAGAGGATGCGCTCAGGAGCCGCCAGGCTCCCGCCGCGGGTTTGCCGGGCCAGGGCGCACCATCCCCGGGGCAGATCCGGCCGAAATGCCGCTGGTCTTTCCCCGGGAGCCCCTGCTCCCATACAGGTGGGTGGCTTCGGTCCCAGCCGGTCCGAACAGGTCACATTCCCGGTTAAAGCCGCTGTGACGCGCGCTGCTGCAACCCGACTTCCAGGTTCCCGAAGCTGGATCAGATCAAATTCTCCTGGTTCCCACCCGCTTTAGGAGCAGGGATTTCAGGGGTCTGTCCCAAGTCGGACCAACTTCACCCTGCGAGATTTTCAGGCAAATCTGTCGGTTTGATCTCCGGTAACCAAGATGCAGAGGATGCGCTCAGGAGCCGCCAGGCTCCCGCCGCGGGTTTGCCGGGCCAGGGCGCACCATCCCCGGGGCAGATCCGGCCGAAATGCCGCTGGTCTTTCCCCGGGAGCCCTTACTCCCATACAGGTGGGTGGCTTCGGTCCCAGCCGGTCCGAACAGGTCACATTCCCGGTTAAAGCCGCTGTGACGCGCGCTGCTCCACCCCGCTGGGGAGAGACGGGCTCTGCGCGGTGGAGGATCCGCACAACGGGGTATGAAAAGTTTATTTACTGTTGTGCAGAAAGTGTCTGACACCGAGGAAATTCGGACTGGCGCAGCTGAATTAGTGGAGCTCTTTAATGCAGAAACAGAGGTTTTGCTCCCGCTCTATTTTTTAAATAAGCGCTTGTGTGTGCGTTCTGCATGTGTGTGCGTTCTGCAGCGGGTGTGTGTGTTTTCCGGCCGGCGTGTTTTGCGGCACGCGTGTGTGCAGCTCTGCTCTGTAGACTGCGCCTTTTGGGTCGGTGCGCCATATGTATGTTTTAAATCTAAAAATGACACACAAAAATGAGGGTGCGCCTTTCCACACGGTGCGCCGAATGGTCGCGAAATTACGGTATGTTTAACACAGCTGTGTGACTCATAACAGGTCATCACGCAAAATTAAAAAAAAAATATGATGGATCTCAACAGGTGGGTTCACGCAGCTTACACATAAATCACACTCATAACGGGCCATAACGCAAAATAATAACAAAAATTAAAAAAAAAACATTAGCTCTCAGGTGGGTTCAGGCCATATTAAGCAGGCTGGCCTCTTACCTTAAGTTAAAATAGACCATATGTGCTTTTTTTTTTTTAAACCTTGTCTGCACTCATATTAATGGTTACTATATTTTTTATATATATATATATATATATATATATATATATATATACAATATACGCACGCATAGACATGCATAAATACATACCCAGTTTTTTTTTTTTTTTTTGCCGGGGAGGAGGAGGGGTGGGACATTTCTCGACTTCTTGTGCTTTCTGTCCTGGTTTCCATTCCAGGAAGAAGCGAGGCTGGCTGTCCTTGTTAATAACTGCGGAAAAGCCTTGTTGCGCTGTGCTGGCGCACATGGCTAATTTGCATACATAAAGGTGCAGGACTTGTGTTAAACCAATAAAAGTTTTGAATTGTGAATACTTGATATGGCGATCTCTTAAACATATTCAATTGACCATTAGTGACAATCAAATTATCATATTATATTATATAGCCTAATTTATTTTATTTTTTTTGACAACATTGAGACCTACATTTGGCTTTTGATTCCTTCATGGGGGCTCAAGGGTTAATCGGGGGGGTCGGAACCAACCCCCCCCTCCGTATTTCGCACTCTGCGCGGAACCATAAATCAGCCTTCAAGGCGGATTTATGGTTCACCGGGAGCAAGGGCTCGCTGGCGGTTGATGTTGATCTGCGGACCAAACTTGTTAAGGAGCATCAAACTCACTCTTATCTACGCGGAAATAACGCTAAAATATAAAGAAGGCGTCCCAAAGTGTGATCAATGGTGAAATAGGAAACTGAAGATGTGTACGCTGTATGAGTAGGCTGTTCCCAGTTCTGCAGCGCAGCGTTAGCCCCGCCCACTGTAGCTCTAGCCCCGCCCACTGCAGCTTTAGCCCCGCCCACTGCAGGCGTCGACAGTACATGCAGCTTTCAGTGTGAACGCACCAATCAGCGAGATGCTGGCGTCGGGAGATTTTTGACGCTTTCAGAGTGAACGCAGGGTAAGACTATACAAGGAAACTCCGCCCCAAATGGTGTCAGAGAGCCAGTGTTAGAAAAGAACTGCAGAAGGAAACTCGCCAACATGAAATGGTAAGTTGGTTCCTCTGAGCCACCGGCCGCGTTTGAGATGATGATGATCTTCGTAATGACGCTGCAGCTCCGTCAGGAGAAGCAGAGCTCTCCCGCTTTAGAGATGGAGACGGAGTTGGCTTCAACATTTAACGTTTCTGTGACTGAGTTATCTGAAAACGGCGAGGTCCAGCACATCCACGGTGTCAGCTGGTCTCTGTCTGAGGCCCAGCGGAGGACAGACTTGCTGTCAACAGTTGTGACAGACTGACAGAGACGTGGGACTTCAGAAAAGACCCTGAGCTTATTTCTTCTTGTCTTTTTTTCTCCCAATTGAACTGTTGCATGGTTTCTCTCTGCAGGTGGGGGACTGGGTGGTACCAGGAGAGGCGGCGCTGACGTCAACATCAAGCACTCTGGTCGAGACGACGCGTCGCGATACGACGACCGTCCTATCGGCGGGTGAGTCGGCCTTTTCCCTTCTAACGGTCAAGGGTGAAATCAGGGGTGAAACCATTCATGACCGGCAGAGCTGGTAGAAGAGCCAAAAATTGTACTCAAGTAAAAGTACTATTACTTCAGAATAATATTACTCAAGTAGAAGTAAAAAGTAATCATCCAAATAATGACTTGAGTAAAAGTAAAAAAGTACTTGGTGAAAAAACTACTCAAGTACTGAGTAACTGTTGAGTAATGTCTGATTTATTTTTTTAACACAACCATTCAAACAGACAAAAGTACAAAATAATCATCTTCAGGTAAATTAAATCAATAAAATAAATTAACATTAATAAAAAATAAAAAAAATGCTTAAATTAAAATCTTAAAGTAAATTAAAGTACTTTAATAAAATAAAAAAATTAATTAAGCACAAGTAGCACAAAATTTCAAGCCTTTGTACTTTTCTTTTTTAACTAGCAGAACTAGAACAAACATGAACTCATAGAAACTCTGTGTGTGTTTGAGTCTGTGTAAATGTGACAAAACATGCAAAAACAAACATTTTTCCCAAAGAATCACCCAGTGATGTCATGAGATTGACGTGTACGTGGATAAAAGGGATAAAAGAAAAGTAACAGCTCAACGTAGCCTAATGTAGCGGAGTAAGAGGAACAGTTTCTTCTTCACAAATCTACTCAAGTAAAACTACAAAGTATAGTGATTCAAAACTACTCCTAAAAGTACAACATTTCCCAAAACTTACTCAAGTAAATGTAACTGAGTAAATGTAACTCGTTACTCCCCACTTCTGCTGACCGGTGACTCTTGTTCTCCTCAGCGACCGAGACCGAGGAGAGAGGAGGGAGCGCAGCCGCGACCGGGACAAGGAGAGGGAGCGCCGCCGGTCCCGCTCTCGCGACAGACGACGACATTCCCGGGAAAGGGAAGGCAGAGCCGAAGGCAGAGCCGAAGGCAGAGCGGAGCGAGAGCGCCCGGTGCCCGCTGTGGAAGACAACACCGGTAGCAGCCGGCGTCGCGAACGTGAGCGGGAGCGCGTGGGAGGAGGGGCGGCAGCGGCGGCCGGGGCGGGGGGAGACAGCCGGAGCAGGGAGAGGAGCAGAGACCGCAAGAGGAGGAGCAGGAGCCGCGACCGCAAGAGGGAGAGGGAGCGGGGCAAGGGCCCGGAGGGGGAGGAGGCCGGCCAGCCGGACGGCCCCGCAGACGGAGCCGAGCGGGGAAACGAGTCAAGGGCTGAGCGGGGAAATGATCGGGGGGCCGAGCGGGGAGCAGAGCGGGGAGCAGAGCGGGCCGAGCGGGGCCCCGAGGAGCACGAGGCCGAAGCGGGCGAGGGCGGGGACGAGCGCAGGGACCGGGACAGGGACAGAGACCGCGACAGAGACAGGGACAGGAGGCGCAGCCACAGGGACAGGGACAGGCGCAGGGACCGGGACCGGGGGGATAGAGAGCACAAGCGGGACCGGGGGGATAGAGAGCGGGGCGAGCGGCGGGAGGAGCGCCACGGCTCGTCGCGGGAGGACACGGGCCCCCAGGACGAGGCCGGCAACGAGGAGGACGGCGGCGCGGCGCCACACATGGAGGAGTACAGCCAGGACGGGCTGATGGACCAGCAGCTGGTCCCGTCGGCCGACGGCTACGGCTCCAGCGAGAACGGCTACAAGATGGACGCACCGGGAGACGAGTACTGAGACGCCAGCGCTAGATTCCTTGTTTTATAGTGTCCTCGGCCCGGCCCCCGGGACCCCCGAGTGTCAACCGTCTAGTTAGCGTCCCGTCACTCTGTCGTAATATTCCATTTCATATCATCGCACGATTTGATCTCACTTCAGAGGCCGTTTCCCGTGTACCTGCCGCTAAACTCTGGATTCTTCGTGTTCTAGTTTTTGGTTTTGTTTCCTTTGGGGGGGAGGCTGGGGGGGGTGGGAGAAACTGAGCTCGGTTAATTTTGAATGATTTCCAGATTGACACGGCAGTTGCTGTGTGCTCATTTGTGTATGTGAAATGAAAGGAAATGTAGTACTGCAGCGGCTCCGGCTGCCACTTCACTCTGGAATACTTTGGGGTGTTTTTTATTTTAATTATTTCTGCTGTTGATAGATTTTCAGGATCATTTTAATAAAGATGTGACTTGACAGCAGAGCTACTGTGTTTTGGTCATTTCATTGTGTTCACTTCACAACGGGACTTTGATCTTCTTAGCGTCTGTCTGACCGGCTCCAGAGGAACCGCCGTGACCCCCAACAGGACCAAGAGTAGAACATGGATGTACGGTCCAGTCAAAATACTGCACATTTCTTTGTTTTCCCACTTAAAGATTTAAGAATACCTGTACGTCCGAAATGCCATACTAAACGGTATATACTCAAAAAGTATATTTAAGTTGGGCACACTTCTGAGTAAATATCAGTAGTCTGCATTAATTGGGACGTACTACTCAGAGCCACACGGCACTTCCTGCCGTTGGGAGGGGGAGTTGTTACCATGGTAACAACTCCTGTCACAGCAGCAGTAGCAGCACCGCTCCACTCTTTCCCCTTTATCCTGGCCCAAACAAGATGACATTATATAATATTCTACTTAATATTATACTTATGACATATACGTATCACTTAGCAACCAAACACCGCTGCATTGCATTATGGGAAGTTTCTGCTTAGCCAGTGTCAATCCATACTAATAAATTTCTCCAGAATGATTATGGATAGTACATACTATTGAGTACGTACTAATGTTTTGGACGCACTAAAAAATCTCATATTTTTGCTACTCATTAGGGTGGAAGTGTGGAGTTTCGGACGCAGCTCCTGTGTATTGTTTTTGTGTGGTGTGGGTTTCAATAACACCTTTACTTGAAGATGCAGTTGTTCTGAAAAGCAGTTACCGGCAGGATGACTCTAACGGAGGTCATAGAGGTCTGGGGAAATACATATAAAAGTACTTTGGAACCAGTATTCATTCTCCAAAAAAGAGCTATCAGAATTATGCACAATGCCGGTTATCTTGAACACCAATCCATTATTCATTAAATATAAAATAATAAAATTGTTCGATATTGCAGAGTTAATGACTGCACAAATAATATACAAAGTCAGAAATAACCCGGACAAATAAAGCAAATGTTTCAAGAAAGACGGGAGATATGAATTAAGGGAACCAATTAATTACATAAAATACAGACATGTAGAACTACAAGCAAAGAGTGTTGCATTTCAAACAGTGGATTGAGGCTACGGAACAGTCTGAGTAAAGAGCTGAAACAATGAAACCATCTAAAGGTTCAAAAGCAAAAACCGTACAAAGAAATGATTTTTGCCAAATACAGAGAAGAGGAGACAAAGTAATAGTTTTATTTGGATCCCCATTAGCTGCAGCAAAACTGCAGCTATTCTTCCTGAGGTCCGACACATAATATACAATACATGACAAAAAATTAAAAGCAAACCTAAAGAGGTAGTAAAGAAAAATGGAAAAAAAAGGAAATTCTACTACAAAATATACTTTAGATTTCTGTCAAATAAGACCAGTGCTCCTTTTGACACTCACATTAAGGTTACCGTTATTCCGTTAAACATTTAGATGTAATGCATTACAATACAAAATCATACCTCCTTTAAATAGCATCAACCAAATCAAACAATGTATAGTCATCGACAATGCGTTTAAGTTATAATCACTTATAACTTGAACCAATGACCATTTTTAGTAAACCAATAACCATTTAATAATTAAGTTTTGAGGTAGAGATTGTGTGTGGATTCATCATAATGTACGTATATAAAATGGTATATATAATAATGATTATTGCTCAGGTATATTGTTTATGATAAGATATGTGTATATATATATATATATGTATGTATGTATGTATGTATGTATGTATGTATGTATGTATGTATGTATATATATATATATATATATATATATATATATATATATATATATATGTTGTATACATATTATTTAGAATGCTCAGGTATAATATTGTAGTAGTAAGTGATATATATATATATATATATATATTTTATTTTTTTTTTGTATTCGAGCAAAGTTGAAATAGAAACAAGGGCTAGGACCTCATAAGTTTTTACTTCCTCCTACTCCCTTTCGGGCATGATGGTTTATTTTTTTCTGATTTTGTTTAATGACCGTTTATTTTTATTCTTTTTCTGATGTTTTGGGTAATTGTTTTTTTGTGTTTATAATTATTTTATGCTCGAAATAAAGATTTTAATTCAATTCTATTCAACGGCTCTTCTTCTTCAGTTAATGTGCCCAGACGCGTGAGCGCCCCCTACTGTCCGGATGTATAAACAGTATTCCATAACCAACACATACCAAGCAAATCTCATTTGCTCTTATCATTACATCTTCCTTTTTTTTTCTTTCAAAAATAAACCCCTTCTACTTTTATAAACATAACATCTCTCTTTTTGCTTGTTTGTATATATATATATATATATATATATATATATATATATATATATATATATATATATATATATATATATACACACATATATGCCTTAGGTTCTTACCAGCATGGTATTAACCATTAATATGTGTGCAGACAAGAAAAAAAAAAAAAAAAACTCACGACATCATGATCAACATATAAACTCATTTAAAACTGTTCAATGAGTCTCTCAGGTGGCTTCACATTTCTTGAAGACTTTCTGAGTGTTTGTTCTTGCATATGAGCAGGTGTTCCAGGTGAGTCCTGACTGACTACGTTTACACGCAGTCAAAATTCGGGTTAAGGTCAATATTCTGGTTACTAAAACATTGGGAATAATCTGTTTCCATGCGTGAGCAAACAGGGTTATCCCTGTATACATGGTGATTAATCATTTGGGATATTCAATTTTTATTAATATAGCGTCTATTACAACAAAAGTTGTCTCTAGACGCTTTCCAGAGACCCAGAACATAAACCCCTGAGCAGTTATTACATAAACAAAGGCAGGTAAAAACTCCCCTAGTGGGAGAAAAGCCTTAAGCCAAACAGTGGCAAGAAAAACTCCCCTTTAGGAGGTAGAAACCTGGACCAGGACCTGGATCATAAGGGGGGGACCCTCCTGCCGAAGGCCAGACTGGGGTTCGGGGATGTCAACAGCACAGCAGGCAGGTGGAAGCAGCAACGGGATGACCGGGGGTGGGGACCGCAGGCAGGTGGAAGCAGCAACGGGATGACCAGAGGGGGGTGGGGACCGCAGGCAGGTGGAAGCAGCAACGGGATGACCAGGGGTGGGGACCGCAGGCCAGCATGCAGCTCTCGAAACTCCAGCCCAATCAGCAACCCCAGGTTGGGGTGCAGGGTCGGGGAAAGGTTGAGAAGGGGCAGGGCCAGGGAGAGGAGTCTTGACGGACAAATCTCTCCCCCGCCTGCCCGGGCCGTTACCCTGCCCCTCTCACTCCCACGCTGCAGGTTCCGGTGTTGTGCATTCAGAGATGCTCTTCACCACCGGCAGAAGATGCTGCACCATGGACAAAAGAGAAAAAAGAGGTGAAAAAGTGGGGGCCAGCACAAGAAACTACAGGAGCGACTCTAACACACTAGATTTTACACTACCTAGAGATTTACCAACACCAGCTAGAGGTTTACTAAACACTAACTATAGGCTTTACTAAACAGAAAATGTTTTAAGTTTAGTTTTAAAGGTGGAGGTGGTGTCAGCCTCCTTAACCCAGATTGGAAGTTGGTTCCATAGTAGTGGTGCCTGATAGCAGAACGCCCGCCCTCCAAATCTACATTTGGATACTCTAGGAACTACGAGTAAACCTGCACTCTGAGAACGGAGAGCTCTGCCAGGAACATAAGGCACTATCAGGTCTTGCAAATAATGCGGAGCTAAGCCGTTTTGGGCTTTATACACAAGTAATAACATTTTAAATTGGATTCTGAATTTTACAGGTAGCCAATGGAGCGACGCTAACACTGGAGAGACGTGGTCTCTCCTGCTGATTCCTGTCAGTACTCGCGCTGCTGCATTCTGGATCAGCTGGAATCATATCTGGATATCTGGATCAAACCAGCGACGCACGGAGAACGTCATGACACAATTCCCGTCATTTCTGCTTCTTCTTCCTGTATCCAAATCCAAAACAATAACAGCAGCACGGCGGATAACCAACAGCCCAGTAGAAGTCGTTTTGTTTCTTGGCCCTGTAGTTCTCCTTTCTCAGCGTCTTCCAGCGGAGCTTGATCTGGTCTGGCGTTCTTACAAATGCTGCTTCGCGCAACTTTTCGCTCACCTTTTTGTAAATCTTTTATCCCGGTACTTTCTACCGTCTACAAATGCAGAAATGTTAATATCTTTCATTACATTTATGAAGTGATTAGTCTCCTCCTGGTCTTGCGTTTCTCCGTGTTTATAAGAACTTCCTGGACTCCAAAGACCATGATTCCTTGCGAAAAGATCATGCACAGCAAACAAATTCCTGTTCCTTTTGATGGGGAAATCCCGTCTGGATGGTGTATGACCTTGGTTGAACTTCGCTCTGAAATTTAGCTTTCTGTGTCCATTTGTTTGTTTTGTCTTTAAACCTCACTTTGTCCCCAGTATGCAGTTCAGGTAAGTTATTTGTTCCTCTGTCATAATAGAACTTTTGCTTTACTTTTTGCTGCTCCCTGAACGTTTTCACACTGTTTCTGTCCTTTGTTTTAAGTACATGGATGTTATCAATGATAACTTATCATTACACCCTGTACAGTAGCTGCAATTTCAACCTGTAAATCAGCAGAACCTTACGACTCCACAATCTGTAGCTCCTACAAACATGCCGTGCTGGTTCCTCTGCAAAAGTCTGGCGACCCCTGGTGTTGGCTCGAAGTTCAAGTGAAATGTTTAATTTTCCGTTGTAGTAAATCAAGGAGACTTCTTGCTGTAACTTTTTTGCTGTAACAATCTTCTCCTACACATTTCTGAGTCTTTAACAACATGTAACTGACTCACTGCCCCCTAGTGGACATGTGTATTTTCTCAGTATTTTCACTGTAATTACACTCATCACTCAGTTACACTGATTCATCACGTCTTATCCATTTTTTTATAATCTTCATCACAGAAAACCCCTAAGTCAGCCCCAACAAATACACACAAATAATAAAACCATGCATTGTACAGAACCAGGCATAGATTTAACTGTTTTTAAGGAGACATTTCGACGCACAAGTGACGACGTGGAGGTCGCTGGCACCGTTTCCTTTGCCGAGATCGCAACCAAAGCAATGTTATAATCTCCTATATACTCCAATGGTGTAATGTTAACTTCTTTGTTGTTCTAATCTGCTATGCTACTACCGCTACTACTAAATATTTAATCACTTTTCCAACTGTTGCTCTGCTTACTGCCCCCTACCGGTCACCGCCGGTACGACGCGCTCTCCTTGTGTACTACGCAAGCAACATTGTGGTTGGTGGTGCACGTGAACGCAAGCACCAACAGCAAGTTTATCTGGGGCTAGTTGCAGTTTAGGTAAAACCTTGTTTTCACTTTGCACACACACAGTTACACAGACACACACACCTGCTCACTCACCTACATACTCAGATAGGCTACAGATAATCGCAGTAGCCTTGATTCAGTCTCAGGTCCCATTAACACGTAGCAAAAACGGAGGCGTTTTCATGCGTTTTGGCCGTTCGTTTACACGAAAACGGAGCTCAAAGTCACCAAAAACGATCATTTCTGAAAACTCCGGCCAAAGTGGAGATTTTCAAAAACTCCGTTTTCACGTTTGCGTCTAAACAACGGAAAACGGAGATTTAGGCTTCAGAACGTCACATTATGCAACAGAAAAGTCACCAGCGTCATGAGTGCGACCTGTGTTTACAATTAGTTTGGGCACCGTCAATATTTTCTTGTATTTTACCTGTTTTATATTCTAAAGTCACACTTAAAAGTAACTCCACTTCTCTGTCACTCCAAACGAAAGACTCTCGTTCCATCTTGGAAGTAAAGCCTGAATTATGGTCCCGCGTTAAATCGACGCAGAGCCTACGGCGTAGGGTACGCAGCGATGCGCGCTGTACGGTGAGCGTCACCGCGTACCCTACGCCGTATGCTCTGCGTTGGTGTAACGCAGAACCATAAATCAGCCTTAACTGGAAGTTACACGTGTCATTTGTTGATGTTTTTTCCAGGATTCTGATTGGCTGACATGACGTTAACAGCGTTGTTTTGCGGATTCGTGTAAACGAAGAGATTTTGAAAACGATCTCGTGTAAACGATGGAATTTTCAAAACGTAGAGGAGGAAATATCCGTTTTTGTAAATACCCAGCTATGTGTAAACGGGGCCTCAGGGACCTGGAATGGTTGCTGTTTGTCTCTCTGTCTGTTCTTGTGTCTGTTTGTTTTCTCTCTTACAGATTCCAAAGGCCTGCGTGCCCGTTGTGTGTTTTCCTGAATTTCTCTTCATCTTGCAGATGATGCCACCCCTCACCCCCTCCCCAAGTCAAAAACAACTGCAGGAGTCTAATAACTAAACTAACTAAATTGTGGAACTATTTCAAGAAACTGTTCCTCAATGTAAAATAACAAACACTTTTTTACTCAACAATTTTCTCCACAATTTTCTCCACAATTTCTCAACAATTCTGAGAGTGTTGGCAGTAATTGGGACCTATTTTAACCTTCTGTCTAGTTTCGTGGCCTTCAGTCCTCCATTGTCTCGATATTTCTTTCTGTGACTCCCACAGTGGTGCAGACTGTTGGAGTCAGCTCCTGATAAAGCTGAAAATATCTGCGTACGTCTGAGAGTATCTGTGGGCTGACGAAAACTGAAATCTGCTTTTATGGAGTTTCTCTCGTCAACAATGTGTTGTGACAACCTGCCCCCTGTGCAGTTATAAACTGCTGGAAAACCTTGTTTTGTCTGTGATTGCTCAGTATATTCTCACAGGTCGTTAACTCTGAGTGTTTTTTCCATCATCTAGAGTTTAATGTCCTTAAAAGATTCAGAGAATCAGGAGGAATCTTGACAGCGGTGGAAGGAAGTGACTGGTGCAATGGTTTTTTTTTTTGGTTAAATGTTCTTTTTTTCTCGTCATCATTTCTAAAACCATCTGTTTCTGAACTGTTTTTCTCAGCTGCACTTATTGTTGTGGCTGCAATCCTGAAACAAGTCAAATTAGCGCTGTGCCAATCTACCACCTCAAAACGATGGCTTACTATCATTTTTATTAACTTATATCCTAATTTGTATTTATCATTGATATTCATATAACATTTGTGTATGTGTATGTATGTATGTAAGTATGTATGTTTGTATGTATGTAAGTATGTATGTTTGTATGTATGTATGTATATATGTATGTATGTATATATATATGTGTGTGTATGTGTGTATATGTACATGTATATGTATGTATATATGTGTGCATATATATATATATATATATATATATATATATATATATAAAATTAAATTAATTTTGATCATAATGAAACATAGTATAGGGGGTAGGATTTAATAAGTTACTACTCCTTTTCGAGCATGTTAATTATGGTGGCTGCATGTTTTTATTTATATTTGTGTTTTGTTTTCTTATTTACATTTATTTACTAGTGATTATTATTGTTTTGTTTTATTTTCACTACTGTTTCATGTTCGAAATAAAATTAATTAACTCAATTTACAATCTCATACTTGTGATGTTGGCAGTGTCGGAAAAGGCCTTCCGTACGCGACAGGATATAGTGCTTTTTTTCCCCCATAATCGTGTTTCTCAACAAATCGTTACTATATAACATGAATGGAGGCGCACACCAAACCCGCGTCTTAGCCAATGAGAACACACTAACAGGAATCTGGCCAATCAGAATAGAGGAAGTGACAACGTGGTTTGACCGCCAGCCAATAGGAAGCGGCGGTGCTGTGACGTGGCCCGGTCAGCTGTTCTTGTTTTGCTCCCGTTTTTTCCTCCAGCTTTCGGAAAAAAGCAGCTCTGAAAAGCTGCCGCTTTGTGTTCTGAGCGGTGGGAAACCGCCAGCCCTGCGTCCCCAGCGTCGACTCCCGGACATCTCCTGCACAACACCTTTTTTCTGCCACATTGGAGCCGTTTCCCGCCGACATCGAGCGAAGAGGCGCCGCCGATCCCAGGCCTCCGGTCCGGTCCGGGGGGAGAGAGTGGGGATGGAGCCCGCGGAGGGCGCGGAGGAGCCGGGGCCGGGGCCCCCGGGGTCCCCGGGGCCGGAGCTCCGGCTCGGCTGCGTCTCCTTCAACCAAGACTCCACGTAAGCAGGAGAAGCTGCTGCATGACGAGATCCTTTCTGTCCGGGTACCAGCACTCCAGTTGTAAAAGCAAATCAGGGGGGATGGTGGATTTTATCATATGGGGACAGATAATTTGTGCTGATTACAAATAATATAATATATTACAAATAATAGCAGTGACCAAAACACCTGCAGAAATACTGCAGGAATGACATAGCAGCAGTTAAATGCAGCCTTCTGTAAGCTTTATATATCCACTGGGCTTACATCAAATACATCAAAACACAACAATAAAAAACACTTTTCTGAACTTATCAATATGACTCTGTCCTTCACAGGATAAGTAAAATGGATCACTGCAAAAACTAAAAATCTTAACAAGAATATTTCTCTTATTTCTTGTTTAAATGTCTCATTTTAGTAAAAAAATCTCATTACACTTAAAACAAGACTCATCACTGGAAAAAACAACACTTTTCACCTGTTTCAAGTAGATTTTCACTTGAAATAAGTAGAAAAATCTGCCAGTGGAACAAGATTTTTTTGCTTGTAATGAGAAAATAAATCTTGTCCCACTGGCAGATTTTCCTACTTATTTCAAGTGAAAATTTACTTGAAACAGGTGAAAATGGTCAAATAAGTTATTTTTCTGGTGTTATTTTTCTGGTTTATAGTTTATAGTTTTATTTGGATCCCCATTAGCTGCAGCAAAACTGCAGCTATTCTTCCTGGGGTCCGACACATAATATACAGTACATGACAAAAATGAAAACCAAACTTAAAGAGGTGGTAAAGAAACATAGAAAAGGAAAAAAAAAAGGAAATTCTACTACAAAATATACTTTAGATTTCTGTCAAATAAGGCCAGTGCTCCTTTTGACACTCACATTAAGGTTACAGTCATTCTGAAACATTTAGATGTAATGCATTACAATACAAAATCATACCTTCTTTAAATAGCATCAACCAAATCAAACAATGTATAGTCATCGACAATGCGTTTAAGTTATAATCACTTATCGTAACTTGAACCAATGACCATTTTTAGTAAACCAATAGCCATCTAATAATAATTAAGTATGTTTTATAGGTATTCATGGTGATGACTCTAAATGTTGAAATAGCAGTAAAACCACATTCATTGATGAAATGACATAAGGGATGGAAAGGAGGGATGGCAGTTTTACAGGGGGGATGATTTGGACCGTGTTTATTTCAGGGGGCGATGCCATCCCCCTTCATCCTCCCTCAACTCCAGTACTGGGTACCGCGGTCCAGAGCGATGACAAACCTCTGCGGGGGACGCCCGAACCGGGCGCTCGTAAAATCCGGCTTGTTTTGTGTTAGTGGGGGGACTTTAACGGTGCTGCTTCTACTTCTGCTGTTTTCATCCAACCAAGTCAATCGTTACATAGCAGAAGCTTTGCATTAGTTAGTTTCCCTTTATTTAGAATAAACTTTATTGATCCCCCAGAGGGGAAATTCACTTGTGCAGCAGCAAACGTACACACGCTTGACAATTTTTACAAAATGTACACAAAAGTACGAAAAAGGTATAAAAAAAAGTATATCCTAAAAAAACAACCAATAAATAGCTAAGTAATTAAAAAGAGCGATATAAAAAAAAGAGCAATGTACAAAAGAAGTACTAAACCCGAAAAACAAATAATATATACATGTGCAAAGAGACAAAAATACCAGTGATACATTTAGAGAGAGACGGTTATTGCACTTTTAAACTGTACTTGTGGAGTGACGTGAGCCATTACTTGGAGAGAAAGCAATTTACAAAAATGCTGACCATACATAATTAAACAGAGCAAATATACAGGTAAAGACTCTCTTTTCCAAGAGTGACCTGACCAAGAGGGCAGCAGAAACAGTGTTACAACAGCGAAAAAACACACAGCAGTCACACACTATAGTCAGGGACACAAATAACATACAACATAAACTCAGGAACACGACAGGTCCGTATAATGTAAAACGTTTCAGTACTATTCCATTAAAAACAATCACATTCGCCAAGAGAACTAGTTTGTCGATCCTTTAAAATGGAAGGAAATTCCCCCAGAGTGATAAGTTCAGGTTCAGGTTAAGGTCATTCTGAAGGTCATTCCAGGACCAGGGAGCAGCAGTTCTCAAGGCTTTTTTTCCCAAGTTCAGTGTCGGCTCGAGGAACCAACATGGAGGAACTTCCTGTGAGCGTAGGTTGTAAGGATTAGCGTCTCTACACAATGTATGAACATAGATAAGTATGAACCAGCCCAAGAAGAGATTTATATATAAAAACTAACCATGGAGAAAGTCTGTGGGCGGATAAAGATGGACAATTTGCATTTGCATACAAAGTGCAGTGGTGAACCAGATCGCCACATCCTGTAATAAAACATAAGGCACAATGATATACAGTGTCCAGTTTTTCAAATAAGTGACAGGTGCGTTCATGAACAACAAGTCTCCATAATCCAGTAAAGGAACGAAAGTGGTTGATATCAAATATCTCCTAACTTGCAAGGAAAAACAAAGACTTGTTTCTAAAGAAGAAACCCAATTTCATCTTAAGTTTGGAGTTTTTCTATGTGTGCTTTAAAAGACAAGTTCTCATCAATGACAATTGCTAAGTACTTATTTGTTGTGACCATTTCAAGTTCAATTCCATGAGCAGTTAATACTTTAGGAATGTTCACGTGGTAACCGTTTCTTGAGGTAAAATAACCCTGATGATGTCTACACCTAAACTTAGAGACCCGCCGCCAGCAGGAAGTCAAAAACAGAACAGTATTTGTGATGCTGATGATCTCAGGGCAAGTTGCAAGAAACTCTGCTGAGTTGCATCATGTACCGTTTTTAATCCACTCCCAAACCTGGAAACGTCGAGACACATGTGTAAAATACAATTTAAAAACAGAATGCAATGATTTGCAAATCATATAAACGCACAGTTTATTCACAATAGAACAAAACAACGTATCAGATAAAAAAGTGTGAGCTCATCCTCACGCTGACGGTAGAAGCACAACCCCAAAAAGTTGGGACACGTGTCACATTGGCAGGAAAAGTAAGCAGTACTAAAAATAAACACATGGAGAAAGAAATGCAACTAATTAGAACAACTGACATCAGATCAGTGGAAAAAAACTGAGCATTTTAAAAGCACCTTAGAGCGACAGAGTCTCAGAGATATAGAGGAAGAAGTGGACCAATCTGAGAAAAGATATGTCTACAGATTCAGAAATAGAATAATATCCCAAAGACTTTGACTCTCTTGTCATCTCGAGCACATAATATCAAAAGATTTAGATAATATGGAGCAATCTCTGTTTGCACAGGACAAAAGCAGACATGATTCTGTAATTCCATTCAATTCAACTGTATTTATTTAGCGTCTATTACATATAAGTTGTCTCCAGGATCTTTCCAGAGACCAGAACATGACCCCCGAGCAATTATTAGAGGGTTTAAGTGGGATCTTTGTCCTCAATCAGAGGGAGTTCTGACAACCTATAACTGTTATACACACATGATATACACCAAATAAACAGGAAAACACTTGGCTGTAAACCTTTAAGCACAGTTTGCACATAAAACACCATTCTGAAGGCCAGCTGGAGAAGATATCACAACTGTGTATCATAGTCCGTTTCTTTCACAACATGATAGGCAGCTGCTGCAGTTCTACTCTACTTCTCCTTTCTCGGCCCTGAGTCACAGCACGGATGTATGCGCTCACTGAATGAGCACGTTATAGACACGGGTGTGACATGTTCAGCTGCGTGGGAAGGTTGGGTCTGCAGATGCAGGGTGGTGGAGCTCCAGGCCAGCTCCAGGCCAGCTCCAGTCCAGCTCCAGTCCAGCTCCAGACCAGCTCCAGTCCAGCTCCAGGCCAGCTCCAGTCCAGCTCCAGTCCAGCGGAGGCCATGTGGCCCTGGTTTACACTGGAGCGTCTCTGTCTCCGCTCCTTAAGCTTCACAGCAGGAACAGACGTATCTAACACACGATTCAAAACCGATTCAGGCCTCCACTGCTATATGGATCCATGGCATCTATAGAGGGAATGCGCATGACGTCACAGATGCACACAGACACAGACACAGCGGGTTACGCCCACTGAGTGTCAGAAAGACTGAGTGTCAGAAAGACTGAGTGTCAGAAAGACTGAGTGGCAGAAAGACTGAGTGGCAGCGTAAACTTTCAGTTTGAGCAACTGGAAAACATCTAAAATGGGAAAGAGCTGCTGTGCGATCGACGGGACTAGTAGATTTAGCAAGAAATCAGAGTTATCGTTTTACAGACTGCCGAAAAATAAGCTTAAGAGAGACAAATGCGGTTTGCGGTTCCCATTTTGTATCAAGTAATGTTGGATTTTTGGGTAACTAACGTTAAACGGTCAAATCATAAAGTTCAGTGTCCTCATCACTTTAATTTCTACAACATATCCTGCCTTGAAGTCGGACCAAGCGTCAAGACTTTTGTAAGCCTTCAGGCTTTGCTTCGTGTATTTCCCCGGCGTGGAAATTTAGTACATATAAATATCAGGAAACTGGATTCGTGGCCAAATATTAATGTCCATGGACCACTGGTTCTTGGTAACTGTACCAAATATTAATGTCCATGGACCACTGGTTCTTGGTAACTGTACCAAATATTAATGTCCATGGACCACTGGTTCTTGGGGTAACTGTACCAAATATTAATGTCCATGGACCACTGGTTCTTGGTAACTGTACCAAATATTAATGTCCATGGACCACTGGTTCTTGGTAACTGTACCAAATATTAATGTCCATGGACCACTGGTTCTTGGTAACTATACCAAATATTAATGTCCATGGACCACTGGTTCTTGGGGTAACTGTACCAAATATTAATGTCCATGGACCACTGGTTCTTGGTAACTGTACCAAATATTAATGTCCATGGACCACTGGTTCTTGGGGTAACTGTACCAAATATTAATGTCCATTGACCACTGGTTCTTGGGGTAACTGTACCAAATATTAATGTCCATGGACCACTGGTTCTTGGGGTAACTGTACGGGTCACTGTCAAGTCCAACTGACGCTAATTTAAGCCTATAATCGGCTGTTATCCCGTCTTCTCCACTAGTTGCAGCTGTTTTTGGGGGGAAGTGACGTCAATGCATTCCCTCTATATCGGGTGAATGTTTAAGTACCTCAGCAGGTAAAAGGACCTGAAGGTGAAGATGCCCGCTGGGCTACCAGTCCTTGAGTCCTACGACGTTCACCTCTGATCACTCCAACCTTCCAGGCCGCCGGAGCTGAAGCCAGGATCTACAGAGCAGGGCCCCCGTTGTCCCGGCTCCTCTGACCCGGGGCAGCTGCGACCGGGCGAGACCCAGCAGGGTCCCCGGGTCCTACTTTGCCAGCACCGTTTCAGAAGTTTGTGATAGTGAGGTTAGAAGTGAGGATGTTTGGGCAGATTTAATCAGAATAAATGTGAGGTAACGTTAGTTAACATGAGTTAAGTCCTTTGAGAAGTTGAACTAAAGGTGGACGTGTTCCGGTCGGCCTCCAGACCTGCTCGCGCTGCACATCTCTGGATTAACCGGGATTAGGCTTCGGTTCCTCCTAACCTGGTACTCTGTGGTAAGATGAAAAAGAGCCTTCAAAAGCTCTCGTCTTTAACTCGTGGGTGATGTTTTGTCAGTGCCTTGCTCAAGAGTAGACAGAGACTCAGAGGTGGACTGTTGAATGAAAACAAAACAAAATAACTTCAACCGAACAAATCCTCAGGTTTGTTGACACTCGTGTGTTTCTGGACCACCTGCTTGTGCTCAACCCCACACTTTGAACGTTTTTATTATCTAAAGACGGCGTTTAACGTGCTAGACAAGTTTTCACCGGTCGTCCTGCAGACCCGTGTCTTAGTCTTTACATTCCTGTCCTGTCTCATCCTGCTTCCCCACAGGCCTCAGAAAGTGGCACGTTTTCATGAGTGTGTGATGAGATTCTCTGTCCGGCCTGGCGGCGGACTGGCAGCCTGGCGGCGGACTGGCAGCCTCGCCTCGCGACTGGCGGGCTCGTGGTCCGGCATGTCGGGCTCGTGGTCCGGCATGTCGGGCTCGTGGTCCGGCATGTCGGGCTCGTGGTCCGGCCTGGCGGCAGGCTCAGGTGACGTAGGGCAGCATGATTAGTTCCTCTGCTGTTACGTAATTGGTGTTGCTCCAACGGTCAGAGATGATTATCTGGGTTAGGGGAACCAACAAAACGTTTCTTGCACAATTTTCTATTGCATCAATATTCTACTCGTGTGTTTGTAAGACAGCACATTGATTATGTGCTACAGAGGCCCCTGTCTGCCTGCTGGTAGTCAGGACCCCAGATACCACGGCAGCAGGGTCCCAGGGCCGCGTTGCATCTGTAAAGTTTATGAATATTTATTTATTTATATATTTTTATCCCGATTTTTTTTTTTTCCCATTTAACCACCCAGTGCTCCTACCTAAGTGACAGTCCTGGGCATTGCTTTCCCTCTACCAACCCCGGGAGTTCCTGCACTGAGCTCAGGTCTCCTCCTTAACCTGAGGAGTGAGCAGCAGCTTCTTTTCACCAGACAGGGTGGGGTTTCTCCGGCCGGACGTAGCGCGTGGAAGGATCACGTGTTATTCCAACCAGATCCTCTCCACCCCATCTGTCCCCCGGTTGGCCAGAGGGGGCAGTATAGCCCAGGACTGTTGCATGTTTTTTGTGAGGGTAGCTCACATTAGCTACCCAAGGGAACACGGGGAGAACATGCAAACTCCACACAGAAAGATCCTTTCACCAACCCCACCCAGGGTGTGGGTGCTGAAGTCATGGGGGAACTAACACGCACTTCAGCGCCCACAGCGTCCCCGGCGGGAATCGAACCCAGGACCTTCTTGCTGTGAGACGCTGCACTACCAGCTGCACCACCGTGACCCTAGTTTATGAATGTTATAAGGTTCTTAAACTTGTCCACAGTTGGGGGATCTGGGGAAGACAGAAATGAACACACTCCAAATACTTGCATGTCCTGACGATCTGTTCATTTGAAGTTAAGACGAATGAATCTGTGACTTTTTAAAAGCACCATTTTTACAGTGAGTAATATTCTGTAGTCACACAGGCGGTAACCGTGTGTGTGTGTGTGTGTGTGTGTGTGTGTGTGTGTGTGTGTGTGTGTGTGTGTGTGTGTGTGTGTGTGTGTGTGTGTGTGTGTGTGTGTGTGTGTGTGTGTGTGTGTGTGTGTGTGTGTGTGTGTGTGTGTGTGTGTGTGTGTGTGTGTGTGTGTGTGTGTGTGTGTGTGTCTTGCAGGTCTCTGGCTTTGGGAACAAGGACCGGCTACAAACTGTTTTCTCTGACAACGGTGGAAAAACTGGACTGCATCCACGAGAGTGGTGAGTATGGAGCTGTGGCTCCGCCCTCCACACCACCTCCACATTTATCTGAAAGTTACATATAACATGTCCAGTTGCCAGTTATAAAACAATTAATACCTGGGCATTCTGATTGTTAAAGGTCTCATTATTAAAAAAACAAACAAGAAAAGTTAGTTGAAGTTAAAGCCCCTTCATGAGCATCCGAGTGCTTCTCATATCCACGAGTCTTAAACCGTTCAAGATATCTGGAAAATTCAAAACCCGCCGTAAGTGGAAGAACACTCGAAGTGAGTCGCTGTAGGAGGTGATGGAGAGGACATGGTTAGGTGGAGGTGATGGAGAGGACACGGTGAGGTGGAGGTGATGGAGAGGACACGGTTAGGTGGAGGTGATGGAGAGGACACAGTCAGTTGGAGGTGATGGAGAGGACACGGTTAGGTGGAGGTGATGGAGAGGACACGGTCAGGTGGAGGTGATGGAGAGGACACGGTCAGGTGGAGGTGATGGAGAGGACACAGTCAGGTGGAGGTGATGGAGAGGACATGGTCAGGTGGAGGTGATGGAGAGGACACAGTCAGGTGGAGGTGATGGAGAGGACACAGTCAGGTGGAGGTGATGGAGAGGACACGGTTAGGTGGAGGTGATGGAGAGGACACGGTTAGTTGGAGGTGATGGAGAGGACACAGTCAGGTGGAGGTGATGGAGAGTGCACGGTCTAATAACTAGCTAATAATAAGTAGTTAAGCCCTTGATTAAGCCTGATTTAAGGTTCCGCGTTAAACCAACGCAGAGCTTACGCCGTTGCCGTGACGCCGTTGTGAACCTTTGGACTTCTCTGTCACTCCATTTCGCCGCGGTGCAATACCCCCCCAGAGCGCTAGTTGATTGATAGCTTTGTTTAGCTTCCGGCTTTTCCGGTCACAGTGAATCAAAGAGATAAGGACAACTATTGTGAAAAAACCCCCAAAAAAACTAAAATCACACACAAGAAGAAAAGAGTGCTGAAAGTTCACTACTGCTTCACGAACCGGAAATGCGTTGCTACCAAGCAAACCAATCCCAGCCCTCTCGGTCTGCGTTGGGTCTGCGTCGCCTTGACCCATAGTTACATTTTTTGGGAGGTGCAGGTCAGGCTACGGGCGTAGGCTACGGAGAGACTCCCGCGTAGCCGCGTATCCTACGGCGTAGGATACTTTCACTGAAGTAAAACTGTGGGTGACCCGGCAGATGTTGGGGGTGTGGCACAGCTGGAGGTTTTGTTCCTGGATGTTCAGCATCCGCAGCAACCGCCTTCTCCTGCCGGGGCAGTGCTCCTCCCCACCTCCTCCTGCCGGGGCACTGCTCCTCCCCACCTCCTCCTGCCGGGGCACTGCTCCTCCCCACCTCCTCCTGCCGGGGCACTGCTCCTCCCCACCTCCTCCTGCTGGGGCACTGCTCCTCCCCACCTCCTCCTGCCGGGGCACTGCTCCTCCCTACCTTCTCCTGCCGGGGCACTGCTCCTCCCTACCTTCTCCTGCCGGGGCACTGCTCCTCCCCACCTCCTCCTGCCGGGGCACTGCTCCTCCCCACCTCCTCCTGCCGGGGGGGATCAAAAATGATGGCGGAGAGGAGAAGAAGGGTGAGAGGCACCGCCCAGTGGATCATGTCGGTCCCCCCTGCAGCATAACCCTATAGCAGCATATCTACCACCAAGCTGTTTGAGACTAACTATTATAGTCTTGTTCTATAGCTGCAACTATGACTACTGACTCTAACACACTAGAGTTTACACTAACTAGAGATTTACCAACACCAGCTAAAGGTTTACTAAACACTAACTAATGGCTTTACTAAACAGAAAGGTTTTAAGTTTAGTTTAGTGCCAGCCTCCTTAACCCAGATTGGAAGTTTGTTCCATAGTAATGGTGCCTTATAGCAGAACGCCCGCCCTCCAAATCTACATTTGGATACTCTAGGAACTACGAGCAAACCTTCACTCCGAGAACGGAGAGCTCTGCCAGGAACATAAGGCACTATCAGGTCTTGCAAATATTGCGGAGCTAAGCCGTTTTGGGCTTTATACGCAAGTAATAAAATTTTAAATTGGATTCTAAATTTTACGGGTAGCCAATGGAGCGGCACTAACACTGGAGAGACGTGGTCTCTCCTGCTGATTCCTGTCAGCACTTGCGA
Organism: Cololabis saira; assembly: GCF_033807715.1. Taxonomy (NCBI): domain Eukaryota; kingdom Metazoa; phylum Chordata; class Actinopteri; order Beloniformes; family Belonidae; genus Cololabis; species Cololabis saira. The sequence continues at coordinate 34,655,189 of NC_084607.1, read as the reverse complement.
CAGCTATAATCACAGCAAGTGCAAATATGAAAGGAAACAGGATGTTCCTCTGTAAATCCACCACTTCCTCCTCGGAAGACGCAGGAGGAGCTCGGCTGTCTCGTTACTCTTGCGTCCCGCCCATGTTGGAGGGGAAGGAAATGAAGAGCAGGACTTTTTATCAGATCAAACTTTCCACACATGGTTAAATGGGCCTGAAGTAAAAGCGGAAGGGTGACATTTAGCAAAGAACTGGGATGCCGTTGAGGCACAAAAATCTGTCTAATATCCTGAATAGCAGCTGAGGAAGGGAAGCATGGGGAAGGAGTAGGAAGGAAGAGATGGCTGTTTCCTGTCTCAGGTTAGGACACACGGAGCTGAACCAGACCCTTCACAGGCCGAGGACACGTCCAGCAGGACCGTGGACCCACTGTAACGAAAGCGTGTTCTGGTGGGACGCAGCATCTGCAGGGAAGAACATCTGGGTTGAAGCTGAGCGGGATGTTGGAGAGTTTGTCTGGGAGAGAGTCTGAGAGTCATTACTCAGGTATCAGACTGCAAGGTGTTACACCTGCAGCCCAGGAGGTGGCGCTGCTGCACCTTTCAGACGGGGAGGGCTGGTGCAGACTGGACCTCCTCCAGAGGCACCACCTCCCAGATCAGTATCTGAGGAGCTCGGAGGCTGGTGGAAGATCTGCTCTGCATGTGTTTAGGGAGGTACAGAGTGCCAAAGCGCCGGCCGACAACCATCTCAGCACCGCCAGCGGGTCACCTGCTCTCCACACCGGAGCGCGTGGACCAGTGTACGGTTCTACTGGCTGCTGAGACGAGGCCTGCAGTTAGGACGCGCTGCAGCCTCTTGTCGGGAGGAGGACGGGGGTTTCCCTTGGTTGGGGGCCATGTCACTTAGACCAGAGTTAGCGGAATCTAACCTCCTGAGAGGCCGTTCCCACACTGGTCCAGCAGGACTTCCCCAGTCCTGTTGGGGTCATACTGGGGTAATGTTGGGGTAATACTTGGGTAATACTGGGGTCCTGCTGGGGTCATACTGGGGTCATGCTGGGGTCCTACTGGGGTCCTGCTGGGGTCATGCTGGGGTCATGCTGGGGTCATACTGGGGTCATACTGAGGTAATAATGGGGTCCTGCTGGGGTCCTGCTGGGGTCCTGCTGGGGTCATGCTGGGGTCATGCTGGGGTCCTACTGGGGTCATGCTGGGTTAATAATGAGGTAATGCTGGGGTCCTGCTGGGGTCATACTGGGGTCCTGCTGGGGTCATACTGGGGTCCTGCTGGGTTAATACTGGGGTCGTGCTGGGGTCATGCTGGGTTAATAATGGGGTAATGCTGGGTTAATGCTGGGGTCATACTGGGGTCATGCTGGGTTAATACTGGGGTCATACTGGGGTCCTGCTGGGTTAATACTGGGGTCGTGCTGGGGTCATGCTGGGTTAATAATGGGGTAATGCTGGGTTAATGCTGGGGTCATACTGGGGTCATGCTGGGTTAATACTGGGGTCATACTGGGGTCATGCTGGGGTCATACTGGGGTCATGCTGGGGTAATGGTGGGGTCCTGCTGGGGTCATGCTGGGGTCATGCTGGGGTAATGGTGGGGTCCTGCTGGGGTCATGCTGGGGTCATGCTGGGGTCATGCTGGGGTCCTGCTGGGGTCATGCTGGGGTCCTGCTGGGGTCATGCTGGGGTCATGCTGGGGTCATACTGGGGTCATACTGGGGTAATACTGGGGTCATAGTGGGGTAATAGTGGGGTCATACTGGGGTCCTACCTGGGGCAAATGAGTTTAAAAGGGGACACCCCCAGCAAGCAATTCCAGTTTTATTTATTGGACTATTTTTCCTCTCACGTCGACCATATGTTTCGGTGCAATAATCATTCCCAGGACAAAAATAAGGATTTACATGCTATAAACCACTAAAACTACTTAATATTCAAAAATATATGCATAAATAAATAAGCAACAAAATGCCAAAATAAACTTTCTTTTCTGACTTTGATGTACTTTTCTTTTTTGCGGCACATCTGTTCCTCCGTAGACGTCTCATGTCCTTGCTCTGTGCTCTGTGTCAGCAGAGGTTCCAGATGTTTACATCGTGGAGCGTCTCTTCTCCAGCAGTCTGGTTGTGGTGGTGAGCGCCGCCACGCCGCAGCGCATGAACATCTACCACTTCAAGAAAGGGACGGAGATTTGCAACTACAGCTACACCAGCAACATCCTCGCCGTGAGGCTCAACAGACAGGTGACGGATGCTTTCAACTCAAACTGTGGACCACATGAACGTCTTCTGCACATCTGCTTTGTGCAAAACCTTTGTCTATAGAGGGAATGTGCATGACGTCACGGATGTGACTTCACAGCGAGTTACGCCCATTGAGACTTTCAGTTTGAGCACTCGAAAACATCTAAAATGGGAAAGAGCTGTTGTGCGATCGACTGTACTCATAGATTTAGCAAGAAATCTGAGTTATCGTTTTACAGACTGCAGAAAAATAAGCTTAAGAGAGACATATAGATCGCTGCAATTCACAGAAACAACTGACACCAGAGACACCTCATCACTTTAATTTCTACAACAAATCCTGCCTTGACGTCGGACCAAGTGTCAAGACTTTTGTAAGCCTTCAAGCTTTGCTTCATGTATTTCCCCGGCGTAGAAATTAAGTACATATAAATATCAGGAAACTGGATTGGTTGTCAAATATTAATGTCCATGGACCACTGGTTCTTGGGGTAACTGTAAGGGTCACTGTCAAGTCCAACTGCCTTTAATTTAAGCCCATAATCTGCTGTTATTACGTCTTCTCCACTAGTTGCAGCTGTTTTTGCCACTGACGTCAATGCAGACCCTCTCTAAATTTGCGCGCAAGAGCTGTACTAATGGAAATCCTAGAGTCTCGTTACGTGGTTCATGGGAAGTACTGTAGTCTATCAAAAGCACAGCAGAGTCGCCACCAACAACAACCAAAGCAGAGGTACCTCACCACAGAGGAACAGCAACCATTCATCTCCTGTTGCACCGAGCAACGTTAACACAATCCATTATTACTACACATCCAACTAACACTGTAAACATGACAAAATAAATGCTAAGCTACATCATCGAAAGACAGCGTGAGGACGAATTCTAAGAAAGGGGACCAAGCTTTTATACATTTTTGGTGAGATTTGAATCTGTTGTATCTGAGCTTATCTGAGGTATAAAAGATATCACATCTTTGACCCATTCCGTGAAAGTTGGGGGTTTGTCAGATTTCCAATTGCGGAGGATAAGTCTCCGGGCATTGAGGAAAGAAAATGCAATGAAATGGTCTTGAGGAGAGGGTGAGAGCTTTATTCAGTCATCATTCAGCCCCCGGTGGTCGTGACATCACGGTCGTAGTGTCATGGCAACATGACTGTCAGCTCGCCTGCAAACACAAACACGGGAGTTCTGGTGAGAAAGTCCATCCAAACATCTCCTCTTACCGTCACCTGTGGGTCAGGGTTCTGGACGGATCTGTAAACTGTGAGCTCTTTATGGTGTAACAGCTGCTGAAGTGTTGACAGAAATGTGATCTGTGAGTTTTCAGTTGCCCGTCAGCCTGAGAGCTGGCTGTGTGAGCGCGGCCGCCCGTCGGGGGCCGGTGGGGGCCCGGTGGGGGCCGGTGGGGGCCCGCTGGGGGGTGAGCTGCTCTCTGATCTGAGCCGTGTCTTGCAGAGGCTGGTGGTGTGTCTGGAAGAGTCCATTTACATCCACAACATCAAAGACATGAAACTGATCAAGACTCTGCTCAACACGCCGTCCAACCCCTCAGGTACATGTACATGAAGCTCTGACGTTCTGACCGGCTCATACCGGTTCGCTGAAGCTGCTTCACATTATTCAGATTACCAAAAGAAAGCCGTCAAACCTGCATGCTACAAATATCACCTGCAGGATATGTTGTCTATTTCATATTTACAATTTCTTCCCTTCTGATTTCATCTGTCTGAATGTTTCTTATGATTTCCTCACAACGTTTTCACAATTGATGTTTTTTGTTTGTTTGCTTAGAACAGGGGTCGGCAACCCAAAATGTTGAAAGACATGTTGGACCAAAAACACAAAAAACAAAATGAAAAGTCTTGTATAAGCCTTAGAATGAAGGCAACACATGCTTCATGTATCTATATTAGTTATAACTGGGGGAAGATTTTTTTTTTTTCATTATGCACTTCGAGAAAAAATTTGAAATGTTGAGAAAAAAGTCAAAATTTCAAGAAAAAAGTCGAAATGTCGAGATTAAAAAGGAAAGGAAAAAGGAAGAAAAAAAGAGAAAAAAAGGAAAAAAAGAAGAAAAAAAAAGAAATGGAAAAAAAGAGAAAAGAAGAAAAAGGGAAAAAAAGAAGAAGGAAAAAAAAAAGGAAAAAAACGGTCAAACATTTTTGAAAAAGCTCCAGGAGGTGCTAGGAGGTGCTCCAGGTGCTAAAGAGGCGCATGCGGCTCTGGAGCCGCGGGTTGCCCACCCCTGGCTTAGAAGAAAGCGCATCGATGCCTACATTAGCGTAGACTTTTATTTCTTTGCAGGCACATGAAGCCAAGATGTTTCATGTTTATCTTGTGATCTGTTATTGTTCACACTGCAAAAACTCAAAATCTCAACAAGAATATTTGTCTTATTTCTAGTTAAAATGTCTCATTTTTAGTAAAAAAAAAAATCTCATTACACTTAAAACAAGACTCATCACGGGGAAAAACATATTGAGAAGATAAATCTTGTCCCACTGGCAGATTTTTCTACTTATTTCAAGTGAAAATTTACTTGAAACAGGTGAAAATTGTCAAATAAGTTATCTTTCTGGTAATTACTCTTGTTTTAAGTGTAATGAGATTTTTTTTTTTTTACTAAAAATGAGACATTTTAACTAGAAATAAGACAAATATTCCTGGTAAGATTTTGAGTTTTTGCAGTGCATCCATGTTTGCATCTCAGAGCTGCATGTAGCTGCTCAGGGCTAGTAGGAAGGAGAAAGGCCAAAACAATTACGCTATCTCTAAGGTGTGTCACCTTTGATCGTCATCGATCAAATCTCAGTCAACATTTCCACCCAGGCTCGTTTTATCTGCATAGTTCTGGTGAAACTTCTTCCGGTTTTTCAGGATAAAACAAACTGGGATGATATTTTCAGAGTAAAAGTTCTTCCATCCCGTTTACACTTGAATGATGTGTTCTGCAGGTCTCTGCACTCTCTCCATCAACCATTCCAACTCGTACCTGGCGTACCCCGGCAGCGCCACCATCGGCGAGATCGTGGTGTACGATGCCAACAATCTGGTAAGAGACATCTTTGAACCTTGAACCTTTGGGGGGGGTTTGGTCCCGTCTGTCACGCTCAGGGATTTAGACCAGGTTAATGGTGTGGTTCTGTTTGTGGATTAAATGGAGTCCAGACCGTCAGGTCTGTCCTGCCACGCATCGTTTTATTCTCTAGTGTCCGTTGGCTGATGTTGTTCAGGTGTTGTTAAAGAGCAGCTCCTTCAATAAACTTAATGTTTTATTTTTAAAAGTCTCCAAAGTATGTGGTGCATTATTACTGTCCCCCGTCCTGTGGCAGTGCAAGTAACGTCGGATGAACACTCTCAAACTGCTCACTGACTTTGGTTACTCCTGTTTTCGGTGTATCTGATGTTTTTCTTTGATTCTTCTTACCACCTGTCCTTTCTCTACTTGTTCGTTAGCGACATTGTTGTTTTAACTCATCTCAACTGTGTTAGTTAAGCACCCTGACTGTACTAGTGGGGAGATGAATGATATGGTTGTGTGTTTCCAGAGCACGGTGACGGTGATCCCGGCCCACGACACTCCTCTGGCAGCTCTGGCCTTCAACGCCTCGGCCACCAAACTGGCTAGCGCCTCCGAGAGGGTAAGAAACACCAGCAGCCTTCAATATAAAGACCTGTGAAACAAATATTACGTTTACATGCATCAATAACACTAACCGGAATATTAGCAATAACCCAGTTTTGCATGGCCATGTAAACACCAATAACCCCTTTGAATAATCGGAATTTGCTCATATTCAGTTTTTTAAAAACCCGAATATGAGCCCTGGGTTACTCCTTTTAAAACCTGAATATTCAGTCATGTAAACGCCAAACGGAATATCCCCATCAAACGGAACAGGAATTAGTTTTCTGCACATGCTCTGTTCACAAGGAATCCTGGTCTTTTGAGTCCAGGAAGTTCTTATAAACACGGAGAAACCAAGACCAGGAGGAGACTAATCACTTCATAAATGTAATGAAGGATATGAACATTTCTGCATTTGTAGACGGTAGAAAGTACCGGGATAGAAGATTTACAAGAAGGTGAGAGAAAAGTTGGGCAAAGCAGCATTTGTATGAACGCCAGACATGATCAAGCTCCGCTGGAAGGAGGAGACTTCTACTGGGCTGTTGATTATCCACCGTGCTGCTGTTATTGTTGTTGTTTTGGATTTGGATACAGGAAGAAGAAGCAGAAATGACGGTAATTGCGTCATGATGTTCTCCGTGTGTCGCTGGTTTGATCCAGATATCCCAAATGATTAATTACCATGTAAACAGGGATAACCCTGTTTGCTCACGCATAGAAACAGATTATTCCCAATGTTTCAGTAACCGGAATATTGACCTTAACCTGAATTTTGACTGCATGTAAACATAGTCAAAGGTGAATGAGGTCCTCTCCAGGAAGGCGATGAGGATATTAAGGGAGAATGTGTTTATTAATGTTAACCACCTGATCTTACTCTCACACCAAATCAACCTCCACCTGTGTCCTGTCACCCTTCTATGTGTGGGATTACAAACGTTGGGGTTTTCCAGGGTCCCCCAGGATCCTTTTGCCACCATCAGTTGTTACGTATCACATCAGGTCTTTGACTAGAAAGGAAGGCTGTCACCGTGGAGGTGAAAGGAGTAAATACAGATGATGGTGCTCCTTCCAACCACAGTGAAGCTGAACGCCCTGCTGTTTGTCTCTGCAGGGCACCGTCATCCGAGTCTTCTCTGTTCCTGAAGGCCTGCGCCTGTTCGAGTTTCGCAGAGGCATGAAGAGGTCAGTCTGTAGAGGAGCAAACTCAGCAAAAACACCATAGAAATATCAATAACCAGCCTTCCCTTTGGGGGGAATATTTGGACAGTTTGTGCTCTTTGTTCACATGCAAAAGTCGAGTAAGTTACAAAGATTTATACAGTACTGTCTCAGAAAATTAGAATATTGTGATTTTCTGTAATGCAATTACAAAAACAAAAATGTCATACATTCTGGATTCATTACAAATCAACTGAAATATTGCAAGCCTTTTATTATTTTAATCTTATCTTAAGGAAAACTCAAATATCCTATCTCAAAAAATTTGAATATTCTGGGAATCTTAATCTTAAACTGTAAGCCATAATCAGCAATATTAAAATAATAAAAGGCTTGCAATATTTCAGTTGATTTGTAATTAATCCAGAATGTATGACATTTTTGTTTTTTGAATTGCATTACAGAAAATAAAGAACTTTATCACAATATTCAAATTTTCTGAGACAGTCCTGTAATCTGATATAGTCAAGGTCAGATTTATTTATAAAGCACATTTAAAACTATCAGGGTTCACCAAAATGCTTTACTGGCAAAAAGGAAACAATATCGTACAAATAAGGTGCAGAAATGTCAAAGTTGAGCTCAAATTAAAAGCCAGTGAGTAGAAATGATCAAAGATCTGAGTTGGAGGACGGTCTGTCTGCTGATCAGCACGAGGAAATGCAACAGTTTAATTATTTTTTTTTTTAAACAAAACTTTATTGAAAATACACTCTCAAAGAGGATAATGGACAAATATCAATTTAAATGCAATATGAAAAGAAAGGGAAAAAAAAGTGGATTCTTGTAAGGAATACAAAAAACAAGGCGTTCTAAGAACTAAAAGGTGCATATTTTGATGTATAACACATCTGCGTGCACGTTACGGTTCAGGCAAAGAAGCGGCCGAAGAAATGGCATAAATTGCGCCAAAATTACACGATTAATTCAAAATGGCCGACTTCCTGTTGGGTTTCGGCCATGACGCCAAGAGACTTTTCTTTAAGTTGTGACATGATACAGGTGTGTACCGATTTTCGTGCATGTACGTCAAACCGTATTGTGGGGCTTGAGGCACAAAGTTTTCTAGGGGGCGCTGTTGAGCCATTAGACCATTAATGAAAACCATTAAATATCACATTTATCACCAGACCTGGCTTGCGAAGGCCCTAATTAAGCATTTAATTTCACATAATAATAATATAATGGAGCATAGAAAAGGAGAGGAATTATTAGATTAAAATAATCAATAACGAGCAATGTTTAGACTTATTTTACTTGCATTTTTGTTTTCTACTCTTTTGAGACATGTGAAAAAAATCTTAAAATCGTTAATAAAACCCCGGAAGGAAGGAGGGTTTACAATTTCTCCATTTGGCGCAATTAATATGGTACTTACCCAGTAACAAAATTATATTATATATCAGAAACAGAAAATTCCAAATCATCCATGAAGAAAATAATATGGCTTCATTCAAAAGGGGGAACATTATTAATTTTAAGAAATATCCAATTGTGTATATCTGTCCAGAAACAATGAGACAAAGGACATTGATAAAACAAAAGATCCAGTGTTTCTTCATCCTTTTTGCAGAAGGAACATTGATTTACCTCAAATTTAAATCTTTTTTTTAGAAGTTCTGCCACAGGATAGACCTTATTCATTATTTTAAAATGTACTTCTTTAACTTTAGGCTTGTTACCACACTTTTTATCAGTCAGAGTACATCCTTGGATTAATAGATTTGGTTAATACATTTGCAACAGTTAGATGAGATGCAGGGAGTCCTGTGAGAGTTGTGGACATACAAAGTTTAGATCCTACTGTCGTTTCACAAAGAACTCTGGATGTTTTGAGTCCTCAGCCAACAGACTAACTCAGTAACTGAGAAGTCAATGGTCCACTTTAAATTCCTGAAGCCGGTGTGTGTGTGTGCTTTTGTCTGCAGGTATGTCAGTATAAGCTCATTATCCTTCAGCCCCGACGGCCAGTTCCTCTGTGTGTCCAGCAACACGGAGACGGTCCATGTCTTCAAACTGGAACTACTGGGACCAAGGTACACACACACACACACACACACACACACACACACACACACACACACACACACACACACACACACACACACACACACATATATATATATATATATATATATATATATATATATATATATATATATATATATATATATATACACACACACACACACACACACACACACACACACACACACACACACACACACACACTGAAGTAAAAGCACCTGTGAGTTCTACCAAATTAAGTGACTGATGATGGTTTGTAGTTGAAGAATGCTGTATTGCTGTATTACTGTATTATGGGAGCCGCATCTCCTTCTCGGTAGTGAGTCCGAGTCTCCCCGTCCGCCCCAGGAGCCCCGCCACGTAGCCGCCGCCGGGCAATCACGGGCAATTCACCCGCCCCCCTTCCCCCTTTAACTTCTCATGGTGGCCTCAATTACGTCCGCCTTACAACAATACAATGGGCGCATTGCATCATCGGGCGTGCAATAAATTTTTTTTTTTAATAAGACATTTACATGCCCCTAATGGTCACAAAAATACAGTATATTTTTACGTTTGCCTGATACCAGAATACACTTTTCTTCCCTTTTTATTTCGTTCTGGATTTTATTTTTGAATAATGTCAAATGATGATGTCAAATCTGGAAGAGTGGGGTTGGATGCTGAACGGAGCTGCTTCTCTCTTGTGCAGTGGGGAGGACGAGGCTGCCACCTGGACGGCCTACATGGGGAAGATGCTGTCGGCGGCCAGCAGCTACCTCCCTGCTCAGGTGTCGGGCATGATGAGCCAGGACCGGGCTTTCGCCACCGTTCACCTCCTCTCATACGGCCAGAGGAGCGTCTCCACTTTAGTCACGTGAGCATCTCACTTTTAAAAATATCATGCTGTTAGTTTATATATAAATACTGTATCTTCAGACGTTGCAGAAGATTTAAACCTACAAAAAGTGCAGGTAACATTATTCACTTCAATTCAATTTTATTTATATAGCGTCTATTACAACCGAGCAATTATTACATAAACAATGGCAGGTAAAAACTCCCCTAGTGGGAGAAAAACCTTAAGCCAAACAGTGGCAAGAAAAACTCCCCTTTAGGAGGAAGAAACCTTGAGCAGGACCAGGATCATAAGAGGGGACCAGCTGGGCAGAGCAGGAAAAGAGAGAACAGACGGAGAGAATGAAGAACAGAGAAAGGAGAGACGCAGACAAAATGGCTAACTCAGGAATCGGCAACCCAAAATGTTGAAAGATCCATATTGGACCAAAAACACAAAAAACGAATATGTCTGGAGCCGCAAAACATGAAAAGTCTTGTATCAGCCTTAGAATGAAGACAACACATGCTGCATGTTTCTATATTAGTTATAACTGGGGGAAGATTTTTTTTTCATTATGCACTTTGAGAAAAAAGTCGAAATGTCAAGAAAAAAGTCAAAATTTCGAGAAAAAAGTCGAAATGTCAAGATTAATGTTGAAGAACAATCTTGAGAAAAAAGTCGAAATGTCGAGAAAAAAGTCAAAATTTTGAGAACAAAGACGAAATGTCGGGATTGATAATGAAGTACAATCTCGAGAAAGAAGTCGAAATGTTGAGAAAGAAGTCGAAATGTCGAGGAAATAGTCAAAATTTCATGAAAAATGTTAAAGAAAAAGGTCAAATTTTCGAGAACAAAGTCGAAATGTCGAGATTAATAATGAAGTACAATCTCGAGAAAGGAGTCAAAATGTTGAGAAAAAAGTCTAAATGTCAAGAAAAAAGTCGAAATGTCGCGAAAAAAGTCTAAATTTCGGCGTTCGCTCCCACGCAGCTGAAGGGGAAACTGACTGTGTTGTTTCAGGATCCAGAAACTTCCACGGCTGCTGGTGGCGACTGCCAACGGGCAGCTCTTCATCTATAATGTGGATCCCCAGGAGGGGGGCGAGTGCGAGTTGGCGTACAAACACAGGTGAGACGGGAGGAGCTCCAAACGTAGCTGAACGCCCTCACTAAGAAGAGTAAAGCTACGCACACATTTTTAAAGTGTGGCAGAACTACTTGTGACCACATGGGGGCAGAATATTACAAGAAGGTTCACGTGTCCACCTGTAGCATCAGACACAACAAAGTGAAGGAAAACGGTGGTTTTAGAAATCGGGGTGGACTGTCGCCACTCATGAGCACATTATCCATGGCTCTTTTGCCAACGCAGCAGGTCTATACGCCTCTGTGTGGTCAGATGAGGTATTGCTACATAGAGTAGCCTAAATTAAGGTATTAATCATACGTATACATTCTGCCTGAGAAGTTTTTTGTTATTCAGCATCCTTTGTTCTTCTGTAAAAGCATTATTTTTCCTGCTCACAGTGAATCAGAGCACTTAGCAAGTCAAGTGTAACTTGGTCTTCCTGCTTCTTCTCCTGTGTCACTGCTTCCTTCTTTCTCCATCTTTGTTAGGCTGTTTGGAGCTGATGAAAGTGACGAGGTTGGATCAGTACCAGTGGGCTCACAGGTCACCGAGACAGCCATAACTCTGCCATCTTATGCTGAAACTGCTGCTTTACCCGCCTCCGGTCCGGTCACTGCCACTCTCACTGGTTGGTAGTCACAGTAATCGGACAGTCATAATCACATCAGGCACTTTGTTGGGTGTACAATGAAATGGGTCAACAATTAAATCATTGTTCTTCTTTTCCATTTAAAATGTCCCATTTTTGAGAGGCTTGACCCACTAAGGGTTCACCTCATTCAGGATGTTTATCTGTCTGGCTAGATTCCTGTGACATTTGCCGTATATAATGCGCCTGTTGCCATGCCGATTTAGCCTGGATCTTCTGGTAGCTGCTCGTTGGGGGCTGTGGGGGTTTTGGCTGGAAGCTTTTCTTCACTGATTGAAGATCAATCAGCAGCGGTTCTTTCCTCTTCTCTGAGTTTTTTGCTCATCACTGAAACCAGACAGTTTCACGTAGATAAGAGTTGTTTTAAGGCGACACCGTCACAACCGGACATTCCCACATCTGAAATCCTCTACAGCCACATGCTAACAGTGAGTGTGACTAGGGCTGAACGATTTTTGAAAATAATCTAATTGCGATTTTTTTTCCTCAATATTGCGATTGCGATTTAATATGCAATAATTTTTTCAAGGTCCTGTTCTCATGTATTTTTCAAATACACAAGCAATAAATCAGTCTGTTTTATAATAAACAATGTCATATTTATTTAAAGCACAGATTACAACAATAAAGAAAACAAATCTGTGGCTTTACCTCTTTAACACGTCTACACACGTCTGTACACACGAGTGTTATGGGTCGTTCTCTGAACCCAATCACACGACACCAAACCGGGTTAAACTTTAGCCAAAACGAGGCGTAGTTTAATAGAAAAACACAGAAAAACTCCCACAGGGAACTCAGAACTTCTTCACAAATAACTCAAAAATCAAAGGGAGAAAAAAAAACCACCAGCAAACTAACAAACAAACTAACAAAGCTCACAGAGTTAACAAAACCAACCAGGAATGAACAACTGGCAGCCCCGCTCTTTAACCTCCTGATGAGCTGACGAGCTGGTGTGGCTCAAGGCTGATTTATGGTTCCATGTTACACCAACGCAGAGCCTACGGCGTAAGGAACGCGGCGAAGCACGCCCGCCCTACGCCTTACCCTACGGCGTAGGCTCTGCGTCGATTTAACGCAGAACCATAAATCAGGCTTCACTGTCCGCCGGCGCACGCAGCTCCAGCCTTTGCGGTTAGAAAATCTTGTTTTATCACATCGCGATATTATCGCAAATGCAATTAATCGTTCAGCCCTAAGTGTGACCCGGTGATCCAGAGCTGATTTCATGTTCTTCTTTCCAGGCTACTCTGAAGACGGCGGAGCTAAAAAAGGCGAAGTCATACCTGAGCACGAGTTCGCCACTGGGCCCGTGTGTCTGGACGACGAGAACGAGTTTCCTCCTGTGAGCATCCAGAGTGCTAAATGTCACCCATAGACAGCTGCAGCAGCTGTAACTCATCGTCATGTCAACCCATTCACACAGTTTAACTGTTCCTGATAACGGTCATCCTTACCTCCAGCATCCGTACTGGTCTGGATGTTCTACACATGACTTTAAATCACAACATTTGCATTTACAATAAAATTCACCTTAGCAATAGGATTTATTCCCAATTCATGGTGTTACATTCACCAAGATCAGTAATCTTTATTATCATGACAAATTTTAATAGTACTCTTTGAAAGAAGTGTTGAATAATCTTTATAATTTGGATTGTTGGATTATGTTACTGATTGATTTTACTCTAAAAGGGTCATACTGATATGAAGTCTACGTGCTTAATGTTCAAAGTTGTTGACTGAAACAACAGATATGATAAGTGTGGAACAAACTGTTAAAGAAAGGAAGAAACAAAAAGTGCTTTTTCTTATCTCATCTTGTTCAACCCCCCTCCCTCCTCGTACCATTCCTGACATGCAACACTTCACGTTCATGCGTCGCCACATAAATACTGCCAGAAACGACACTCACAAGAGCAAACTTAACATCGGATCCATCAGATTTCTCTCCTTTTTCTACAAAGTGAACCTGCAGCACAAACTGCAACCTGCACAGAAGAAACATTAAACGCGTTAAAACGCGTCAGACCAGGAATACTGTGATCCCTGCAGCCGTAAGCCTCGCCACGCCCTCGTTAGAAGAGCACAGATCTCGCGCAGCATTCACAGGCAGCCTTATTTACAGTTTAAAGTGCCCAGATCCTGCTGCTTTACAGGTTCCTCATTTTACTTTCTCCTTCTTCTGAAATGGTTTTCAGGGTTTAAAGGGACATCTGAGTTTGTTTGAAGGGAAGTGGTCTTAAGTACTGATGAGCAGTACTTAAGCAACAGCCACGCGGCTACAGACTCGCTCCAGTCACGTTCTGGGATAAAGATGATATAGTGACAAAGTGATCAGCTGTCTGTGGCTGACATAGTTCTATAAATCCATCCAGAAAAGGACTGCCTTTCAGTTTCTACGGTTTGAGCTGCTTTAGATATAAAGAAATAAACTTAAAAAAATAAACTGCGCCTTTCCGCATTATAAGGCGCACTAAACATATGGTAAAATACCGTATTATAGTGGCTGGGGTTGAGTTACGTATCTACCTGATGGAGCTGCGCTACAGGAAATGCTACAAAATCCTACAGCAAATGCAAAAAAAAAAAAAAAAAAACAAGAAGAAGAAAAGTACCGTATGTCAAACTTTATTAACAAAATAAAAACCAGCTTTGCTCCGTCTCGTCAAAGTCTCCATTATGTGAGTCAGCGTTGCTGCTGTTGTCTTGAACATCTGTGACGATTCCTGACGTTTTTAGCGCCATTACTTCAGCGACACCAACTACATTACCCACAATCCCCCTGACTACAGTAACAGAAATTACCGTAATGATCATATATAAGGCGCACTGCCGGTTTTTGAGAAAATTAAAGGCTTTTAGGTGCGGCTTATAGTGCAGAAAATACGGTACTTATTTACTTACTGACTTACTAGATGATGAAAACCGGTTTGTCTATGGCCCTCAGCAGCTCAGTTGTTAGTAACACATCTGCAGCTGTTAGAGTTGCTGCAGAGCTGTTGTTATACTCATTCAGTCAAATACAGCTATCATATTAATAAACCTAAGACCAAACAGGCCTCTGCTACTAAATTGTGTGGTAAAGATTAGCTCCACTAAGGCTCTTAGCTGTTACGAGCCTCTACTGTCTCTAGATAGCAGACCCAAGTACTTAAAAACCCACTCCAGAAGAATCAGTATTTCTGTTAAGTTCAATTCAGTTTGATTTCTATAGCGTTTATTACAATACAAGTTGTCTCCAGATGTTTTCCAGAGACCACAACATGACCCCCCGAGCAATTATTACAGAAACAAATGCTCCCAAACATGATTTTTTTCTCCATACTGTCGCAGCTTTTGTCATCTTCTGCCAAAAAAGCGTTGTTTTCATGCTTCATTGCAGCCGTTATTGACCCAAAATTTTCTGTTTGAGTGAAGTTGCAACTAAGATTTGCACAACAGGCAACTTCAGTTGGAGAAACGGCTGCAGCTTCTCAGCCAGACTGACCCGACGAGGCTTTGTGTTCCTGCTTCCTGCAGCTGCTTTAGCGCTACTGCGGCTTCTCCCGTCGGCAAAAAGTGACAAAACCTGCTCTTTTATGTTTCACGATCATAAAATGTTTCCATTTCAAACAAATACAGGGTTGTAGGAGATGAGCGAGCTGCATCTCCCGGATCCTGTAGACAAACTAATGGCTGTGTTCATGTGTTTTGGTAGATTAATGCGTGCCGTGACGGGACTGGAGGTGGCCGGGAGAGGCACTCCTGAGAGGGTAGAAGCACAGATGGACAGGCAGGATCGGAGATGAACAGAATAAACGTGTTGCATTGGTGCCAAGTCATTTTGTTCATTTACAGTAGAGAGAAAACGACGACCATTCAAGTGTGATGGTTTCAGAGAGAACGGCCGAGTTCAAGGTACATTTCTGTTTTTGTCTTCGCACCAACGTCGGGAACTTCTCCGAAGTTTCCAAACGTCAACTGGGACATTTTGAGGAAGCGAGTGATGCAGTTGGATGGATCGGATGCTGTAAATCAGGACGTTCGTCTTTATAAAAGGCTTTTCTGGACATATGAGATGCATGCTGAAAGAAGAAATATAACCACAAGTTTTAAAGCATCATTACTTGAAAGATATTCTATGAGTTGCATTATTGTAGCAACATCTTTATTTTTCTTGATAATAATAATAATAAGATTTTAATTAACATATTGTTTGTTTTTATTGTGTATGGTATTTGACTGCATTGACGTGTATTCAGAGTCTGTGTATGCGTCCTGGAGGCATTGCAGAGGTGGTTACGTACTGTATGTTTGCGCTTGATATTATGTGTAACTTTGACAATGTATTTTACTAAATGCACAAGACCAAAACAAATGAAAGAAACTAAAAGAATAAACCCGTAAAACAGAGTAAGACTGAACCTATGCAAAGCAAAAGAATTTGTCCTGTTTTCTGTATTTTATTCTCTGATTTGATAAACAGCGTTGTTGACTTTCAAAGTCCAAATGTGCGGAGTTTCCGGGACTGGTCCGCCAACGTTTAGCTGCCATCATCCAGTTTTTGCTAAACTGGAAGTATGGAAGCATGCAGTTCCAAGAATGTTCCAGGAAGGATCTAAAGTGCCTCAGACATCGTTGACGCCCACGTTTAAGCAGAAATATGCGTACTGCATATATGCATTTAGTAAGTATGGATACATGTTCCTCAAGAACCTATGAAATCAAGCGCGGGGTACCCCAAGGTTCGACTTTAGGCCCAATACTTTTTAATTTCTATATGCTTCCGCTTGGGGACGTCATCAGGAGGCACGGCATCAATTTTCATAGTTATGCTGACGATACACAACTGTATATCGCCGTGTCTCCTGAAGACACAAAACCAATTGATACCCTTCTTAACTGTATTTTAGATATAAAGTCATGGATGGCACAGAACTTTCTACAGCTCAACCAGGACAAAACAGAAGTTTTAATTATTGGTCCTGAAGCCAAGAGAGAGAAACTTTTACCAAAACGACAAGATGCACAACATCAACCATCACATTGTGTAAAGAATCTGGGTCTTATTTTTGACTCTGAGCTGAATTTTATTCCTCATATCAAAAACACTGGCTCCCCATGCGCTTCAGGATCGATTTTAAGGTTCTGTTATTAGTTTTTAAATCTCTTAACGGTCTCGGGCCTTCTTATCTGTCTGATCTGCTTTTACCCTATAAACCCTGGCGGACCCTGAGGTCGTTCATTCCCAGAGTCAGAACCATAACCCACGGAGAGGAATCATTTCATTACCACGGCCCTCGTCTGAGGAACAGCCTGCCGGAGAACCTCAGGGTTCAGAGACTGTTGATGCTTTTAAAAGCTCAAGACTCACCTTTTTAATTTGGCTTTTAGCTGATTCATTTGAGTCTTTCTTGTATCCCCTTGTTTTAACTAGCTGTTCTTGTTGTTTTAACCCAGGTTTTATTGTTTTATGGATTAAGTTTTTCTTATGTTTGTTTTAGCAGGTCTTGCTTTCTAGATCTACTAAGTTTTATGTTTGTTTAACGTTTTATGTAAAGCACTTTGTGTTGCATTTTTATATATGCATGAAAAGTGCTATGTAAATAAAGATTGATTTGATTTGATACTGGTACAAAACATAGTTTTGGCCAGATTTCACATCCATGAAAGCTTTATGCCGGCCTGAGGAGCCGGGGGGGGGACTATAGAGGGAATCTACATGACGTCACAGATGAGACTTCACAGCGGGTTACGCCCACTGAGTGTCAGAAAGACTGAGTGATATCGTAGATAGATATCGTGATATTATCGTTATCGTGGGCCACATATCGCCACAGTATTGAATCGTGAGTTACCGTATCGTCCCAGCCCTAGTCAGAGGTGTCTTCAGTATTCACATTCATTACTCAGGTAGAAGTATAGATACTAGAGTTTAAAAATACTCCTGTAGAAGTTGAAGTATCAACTCAAGTTTTTTACTCAAGTAAAAGTATAAAAGTACTGGTTTCAAAACTACTTAAAGTATTAAAGTCAAAGTAATGTAAGGGGGAAAAAAGCCATTAAGGACAAAAGCCATTGAAAATGAAAGTATTGTAATGGTGCAAAAAGTCAAACTTCATGTTCATGTTATCATTTATCCTAACCTTTATTGGAATGTACATCCAAGTTTAGTTGCAGGAATCTGAGGGAACGGATGTAAGAACAAAACTGGACAAGAACATCTGAAACAACCACAACCAAATTCACTCTATCCGGATGGAGCAATTTAACTGGATAGTTTTTATTTAAAAGCCGAAATGAAATAGAGTAACGAGACTGTTTTTAAAATGTAAGGAGTAAAAAGTACAGATAATTGTGTGAAAATGTAAGGAGAAAAAGTAAAAAGTTGTCTGAAAAATAATTACTCCAGTGAAGTATAGATAACCAAAATTTCTACTTAAGTAAGGTAACAAAGTATTTGTACTTTGTTACTTGACACCTCTGGCACTAGTACACATATCTCTCTTACAATGGCAAGAATTACGTTTCTATACGGTCAAAACGTACAAAGACCAAGGGCCTCATTTATAAAGCTTGCTTGCGCACAAAACAGGGCTTGAAAGATGTGCAAGCACCTTCTACGCAAAGGTTGGGATTTAAAAAGAAAAAACTAACCGAAAAATGTGCGTATCCCTACGGCAACCCTGACCCTCCCGTAGGAACTTACTTAAGATCTGGGGAACTGGCCACGCAGGCGGTGAGGTGGTGAAATGAAGCCATATTCATGTCATACTCTTAATAATGTCATCACATATCAGACTTATAATATAATAGTGCTGATCGTGTCCCTCTGTGTGTGAAGCTCACCGTAGGACCCACCGCGACAACCGTAGAGTGACTGAGGACAGAACAAATGAGGGGCTCCGTAGAGCCTTTAGGGGCTCTACGGAGCCCCTAAAGGGACACTGATTTATATATATATATATATATATATATATATATAAATATATATATATATATATATATATATATATATATATATATATATATATATATATAATATAAATATAAATATAAATAATGAGTTTTACGCGCGCGAGAAACCTTTACGCGCTGGCGTAAGCCTAAATTATGGTTACGCGTTAAAACAAAGCAGACCCTACGCCGTAGGTTACACGCCGACGCACACCTACGCCGTAGGCTCTGCATTGGTGTGACGCGGAACCATAAATCAGCCTTGAGCAGCTCTGAGGTGAGAGGGGAGGGAGGAGGGGGAGGGAGGAGGGGGAGCGGGGCTGCCGGGCCGTCTTCGCAACGTCTTCGCACAGAGTGTCTTGATGATTTGCAATTACAGGCTGAGCCTACCGTTAGTTTTTAAACTGTAAAAAGTGGAGGGGACAAAAACATGATTTTGAAAAGTGGGGGGGACATGTCCCCCCTGTCCCCAGTGGAAATTGCGTCGTGGCACTCACGGGCAGCAACGGTGTGCTGCCACTCACTCGCTTTATTTTATACTATTTATATACTTTTTCTACTTTTACTGTGACCACCAAATAATGTGGTTTTCCTGTCCTCCATCTCATCCACAACATCTCCATCTCAGTCTCCGTGAAATTTAGTGCCACGGTGCCTCGACACGTCTCATTCATCCTGACGCCCAAACAGGCTGCAGGAAGCCGCTGCGCATGCTCAGCAGGCTCATTCATATGCAAATACTACTTTGCATTGTCCATTTATGTGGGTGTGTAGAGGGCGGGGTATGAGGCGAATTCACGTGCCCAACCTTCCAGCTGGACTGATTTATAAAGCGAACATTGCGTGCAGATGTGCGTGCAAGTGTGCGTGCAAGTGTGGTGCAGAGGGTTTTATAAATCCGGATTTTTTTTGGGCCCGCCATTTTCAGCTTTTGGCTTTACGTGCACTTTTAATATGAATCCTACACACTCTTTTATAAATGAGGACCCAGGTCAAATACAGTATTATTCGTACGGTGAATTAAACCAATTTGACAATTCTATGCCACAATGCCTGTTTCCAGGTCTTATTTCACACAACTGACAAGAATTACGTATCCACAACGAACTGAAAAGTTTCTGCTTGGGCAGCACCTGCAGGGTTCACGTCTGGACCCACATGAGGCCTAGTCTTTTATCCTCTGATGAACCGAGTCCTTGAAAGCGGCGCAGACGGCCGCCGTTGCTGTGTCGCAGGGTCAAAGGTCAACTCTTATTCAGCATCTCAGATGTGTCCTGCTGCTCGTATGGATGTAGACCTGGGGTTTTATGAGGTGGACCTTGTCCCACGCCTGCTCGTCCTTGATTATGAACACTTTCCAGATTTTTACAGCACCCTTTTCCCTCTTATCCTTTCATCAGGGTTTCTACCGCTCTAAAGTCCACCAGCCCAACAGATTTATGGCGTACACGTTCTCACATCAGCTTTCTGGTTCTGTAAAGTTACATCATCTGAGACACTTGAGCAACTCGAATCATGTTGTTCCGGTTTTGTTGAGTTATTGCTTCTCCATACTGGGGATCAAAAGTGAACATACACTTCCACTTTGGAGCCCCTCATTGGTTCCCTTTGGAATCTCAAATGAATGTGGAAGTTTTTGATTGTAACCACCAGGTGATCTCAGCGGAGAGAGCTGAGGAGAAGAGATGGCTGGAAACGACAAACAAGGAGAGCGAGGAGGGAGCTAAGCCATTCATAGTTTTAAAAACAATAAGAAGTACTTTAAAATCTACTCTTTGTTTAACAGGGAGCCAGTGAAGAGAGGATAAAACAGGAGTGATGTGTTCACACCTCCTGGTTTTGGTTAGAATTCTGTCTGCAGCATTTTGAATAAGCTGGAGTTTATGTAACACTTGCTTTGTTAGTCCTGCAAAAAGTGCATTGCAATAATCTAATCTTAAGAAGTTAAGAAAGTATTTCAATTTGCCAACCTTGGGCCCAATTTACTAAGATCCTAAATAAAGAGTACTAAATTGCGTGTGCACTGAAAAAGTTTGCACGTGCTGTTGTTGTGTGTTTTGCGGGTGATCAACTAAGATTGCGTGCGCAATTGATAACAGGTGCAAACCTCAGTATTTAAATGAGGTGTTGCGTGTCTTACGGTTTGCGGCGCAAACTTTGCGCCATGGAGAGTGGATGGAAAGCAGGATATAGTCGCAAGCGCAAAATGAAATTTGACGAGTTGGAGTTAGAGATATTAGTGGACGAGGCAAGTTGTGCCGTATTCAGCACCCCTGCCGTGAAAAGCACCCCCTCGTATATTCAATGATAAGTAGACCAAGAAAAAAAACAACACACTGACACTTCAATATATTTATGTATACACACTCACACAAACACATACTTAGGAGTTTATATTATATATATTTACAAATATTATTGAAGACAACACAGTAAGCAGGCTATTAATTAATGACATCAATAACCATTTACCCGATTTTTGTTATCTGTGACTGTGGGAAAGTATGACTATTGTGGAATCCATGAGCGCATTTAAACATGAATCATTAACACAAAACTGGACGCTAAACAGAACGTGACACGGAATGAGAATATCATTTTTGTCAGACGGGGGGGTGCTTTTCACGGCAGGGGTGCTGAATACTGCACAACACCGGGGTATGAAGACTGCAGAACAAGTATAGGCGCACAATAAGAAACACTTTTTTCTCCATGAAAACACGTGATTTATTTATTATCACAAATAAAAAAAATGAATGTGCCTCCTTTTGCTGAATAATACTCGATTTAACATTCAAATAAAATATTTCTCCTTTTGCATGTGGAGAGGCACCAACAAGCATCCCTGCGTAATGCTGGGCAGATTAGCACCTTCCTTTCGAACGTATTAAATACAGACGCAATCACAATCCCCGCAAAAACTTTCAGGCTTGGTAAATCTCATTGTGTGTAGTAAATGGACCAATTTGCATTTTCCCCTC
This sequence comes from Cololabis saira, assembly GCF_033807715.1. Taxonomy (NCBI): domain Eukaryota; kingdom Metazoa; phylum Chordata; class Actinopteri; order Beloniformes; family Belonidae; genus Cololabis; species Cololabis saira. The sequence continues at coordinate 34,633,549 of NC_084607.1, read as the reverse complement.
CCAGTATTTAGCGCTTTCTGGCGGGTACGCCCCATATTGATTATTCATCAGGGCAAAAGTACTAAATGAACAGCGTGTGCTATTTTGCGCATTTAAGAGGCGCAGTCCTCTTTGCACGCTGTTAGTAGATCAGCTGGCACTTTGGTTTGCGGGTGCTGTCAAGTTTGCACACGTTTTAACACACGCAAACCTTTAGTAAATCATGCCCCTTGTGTCTGGGTACAGATGCCTTGTTACACTGTTTTTTTGTTTATGTTTTTTTCTATTATTTTTCTAACATCCAGTAACATCCACTTGCCATTCTGTTTGAAATAACAGACATGCACACACGCAGGACCGGGACCGGATCGGGACCAGTTCGAGACGCACGGCCTGTTGCTGCTGCGCGTGCAAGGACACGGTGGCTGCGGAGTTCGCGTCCATCATTAAAAAAACGAAAAAGCATGAAAAAAAGAAACATTTGATAATAAAATGTAAACAAAATTACATTTGTGAAACGTTGTGTGGGCTATATGAAATCAATTACCATTTAAAATAATGAAAGGAAAAGAAAGAAACATAAACAGAAGGCTACAAACCTTTACAAACACAAAAGGATTTATGAGTGACAACATCACATGACCTTTTTAAATGATATTACACACGTTAAGTCATGCCAGTTTACATAAATAATCCTGTATTGTTTGTGTATTTTAAAAGGCTCTGTGCTCGTCCAGGGACCACACAAACCTTTCATTAACTTTTGAATTGAATAATTGTGTTTTTTGTGAAAGGGAAATTGAAACTTTGCAACAAATTTTCTTTTCTTTCATTGTGATTCAGTGCAATATTTCTGGAGTGAGATGCAGAGCTGCTACAGTCCAAGGACATTGAGCTACATTTAACAGTGAAGACAGTTATATTTGGTGTTTTTGTTGAAGACAAGAATTTGGACTTTGTCCTTAATAATTTGGTGTTATTGGGAAAGTTCTTGATTCACAAATGTAGATATTTTAAGACCAAACCGTGTTTGACCCATTGGAGAAATGAGCTAAAGCTCTTGAGTAAGTCCTTGAGTCTTGTTAAAGAAAAGAAAGCCCTTAAACTGTTTTCTTTACTTAAAAGACATAATTTAATATGAGATGGCCCTTGTGAGTTATTATTTTTTTTAATTTTATTTTTATGTTGCTCAACCCAAGGCAAAAGTTTGTAATTCTGATACGACTATAGGGCTTGGTCGCCAAGTTGCATTCTGGGACGCGGCGGCCATGTTGGCAGCCTCGTGAGTGTAAACAAACAGCAGTCTAGTAGCAGTGTGGTAGCACCAAGTGAACAGATGGAACGCAAAAAAAAATTAAAAATGCTGGAAAGGAACTGGAATTTACCGGGATACCTTAAACAAGGAAGCCAGGGACCGAAGATCAATGAAGAGGGAGCACGCCTGTACACAGTGGTCCAAAGAGCAGCTAAGGTAGCTCCCAACATGGCGGCTCCGCCAAGTGATGACGTCAAGACGACCAAGCCCTATTATGTGCCTTGATTGTTTGTATCTATCGGTGCGTCCGAAATGCCATAGTAAACAGTATATACTCAAAAAGTATATTTAAGTTCGGCACACTTTTGAGTAAATATCAGTAGTGTGCATTAATTGGGACGTACTAGTCAGACCCACATGGCACTTCCTGCCATTGGGAGGGGGAGTTGTTACCATGGTAACGACTCCTGTCACAGCAACAGTAGCAGCACCGCTCCGCTCTTTTTAAACAAGAGCCCAAACAAGATGACATTTCTCCTGCGCTGTGTGGTTTTATTCTTACCTTTTCAACTTCTAACGAGAAATCTACCCACACAATAATGTGATAAATGATGAACTCATCTGGTTAATATCTTATGGAAACCAAAGCGAAATCACACCTAATTACTCACATTTTATTGTAGCGTGATGGTACTGCTGCAGCTTTGCTTGGTACCAGTAACGTTATCCTCCATTTTTGTTAGTTGCTTGGTTGCATTTTTGTTGAATTTCGGACGCAGCTTATGTTTCAATAAACCCCCCCCTTTTTTTTTGTCAGCGACATTATATTTTATTAACATACAGTACAAACAGCGACAAAAGACATCAGTTACAATGATATGTATCTAGGTGTGTGTGTGTGTAAATAATATAATGAAAGTAGATAGATTAAGAATATTCATTTGAAAATAAATAAACAGATAAATAATTATCATATAGAGTGATGTAATATAGCACGCACGATATAATATAAATATATGTAATACTATAATAGCATAATAATATAATAATATCCTAATGTAACATAATCATTTTTATAATATTATATATATTATATATAATATTATATTATATTAACATAAAACAAAATGATATCACCACATACATAATATATATCAATAAAATAATACTATAGTTTAACATCCCATGAGATTATTTCATAACTTAATATAATAATACACTATGAAACAATATATCATGATAATGCCAAGAATAATTATTAAAATTAGAATTGGTAATTTATATATTGCAATCAGGGGTGAGGTCAGACCGGGGCGTAAAAAAAAAACAACCTTGAAAACAAAAAGTCCAGATTTTATTTCCGGATGTCAGTGAACGCATCTCCATCAGGCGCGCTGCAAAAAGGCTGCAACGCCCAGTTCGTGTCACCAACACACACACACACACACACACACACACACACACACACACACACACACACACACACACACACACACACACACACACACACACACACACACACACACACACACACACACACACACACACACACACACACACACACACACACACACTGCCTGTCTGCGCAGGCGCAGGCGCCTCCCCTCATTGAAATACCGGCTTTAGCCGGTAACGATCCGCCGACAGGCAGGAAACCAGAAGATGCTGCGCCTGCTCGCTGCAGAACAAGCTCGACGCAGTTCCGCTCCTCTCACCGTCCTGTAGCGGAGTTCAGCACCAAACTAGCTCTAATGACCGCTTTATTCACGCCCGCCAGCATGTACCGTATCTGCTAATGACGACGAGACAGAAAAGCCGGCATTGTTGACCCACGAAGGCTGCTTTTCCGTCCTCTTTAGTCATCTGCTGGTAAGTGAGATGTTGCTGTCTTTCCTCCTGGACCGCGGTTACAGCAGCTGGAGCTGGGCTTTCCTAGACATGTCTGATGCTTTTCATTGCTTTTCACGTCAATCACACAGAGAAAAGCCTGCGGTTTGCTATCACATAACCAGATAACATGAATAAATAATTTCCATTGTCTGAGTTACTTGTACAGCAGGTAAGTGGGGGTTGCTGCTGCTGTTTCCGTGGGATGCCGCACATTGACATCATCCGTCCTCCACCGGACTGCGGGTAAAGGCTGATTTATGGTTCCGCGTTATATCAACGTAGAGCCTACGGCGTAGGGTACGCGGCCACGCGCACCTTACGCCGTCGATTTAACGCGGAACCATAAATCAGGCTTAACAGCGACCCGAGACTCCAGCCAACTGACAGATACAAGCTACAGGACTGTCTCAGAAAATTAGAATATTGTGATAAAGTTCTTTATTTTCTGTAATGCAATTTAAAAAAACAAAAATGTCATACATTCTGGATTAATTACAAATCAACTGAAATATTGCAAGCCTTTTATTATTTTAATATTGCTGATTATGGTTTACAGTTTAAGATTAAGATTCCCAGGATATTCAATTTTTTTTAGATAGGATATTTGAGTTTTTCGTAAGTTGTAAGCCATGATCAGCAATATAAAAATAATAAAAGGCTTGCAATATTTTGGTTGATTTGTAATGAATACAGAAAGATTGTGATAAAGGACTTTATCACAATATTCTAATTTTCTGAGACAGTCGTGTGTGTGTGTGTGTGTGTGTGTGTGTGTGTGTGTGTGTGTGTGTGTGTGTGTGTGTGTGTGTGTGTGTGTGTGTGTGTGTGTGTGTGTGTGTGTGTTTGGCTGAACAGACATTCAGCCAACATTTATACACAAAACCGTATGCAATACAGTATATACAATATAAAATTATATATATATATATATATATATATATATATATGTATATGTATATATATATATATATATATATATATATGTATAAAATTATATATATGTATAAATGAATAAAATCAAAATATCTATGAAATTAATGTAGCTTAATCAAGCAAGACAGAAAAAACGTCTCTATAATATGACAATGAGTGTTTGCTCTTTTGGTTTGACATAAGTTTAAGGGAGTCTATATATATATATATATATATATATATATATATATATATATATATATATATATATATAAATTAAAATCTCCAAGGAAAGCATTAAAATTTGGGAGTGATTTTGAGAATTTTGCTTTGTGCATATGAAATTTACCAATTGCAATCACAAGATTTACTTTTAAATCTTATTATTACATTTAAATGGATCGCTGCAATTCACAGAAACAACTGGATTCCAGGCACAGAAACGTGGATTTGCGGTTCCCATTTTGTGTAATTCCCTGGCGTAGAAATTAAGTACATATAAATATCAGGAAACTGGATTTGTGGCCAAATATTAATGTCCATGGACCTCTGGTTCTTCAGACAGTGGGTCTGAGGTGTTTCTGCTGAAATCATGTGTTTGGTTTCCTCCAAACATGGTTCTGGACATTCAGACCAAACATCTCCACTCTGGTCTCATGTGTCCAGAGGACATCAGGGCCGTTTCCACTAGTGGGAGTTCAGGGTGGATTTTTTCGGGGCTGGGCCATTACCAGGAACAGCCCTGTCTCGTGGCCTTTTACGGGGGCAGAAAACGGCCCTGTACTAGGAGAGGCCGTTTTTCAGCCAAGAGGGGCTACCTGGAGGGGGGTCTCCACTGATTGGGTATGCTAAAAGCAGGAAATTACATTCAGAACTCACACGTAAACTTAAATCATGTGAACACAAATCATTTAAGTAGAGATGCACCGATCAGAATTTTGAGGGCCGATCACCGATAACCAAAATCAGTATCTGACGATCGCGAAATTGCCGATCACCGATCAAAGCGTGAAATCCATAAATTCGTCAATAGTGTTGTCTCATGTACACAACACGGACATCGTATTATTAGGAATAACAATCAGGAGATGAGAAAGTATTATCATGAATTGACTGTTTTATTGCAGGCTGAGGCAATATGCAATATTTCACACTCTAGAGTCTCTTAGAGACGACTTGGACTCAGCTTACAAAGAGTAAGTGTAGCTTTATAGTAATAAATGTGTACAAAATGTGCAGCAACACAGACATCAGCAGACATGTCACTCTCTTAGAGTTGGTACAAGTTGTAAACTATAAACCTTAGTTTTCCTATGGAAAAAGGAATCAAATCTTAAAATAAAAAATGAATTATTATGCTTTGTGAAAGCTTTAGCGGTACCATCCACCGCGTGTGAGGAAGCTCTTGCGAGACTCTTCACACTAGAACCCCAAATGTCACCCGTGAAGCGACTGACACGACTGTCGTCCTGCATGAGGCTCTGGACTGTAGTCTGGTATAACTCCGACGGGATTTCATCAGTGAATTATTTCCTGGGTCTGGGGCCCTCTGCTGCCGGGCCTATCCGGGTGGCTCCCTGTCGGGGGGTTCCCGCACTCAGTGCGCGTCTCCGCTCCCCCTTGCTACCATTTCAGCCATCGCTCTCCATGAGCTACCGCTACACGCACAAACAAGGAGGAAAGCGCGTCACTGCCCGTAATTTGCTAAGGTTGGTCGGTCAGGTTGACGAAGTCAAGACATCTGGTGAGTCAGTGCATCAGCATAGAGCTGCAATCTATAGAATGTGTCCTAGACGATCTCTGCAGTTTGAAAGATCGTCTTCATGATCTAATATCGTCATATCGCCCACCCCTACTTTGTGTACGGGCCAAGTGAAGTTCAGCATGGCCTTGACATTCGTTATCTTAAACCTGTCTCAGGGAAAGAGACTGAAGAGTTTTTGTTGTAGACCGAGTGTCATGATGTTGTAAATAAAGCCGGGCAGACACTGTGCGATTGTCGGCTCGTTTTGAACCGATTTTTCACTCGTGCGACTATTTTTTTGGATCGTTTGTCGTTGCCTCGTGCAGTAAACGTGGGGTAACGACGATAGATTAACACCTCACGACGAGCTCCCGATCACAAATCGTGTGCTCGCAAGAAAATAAAACGTGTTTGAAATCCTGGTCGCTCCTCGTGAAGGAATCGGACAGTTGAAGCGGGTACGGCCCGATTGGACTGATCCTTTCGCAGAGATCATGCGCAATAAAAAAAAAACAGAAAAAGTGCCAAAACGTACGTATACAGTATTGGTTTAACATGCTATATGTAGCCGTTGCTGGCAGCAACGGCTACATATAGCACGTTAAACCAATACAACTTGCTACTTACCTCCAGTTCTGGCTGAAGGATTGAAAGACCGTACTACCCACGTCTGCCCAGCCAATTCCTTGTCCAAAGATGACGTTGTCTTTTCTTTTTTGATTTATCGCCACACAGAATGGCACAAATTGCCAAGGCAGCGCATTTGTTTTTACTGAGCACCTTCCGTATCTTACCCACTTCAGGGTTCCTCCTCTTCCACTTCTTTTTGACGTTGCAGTTCCAGTAACAGAAGTCTGACGTGAGGATTATGATCCTATAGTGTGAGCAGACGGGTCGCATCAGAGCATCGGGTCGTACAGTGTGAGACCGTAAATCGTGCGAACTTTTGAACTCAGCGATCTAGTCGTGCAGTGTGAGATGGGGCTGAATCAAACGATTTAAAATATCGCACAGTGTATGCCCAGCTTTACCGGTTGGATTTCTCTGGAGGCTTAGGGCCTCCTCACATTCTCCTGTTGTTGGATTTCCATCTCACAAACATGCTGGATCTTTGGAGCCAGCAGCATACATCTTGTTGCAGAATCATGGTCCACAGGGTTTTTCTGGTTATGTAAAGAAGCAATCGGGACATAAAAAACAAGCTTAACAATTACTGACATCTAGTGTTCAGATCTGAGACAGCAAGTATATGATGTCCAAAGCCAGCCCAACAAGCAGGATCCAACCACGTCCTCACGTGGACCAGTTAGTGGTTGAAGAAGCAATTCATTTCAATCACTTTAAAAATACTCTTACATTTAAATGAAAAATACAAAATGTGCACGTGTCACACTTATTTATACTTCCCACTTGTGCCAGAATCTCATCTTTTAACCTGTCCATCATCAGTTCATCCCCAGTGCTGGAAAGGTCTCACTGGCTGTCCCCTGGGAGAGGATGAAGATGTGGTTCTGATCAATTCTGTTATAGAAGGACAAACTATGCAATAATGGGTTGTTTTAGATGGCCAAAATGCTCATTTAGAGCTGCCCAAATAAATAACTACTCCAGCAATGACTTAAAAACGTATGTCCTTTCTCTTCGTCCCTCCAGCTGTTCTGTTGTAGCCATGAGGGTTCCCAAAGTCCAGAGCTGTCTGGGTCCGAAGGTTTACCCCGAGGTGCCGGACGGCGGTTGGGGCTGGGCCGTGGCTGCCGCCTTCTTCCTGGTGGAGGCCTGCACCTACGGGGTGATCAAGACGCTGGGCGTCTTCCTGCAGGACCTCATGGAAGACTTCGGGGAGAGCAACAGCCGAGTGTCGTGGGTCATTTCCATCTGTGCCTTCGTCATGACCTTCACCGGTTAGTCACCGAATAAACCAATCCTTTTGTACTGAGGATGTGGGTTTGCCTGGCCTCGAAAAAGCTGCTCAAATGTAGATATTGAAGGTTGGGTGGATCATGCAGTAAGTGAAGTGTCTGTCTTGTCCCTCCACCCTCAGCCCCCCTGGCCACGATGCTGAGCAACCGCTTCGGCTATCGTCCAGTGGTCATGATGGGAGGCTTCCTCATGAGCCTGGGAACCATCACCTCGGCCTTCGCCAACTCCATCAACGACATGTACATCACCCTTGGAATTATCTCAGGTACTTGACACGTGCACATCTCTCAGCTTGTCCACATCTGTCTGTCTGCTGGACATGTCCGTCCGTCTTTGCACCTGCGTGTCATGTTAACGTGCCATTTCCAGAGTGACTGCTTCGCTCCGGCAGATGCGTGAGTTTTAACAGCATGAGCTCAATGAACTAATGGGACTCCTAGCAGTGTCAACAACCAAACCTGTCCAAATCTGTGTCTTCCAGAACTATCCAATGACTTGAGAAGTGAAAAACCGCTTTTCAACACCACACAATGAGGTCTGCTCGACCATCTTAGCTTTCTAGGGACGACTGACAGAACAGAACAGAAAAACTGGAGCAGTGAAATAGCCCCCACTCCCACCCCCTAAAAAAACACTAAATTCCTTTTCAGATTCGGAGGAGGAAAGGCTCAGGAGGAAAGGATAGATTTGCTGTTTTAAAGAAGTAACCTTTCTGAGTAAAGCTTGAGTTATGGTTCTGCGTCAAAACGACGCCGTGCCTACGCCGTCACCGTGACGGCGTTGTGAACCTTCGGACTTCTCCGTCACTCTATTTCTCTGCGGTGCAGTACCCCCCGCGACCGCTAGTTCGGGATCTTTTCCTGAATGGTTTATCCGACTTTTCCGGTCACAGTGAATCAAAGAGATAAGGACAACTATTGTGCAAAAAACCAAAAAAAAAAAAAAAAATCACACATACACGAAGAAAAGAGCGCTGAAAGTTCACGACTGCTTCAAACCGGAAACCGGACATGCGTTGCTACCAAGCGAACCAATCACAGCCCTCTCGTCTGCGTGTGGTCTGCGTCGCCTCGACGCGTAGTTACAATTTTTGGGAGGTAACGTCAGTGACGGCGTCAGTGACGGCGTGGGTTGCGAGTCGATGCGTACTCTACGGCGTAGGCACGGCGTCGTTTTGACGCAGAACCATAACTCAGCCTTAACAGTACATTTGTTTGTACCGGAGATCATTAACTTGTCTTTCCCTTGGACAGAAGGCACTGCTAGCTCTCCCACCATGATAACCATGTCTTCCTCTGAGATGGACCGTAGCTAACTTGACAAATCCTTCTTCTTTCTCTCCCCCTGTCTCTCTCTTTTTTTTTCTTTTTGTCTTTACATGCCTTTTGTCTTCCAGCAGCAGCTGTATCAAAGCTCAAGCAGCCTGCCACCTTTGACAAAGGAGTGGACTAGCCTCTTTGACCCACCCCCTAGCCATGCAGTGTTCTACCATGCGGGCCAGTGGCTGTCATGTCCCCTGTCTCTCTTCTCCTCTCTTCTTCTAGGTCTCGGCCATTGCCTCTCCTTCCTCCCCACCGTCACCATTCTAGCCCAGTACTTCTCCCGACGGCGAGCCCTCGTCACCTCCATTGCTTCCACGGGGGAATCTTTCGCAGTGTTTGCGTTTGCTCCAGGTGAGTTGCCTTGGGAATCCCGGTCTGTGATTGGATACTGCTTTGGCATCGCTGCTGCTCATCTGCATGGAGTTGAGATCCTCTCAACTTCAAATTGACGCTCTGGTCGCTGGCATTGCGCCGCTCGCTGCTGCCGACGCACCAGACGGCGCGCCCTTTGTATCAAGCGATCATTGAAAATAAATTGCAGTCGGACACTTGTGAAGCCTTTGGTGTGGATATGGGGTCACAGCGCCCCGTAGAGGTCTGAAGGATCTCCACCGTAGAGGTCTGAAGGATCTCCCCCGTAGAGGTCTGAAGGATCTCCCGTAGAGGTCTGAAGGATCTCCCGTAGAGGTCTGAAGGATCTCCCGTAGAGGTCCGATGGATCTCCCGTAGAGGTCCGATGGATCTCCCGTAGAGGTCCGAAGGATCTCCCGTAGAGGTCCGAAGGATCTCCCCCGTAAAGGTCCGAAGGATCTCCACCGTAAAGGCCCGAGGGATCTCCACCGTAAAGGCCCGAGGGATCTGCACCGTAGAGGCCCGAGGGATCTCCACCGTAGAGGCCCGAGGGATCTCCACCGTAGAGGCCCGAGGGATCTCCACCGTAGAGGCCCGAGGGATCTCCACCGTAGAGGCCCGAGGGATCTCCACCGCAGAGGCCCGAGGGATCTCCACCGTAGAGGCCCGAGGGATCTCCACCGTAGAGGCCCGAGGGATCTCCACCGTAGAGGCCCGAGGGATCTCCACCGTAGAGGCCCGAGGGATCTCCACCGTAGAGGCCCGAGGGATCTCCACCGTAGAGGCCCGAGGGATCTCCACAGTAGAGGCCCGAGGGATCTCCACAGTAGAGGCCCGAGGGATCTCCACAGTAGAGGCCCGAGGGATCTCCACAGTAGAGGCCCGAGGGATCTCCACAGTAGAGGCCCGAGGGATCTCCACCGTAGAGGCCCGAGGGATCTCCACCGTAGAGGCCCGAGGGATCTCCACCGTAGAGGCCCGAGGGATCTCCACCGTAGAGGTCCGAGGGATCTCCACCGTAGAGGCCCGAGGGATCTCCACCGTAGAGGCCCGAGGGATCTCCACCGTAGAGGCCCGAGGGATCTCCACCGTAGAGGCCCGAGGGATCTCCACCGTAGAGGCCCGAGGGATCTCCACCGTAGAGGCCCGAGGGATCTCCACCGTAGAGGCCCGAGGGATCTCCACCGTAGAGGCCCGAGGGATCTCCACCGTAGAGGCCCGAGGGATCTCCACAGTAGAGGCCCGAGGGATCTCCACAGTAGAGGCCCGAGGGATCTCCACAGTAGAGGCCCGAGGGATCTCCACAGTAGAGGCCCGAGGGATCTCCACAGTAGAGGCCCGAGGGATCTCCACAGTAGAGGCCCGAGGGATCTCCACCGTAGAGGCCCGAGGGATCTCCACCGTAGAGGTCCGAGGGATCTCCCCCGTAGAGGTCCGAGGGATCTCCCCCGTAGAGGTCCGGAGGATCTCCCCCGTAGAGGTCCGGAGGATCTCCCCCGTAGAGGTCCGGAGGATCTCCACCGTAGAGGTCCGGAGGATCTCCACCGTAGAGGTCCGGAGGATCTCCACCGTAGAGGTCCGGAGGATCTCCACCGTAGAGGTCCGGAGGATCTCCACCGTAGAGGTCCGGAGGATCTCCACCGTAGAGGTCCGGAGGATCTCTACCGTAGAGGTCCGGAGGATCTCTACCGTAGAGGTCTGAAGATCACATCTGACCCATTTCAAGTATCAGGTTAGGATTTTTAAGGGAGGTAACTACAACAACCTGTTCTTTCTTCAACATGTCTCCACAGCCTTCACCAGACTGAAGGAAGACATCGGCTGGCGCTACTGTCTTGTGGTTATCGGTGTCATTCAGGCGTCTGTGATGGCCTGTGGGCTCCTCCTTTGCCCAATCCTGATTGAACCGGAGCCCGTGAAGGGGGACCACGAATCAGACGGCCTCTCTCAGGTGCAGAGTGCTTACGAGCTGGAGAACGAACAAACCCGGACCTCCCTGGATTCAGCAATGTCCCGCGGCTCGGAAGACTCCGGCGTCACGTCCCTCACTGCCTCAGACGAAGACGTGAGGGCAGCAGAAGCAAAAGCCCAGGCTCTGACGGACAAAGGAAGCGAAGCCTCATCAGAGTCCAGATCGGCCGGGTCAGTCCCAGAGGAGGAAAAGGAACCAGCAGAGGGAGAGGCAGGTCCTCTCCGGCCCTCCAGACCCAAACTCCTGGACTTCTCCGTGCTGAAAGACGGCACCTTCATCTGCTACTCCCTGTTCGGCCTGTTCGCCACCCTGGGCTTCTTCGCCCCGCAGCTCTACGTCATCGAGCTGAGCAAGAGCCGCGGCGTGCCGGCCAGCCTGGCCTCCTGCACGCTGTCTGTGATGGCCGTGGCCGACATCCTGGGCCGCCTGTTCATCGGGCTGCTGCTGAACAAGGTGACGTGCAGGAAGACGCTGGTGCTGCTGTGGTGCGTGGTGGCGCTGTGCCTGGTTCTGGTGGCCTTCACTGTGGTGTGGGAGTTCTGGGGCCTGGTGGTCTGCTGCGCCCTCTACGGCTTCTTCATGGGCACCGTGGGCTCCACTCACATCCCGCTGTTGGCGGAGGAGGACGTGGTGGGAATCCACAGGATGTCCACCTGCGTGGGCGTCTACGTCTTCATCCAGAGCTTCGCCGGGCTGGCCGGGCCGCCCCTGGGAGGTACTGACCCAGCCCGTCTCCTGTCTGTGTAACAAACATGTCATTGGCCACGGTTACATGATGTTTTAGAATTACGAATTAATTATTCCGAATTAAACTATTTTCCTTCGAGTTTACATGGAAAAAGTACCGTATTTTCTGGACTATAAGCCGCTACTTTTTTCATAGGTTTTGAACCATGCAGCTTATACAAAGGTGCGGCTATTCTGTGGATTTTTCTTCCACCGCTCGGGGCGCTCTAACCGGAAGTAGAATCAAAACTAAGACAAAATAAATGCAAAGAAGAATACGCTACTTCTTCTGTAGCAGATAGAATTAGGTAGAAGCAGATTTCAAACAGATAAATAGATAAATAAATAGCGGTTATTTTCTCTTGGTTCTGTCCCGTTTTAATCAGCAAAGTTGCTGCCGTGTTAAAAGACACTGTTAGGAAAGGATCTATTTAGGTACAAACATGTACATCATTTACAGTTCAAAATCCTTCTAAACATGTAGTAAATATCTAATCTAACAACATGAATATCTGCGGCTAAATATTTTTATTTTTTTCAATAGAGCGGATGCGGCTTATAGTCCAGAAAATACGGTAATTCCGAATTGAGGTTTACATGGAAAACACGTTTGGTCTTTCTCCAATTCCTCTCCAGGTCTGGGGGTTGGGAAGGTTCTGATTGGATAGGGGGGGGACCGGAAGTTAAACTACCGGAAGAAACACTAACTTAGCCGCTACAACTTTGAAAAGCTCACAATTTTGATGTTTCCTGTTTCCATCTGTTCTTTTAATTATTTACAGGTCCTCCAAGATATTTATTAAATAAATGGTCTCTGCTCTTGACCAGCGTTTACTGCGTGCTGCATCTTGAAACTTTGTTTCAAAAACCAGCCCAGCGCGGAATATAAGCGTCATGGAGACAGACGGGCGAGGGGACGAGCAGAAAGAAAGACCGGGATTAATTTAAAGTGGAATGAGTGTTTACATGATCATGGAATTATTCTATTCGGATTTAAAATCGGAATAAACCAGCCACTTACTTCGGAATTAAGTTTAATTCGGAATGGCCATTTTCATTCAGAATTAGGAGTTTACATGGTAATTTTTACTAATTTAATTTTAATTCTGAATTAAAGAGGAATTAAACTTCCCATGTAAACGCACTGAAAGTCAGGAGAAGTCACGCCCATGTTCTTCTAATTCTTCTCGTTGTCCAGGTGTATTGGTGGACGTCACCCACAACTACGGTGCAGCTTTCTATTCGTGTGCTGCTGGAATGGGCGTCAGCGCCGTGTGCCTGGCTCTGGTGGGCCGGGCCAGGTCTGGGATGTGTCGGAGGAAGAGTGGGAGCGGAGAGGAACGCAGGAACGCCGAGGAGCAGGAGAGGCTTTCACAGGACAGTGCCCTCTCGGAGTTTCTGGAGGTGGACTTTGCCCTGAAGGACAGTCACACCGGTCAGGGACAGGATCAGGGTCAGGGTCAGGGTCAGGGAGAGGGTCAGGATCAGGGTCAGGGTCAGGGTCAGGATCAAGGTCAGAGTCAGGATCAGGGATCAGACCAGGATCAGAGTCAGGATGAGGGTCAGGGACAAGATCAGGGTCAGGGGGTCCCCTCTGTCCTCTGAGCCGGACCTCACAGCCCACATGGGAACGTTCAAGTCCATAACGCTGCAACGAGCCGCCGTGTCGGAGACATCAGCTGCTGCTCCATCCGTATCTCTTCCTTTCAAACAAACTTTTTTCACAAGGACCAAACCTTTCCCTGTAGACCAAAGGCACGTCCGCGCAGTGCACAGGTGTGTGTTCCCGTGGCTGAAACCTGCTTCTAACCTGCTGAGGGGGAGAGGGAGAAGCATGAGCATCTGCTCTTCTAGCTTTATCTCCTGTTTTCAGAAAGTGACCCATTTTTTTTAAGGTCTTAATTTAGGGGTGCTTTCAGACCTGTGGCCCGTTGGTTTTGTTCCGATTCAGGGGCTAAATCGATACAGTTGTTTCGTTTTTCGTTTGTGGCGTTTGTGTTCACAAGGCAACCGTCTGTAGCGGTTCAAAGCTGTTAACAAATGCCATGAGAACCAACTCTTCTCTCATTGGTCAGAACTGAACGCGGAAGGAGTTTCCTCTTCCGTACCCCGAGAAAAACAACAATGGTTATAACCCCTTTCACATAGAAGGCGCAAAGTGCAGACCACCTACCCGACCCATCCTACCCGGCGGTGGGCGCGGCACAAACCGCGCTCTATGTGAAAGCAGTTTATGAGTGAGTTGTGTGGGTTGCTGTGTGGATTCTGTTCTCACTGCAAACGAACCGCTCCAGGTCTGGAATGGAAGCGAGCCGAGACCACCTCTCCTAGGAGATCTCGGCTCACTTGTTTTGTCCCGCATCCGAGCGCGATTGCTGTGTTCACATGTACCAAACCAACCGATCTTTAGGGGGAAACGCTCCCTGTTCCGGAACAACTGCTCCAAACGGGACAGGTGTGAAAGCACCCTGAATCTCTGTGGTACGTCTTTGGTCAAACAGCCCGAAGACGACATGCAGAACAAAAGCTTTCTTTCCGACCGTGTCTAAACGGCTGGAACGGACAGGGTTGTACAAAGAGGGCGGGGCCAGGCGCTTGGCCCCCTTCAGAAAGAACAAGGACTCATCTTTAAGATGACTCAGCGGCCGTGTTTGTTGAAGCTGATCTTCTAGTCAGACGATGAGCCGCTTCTGGAACAGAACCGGGCAGCTCTGCTTCCCTTTTCTGTCTCAGGAAACAAGCTGCGTCTCAACAGTCACATGACTGCTGCTCGTTTTAAGGCGGCGTCCCGATGAAGCCCCGCCTCCTCTCAGTCACTCCTGCACTAATGCATTTTGTGGTTGTATTTTTTTGGACGCATGCAGAGCTGTGTGCAGGTTTAAACACACAGCTTATCACTTGAACACTACCAGAACAGTAGACAATCTTTTTGAACACTCCTGATGCATGGAGACGGACATGGAGACGGACATGGAGACGGTGCGCCGCTGCTAAACCTGGACATGATCTCCGCTCAGACTCGTCTCCTAGATGTTCTTACGCACATTCATGGCATGATTCCAGCAGCAATAGAGGGTATGCATTGACATTACATTCCCACTGGACCAGCCCCCTTACTCACACTGAGTGGCAAAACATCAGCAAAAACAGCTGCAACTAGTGGAGAAGACGGGATAACAGCTGATTATGGGCTTAAATTAAAGGCAGTTGGACTTGACAGTGACCCGTACAGTTACCCCAAGAACCAGTGGTCCATGGACATTAATATTTGGTACAGTTACCAAGAACCAGTGGTCCATGGACATTAATATTTGGTACAGTTACCAAGAACCAGTGGTCCATGGACATTAATATTTGGTACAGTTACCAAGAACCAGTGGTCCATGGACATTAATATTTGGTACAGTTACCAAGAACCAGTGGTCCATGGACATTAATATTTGGTACAGTTACCAAGAACCAGTGGTCCATGGACATTAATATTTGGTACAGTTACCCCAAGAACCAGTGGTCCATGGACATTAATATTTGGTACAGTTACCAAGAACCAGTGGTCCATGGACATTAATATTTGGTACAGTTACCAAGAACCAGTGGTCCATGGACATTAATATTTGGTACAGTTACCAAGAACCAGTGGTCCATGGACATTAATATTTGGTACAGTTACCAAGAACCAGTGGTCCATGGACATTAATATTTGGTACAGTTACCAAGAACCAGTGGTCCATGGACATTAATATTTGGTACAGTTACCAAGAACCAGTGGTCCATGGACATTAATATTTGGACACCAATCCAGTTTCCTGATATTTATATGTACTTAATTTCTACGCCGGGGAAATACACGAAGCAAAGCTTGAAGGCTTACAAAAGTCTTGACGCTTGGTCCGACTTCAAGGCAGGATTTGTTGTAGAAATTAAAGTGATGAGGACATGGAACTTTATGATTTGACCGTTTAACGTTAGCTACCCAAAAATCCAACATTACCTGATACAAAATGGGAACCACAAATCCACGTTTCGGTGCCTGGAATCCAGTTGTTTCTGCGAATTGCAGTGATCCATTTGTCATTTGTTTGAGTACAGTTGATCGCAAAACAGCTCTTTCCCATTTTAGATGTTTTCCAGTTGCTCAAACTGAAAGTTAACGCTGCCACTCAGTCTTTCCGACACTCAGTCTTTCTGACACTCGATGGGCGTAACCCGCTGTGAAGACTCATCTGTGACGTCATGCATTCCCTCTGTACTGCTGCAGCGTCCTCCCCGCTGGACGTGGAGCCTGAACTTTAATCCTGCAAGCTCCACGTCTTTGGGCTCCGTCATGTTCTGACCCGTCTGTTGTACAACATCCTGGTGACGCCATGCCAGCACTTTCCTCACACTCCACCAAGCTTCTTCCAGCCTTGGACCATCCACACCTGCCACAACTTGAATTTTATTCCGGATCAATATTTAATCAGTTTATACAGATAATTTGTTTTTCCTACATTTTTTTAAAAATGAAGTGCCAGAGAGGTTTCTTCAAGTTAAGTAATGTACCACTATCAATATGTATTTTTTAAATAAAATCTCAAAGTGGTTGTTTCTGTCTCCTGTGCCTCCTCTGCCTTTATGACTTCACAAATGTACTAACCTGCAAGAGAAACTCATGACCCGTGAGTTCAAAACGACACGTCCATACAGTACATCGGAGATGTGATATTTGAAGGGTTTCTTAGTAAAGTACTTAGATAACTGGGTTTTTCTGTTTCTCCCCATATTGTGTATTTTGAATCACAAAAAACTGAGCACAAGAAAGCCGAGATTACGTCGTTACCAAAACCAATAACAAAATTAATAAAACCGGCAACTACGGCTGCAGATCGTGATCCTCAAAATAAAAATAAAACCAAAGAAGATCTTCTGTGGAACGAATCAAATGCAACGAATAAAAGAAAAACCCTCCTGGGATACAAAAGAGGGCCGTTGCTACTCTGAGCCTGAACCTCAACTGACCAGAGTTTGGACCAGGTTGTGGACCACAGTCTGGACCAGAGTTTGGACCAGGTTGTGGACCACAGTCTGGACCAGAGTTTGGACCAGGTTGTGGACCACAGTCTGGACCAGAGTTTGGACCAGGTTGTGGACCACACATTCAGCTACCGACAATGGCCGGGTTTCCCAGATCAGTTAAGAAGCTCTTAACAGCAAAGGGCTTCTTTCAAACCTTCTTAAGGAGCCTATGAAAGAAAAATGTGTCACTCTTAGCTTAAGAATCTTGTTCATTAAGAAGGAAAAGAAAGATGCTGCTGACCCAGTCTTTACAACCATCTTAGTGAACAAAGACTCACAGATCCAGCCGCGTCAGGCAAATCAACATCACACCAAGCAATGAGATATTAAAACAATGCACCCCGCACAAATTTTGATCTATTTTATACTTTAGATTTATATTGTTTAGCATTCATTGGTGAGAGCAAAGGGGAAAAAAAAGAAAAATAAGGAACAACGAGTGTGTTCCTGTATATGCTTTATGCATTACCAGGGCTTAAAGTATTCCGGCACCGTGCCGGATCTCCGGCGTACAGAGTTTTTTTCTCGGCGTGCGAGTTTGACTGCTTAAAAAAAAAAAAATAATAAAAATTGAGAAAAAAAAAAAAGTTTGAGTCAACTGAGTTCGTCTACCAATGGAATGAGAGGAAAGCAGCTCTGGCGCTCAACCAAACTAACACTAGCCAATCAGAAGTAGAGATGGGCGGGTCTTTGACGGCAGCAGGGCGCAGAGCGCTGTTTCAACCTGCCGGAATACGAATCACCGACCGACTGTCGGTTTATAAGAATCTTTTTGCCCAGAAGAAAAAAAGAGCGACAAAAAAATACCCATGACCATGTTCTTCTCTCGAAAAAACACACCTGTACCGCAGGCTTTAGGAGAAAAAGACGCTACAGCGCGAGTCGGGATGCAGCAGCTCAGAAGAACAGTGAAATACGTGCGAGGCGGTGCTGATCTCCGCAATTTGAAGCCTTTTATAATAATTGTAAAAAAAAAAGGGGGTTGCTACTATGTCACGTGATCAGGATCCCCCCTCGTCACTCTATGACGTAGAGGGGACGCCCAGGGAATCCCCTGTGGTTGACGAAATGGGAGAAACTTTAAATATCGCCTGTTTCTTCTTAAAACAGCGTTAAAAACGTGCTTTTACAAACTGACAGTAAAAAACAGTACCTTGCGCGACAAAAACGCATAATTTAGCCACTATAACAAAGAATAATATATAAATAATAATAATGTCATAATCCGTGTATATATCACGACCACGCATCCCATTGACTTTGCATAGTACTATATCCGTGGTGCTCCCATTAAAACCTCAATAAAACACTGCTAAAACAGCGTTAAAAACGTGTTTTTTTAAAACGGACAGTAAAAAACAGTACCTTGCGCGACAAAAACGCATAATTTAGCAACTATAACAAAGAATAATATATAAATAATAATGTCATAATCCGTGTATATATCACGACCACGCATCCCATTGAATTTGCATAGTACTATATACGTGGTGCTCCCATTAAAACCTCAATAAAACACTGCAAAAACAGCGTTAAAAACGTGTTTTTACAAACTGACAGTAACAAATAGTACCTTGCGCGACAAAAATGCATAATTTAGCCACTATAACAAAGAATAATATATAAATAATAATAATGTCATAATCCGTGTATATATCACGACCACGGATCCCATTGACTTTGCATGGTACAATATCCGTGGTGCTCACACGGAATTATACCACTTTCCGTGTTGGTGCCACGGAAAATAGTGGTAAGAGGTCGTGAGCATTTCACGGATTTTTGTGAGATCAGGTTGGTTTATTTTCTGTGACTTCAGTTCAGACTTGAGTGGATATGTTTGATGAAAAACTTTGTGTTTTGTTTCAGTGGCGTTTCACTTTTGCACTTTGAATGCCACGGTCTCTGAACGTATGAGACACTGTTTTTGTCCCAGTGGGAAGACTGAACCAGGATGAATCTGTCCATTCTGGGTTGAACTTCCCTTTCCACCTGTTACGCTTCTCATCTCTGTATATACAGTCAACCTAATTACCGTATTTTAACGACCATACGGGGCCGTCTGGAAAGACGCACCCTCGGTTTTGTGTGTTTCTGTATTTGAAACACACACACAGCGCGCCGTGTGGAAAAGCGCCGTCTACACACACGGAGCGCCGCCTTACAACAACAGACACACACACACACACACACACACACACACACACACACACACAAGCATACAAGTGTGCATATTTTAAAATAGAGTGGGAACAAAACTTAGTTTGATTTTACTTTAAGTTATTTACATTAATAAGTTGTCAGGACTGCGCGTGTCAGGTTTCATCCGAGCCTGATCAGCTGCGACGGGCCTGAGCCCGCAGCTCTGACCGCGCTGCAGCCGAGTCAATTTCCGATGCTTTTGCAAAAGCTTGAACAACAGCCCAGTCCAGCAGACACGTCAGCCCACGCACCTACATCTACCATCCTTCAGCAGTAAACGACGGAGCCGCCGCCCGTGCGGCACCAACCTCCCCGGCCGCGCATGGATCTATAATATTAACTGGATACAGTGACAAAAATGTCCGCCCATTCATTTCAATGCATTCTGCTCAGCCAGCGCATGTGCCGAAAAAATTTCTGACTTCCTGGTTTACTTCCTGGTACACGGGCCCATAGAGCATGCGCAGTTGAGTCACCTCCCATGATGCTCTGGGGCACATCAATGGCACCGACACGGCCGTGACGTCACGCCCAGAAAGAGACTTTTCTTTGACTTTTCTGGCCGTTATAAAACATTTTTGACGGATATAAAGTCCATGACTTAAAAATATAGAATACAAAGATTAGTAATTGCCGGTGATTACAGCTGGAGGTTCCTGTGAACAGTTTTAGAGGCTTCTCTTTTACTATTGCGGTCTATGGGAAAAAAGCTTTCTGGGCCCCATGGGATTTTTTGTTGCAGTACCGCGGCTGGCCACTGGAAAAAATCGGCACACCTTCTGAGCGCGAGACTGGGGGGCTGCGGCCGCGGAGACGCGCCGGGATAAATGATCACGCCGCGCTCGCTCGCTCTGGGCGCAGACCCAAGTAATCGATCCCTGATCCTGGCGGATCTAAACATACTCTGTACAAAATGAAGGATTTACTCTGTAAATACACACCATTTCTCTTACTATTACACGTACAGCTAGCTGAGGGTCTTTTTCTCATTTGGTGGGGAGTTGCTATGCAGTCCTGCGACCCCAACGGCCCACACGTACAAAACTGAATTTTTTTTGCGGCCCACTAGGTGGCGCTCGCGGCCCAAGTGTGGGCCGCGGCCCTATGGTTAAGAATCACTGTCTTAGGGTCCCTTCTTAGTTGAAACCTTCTTAGGAGCCTTCTTCAATCCTTAAGAGTGGTCGGATCTGGGAAACCCGGCCAATGACTCCAGACCAGCAGCTTGAACAGCTGTTGTCCTCAACTGCTTTGAGAAAGTGCTGATCAACATGTGAACAGCTCAGGTTCCTGCAGCGGTACAGAGGATGACATCATCATCAGTAACCTCCTGGAAACTAGCGTGGATTATCACCAGGTTTGAAAAATCTCTGCCTTTAAGACCATCAAGCTGCACTTATTGGTCTTGAGTTCAGGGCACATCAGGGCCAATCCTCCGATCGTTGGATGGTTTGATTCTTACAGCAGGTCAAAGTTACCAACTCCCTCTCTGAGATCTCTGACTATGTTTCCATGCAGTCAATAATCCTTTTCTAACCAGAATATTAGCAATAACCCGGTTGCGCATGTAAACACCAATAACCCCTTTGAATAACCGGAATTTGCTCATATTCCGGTTTTTAAAAACCATAATATGACCCCTGAGTTACTCCTTTTCTAACTGAATATTGGGTCATGTAAACGCCTAACGGGATTTCCCCATCAAAAGGAACAGGAATTTGTTTTCTGCGCATGTTCTTTTCGCAAGGAATCCTGGTCTTTTGAGTCCAGGAAGTTCTTATAAACACGGAGAAACCAAGACCAGGAGGAGACTAATCACTTCATAAATGTAATGAAGGATATGAACATTTCTGCATTTGTAGACGGTAGAAAGTACCGGGATAGAAGATTTACAAGAAGGTGAGCCAAAAATTGCGAAAACTAACAGTGAAGAAACTAAAAGTAACAATGCAAATCTAGACTCTGCAGTCTATGGTGTAGACTTGAGACAGCAATTCAGTCTTCTCTAGACCAGTGATTCTCAGTGTGGTACGCGGGCTCCCTCTAGTGGTATGCAGAAGAATCACAACATGGTCACCAGTTAAACCGTAACATCGCGTGAGTAGCGTTTAAAACTGCAAGTTGTAATGATGAAAAGGACATCTAAACTATGGAGCTACAACAGTCTCATAATTCACAAATGGACACGCCGATCCACAAATGCACAGAACAATTCACACGTGCGTAGGACAAGATACACAAATGTATTTTTGATGCATACACAAATATAACCTGATTTACAAACGTTTTTTTGTCTGTGAGCTGCGCTGGATTTGTGTGTGACTTTTGAGACTCCCCTGACGTGACTCGATCCACAAATACGTTTTTTTTAACACGGAAGGATCTGCAACCAATCAGATGTCTTCCTTTGTTTCAGCCAATCATAAGAGCGCACCCCACGTGGGGGACGCAGAGCAGTGGATAAACCACGACTTACTCTAAACCAATCAGATTAAAGGGGCGGATACACCTGCTGTTTGAACTGCGTTCGCCTGTTCGCTTAGAAAAGTGATTCAATATTTGGAGTTGGTGGAGTAAAGATAAATAAACAAAACAGCAATAACAACAATGCGTCAAATGATTGGGGCGAATATACTTGGTGTTCAGAATGTGACCTGCAGTACTCGCTGTGGCAACGAGTGGCGCTGGTCCCGGTCAGAAAACAGCTGACCACAAGTTACCAAACGTGGAGGTCGGAAACAAGCAGCTGTTATCCTCACATCCTGCTGCACAGAGACAAACGTGTCAAAACAGCGGTGGCAGATCAACACAGTCCCGGTGCAGATAGAGTCGTGCTCGTGGGAAGATGCAGCGGTGATGGTTCTGGTGGGGGTTTTACCCACCGATCATCAAACGTCTGAGCTGGATACAGAGGTTCCTCGGTTATCAGTCGACTTTACTCCAGATATTTCGGTAAATTAATCTCTTGACGACATGCGCGTGCTGCTCCACCTGCCTGCTGCTCGTCCCGTCAGGTAGAAGGATGACGGCCAGCTCTCTGCTGCGGTCCGTCTGGTTCTGAGCTGAATCAGCGGGACAATCCCATGTAACACGTCGTCCAACCAAAAGGAGAAAATACAGAAATATCTCCGCTGTTTCTCATCATCTGTTGCTGCATCGGCAGGACTAAAGCCTGAATTCTGGTTTTGCGTTGAACCTACTCCGTAGGGTACGCGGCTACGCGGGAGTCTCTCCGTAGCCTACACAGTAGCCTGACCTGCACCTCCCAAAAAATGGAACTACACGTGGAGGCGACGCAGACCCAACGCAGACCGAGAGGGCTGTGATTGGTTCGCTTGGTAGCAACGCATTTCCGGTTCCGGTTCGTGAAGCAGTCGTGAACTTTCAGCGCTCTTTTCTTTGTTTGTGTGTGATTATTTTTTTTGGGGTTGTTTTGGTTTTTTGCACAATAGTTGTCCTTATCTCTTTGATTCACTGTGACCGGAAAAGCCAGAAGCTCAACAAAGTATCAACTAGCACTCTGGGGGGGTATTGCACCATGGAGAAATGGAGTGACGGAGAAGTCCGAAGGGTTCACGACGGCGTCACGGCAACGGCGTAGGCTCTGCGTTGGTTTAATAAAGATATCTGATTGGTTGCAGATCCTTCCATGTTAAAAAAAAATGTATTTGTGGATCGAGTCACGTCAAAAAAACTTTTGTAAATCAGGTTATATTTGTGTGTGCATCAAATACATTTGTGTATCTTGTCCTACGCATGTGTGAATTGTTCTGTGCATTTGTGGATCGGTCTGTGCATTTGTGAATCTCGTCCTGTGCATTTGTGGATCACATTCCTGTGAGTATCAAAGAAAGATGTGTAAAAAAACAGACTCAATCTTAAAATCTTCTTCAATCTGTGAGTTGATTTGCACATGAATCGCCTTCTTTCTAAAAAGCATCTCTGGACTCATGAATGCTGCATTAAACGCTGGTCTGATCTTCAAATGTGAGTGAAGGTCAATCAATGACAGATTGCTGTGAAAACACATGTCACTGCGTGGTTCTATTTGTGGATCTTTCTGAGGCGTCTGAATCAGTCCACCATCAGTTACTTAGAGCAGACTCAGGGATGTTGGTGTGGAGGATTCTGCTCTCCAGTGGTTCAGGAATCATCTCTCAGAACTGACGCAGGGGTCCTGTCCATTTAATGTCCATGATCAATACCCGTTTTATTCTTCTACAGGGTCATGGGGGTCTGGTGGAGCGAGACCCCATGACAGTGGCCAGTTCATTGCAGGGTGGCATAAAGACAATCAACCGTACATGCTCTCACACACACACACACACACAGTTTAGAATCCTCAATGAACATAACGTGTTTTGGGACTGTGGCGGGAAGTACCTGGAGAAAATTCCCGCAAACACTAGGAGAACATGCCATCGCCACACAGAAAGATTCATGCCAGGCCATGCCCCCGCCCCCATATCAGTCTGCGTTTCTTTAAGTATTTCTGAGCCTAAAAAAAATAAATAATAATAATATATATATATATATATATATATATATATATATATATATATATATATATATATATATATATATATATATATATAAAAGAAAAAAAATATATATATAAATAAAATAAATATATATGATCTATATTATATATTAAAAAAATATATATAAATATATATATATATATATATATATATATATATATATATATATATATATATATATATATATATATATATATATATATATATATATATATATATATATATATATATATGCCTTAGGTTTTTAACAACATGGTATTAACGATTAATATATGCAGACAAGTTAGAAAGTAAAAAAAAAAAGTATTTCTGAGCCTGTATACTACAACAGTATAATAAAGTCCTGTAAGGATGGCTTTTAGTTTTGGTGTCCACCCCAAGAATTTAAGTGGCCCCATCTGGCCCCCCCTAGGAAACAGTTTTGGAGGCGCTCCTGGTCTCCTGAACACAGAATATCCACCTTCCTCCTCTGCATCATGTCACCCAACTCTAGCTTTCCCTGTCATCATCCCAACATTAATAGAATTAAGCAGAGACACAGACAAACTGCAGGTCGGAGCAGCAGACTGACTGACTGACTGACTGCTGCATTAATGTTTCAGCTGTGGGCCGCTTTTAGAATCAGAATCAGAATCAGAATCGTGTTTATTTGGCCAGGTCAGGTCAGACAAGACATGGAATTTGATTCGGTTGTTATCGCTCACTCTACAGTAAATAGGTAAATAGGTAATAGACAAATGACAGCTCTTATTAACATATATAATTTTTTTTTATTGGAAGGGTCATTGTCACAGCATATGATTGTGTACTGTTATTATTGTTTTTATGATGTCTCCTCAACTGGGTATGTGATCTTTTGATGTTTTTCTTTTCACATTCAAAATACTCTTGAATAATAATAACCAAATCGCTGGGTTGTTCTGATTTAATTGGGATTTGCTATCGATATCGTGTTGATAAAGTTTGTTGGTGGATAAAAAACAGCTCACCGTATTCCGCATCCCACCGTCGCAAACGCTCCGACCAATCACAGAATCAGAGTTCATCATAGTTGAATAACGCGACATGTGATTGGCTGAGCAGCAGTGCGTCACGCAGGGAACAGACCAATGGCAGATGAAGGTGGTTCTCTGTGGCCAATGAGCGTTGAGGACGTCCGTGCTAATAAATGACAAGGTGACGACGTCCCGGTCCAGCTCTTGAGAGGAGAAGATCCTGCACGCCTTCCAACCCGCGGTACTGATCATCAGGTGGGTCTGTCCGGCTCTGGCTCTGCTCGGGGGGAGGGCTGGACCCGGCACCGGCCTGGTGGAGCCGGCGGGGCCGGGGGGAGGTGGATGCTCTGCGGCCTCCGCAGGGCGGCCGGGGCTCTGCGGACTACAGCCTGATTTATGGTTCTGCGTTAAAACGACGGCGGACCCTATGCCGTAGGGTCTGCGTTGGTGTAACGCGGAACCATAAATCACAGCAGCCCCGTTGAGTGATAGCGCTAAAACGTCAGATTTTCAGATTATGAAGCTCAAGAATGAGATCAAATCATATTTAGGCAGAAACAACCTTCCATTAATTGTATTTGGCCTTCAATCAATTTGTAGCAGGTAAAAAGACCCATTTTCAGGGGAGAAATCAGATTCTGGCAGGATATCTCGTTTTGTCACGACACCGGTACACGGCTCTGGTACCGTGACCGTGCGCGTGACCGTGCGCGTGGTCGCGCCGCTCGTTCGTGACCTTCACGTCTGCAGGCGGTTAGCTTAGCCGTTAGCTTAGCTCCGGGACCTGGACCAGGCGACCCGGGTGACCCGGGGGGGTGACCCGTAACACCGGTGTCCACCGGGACCGCCACTCTCCCGGGCCCGAGTGACCTCAAGCCGGGGGTCGTGACGTGACGGGGTTCATTCATAAGTGGTCCACCTGAATAACACAGGTGTAGGGGGGTCCAGTCCGACCTGACGGGTAACCATGGCAACGCCGGAGTCTCAGTCCTGTACATCCACCCCCGTGTCTCTGGTGGTCGGTCCGACCTGATGGGTTACCATGGTAACACTGAGTCTCAGGCTGCGTCCGAAATCCCACACTTCCACCCTAATGAGTATGCAAAATGAGTATGTGAGATTTTTTAGTGCAGTGCTTCTCAACCCTGGTCCTCGTGGGCCCGTGCCCTGCATGTTTTAGATGTTTCCCTGCACAAACACACCTGATTCTAATTAATGGTCTCATTAGCTTTTTCATTGTCATGCACAACTCTGTTAATGACACAGGTACTTGTATCAGGGTGCTGAAGCAGAGTAAGATCTAAAACATGCAGGACAGAGGCCCACGAGGACCAGGATTGAGAAACACTGTTTTAGTGCGTCTGAAACATTAGTAACTACACAATAGTACATGCTATCCATACTCATTCTGTAGAAATGTATTAGTGTGGATTAATGGACATTAGCTAAGCAGAAACTTCCCACAATGCAATGCAGCGACGTTTGGTTGCTAAGTGATACGTATACGTCATAAGTATAATAATATTATTATATAGTATTAATATTATAATATTCGTATATAATATTATGTAATGTCATCTTGTTTCGGCCAGGATAAACGGGAATTAGCGGTGCTGCTACTGCTGCTGTGACATGTCACTTCCTCCCAACGGCAGGAAGTGCCGTGTGCGCTCTTAATAGTACGTCCAAATTAATGCACACTACTGATATTTACTCAAAAGTATACTTTTTAGTATATACTGTTTAGTATGGCATTTCGGACGCACCGTGTGTCTCTGGTGTCCAGCCTGACCTGACGAGTTACCATGGTAACACTGAGTCTCGGTCCTATACTATACTACAGTCATTTAGCAGTCGCTTTTATCCAAAGCGACTTACATCTGAGAGAACAACCCCAGCATGAAATAACATGAGGGTCCAGCTGGATCAGTGCCGGTCAGACTGATGAGACTCCAGCTGGACACACGTGCTGCCACGCCACTGCTAGAATATCTGTTTTTTTTTTAAATAAGAAAGCTAGGTCTAAGAAGACACCATCTTGTCGTGAGTGCATGCCGAAGTGCTCCTTAGAGCTGAGTCTTTAGCTTTGCAGATCTGACATTTTGGTAGGTCGTTCAACCATCGGGGAACATTGGAGGAGAAGAGCCTGATACTGATTTCACACCACGTTGTGGTGGAAGAACCAGGCGTCTTTCACTGGCTGAGAGGAGCTGTGGAGAGGGAGAGTAGCTCTGGATGAAGGAGTGAAGGTATTGAGGAGCCGTTTGCATAATTGTTTGGTAGCCAGAAGTATAGCTTTGAACTTGATGCGTGAGAGAGAGAGATTAGCAGCGGAGTCCTGGTACAACCATCCCCGTGTCTCTGGTGTCCTGTCCGACCCCCCCGCCCCCACCTGGGGACCTGGAGACATGCAGCCTTCACTAAAACCTACTCCCTCAGAGGGAGGCGGCTCTTGCAGACCGAACTAAAGTCCTCTTTTCTTCCCGTGCAGGTTCCAGCCATGTACGCCTGCTCAAAGTTCATCACTTGTTCTCCAGCTGTGGTACGTCCTCCTCCGACTGTTGGTCTGTGATTGTTGCAGCATCCATGCCCTTGTCCTCCCGGTGCTGTAGAGCCCGGCTCCGTTGCCTGGTTCCCTTGGCAACGGACGCATGATCATCAGCGTCTGTCTTATCTTGTGGTGCTAAGGCTGCTTTTCTCACAGTTTGATTCCTTGTTTATATGTTTTAAAGCTGTTTTTTTCTTGGCTGAAAGTGACTTTGACCTGAAAGTTTGGTACCACGGGAGTTAAGTGTCTGACCTTCCTGAAATGTGTTGTTGGCAGCTGCGTGGGGGGTCCAGAATCCTCACCCGGCCGGTCTCGGCCTCCCTCTTCAACAGACCTGAGGCCTCAGTGGAGCAGCAGGTCAGTCCTTCAGCCTCAAACATCCCTCCCACACCTAGAGAAGCACGTATGTGGTTGGAACCGTGCTCAGAAACCCGTTTAGCTTCCTATCACCCCATCTGCACGGATCCTGCCACTGCCTCCATCTCATCTGAAACTCTGAGCTCCATCACTGCGTTTTTCTTTTCCTTTCTGCTGGGTATGATTTGATTTCTGTTGTCACTCAAGTGTGGATCAAAGTAGCAGAACCATGACACCAGAACCCGGTGGTGTGGGCGGAGCAGGGCCGGTTCTAGAAAATGATGACTACGGTGCATCTCAGATAAGAGGGGGGTGCACATGCCTGGCACGTTATTCAACACTAAATTATGCATTTTCCCATAATTTCAAGCGGAATGATACTAGCAAAACAAGAATATTTAAAGTGTCTTTCAAGTGCATTTTTGCAGCAATATCACTGCAGAACAAAGAAAATGCTGCATTTAGTCTGGGCTACCTCACCCATCAGACAATCTAGCAACAGAAAATAGAACATAGAAAAATAAATAACAAAAATAAATATAACCATAAATATAAACTTGCTGGCGTGGTTGTGCTTGAACAACTTCTGAATATCCATGGTTACTTTGTTAACGGAGCAGCAGAGAGCAGCGTCTTGCTGGTGCAGGAAACTGCTGGATGCAGATGAGTGAAGGACACTGAAGGCTGATTTATGGTTCTGCGTTGCACCAACGCAGAGCCTACGGCGTACGATACGCGGTGACGCGAACGTACGGTACGCGTTGCCGCGTAACCTACGCCGTAGGCTACGCCGTCGATTTGACGCGGAACCATAAATCAGGCTGACGCGCGCGCATTTGTCAGTTTTCTTTTCGTCTTTTCAACTGAGCATACAAACGCATAAACCGAGGGTGCAATGCTTATGCACCCTCGTAGAACCGGACAGCTGTGTGTATACTTTCTCGATCACGTGCAAAACATGCTGCAGCAAAGTGCACGACAACCAATCACAACCCGCTTTCCTGGCACCGCGCTGTCTGCATTAATTGATCATGCGCATGACATGCCGCGGCAAGTTGCATGGCCATAGGAGCACATTTTCTTTTAGCCTCTGGCGTACCGGGACTTTTTACGGCGTACCGGGACTTCTCATGAGCTCACAGTACTCTGTTCTCTCCTTGCGATAGTGGCGTTGCAACGCGACTGCCCCTCGTGAGACGTTTCACTCGTAAAGCCTGATTTATGGTTCCGCGCTAAATCGACGCAGAGCCTACGCCGTATGGTACGCGGCGACGCGCAACGTACGTGCGCGTCGCCGCGTACCATACGGCGTAGGTTCTGCGTTGGTGTAACGCAGAACCATAAATCAGTTTACGGAGGTCCCGGGAGTCGAGAGTGTGCCAGAAAGCAATACAAAGAACGCGAAGAAGAAGAAGATATTTTAATCTTTCTTTAAAAGTGGAGAGGAGGAGAAGGATTCAAGGATACAAGGAGCTGAGGGGGATCCTGGACACCAGAAGCTCTGAAGCCTGCTAAAAGCTGTCCATCAAAATCAAACCCCCCCCCCCTCCCCGAAATAAAAATGAATGTGGTTTTACTGCTATTTAAACATTTAGAGTCATCACCAGAAAAATAACAGCAGAAAAATAACTTATTTGACAATTTTCACCTGTTTCAAGTAAATTTTCACTTGAAATAAGTAGAAAAATCTGCCAGTGGGACAAGATTTATATTCTCATTACAAGCAAAACAATCTTGTTCCACTGGCAGATTTTTCTACTTATTTTAAGTGAAAATCTACTTGAAACAAGTGAAAATTGATGTTTTTTCCAGTGATGAGTCTTGTTTTAAGTCTAATGAGATTTTTTTTTTACTAAAATAAGACATTTTAACTAGAAATAAGACAAATATTCTTGTTAAGATTTTGAGTGAACAATATTAGTGGCTTGATATTCTGTGCACTGTTTTTGTTCACAGTTCTGCAGGTTTTACAGTTCACTCACTTGCACTTTTTTGGTTGGTTTACATTTTAAATTATCATGAACATTTTTTTTGTCTGCTAAAACTATTTGAAACTAATAATAAAATAATAATAAAACTAATAATAAAAATCAAGAAGAAAAGTACTGTAAGTCAAAACTGTCAAAGTCGCCATGATGCGAGTCAGCGTAGCTGCTGTCGTCTTGAACGTCGTGACTATTCCTGCCCTTCGTAAAAGTTCGACCAGACTATATGTGGGACTGTAATAAATTACAGTTTTTTAGTGCCGTTACTTCGGTGACACCGACTACAGTACCCAAAATCCCCCTGACTACGACAACAGAAATTACCGTAATGATCATATATACGGCGCACCGCACTATAAGGAGCACTGCTGGGTTTTAGAAAATGAAAGGGTTTTAGGTGCGCCTTATAGTGCAGAAAATATGGTCGCTGAATTTGGATTAGTCTGTACGGGTCACTCAGTACGTTTACATGCACTAACAGAAAGTGGAATAGTTGCTTTAATCCGACAGATTTTTTTTTTTTCCATTTTTTCTTTGGAGGTAGTCACCTCACTCAATAATGGATTGTGTTCTCGCGCATGTAAACTTGGATTTCTGGGAACCTCCAGTTTAATCCTAGATTGTTGTCAATAGCTGGATGTAGGTGTGAGTGTTTTTATAAATAGACGGAGGTGTTGTGGGTGGGACCACATCTTCTGGTCTTTGGTACATGTTCAGTTCTGTGATCCCCCCTCACGTCCACTCTCGTCCTCTCCTTCAGGCTCTGCTGCCAGTCAGCCAGTCTGCGGT
Source organism: Cololabis saira (assembly GCF_033807715.1). Classification (NCBI taxonomy): domain Eukaryota; kingdom Metazoa; phylum Chordata; class Actinopteri; order Beloniformes; family Belonidae; genus Cololabis; species Cololabis saira. Next base: position 34,603,009 of record NC_084607.1, on the reverse strand, counting down.
TCTGAGCCGCTGCTTCCAGACCAGCGCCGTCTCCCGGGACATCGACACCGCCGCCAAGTTCATCGGCGCCGGCGCTGCCACGGTGGGAGTGGCTGGTTCAGGAGCTGGAATCGGAACAGTGTTTGGCAGCCTCATCATCGGCTACGCCAGGTAACGCCCACTTATATGTACCAGGGTCCGGTTCCTTTAATGTGGTCTGGGTTTGACCAGCGGGACTCCCATCAGGGGGAGAGGCAGAGCTAAGTAAACTGTACACAAACTGGCCCAAACATCTATCATGGAGACTTCTTGGCCAAAGAAACAAGTCTCAGGTCTGGAAGAGGCTCATTTAAACGTCAGCTGGATGGTAACTGGTGACGCTAGTAGTAAGCCTGCGTGCGCTCATGATGCCTGGGAAGCCAGCGGGAACATGCCCACCATATCTGGATCAGAGTTAGCTGTGGCTGCAGCTCCTTCAGCTGACCCCGGCCATTTAAAAATGAACAGTTCACATTCATAGTTCACCGTTTTCACTTTGAACTATTTCAAATTCAGTTCATTTCTGGGGTCGTTTGGGGCTGTTGGGTCTTCTTGCTCTTTCCTGATCACTTTGTTTGATTATAAATAGGGCTGAACGATTTTTGAAAATAATCTAATTGCGATTTTTTTCCTCAATATTGCGATTGCGATTTAATATGTGATTATTTTTTTCAAGGTCCTGTTCTCATGTATTTTTCAACTACACAAGCAATAAATCAGTCTGTTTTATAATAAACAATACCAGATTTATTTAAAGCACAGATTACAACAATAAAGAAAACAAATCTGTGGCTTTACCTCTTTAACACGTCTACACATGGGTCGTTCTCTCTGAACCCAATCGCACGACACCAAACCGGGTTAAACTTTAGCCAAAATGAGGCGTAGTTTAATAGAAAAACACAGAAAAACTCCCACAGGGAACAAAGAACCTTCCTCACAGGCAGTACTCGAGTTGTAAAAAAAAAAAAATCAGGGAGGATGGTGGATTGTATCATATGGGGACAGATAATTGTGCTGATAGCACTGACCTGCAGAAATACTGCAGGAATGACATAGCAGCAGTTAAATGCAGCCTTCTGTAAGCTTTAAATATCCACTGGGCTTACATCAAATACATCAAAACACAACAATAAAAAACAGTTTTCTGAACTTATCAATATGACTCTGTCCTTCACAGGATAAGTAAAATGGATCACTGCAAAAACTCAAAATGTTAAGAATATTTGTCCTATTTCTAGTTAAAATGTCTCATTTTAGTAAAAAAAAATCTCATTACACTTAAAACAAGACTCATCACTGGAAAAAACAACAATTTTCACCTGTTTCAAGTAGATTTTCACTTGAAATAAGTAGAAAAATCTGGCAGTGGAACAAGATTTTTTTGCTTGTAATGAGAAGATAAATCTTTTTCTACTTATTTCAAGTGAAACTTTACTTGAAACAGGTGAAAATTGTCAAATAAGTTATTTTTCTGGTGTTATTTTTCTGGTGCTGACTAAATGTTGAAATAGCAGTAAAACCACATTCATTGATGAAATGACATAAGGGATGGAAAGGAGGGATGGCAATTTTTTCAGGGGGGGATGATTTTTTGACCGTTTTTTATTTCATCCCCCCTCAACTCGAGTAGCCTACTGCTCACAGGGAACTCAGAACTTCTTCATAAATAACTAAAAAATCACAGAGAGAAAAAAAACCACCAGCAAACTAACAAACAAACCAATAAAGCTCACAGAGTTAACAAAACGAACCAGCAATGATAAACAACTCGCAGCCGCTCTATAACTTCTCCTGATGAGCTGAAAGGGCTGCAGCTGTTTTAAGGCTGATTTATGGTTCAGCGTTACATCAACGCAGAGCCTACGCCGTATGGTACGCGGTACGCGCCGCGTACGGCGCGCATCGCCGCGTAACCTACGGCGTAAGCTCTGCGTCGATTCAACGCGGAACCATAAATCAGGCTTCACAGCGCGACGGTCCGCCCGGCTCGTGCTCGGCGCCGCGCGCAGCTCCTCGCCACGCCGACTCCGCGTTCATATATTTAATACATTTATAAAGCCCATATATTTATAAAGCCCTGCCTGGCCGAGCCCTAACGCTGAGGCCATGATAGATACAGTAGGTTACAGGCGGACACGCCGCACTGTTGACTTTTTTTCCCTGCCGGCAACGTGACCAGATCACATGACCAGATCACGTGACTGGTCAAATCGGAGCCTTTGCGGTTTGAAAATCTCGTTTTATCACATCGCGATATTATCGCAAATGCAATTAATCGTTCAGCCCTAATTATCAAGGACTTGCAGATATTTTCTCACACTGGACGGATGCTTTAACTCCACATGACGTTTTTAATGTGAAGTTGACGAGGCAGACGCTCTGACTAGTTTTCTCAGCGCAGGTGGACATCATTTGCACAGAAAGGTTAGATTTTTACCGTCGGACTCTTTCGGAGACGATGTGTAAAATTCCCGCAAATAATGATAAGGATCATCATGTTACGTCTCGCTGACGCTGCGTCTGCATCGTCTCTCTCTTCACTGGTCATGTAAAGATGCACCAGGCTCGGGCCACCGTTGCCATGGAGCTGGTGTCCGTTGCTATGCTAGTGTGTGCACTGCATTGTGGGTAATGTAGTGTGAAGTCGTCTCGTCGAGTATTTTAAATGTGTGCGCTGGTGAAATGAGAAGGATTATTCAAATATTATACAAATATTTACCCACAAACTGAATAGTTTCTCTCATGTATGATTTGACTTTTTTCTTTTCCAGAAATTTAACAACTAAAATTAAATAAATAAATAAATAAAAGTAAATAAATACATACAATTTTACATCATAAAAAAGATTGATTCATTCTCACCTTATAAGTGTAAGAGGAGATTTATTTTTGTTAAAGTTATTTTGGTAATTCAGGGTTGATTATTTGATAAATCTATTCTTTATATTCTGATGTAAATCAGGGACTATAATGACACTAGTCAGTTTATCTGTAGTGATTAGTCTGTTTTAGATTGGGCGGAGTGATACGCCACAGTACGGCACTAGCTGCTGTGTTGATGTTCTAAAATCCTACACTGTTGAGGGACATTAAAGTACACTGGAACTCAGCAGAAGTTGTCCCCGTGTTTATCCTACTCACCACCCCAAAAAGGTTTAATTTAATAAGGTAAGGCTTAACTCTACACCAGCCTTACATCAGTAAAAGTTCAGAGCTCAAAACCTGCAAGAGTCCCGTGATCGGGACCAAAACGGGACTAGTTTCTTCTGAGTGGAGGAAGATTTTGGTCCGTGGGTCGAGGCGCGGTCGGATGCGCGTTACTAGTCAACACAATAGATTAATATTAATAACCCAATATCGCGATACAGTTTGTCACCTCCACGACACGTATCGTGACATTTTTGTATTGCGAAGTTTTGTGGCACGATATATTGTTACACTCCTATTGATGACTGTCCCTCTGTCCCCCCACAGGAACCCCTCCCTGAAGCAGCAGCTCTTCTCCTACGCCATCCTGGGCTTCGCTCTGTCTGAGGCCATGGGGCTGTTCTGCCTCATGGTGGCCTTCCTCATCCTGTTCGCCATGTGAGCCCCAGGCGTTCCCACTCCATCCCCGTGGCCCCCCGTCTCCCCCGAGTTCTGGAAGCAGCTGCCCGTTCTGGAACGGGAACTCTGAAAAGGCCGCCGGTCCATTCCAGTCGATGAGTGTTTTCCATCAGAGGTTCTGACCTCCAGTCCCACGTTTTTATGTTCCCACACTGATTTAGTCGTTTTCAAGTTTTCTGTAAAACATCACATTGTTGAAATCTGTCCAGAATAAAGATTTGGGATGACTAAAACGGGCTTGGGTTTGGTTGCTGAATGTCGGCATGGTTTGAAAGAGAGAAAGTGTACCTTGTAGAACCGCTCCATGACGAGAACTGAGCAACTTATTCACATTTAGAAACCTAATGGAAATTTAAAGTGATGGGACATTGTTTTGAACCAGGCAACCCAAAATGTTTTAGAGCCATATTGAACAAAAAACGCAAAAAACAAATGTCTGGAGCCGCAAAAAATGAAAAGTCTTGTATCAGCCTTAGAATGAAGGCAACACATGCTGCATGTATTTATATTAGTTAGAACTGGAGGAAGATTTTTGTTTTCATTATGCATTTCGAGAAAAAAGTTGAAATATCGAGAAAAAAGTTGAAATGTTGGGAAAAAAGTCGAAATTTCAAGAAAATGTCGAGATTAATGTTGAAGTACAATCTCGAGAAAAAAGACGAAATTTTGAGAAAAAAGTCGAAATGTTGAGAAAAAAGTTGAAATGTCGAGATTAATGTTGAAGTACAATCTCGAGAAAAAAGTCGAAATGTCGAGATAAGGAAGGAAAAAGGAAAAGAGGTCAAACATTTTTGAAAAAGCTCCAGGAGCCACTAGGGCGGCGCTAAAGAGCCGCAGTTTGCCGACTCCTGTTTTGAACTCATCGCTCACAAATATAGAGAAGTTTTTGGTCATGTGTTAAATGTACTAGTTTTTGTAGTTCAGTTCACAGGTCTCTTGAAGTACAGCCTGTTAATTAAATGGTAACTAATTCATCCCACTTTACACCAATAATATCAATTCTACCTTAATCCACTAATGTGGTTTATCCTGCTCCCCGAGCAGCTTCTCCTGGGCCAGACGTGACGCCTGCACCACCACGTACACGAGTCAGGACTCTGTGTTCTGGGACTTGAAACGGTCCAGGAGTCAAGCGTCTGGACCAGGGGTCACCAATCCTGGTCCTCGAGGGCCGGTGTCCTGCATGTTTTAGATGTTTCCCTGCTATAACACACCTGATTCTAATTAATCATCGTCACCAGCTTGTCATCCAGGGCTGCACAATTCTGTTAATGACACAGTCACTTGTATCATGGTGCAATGAAGCAGGGAAACATCTAAAACCTGCAGGGACACCGGCCCTCGAGGACCAGGGTTGAAGACCCCTGGTCTGGACCATCAGGCATTGCACTCAATTCGGGGGGGAAAAAAAGACTGAGATCAGCGATAAATGAGCTTTAAATAAATGTACATAACCATTTAGCTTTTGGTAGGATGCAGAAGTTGCTTTTATTGAAATAAAATCTCAATAGTTGTTAAAAACACCGGTTTACGTAGCTGTATATAATGGCTACGTAACATAATTAAACACTGCTGACTGCTTTCTGATGTGAAAACCAGAGCGTTGGCCACCCTGACCCTAGATCTCATTACTGATGGAATCCAGCTTCTTTAAATGATCTACATCATAGTCCTTTTCATTTAGACTATGTTGAATTACAATTTCAAAGAGTTAAAAAAGAGACTTAATTTGACAGCTTTTTTAAGTTGCTTTTATAAACTGGGCAGAGGTGTATAAAGTACTTGAAAAAAGGAACTAAAAGTAGAAATACCATAACTGAAAAAGACTGGTAAAAGTTAGTCACCCATAAGAAAATTACTTGAGTAAAAGTCTTAAAGTAGCTCACATTAAATGTACTAAGTATCAAAAGTATCTGGTGAAAAAATATACTCAAGTATCAAAAGTAAAAGTACAAGTCCCCCCCCCCCCCCCCCCCCCCCCCCCCCTTCTCCTCCCTTTTCTCTCTTTTGTCCTGCAGGTGGCCGTGGGTGGCTTGTAGCTTGCATTACAGAGCACAAGTCTTTTCCTGACCCTGCACCCCAACCTGGGACTTGCTGATTGGGCCGGAGCTTCGGGAGCTGCGTGCTGGCCTGCGGTCCCCACCCCCGGTCATCCCGTTGCTGCTTCCACCTGCCTGCTGTGCTGTTGCCATCCCTGACCCACCAGTCTGGCCCTCGGCAGGAGGGTCCCCCCTGATGAGCCTGGTCCTGCTCAAGGTTTCTTCCCTCCTAAAGGGGAGTTTTTCCTTGCCACTGTTTGGCTTAAGGTTTTTCTCCCAATAGGGGAGTTTTTACCTGCCATTGTTTATGTAATAACTGCTCGGGGGTCATGTTCTGGGTATGGGTCTCTGTAAAGCGTCTAGAGACAACTCTGTTGTATTAGACGCTATATAAATAAAATTGAAAATTGAAAAAATTGAAAATTGAAAGTATTTTATAGTACGCATGAAAAGAAGCAACACGACCAAAAATGATCCTTCCCTTGTTTTTTTTATTTCACTTTCAGGTGAATGACGTGGTCTTTCTTGCAAAATATAATTCTTTGATTATTTTAATTTGTAACGAGGTGGCAAATGTCAAAGTAACGAAGTAAGAGTATATTTTTTTTACTTTTAAATGTATCAAAGTAAAAGTCCTGATTAAAAAAAAAACGCAAGTAAAGTACAAATCCTCAAAAAAATGACTTAAGGAAGTACATCTACTTCGTTACTATACACCTCTGAAACTGGGGAGCAAAAATTCAGCAACAAAAGAAATGACTGTGCTTTTTCATTGTTCTGTGAAGATATAAAAATAGTCTGTACAGTAATTTTATTATATAATTATAGATTATGAGAGTTTAAATACATAATGCTGGTGGTGAGCTGTCTATCTGCGTGACAGCAATGACCAGTGGACGAGATACAGACATCGCAGCTTGAAATGAAGCTTCAGGTATAAATCTCAGCTCTGCATCCCCACACTGATCCAGCAGGCTGCAGTTTGTTTTTAACAAAACTTTATTGAAAATATACAAACTCAAAGAGGATAATGGACAAATATCAATTTTAATGCAATATGAAAGAAAGGAAAATCAAAATAAAATAGGGGGTTCTTGTAAGGAATACAAAAAACAAGGCGCTCTAAGAATTAAAAGGTGCATATGAATAACAGAATAAATTAAGCATTTAAATTCACATAATGGAGCATAGAAAATGAGAGAAATTATTAAATTAGAATAATAAATAAAGAGCAATGTCTAGACTTATTTTACTTGCATTTTCGTTTTCTAGTCTTTTGAGACATGTGAAAAAAAATCTTAAAATTGTTAATAAAACCCCGGAAGGAGGGTTTACAATTTCTCCATTTGGTTCAACGAATATGGTACTTACCCAGTAACAAAATTATATTAATAATATCAGAAACAGAAAATAATGTGGCTTCATTAAAAAAAGGTGGAACATTATTAATTTTAAGAGATATCCACTTGTGTATATCTGTCCAGAAACAATGAGACAAAGGACATTCATAAAACAAATGATCCAGTGTTTCTTCATCCTTTTTGCAGAAGAAACATTGATCTACCTCAAATTTAAATCTTTTATTATGAAATTCTGCCACAGGATAGACCTTCATAATTCATAATTTTAAAATGTACTTCTTTAACTTTAGGCAAAATAGACCATTAAATAAATTTGGAATGCGCTTTGTTTAATGTGTTTATATTTACTGTGCAAGAATCCTGTCGAATTATCCTTCTGCAAAAATCATGGAACAATCTGGATTAAAAACATTACAAATAAACTTGTGACCACACTTTTTATCAGTCAGAATACATCCTTAATAGATTTGGTAATACATTTGAAGCTGTATTATACAGTCTGCTGTTTTAACGCACAAGGAACCCAGAAGGAGTCCCTGAACAGGCCCCGGGAAGACTAGGGCCGACCCCATCACCTTTATTTATTTATTTTTTTTTAAATTGGCAGAACACCGGTGTTCTGCCAATTTCTGCAAAGTGTAATGCGATTCATGTGCTGTGCGCATGCGTAGAAAGTAGCATTTCTCGGCAGGGAGCAAGGATTGGTAGAACACCGGTGTTCTGCCGAATTCTGCTGCTTTGCCAAAAAATGCTCCCTAATGGTTTTCTACCTTTGTAGAGCTACAATTTTACTGTGTTTTACTCCCTAGCCCACTTCCTTTCCCCCCAAGTGGTCCTTGTCACTTGCCAGGCCGTTATTGTAAATAAGAACGTGTTCTTATGACCTGCCTGGTTAGGCGAATGACTGAATGAATATCAAATAAAGCAATAGAATTGTTTTTTTTTTCTCTTTATCGTATAATGTTCACAAAGTGTAATGCGATTCATGTCATGGGTAGTGTATTTTTGAAGGATCAAATATTCAACATCCCATATTATCAATTTAGCGTGGTAATCAAACTTTGAAAATCGACTGTGCGCATGCGCACAACCACAAAGTAGCATTTCTCGTCAGGGAGCAGAAATTGGCAGAACACCGGCCTCCCTCCACCTGTGAAAGTCGCTGGTTTTTACTTTGAAAGTCCATCACCTGGACACCTGTCAAGTCGCTGGTTTTACTTTGAAAATCCATCACCTGGACACCTGTCAAGTCGCTGGTTTTACTTTGAAAGTCCTCGCCGGAAGCCCGTGTGTCGTCGTCGTCAACGTTAGCAGGAAGTTTCCCGTGTGTCGGTCCGAGACTGCACCGAGACCGAGACCGTCCCGCTGTACCGACCACCGGCGGCTCAGCCTGGACTCGTTCTGCCCAACAGTTAGGAGTTTAGTCGGCGACACGTCCAGTATGTTGGGTGAAGCGGCCCCGGCTCCGGGCCTCGTCTCCCCGCCGCGTCGCCGCCTGAGCCGGCAGAGCCAGTACCCACAGCCCCGGTCCCCGGTCCCGGTCCATGAGGACGGCCGGCGGCTTCAGTAACAGCGACTAGATCCACCCCCATGGCGGACATCTCCGGGGAAGACTGTCCCGGCGGGCTGCAGGGGCTCGGCCCCGGCTCCAGCGCCAACGGCCCGGCCGCCGCCGGCAGCAGTTCCGCTGGCAGCTCCAGCTCCACCGGCCCCGGCAGCTCCGTCCCCCCCCGCCGCCCCCCACAGCAGCCTGAGCGCCGTCATGGCCTCCATGTCCACCGGGGGCCCGGGCCCCCCGCTGCCCGCCCCGGGGCTGGGGGTGGCGGGGGGGAGGCCTGCTGTCCCAGATCCACGCCACGTCCTGGGACCCCACCCTCAGCACCGACTGGGACAACGAGAAGGCCTCGCAGCAGTGCATCCTCAGGATCAAGAGGTAAACCATACCCAGACCCGGTTACAGGTCCATTACAGGGTCAGCAGTGCATCCTCAGGATCAAGAGGTAACACACCAGGGCCCAGACCCGGTTACAGGTTCAGTTACAGTTACAGGGTCAGCAGTGCATCCTGAGGATCAAGAGGTAAACCAGACCCGGTTACAGGTCCACTTACAGGTCCAATTACAGTTACAGGGTCAGCAGGGCATCCTCAGGATCAAGAGGTAACACACCCCCCCAGGCCCCAGGCCCGATTACCGGTTCATTTTCTGGGAAACAAGCTCAGGAAAAAACAGCGAAAATTAAACGGAAAGTTCTCAAAAGTCCCATCAAGTTTTGTCCGAGACCTCTCCAGCCCCGGACAGCTGCAGCTCACCAGGAACTGGATCAGGATAAGCTGAGACACCACCGGGGCAGGTCCAGGTTCCTGCACGGGTTAGGTTAGGTTTAGGAAGCACAACACCTGACCAGGGTTAGGAATAGGGGTGGGACGATACCGGTAACTCACCATTCAATACTGTGGCGATATGTGGCCCGCGATACGATAATATCACCATACACGATATCTACCATATTCCATATATTGTAAGAAATTTCATCAACAATATATCACGATATATGGGACTGAAAAAGAAAAAATACCCATAAAAAGGAAAACGTCTGTAGTTATGCATTTATTCAATGCTAAAACTTCATACAATGTACAAAGAAAGTGCATTTGTATATTTCCTCACTGCCTCCTAGTCTTGTAAATGTAAACACTGTACAGCTGGACAGATTAAAGTGCATGAACAATAGTGCAGTGACAACCGTGTAAATCCATTATCCATATCGATATTTGCCGTCAGTTTATCGATTATCTATTGCGACAGAGAGCGCAACAATATATTCTCATCTCATCTTCTTCCGCTTATCTGTTCCCGGGTCGCGGGGCAGCAGCCTCAGCAGGGATGCCCAGACTTCCTTCACCCCAGACACTTCCTCCAGCTCGATTTTTTATTTTTTTTTGCCCCACCACTATATCATGCACAACGTTTTCCGGCCGAATATACACTTCTTTCAAACCACAAAGGCGGGAGAGAAATGCACATGGTGGTCATCGATCCAGTCGTATTTATACTAAAAAGGGAGGTGTTCTTTGTACGTGAACCAACAAATCGTGAACTTGTTTTGTTTCAAAGACACAGGTTCCTGACTGAATGTGTCAAAGAGAGAGGTTGAGGTTTTCTCAAACAAACCTGTAAAAAAAAAAAAAAAAAAAAAAAATTAAATTCAGAAGAACTCACAGAGTTTCTGTCCAACAACTCTAGAGTTTCCAGCGTTTCCGGCTCACGTTTAACCAGAAAATGTACGAGCTTAAAGACAAAGTAGAGCTCAGGTTCTCTGCAGTTGGGTGGTGAGGTTTAGGAAACTAAACCATTTGACTGGGTTGAGGAAAAGCGCTAATGTTGATTCATTAAAAACAAGAGGCTTTTATTTCAGAGATACTTCCATGAAACAACAGGCGGATGAAGTGAAAGTAAAACACGGCAGCGATGGAACAACAATGAAAACGAGTCTCATCAAAACAAGGAAATGAAGTCTGAGTTCAAGTTTGATTAAACTTGGAAGTGATGAAGGGCTCGGTCCTAATGTAGATTTATCTGAAATTCCTGCTGTTAACTCCACACCCCGACCCTCCCGAAGAGCACTTGAATGCACCGTAAAGACAACGGATAAAGTTTGGTCTTAAGGAGGCGAAACATGCAACGACCAAAATGATGTCTGCAGGAAGTTGAGTCATTTTTGGTTCAGTCTTGATTTTCTAACGCGGTTTCATTTAATTTGTTTTAATGTTCCATAAATGGTTATTTATACAGAAGTCTTCATAGATAGAAGTCATAAGGTTATTGACAATAGAGGGAATGTGCATGACGTCACAGATGTGACTTCACAGCGGGTTACGCCCACTTAGTGTCAGAAAGACTGAGTGTCAGAAAGACTGAGTGTCAGCGTAAACTTTCAGTTTGAGCAACTGGAAAACATCTAAAATGGGAAAGAGCTGTTGTGCGATCGACTGTACTCATAGATTTAGCAAGAAATCATAGTTATAGTTTTACAGACTGATGAAAAATAAGCTTAAGAGAAACAAATGGATCACTGCAATTCACAGAAACAACTGGATTCCAGGCACCGAAACTTGGATTTGTGGTTCCCATTTTGTATCAGGTAATGTTGGATTTTTGGGTAGCTAACGTTAAACGGTCAAATCATAAAGTTCGGTGTCCTCATCACTTTAATTTCTACAACAAATCCTGCCTTGAAGTCGGACCAAGCGTCAAGACTTTTGTATCTTCAAGCTTTGCTTCGTGTATTTTCCCCGGCGTAGAAATGATGTACATATAAATATCAGGAAACTGGATTCGTGGCCAAATATTAATGTCCATGGACCACTGGTTCTTGGTAACTGTACCAAATATTAATGTCCATGGACCACTGGTTCTTGGGGTAACTGTACCAAATATTAATGTCCATGGACCACTGGTTCTTGGGGTAACTGTACTATACTATACGGGTCACTGTCAAGTCCAACTGCCTTTAATTTAAGCCGATAATCGGCTGTTACCCATCTTTTCCACAGTTTCCCTGACTAGATGCAGCCGTTTTTTGCCACTCAGTGTGAGTAAAGGCTGAATTATGCTTCTGCGTCAAAACGACGCCGTGTCTACGGCGTGTGGTTTTTGTACACGCAGAGGACACGCCGACACATGCGCCGTCAGTGACGTGCACCTCCTGAAAATTGTAACTACGCGTCGAGGAGACGCGGACCACACGCAGACAGAGGGGGCTGTGATTGGTTCGTTTGAAAGCGAAGCATTTCCGGTTTGAAGCAGTAGTGAACTTCCAGGGCTTTTTTCTTCGTTTATGTGTGATTTTTTTTGTTTTTGTTTTTTGCACAATAGTTGTCCTTATTTCTTTGATTTACTGTGACCGGAAAAAGTCGGATAAACCATTCAGAAAAAGATCGCTAACTAGTGGCCGCGGGGGGTACTGCACCGCGACCAAATGGAGAGACGGAGAACTCTGAACGATTCGTGACGGCGTCACGGGTGTGCCGTGTGCTCTGCGTGTGTGTGACGCAGAAGCATACCCGCACCTTAAGGGGGCTGGTCCAGTGGGAAAGTGACGTCAATGCAGACCCTCTATAAAAGCAGAGACAAAAACACCAGCAAAAACAAAGATAAGACTGTAACATCCTCTGCTAATTAAAAATTTGACTTAAGTCTTCAGGACTGAATGAAATGTCTTCAGCTGCTTTGAGAGTAATCAGCTCACTGCAGCATATAAAAAGGTAAAAAAGTTGGTTTGGTCTGTCATCGAACAAGTGAGCCCAGCTCCCGTGTGACTGGAGTGGTTCAGGTCCTGGTGCTGGCGTCAGCAGTACCGCTGATGGTGAGAGCACCAGGACCCGTGAGTTTACAGAGCTGGGTCCAGGACACAGTTGTGAAGAGAGTTCAGGTTTTCCAGTGTTTTCCTGCTTCCAGGAGGCTGATCTCCCCCCTCTGTGTCTGCAGGGACATCATGTCCATCTACAAGGAGCCCCCACCAGGGATGTTTGTGGTTCCTGATCCTCAAGACATGACCAAGGTAAAGCGCCATCAGCAGTCAGCATTTATGTTCTTCAGGAGTCTCTGGAAAACTATTTTTTTTCTCCTTTTTTCTTTTTAATGTTGGGTTCTTTTTAATGTGTCTGATTCAGATATGAACCTCCTGGTAACTAGGGCTGCAACTAACGACTATTTTAATAGTCGACTAGTCATCGACTATTGAAACGATTAGTCGACTACGATTAGTCGAATAATTGGTAATTTTTTTAAATTTAGTATGCGGTTTCTTTAAAGGAGCTTGAGGCTGGATTTATAAAAAAAAATTGTATACGTTTTAATTTTTCTAGTAATAATGTCAGATGAAGCGTTCCAAACCAAAAAGAATGAGCCCTCTAGTATATCTGTCCGTTGCCTTGAACAGGCTGTGTGCTGCAAAATGTGCTGCAAGGCTGGGGCCGCTTTTCCCGCGCTGGGCTGCGGATGTGACGTCACATGACGCTGCATGCACGTTCTCCCCGTTCTCCCCGTTCTCCCGTGCCGGCTTCACTGTTGGCTGCAGTACCCCCGACGGCCGTCGTGGCGAATGGTGGCGCTAGAGAGTCTCATTTCTTAAAAGGAGCCTCATGCTCCTTTTAATTATGTGGGTAATGATAATAAACACAAGAAAGATGGGCACTAGAGCCCTAATATAGCGGGACTGTTTTCTTCATCCTGCTCCCGCCCGCATCTGCTAAACTCTGAGAATTCCTGCCCGCACAGCGCACAATAATAGAGATGCATTGAAATGTCCAGACAAATCTATCTGATTTAATGTTAACATGATCATTGTGGAGTTTGATGGATAATTGAGAGTTCATAGGTCACCTGACCCAAAGTTAGATGCAAATCCATCATTATCATCGTCGCACAAGCTTTTTACGCCTTTCGCGCAGCATCAATTATGTGATTGAGGTTATAGCAACGAGAGTAGCTGTGAGTGGCTCAAATAACACTAATAAATAACATGAAATAAACAAAGTTAACGAATGAAACAAATTAATTTAACAAATGAAAATAGGCTTAAAGGTGACCTATTATGGCATTTAATGTATATTTTAAACAGGCCTTGAATGTCTTAAAAACAATCTAAAGCTTGTTTTTTCTACATAAATCATAAATCCAGCCTGTGGGCCCTGTCACTAGTTTTACCGCTTCTAACCTCTTTTTCTGCGCCTCATTTTTAGGGAAGGGGGGGGTATGATAATGAGGCTGTGTGCTGATTGGCTCCCTGAATGACGTGTAGCAGGGGAGGAGCATAAACCTCTCTCCGCCAGAGCAGCCCGGGCCTGTAAATTATCACAACACTGAATTTTCACAAATGGAAACTTTATTGTTAGAAAAATAAAATATGAGTTGTATATAAATAACATTTATGCACTATTTCAGCCGGATCTGCCCGGCGGATGCTGAACGCTGGCCCCGGAGCCACGCCGGGCGCCCAGCTCGGCTCCGCGGCGCTCCGCGGAGCCGAGCTGGGTGCCCGGCGTGGCTCCGGGGCGCATCGCCCGTTACCGGGGATCAAACCGACAGATTTCGCTGAAAATCTCGTAGGGTGAAACTGGTCCAGCCTGGGACAGACCCCCGAAGACCCAGCTCTCAAACCACCCGGGAACCTGGATGATTTAACCGGATCCGCTCCGCCGCGGCGCCGTGTCCGACTGGCTGAAGGAAGGACCGCTCCAGCAGCGGAGAGAGCTGGTTGTGGGCGTGGTTTCAGCAGCGGAGGCTGAACCTCTAGAAACCTGCTCCCGTCGTGACGTCACGACGGGAGCAGATTCTAATCGGCTCAAAAAAAACCACGTGACACTGGGGGACTCTGTCCGGCGGGGGTCAGAGACCCTGCAGAATTTCATGGTATTTTGTCTCCCCTGTGCTGGCAGGGTGAGGGGAGACCACTTTATATATGTTAAAACAAGAAAAAACCTGTTTTTCATAATAGGTCACCTTTAATATCTTACCAAGGCGAGTCCGTTTCGTTCAACACTCCGACGTGCTTTCTCTTCAAATGCATTACCGACGTGCTCCCGTGAAAAGCAAGGTCTCTTTATTCGCCGTATCGAGGCTAAAATGCTTCCAAACTTTTGAAGTTTTATTACCCGCAGCTGCTGAGACGCTATCGTGCTGCACGACTCTCAGCAGAGATTGTATTGAAGTGAGACGCCTCACTCCGTTGGAAAAACACGTCTGGCAACAATTGTCGACAATGGAATTCATTGTCGACAATTTTGATTATCGATTTTTGTCGACAACGTTGACGAATCGTTGCAGCCCTACTGGTAACTGATATGGTTTCTGAGGGGCAGGCAGTTGTTTATGGTCAAACGCTTCAGATGAACCGATCACCATCAGCTCATCTACAACGTCTGCACAAGTGTGATCCTGATGGATTTATCTGATCCGGTGTGTTGGAGCAGGAAATATGTAAAACACGTAGAACTGTCCTCCGGGAGCTGGAATCAGGGGCCGCTGCTCCTCCTGGAATCTCCCGGGAAGGTACAGGTCCTCCGACCGCGTGTTCTTCACTACCTTTCCAGCTGCATAACCTGCACCAAACTTCTGTTTTGGTAAAAAAAAAACGAGCGGGCCGACCACAGACATTGGTGATGCACTAGAGGCCCGACTGGCCGCCTCGGTGCCGGTTCTGGATCAGACGGCTTGTTTATGAAAGGTCTGTTTAGCTATCCTACTGGAACTCAGACTTGAGTCACGTTCAGCCTCCGTCCAGTACGTGTCTTTATAGGTCCTTTTAAGATGATTGCTGTGTAAATTACACAGGCGGCCGCCCATGCAGACTGAAAACGGGCTAAAGTTCTGCTGCTCCAGGCAGGGAGAAGGAGCTGGAGTTGACTTTAAACCACTGAAACCTGCAGAGTAACAACAGTCCTGTAGGTCTTCTCTGGATTCCTCCTTGTCAGGACGGCGACTTGCCGCCATGGAAGATAAGAGAACGATGGTGATGATGGTATAAAGTCCTCAGGCTTGGTGCTGCTGCTCTGAAACATTCAGAGACCCAAAAGCTGCTCCAGTGTTTCCAGTTTTCTTATGCGTAAAGAGTAGGGTTGTCCTGATCAGGATTTGTT
Source organism: Cololabis saira (assembly GCF_033807715.1). Taxonomy (NCBI): domain Eukaryota; kingdom Metazoa; phylum Chordata; class Actinopteri; order Beloniformes; family Belonidae; genus Cololabis; species Cololabis saira. The sequence continues at coordinate 34,587,342 of NC_084607.1, read as the reverse complement.
AACTCCCGATCACTTGAGTTTGAATATCTGCCCATCACGATTTTTCCCGATGGGATCACTTTTTTTTTTTGGCTCCCGATACATTTCCGATACTTTTTCCCGATCAGATACATTTTTGCAATGGAAAAAAAGGACTAAAACTCAAATTAACCCAAGTTTCTTTTATTGTCCTTTGGAGAACAACATGGATATATATTTCAACAAAGCTTATCACAAAATGTAAAAACATGAAATTGTAAACTAAAACAAAAAGTGCAGAATAGTGCAATAACAAAAATAAATAAATTTAACTTCAAAAGAGGTAGTTGAATGACATCCAGTCAAACTCACAAACTAAAAGTCACTCACAAATTAAAATACGTTTTGGGTTAACCTTAGTGCAACATTCTGAATGGATGAAATGAATAGCAGCGGCTTAATGCAACATGAACAGATATAAAATGTCACAATTCAAACATGTAAACCATGTTAGTTTCGCTTACTTCGTCACTTCCGGCTGGCGGAAGGAAGTGACGCCGCCGGCCGGAAACGATGTTAAATGCAACAATATATAAAACGATTTAATATATATTAAAAACATTAATAACTAGGTTTGTCCCGATACTTTTTTGGCCGATACCGATGTTTTGAAAATGCAGTGATCGGGCATTTTCAACACTAGTAAAGAGATGACTAATGTCCCGTTGAGGACGTGATTGGACAGCCGTCCTGCTGCTGCGACTACATGTAAATGTTGTTCACTGTTCGTCTCACATCATTCTGGGTTATGTCCTGCTGCAGATCCACGCCCTGATCACGGGCCCCTTCGACACGCCGTACGAGGGCGGTTTCTTCCTCTTCCTGTTCCGCTGCCCCCCCGACTACCCCATCCACCCTCCCCGGGTGAAGCTCATCACTACGGGACACAACACGGTCCGCTTCAACCCCAACTTCTACCGCAACGGCAAAGTCTGCCTCAGCATCCTGGGGTAAGTGCGGGCCTCGTTCCCAGCCGGATGTGCTACACCGACAGGTTCTGGATCTGCTGCTTGTGTCTGCAGGACATGGACCGGTCCGGCGTGGAGTCCAGCCCAGAGCATCTCCTCGGTCCTCATATCCATCCAGTCCCTGATGACGGAGAACCCCTACCACAACGAGCCGGGCTTCGAGCAGGTAACGCTGTCGTAGGGTCCGAGCCGGAGACAAAGGGCCAGTCCCAATCCCCCCCTACTTTCTACCACTAGCCCTAAAAATGAGTAGGGTCCTTGTAATGTTCCCTAGGGATTGGGACACCACTTGCTACGTCACTGTGTGGTTTACGTTCGGGTACGTAAGCGACTGCGTAGTTACGTTTGCACAAACGTCACACCATATCAGGAAGCCCAGAGATAAAAGCTGTTTTAATTTCAGCTGTAGCGCTGTTAATATGCCACTTTATTAAGTTTTAATATTTTTTCAGGCGTAAATGTAACCGTTAAGATCCCCAACCTGGGCTCAGTTTATCCAAATAACGCCTGTTAAGAAATTCGCTCCGATGTTTTCGGAGATGAGAAGAGCCGCCGGCGATTTATGGTTCTACGTTAAATCGCGGTGACGCGCAGCGACGCTGCGTAACCTACGCCGCAGGGCAGGGGTCACCAATCCTGGTCCTCGAGGGCCGGTGTCCTGCATGTTTTAGATGTTTCCCTGCTTTAACACACCTGATTCTAATTAATCATCGTCATCAGCTTGTCATCCAGGGCTGCACAATTCTGTTAATGACACAGTCACTTGTATCATGGTGCAATGAAGCAGGGAAACATCTAAAACCTGCAGGGACACCGGCCCTCGAGGACCAGGGTTGGTGACCCCTGCCGTAGGCTCTGCGTTGGTGTAACGCGGAACCATAAATCAGCCTTTATTCTGGCAAGATCTGAAAAGACTTCGCAACAACGAGCAAGCGAGTGATTATGTACATTCACTGAGTGAATATTATTCACTCAGCGGCCGAGATGAGTTTCCTCCGCAGGGCGGCTGGACGCTCCCTTAGAGATAGGGTGAGGAGTTTGGTCACCCGGGGGGAGCTCGGAGTCGAGCCGCTACTCCTCCACATTGAGAGGAGTCAGCTGAGGTGGCTTGGGCATCTGTACCAGATCCTCCTGGACGCCTCCCTAGGGAGGTGTTCCAGGCATGTCCCACCGGGAGGAGACCCCGGGGAAGACCCAGGACACGCTGGAGAGACTATGTCTCTCGGCTGGCCTGGGAACGCCTCGGACTCCCCCCGGAAGAGCTGGAGGAGGTGTCTGGGGTGAGGGAAGTCTGGGCATCCCTGCTGAGGCTGCTGCCCCCGCGACCCGGGAACGGATAAAGCGGGAGAAGATGACTGACATGACACTGAGTGAATATTATGAAAGTAAAATATATATTTCTCGCTAGAAATGTAATCAAAACGCATTTTTATGCAGAAACTAACTCAAAATATTGATTTTATTCACTAAAAATACTTGTCAGCTATGTTTTTTTTGTTTGATTCAGTCTGCAAATGATGACGTAAAGCATTCTGGTAAATTTCTCTGGCCCTCGGTCGGTGAGTCAGCATCTAAAATCCCTCGCTGTGAAGGGTTAGATTGATACACACTAGCCCTCGTTTTCTCCACTAGCCCTACATGCAAAGAGGAATTGGGACACCACTACCCTCACGGGAACGCGCAAAATTTAGGGCTAGGAATGAAAAGTAGGACTAGGGGGGGGATTGGGACTGGCCCTTAATCATTCAGACCAACAACTGTGCACCTTCGCATGCATTGGTATAGAAAGTCACCTAGCATGGTGTTTCTGGATAGGGGGCACAAAGGAACCCCCTGGGAGCCGGTACCTTACCTGGGAGTGGTCAGGTGTTCCTACTATCACCTGTGCTGTAACTGTAACTGTAACTGTGATCTGTGTCTGCAGGAGCGCCACCCAGGAGACAGCAAGAACTACAACGAGTGTATCCGCCATGAGACCATGAGGGTGGCGGTGTGCGACATGCTGGAGGGAAAGGTCCCCTGCCCTGAAGCTCTGTGGTCAGATAACCTGTCCTCCTTCTCCCTTCTGTTGTTTCCTGTCCTCTCTTCCCGTGCTCCTGCTCATCAGCGTGCACGTGTGTGTTTCAGGAGTGTGATGGAGAAATCCTTCCTGGAATATTACGATTTCTACGAGGGAGTGTGTAAGGAACGTCTGCACCTGCAGGGTCAGAACATGCAGGTGACTCGCTTCACTTTTTATCCTTTCCTGTCCATTTAAACTAGTCTTCAACATGTCCTTTAACACGTGTTTAGTTTCAAACACTGCTCACAAAAAGGTACAACTCTGTGTACAATGTAAATAGAAAGAGATGCTATGGTTTACAAACCTCATAAACACAGCTGTCGTATCAAATGCTGAAGTCACATTTCACCATTTCATGAAAAACTCATTGTGAATTTGACGGCAGTTCATTTTTTTTTGTGTACAAACATAATACAGTCGGCAGTGTTTGACGAATGCAACCTGAGATGAACAACATGCAGCGTCAGGACGTCCCCGGCACAGATCCGTTCATAGGCTTGTGTCAGGAAGGACATCCAACATAAAACCTAAACCAAACTAAACATGTGAATAACAACACCCCACATTTGTTGCGAAATCTTTTCAGATCTCGCCAGAATAAAAGCTGATTTGTGGTTCCGCGTTACACCGACGCAGAGCCTACGGCGTAGGGTCTGCGTCGGTGTAACACGGAACCATAAATCAGCCTTTACACCGTGTCATAACTGCATGCGATGCGAGCGAGCGTCAGCGACTAAATCAATTCCATTGCTTTATTTTCTATTGGACTGTCCTAACTGGCCACAGCGACGCAGCGCCGTTTTGAGCTGAACATTTGTCGGACGCCCTGCTTCTATTTTCTTCCTGCCGCTCGCGTTGAAAGCCGGTTGAAAGCGCTGTAAGAAACGGTCATGGATGAGGAACGGCTGATCCAGTTAGTTGAAATGAGAAGTTATCTCTATGATTCCTGCTCATTTCACTACAAAAACCTCAATAAAGTGGCAGCTGCTGGAGGGAGATGGACAGAGAGACGATGTCACGCAGTGCTACGATAGTCGGACGCTCATGCAGTTACACAGTTTTATAGTTGTGGGCGTGGTTTGCATTTTGGTTACGTAACGAAAATGCGCAGAATCTTATTGTCTCGTAGATCCACATCACACTGGACGGCTCATCCAGGCGGCTGTACAGACACTGCAGAATTTGGTTTCTTTCCTCCTTCTCTGAGTTGGCAGGCTGAGGGGAGACCACTTTATATATGTTAAAGCAGGAAAAATCCTGTTTTTCAGAATAGGTCCCCTTTACCTCAGTCAAGCCCAGATCCTAGTGGTCAGTAGAGGAACTGCAGGACCAATGTCCTGCAGGACACAGACGTTGCTGTGTGACCTCAGTTCTTCTCTGAAGGTTTAACCCAGATGGTTTTCTCTCCCCAGGACCCGTTTGGGGAGAAGCGGGGGCGTTTCGACTACCAGGGCCTGCTGGCTCGCCTCAGCGCCACCCACAGACGGATCCGGGAGAAGAACCTGGCGGAGGACGAGCAGAACCAGGACGACACAGACTCGGACACCAGCTCCTCGGAGACGGACCCGGACAGTCAGGGCAGCTCCCAGCCCTGACCAGACGGTGCTGGGCTCAGAGCCGGGCCCAGAACCTCCAGTTTATCTCCTCCTGCTGCTGATCTTCCTGCTTCAGATGAACAAAAGAGGTTCTGCGGTCTGGATTCACTCGTCAGATCCTGGTGAATCTGACCCATTTTATTTGTGTATTTAGGTTGGTTTCCAGACGAGATGAAGCTGCAGTTACTAGAGGATTAAAACTGAACTCTTGGACACGAAACGGGACGACGGAGGAGGTTCTGTCCCGTCCCAACAGACCTGAACATGAGGGATAGGGGTTTCCTGAGGAACGGTGGCAGGATGCAGGGATTCTGGCTTGAAATCTAACAGACATTTGAACAAGGATTTCAGTTGGACTAACCAGTCTGAGTCTGGACCTGGACACCAGACCAGTTTCTGAGGACGATTCTGTACCACACAGCTCAAGTATTAGACTGCAGTGAACGTGTTGGAACCTGCTGCTTCTGTCACCAAACAAGCAGACAGACCACTGGTCTTCCTCCTCCCCCCAGACCTCCAGGAGGGTCATACCTCCGGGGTGGAGGTCTGACCCTCCTGGAGGTCTGGGCTGGAACATGAACACTGCCAGCAGCAGCACAGTCGCTGCTGCGGTAACAACGACCTCACCATTCTGAACATCTGCAGGTCTTACCGGAAACACTTCCAGGTTTATTACAGTTTAATAAATAGCTATTTTAGCTGCAGAACAGCTGATATCAGGCTCAGATCTCCACGTCTCCATGTCGATTATACCGTCGTTAAGGCAACTCTGGTTTCATGTGCAGTGACGTCACTTACAGGTTGGCGTCTCTTTACAGGACGGTGACAGGTTGACAGGAAGTGGCTCCGCCCAACCCTGCTTAAATCACAAAAGGGCAAATGGGTGGAGCAGGCGAGCCTGGAACCAGCCGGGACATTTATCTGTCTTAGCTTGGATACGTAGCTTATGCCGACCTAATGAGTACCGCCAGAAATGAAAGGAAGACCAGCAGAACTCTGTTGGAGCCCAAGGGCTTTCAAGTTTCTTATTTCTGTGTCAAACTCTGGGTTAGAACTGGATGTAGCTCCTCTGGTGATGATCGTGTGGTCCGGGCTCAGCCAATTGGGGAAGAGTCCTTGAAGTCCAAATCTGGACATGGGTACACTGCAAAACTCAAAATCTTACCAAGAATATTTGTCTTATTTCTAGTTAAAATGTCTCATTTTTAGTAAAAAAAATCTCATTACACTTAAAACAAGAGCCATTACCAGAAAAATAACTTATTTGACAATTTCCACCTGTTTCAAGTAAATTTTCACTTGAAATAAGTAGAAAAATCTGCCAGTAGAACAAGATTTATCTTCTCATTACAAGCAAAGAAATCTTGTTCCACTGGCAGATCTTTCTACTTATTTTAAGTGAAAATTTACTTGAAACAGTGAAAATTGTCAAATAACAAGTTATTTTTCTGGTAATGAGTCTTGTTTTAATTGTAATGAGATTTGTTTGACTAAAAATGAGACATTTTAACTAGAAATAAGACAAATATTCTTGTTAAGATTTAGGGTTTTTGCAGCTGCACAAATGTCTTCATCTGTGGAGAATCTCAGTTCTGATTCTGGTCTTTGGACCCCAGCAGCTTGAGTGTTAACCCAAACAGGAGCTGCCACGGTTCAGTTTTCTGTTTTTGAGGACCAAATGGACCAGAGTTCTGTCAGACTGCAACAAAGGTTTTACTTAAAAAAAAAAAGAAATGGTACTTATCTGGATGTAGCCTTAGATTTGAGTATTAAATGTGCTGTTTTTCTGGTCTTGTCGAAGCCCGTTTCTGCAGCAGATGTTTGATTCCTGCAGGGACAGTTTCTGAAATCATCAGCTCATCTATGCACACTCAGACCCGGGGGTCTGGGATCGGAACCCGGGATCAGACCGAGCGCGCTCAGTAGCAGGATTTTGTTTGAATCATTTTGTCAGAAACTTTCAGCTCCAACTAATTTCCTGGTAATTACATTACGATGCGTTTACTAGCCAGACAAAAGTTGGGTTTCTGATGTCTACTGACGTGATTTAATAAAAAAATAACCAAAAAAAAATCAGACTTATTGATACTAATATTGATTAATCAAAACTGACCAGCAGATTCTGCAAAAAGGTCAGTAGTTTATTTTCTGCTCCAGATTCATACACTGATTCCCCAAATGTTTGGAACTCATCACTGAAAACATGATGCAATTATCATCTATTTCTCTGAACGTCCTCTTTAGCCATCATCACCGAACTGATCATGATCAGAGAGTGTTGGAGATGATAACTCACATTGATCCTGCAGATCAATGGGGTCCAGCTTTCTCCCGGGTCGGACTTGGACCGCAGCAGACAGGAAGTCAGGCCGATGTGGAATCCCTGTCACCTCAGTGTTTCCCCAGAGTTCCTGCTCATAGCAGCATCATCCATACGGCTGTCACATGTAGAAGTGATACAGAAGCTCATTCCATGTCAGGTTGTGGAGTTGGACAGGTTTTTTGTGGTTCTGGTGGCTTTGTGAAGTCTGGATGAGTCAGACACAATTCTCCAGATCTTCAACATGTTTGTGTTGTACAGATACGTCAGAATAAACCGTCTCTGAATCCTGATTTTCGTCGACTGTTTGATTCTTTCATGCAAGAGACAAAAAAAAGCATCTGAGAAACCTGAAACCTGCAGCTGAAGTTTTAGTCTGACCCGGTCAGAACCAATGAAGTTGCTCTGACAAACACGTGTCAGTTATTGTAAGAGACCACAAAGATGGTGATGGGCAACACAACAATAAAGAACAGTTTTCTGAACTTATCAATATGACTCTGTCCTTCACAGGATAAGTAAAATGGATCACTGCAAAAACTAAAAATCTTAACAAGAATATTTGTCTTATTTCTAGTTAAAATGTCTCATTTTAGTAAAAAAAATCTCATTACACTTAAAACAAGACTCATCATTGGAAAAAACAACAATTTTCACCTGTTTCAAGTAGATTTTCACTTGAAATAAGTAGAAAAATCTGCCAGTGGAACCAGATTTTTTTGCTTGTAATGAGAAGATAAATCTTGTTCCACTGGCAGATTTTCCTACTTATTTCAGGTGAAAATTTACTTGAAACAGGTGAAAATTGTCAAATAAGTTATTTTTCTGGTGATGACTCTAAATGTTGAAATAGCAGTAAAACCACATTCATTGATGAAATGACATAAGGGATGGAAAGGAGGGATGGCAGTTTTACAGGGGGGATGATTTGGACCGTTTTTATTTCAGGGAGGATGCCATCCCCCCTCATCCCCCCTCAACTCCAGTACTGGCAGTAACGTATGTAAAAGTGACAGAAATGAGAGAGAAACATTGTAGTTAGCAGTCCAGTTTTAAAAGTCCACGTTCTGCACTATTGAACTCAGCTGCTCGAGTGCCCTAGTGGTTTGTGCGGTTGGAAGGCGTCCAGGAAGGTGCTTGTTCTCCGCACGAGTGTGGGGTTGCGTCAGGACTGGTATCCACTTGTCAACTCTTGAGTGGGCGTCACAACTCTGCTGTGGCAACCGCTCTGTCAGGGTAGGAGCAGAGCCACACTGAAAAAACTCAAAATCTTAACAAGAATATTTGTCTTATTTCTAGTTAAAATGTCTCATTTTTAGTCCAGAAAATATCATTACACTTAAAACAAGACTCATCACTGGAAAAAAGAACAATTTTCACCTGTTTCAAGTAGATTTTCATTTAAAATAAGTAGAAAAACCTGCCAGTGGAACAAGATTTTTTTGCTTGTAATGAGAAGATAAATCTTGTCCCACTGACAGATTTTTCTATTTATTTCAAGTAAAAATTTACTTGAAACAGGTGAAAATGGTCAAATAATCAAAGACGGAGGGTTCCCCCTCCGTCTGGGGGCTCCGGCGGCACCGGGGGCGCCGCGGAGGTACGTTGGGGCCCTGGCCCGGCTCGGAGGGCCGGCCCCCGTCAACTGGATGGCTGGTGGGGGAACGTGGGTGTCTTATCAGGGCCGGCTCTGCTGGTCCTGCCTCCTGGCTTCGGCCTCTGCTCCCCCTCCTTCCCCCCCTTACACGATGCATACGCACATAGGAGAAGGGGCGGGGGGTCCGGGTCATGGGGGGCATTGTCCCGCGAGGTCCGGCACTCCCCGCTTCGCGGTTTTAACAGCACTGTAGATACTGCACATTCAACACTTATTAAATACATTTGACAAGGACATTTAATTCGGCAGGGGGGGGGGGGTCGGTGTCAAATTGATACCTTGTCCTCCCCCTCCCTGTTTTTATGGCATTAATCACATGCACTCAACACCAGGGGTGGGAGGGGGTCCCACATCACCCACGCTCCCTCGCCGGCCTGGGACAGGTGGGTCGCGACGCCCGGGCCTGGCGGGGCTCGCCGTGCAGCCTGGGGTGCCTTCTGGCGGTGCTGGACCCCCCCGGGGAGGGGGAAACGGTGCGTGAATGTGCGTCTGTGTCGGTGAGAATGCGGTATGGAAGGGTCCTGCCATGGAGGATTTGGGCTTCCATTGGCAGGACAACAAAATTTAATAATTTATTAATATTATTATGTCATACAAAGAAGGTTATTACTATTATTATTATTATTATTATTATTATTATTATTATTATTATAGTATATCATATTATTATTAGTATAGATATCAGATAGGTGAATGGATGAATGAATGGGATGCCTGGGTCTGGGGCCCTCCGTTGTCGGGCCCGCGTGGGTGTCGCCCTGTTGGGGGGTTCCTTCTCTCCAGGCCCGTCTCCGGTCCCCCCCGCTGCCTCCACGGCGGGGCGCCCCTCTGGTCTTGGAGGGCCACTTTCGTGGGGGCGGGTGCACATGCCCGCGTCGGCGGCCGGGGCGGCTCTGTCTCTCCGGGCAGGCTGGCCCCTCGCCGGGTGGGGGTCGTTGGCCTGGAGGGTGAGGGCCTCCTGGCCGCGTGTCCGGCCCGGACCGGGTGGCCGGGGATTGTCTGGGTCGCGGTCCGCCGCCGTGGGATCCCTGGCTGCTTCTTCCCGTCTCTGTAGTTTTTGGGGTTAGTTAGCGGTAGCTTAGCTTAGACTGTGATTTGGGTTGATTGCTGCTTGTGTTTTGGTCGGCTCCGTATTGGTTTTCTGTTTTGTTTGTGGTTTTTGTTGCAGATTTCCAGTGCTTGACGTGTGCCTCCCATGGATGTATTATAGAAACTGGATTGGAGACTAAAAATGGCCGCCCATTCATTTCAATGCATTCTGCTCAGCCAGCGCATAAGCCGAAAAAATCTCTGACTTCCGGGTTTACTTCCGCATACAGCGGCCCATAGAGCATGCGCAGTTGAGTCACCTCCCATGATGCTCTGGGGCCTCCCATCATGCCCCGGGGCAATGACGCGAGTATTAATATAATATGTATTAATATAATATCTTAATTAATGTATATTATTACATGTATAGCATTACATATATTATTAATGTATTAATATAATATAATTATATAATATATATTAATATAAAACATCCGTGGAATGCACGGACACGGCTGTGACGTCAGCCGTGACGTCACGCCCAGAAAGAGACTTTTCTTTGACTTTTCTGGCCGTTATAAAACATTTTTGACGGATATAAAGTCCATGACTTAAAAATATAGAATACAAAGATTAGTAATTGCCGGTGATTACAGCTGGAGGTGTCCTGTGAACAGTTTTAGAGGCTTCTCTTTTACTATTGCGGTCTATGGGAAAAAAGCTTTCTGGGCCGCATGGGATTTTTGGTTGCAGTACCGCGGTTGGCCACTGGAAAAAATCGGCGCGCCTTCTGAGTGCCAGACCCGGGGGCTGGTGCCTCCGTGTGTTCCTACTTCCTGGATTGGCAGTGGATGTCAACCCCCCACCCCCCACCCCCAACCCCCCCACAAAAAAAAATCAAAAAAATCACTGGGTTTGTATGTATATATTTATGTGTGTATGTGTATGCGTATGTTTATATGTATATATATTAAATATAGCAATAATGCACATATATATGCCTTTGGTTTTTACCTACATGATATCAATCATTAATATGTGTGCAGACAAGGTAAAAAAAAAAAGAAAATAGTCAAATAACAAGTTATTTTTCTGGTGATGACTCTTGTTTTAAGTGTAATGAGATTTTTTGACTAAAAATGAGACATTTTAACTAGAAATAAGACAAATATTCCTGGTAAGATTTTGAGTTTTTGCAGTGTACAGCATGTTCTGGAGTTATGATCTCTGATCATATTAATCAACACCACAGCTCTTATTTTACTTTTTTTTTGTGATCAAGTTTTTTTATTGAGCTTTTTACCAACCCTTCAACAGCATACCAACAATAAATCATATATACATAGTTACAAAAATTATATTCATACGCAGTCATACATTTCTTTACATTGTTGTATAACTGGGCTGTTTCCCCACCCCTACCTCCCCTGCTCCTCCCCTTGCTGGCTTATAGAATCTGTGGTATCTAAACATAGGAGAAAAGAAAGAAGGAAAAATGTATAATACCTACAGTATAATATAAGATATTAAAAAAAACCTGCAAAAACCTTCTTTTCTTTCTCATTCAATGACATACAGGGCAGCAGAATGAGGAAGAATTTAGGAGGTCACTACCTCCTTTCATTCCTTACAATTGTATTTTATGTACATAGTTCTAACTTTCTCAATTGCCTTAGACAGACCCTCAACATTTTCTGCTTTGGCCCCGTTAGAACGGGCAGTAGAAAGTTCTAAGGTCAGGATGTCGTACAGCATGAATCCACTGGGAGATATGGAGTAAGAGTGGGGGTTTCCACCTCATTATCAACTTTTTCTTTGCGGCTGTCAAGCCTAAAAACAAAAGTCAGTGATAGATGGGAGTCATCGTTTAAAAACAACATAATTGGATTACAAGGTATACTGGTTCCGATTATATCACCCATCCGGGATGCTACACGAGACCAGAAAAACTCCACATGTGGGCATTTCCACATTGTATGCGTTATTTTACTTGATCGTGACTCTGAAACTCTAAACATGTATGTGGTAGTTTCTGCCTTTCACCACAAAGTGGTGCTACAGATATGAGCAAAAATGATCATATGGGTCTCTTCGTGGGGACTGACTGATCACGCAAAGCAAATCTGAGATTTTTAGGACATTGCTGTAGCATTCCTACTTAACTTAATAAACTCGCTGGGGCACGAACTTTGATTACAAAGGAAAAATAAATTGTATTTATCAATCCTTCATCTGAAAATAGGTTGTAATGGGGATTGGTCTCAGTACATCAAATAAACAACACAATGGATCAATTTAAGGAAAATGTATTACAAGTTCAAATAAGCAGACCGATAAATGTGGTTATATATATATATATATATATATATATATATATATATATATATATATATATATATATATATATATATATATATATATATATATATATATATATATATATATATATATATATATATATATATATACATATATATACATACATGTATATATACATACAAGCATGTAAGTACATATGGAGGAGAACTTAATGAGGTGATTATAGGATCTTTAGACTAACATCAGAGAAGATGAGAGGAAATGAAAATGAGATAGAGAGAAAGATTTTCTTGACTAAAAATCTGATATCAAATACATGTATATAAAAAGGACTAAAATAGATCTGGCAACTAACCAAAAATTGATGATTAACTTTAAAGAAAAATTAATTTTGGGCTTCTTTGGTTCAGATTGTGAGAGACACAAACGCACACCCGATGACCTGCCTTACCAAGCCGGAGACGGGTTGATGGAGGGTCAAGTAGTCTCTTCAACCAATCATGGGCTGTTAAGATAGTGGAGTTAACGTAATCCACATCACATTATCCAAATAAAACAAAATAAATAACTAACTAAGCTTGAGGCTTTCGAACATATTATAATCACATTTAGGTTCTGTTTTTGCTTGGCGACTGGAGTTATAAATTGCTGCGACTCCTCCGCCTCGGCCCGTGCTTCTAGGAATATGATAATTAAATTAACCGGGCAGAGTAGATTTATTCAAACTAACATACTCTTCCTCCTGTAGCCATGTTTCTGTTAAACAGAAAATATCACTCCTGCTCCCTGTAATTATATCATTTACTAACAGAGACTTGGAGCTTAACAATCGTATATTTAGTAGTACGCATCTAATTTTTCGGTCTCTTATTGTTACCAAATGCGCATTGGTTTTAATTTTTACAAGGTTATTTTGGTTAACGCCTCTATAACGCCGCACCTGCTGAACTTTTGGAGGGGGGGGAACTGCAACCACTTCTATTTTGCTAGGCACCTGGTTAAAGTTACCAATTACATCATGTAAACCTATAGTTTTAGAGTCGCCAATTACATAATGCAATCCTACAGTTTTGTTGGCAGGCGTTGGTCCTCGAGAAGCAGCAGAGAAGTGTGTAAGACTGCAGCTCTGCATCCTGGCCTGGAGGGGGAGGGGGAGTGTCTGATAATATTGGCCAGATTTCTAGAAATAAGAGCAGCACCAACCCGGGTGGGATGAATGCCGTCTCTTCTAATCAGACCGGGCTTTCCCCAGAACGTTTCCCAATAGTCAATAAAGTCCACGTTGTTTTCTGAACACCACCGATACAACCAGCGACGGAGAGAGAGCATGCTGCTAAACATGTCATCGCTGGTCAGATTGGGGAGGGGACCAGAGAAACCTACGGAGTCCAACATGGTTTTGGTTTTCCGACTGGCGAAGACGGGAGTCATTAGCGCCGACATGGATGATAACTTTTAAAAATTTACGATTAGTCTTTGGCGGCAGCTTCAAATTTGCTTCAATGTCGCCCGCTCTTGCCCCCGGGATGCACCTAACTATGGTCGCTGGAGTCGGCCTCACATGCCTGACTATGGAGTCGCCAATAACCAGGGTTGGCTTCTCAACAGGTGTGTCGCTGAGTGGGGAAAAACGGTTAGACACATGAAGCGGGTGGTGGTGTTCCCTGCGCCCTTTAGGACTACACTTCCTCCGAACCGTCACCCAGCTGCCCTGCCTGGCCGGCTGCTCGGGAGCTGCAGGGGAGCGGCTACGCTCAGCTGCTATGGGCCGGTCCGCCGCTAGCTTAGCCTGGTTAGCTGACGGGTTTATTGGACTATGGTCAAATTGGCGGAACTGGACCTCTAACTGACTGAGCCTCGACTCCAGCCCTGCAAATAAACCACACTTCAAGCACTTACCGTCTTAGCTAAAGGGGGCAGAGGAATAGCTAAACATTTCACATACAGTGCAAAGAGGTGAAAAGGTGGGAGGAGAGGCCATGCTAAGATGCTAACAGAGGCTAACAGACAGAGAATGTATCAGTGATTGGTGACAATGAAAGTTACGGAAGAGAAACATGTGCGAGTGTTGAAATAAAGACAGAGATTTACCAGATATAGTATTATTTTACCAGAAAAAAATCTAAGTTTGAGACTCTGAAGCACTGTGGTACTGTTCATGTGAACAGCAAAGTGTACAGTGTAAAGGTACTTCTTCCAAAATATTCTGCATTTCGTTCTAAAAGGTCTCCCAAGGAATGTGTTTTTAATTTTATGGGAAAGTTTGCTGACCATGGCAGGACATAGGATTGTCAGGATTCTGTTTTAAAGAATGTCTGACTGTGTGTTCAAAGATTGAAAGGAGGAACCTGATCTGATCAAAATTCAACAGAGGCGTTTATTTGACAGAAGTATATGAGCTCCACATCAACCGGTCCTCAAGTGATCAACACCAACTGTCCTCAGGTGAAAAAAAGACCACATGGCTAACACAAAGATATATATATATATATATATATATATATATATATATATATATATATATATATATATATATATATATATATATATATATATATATATACACACACACACACAATAGGTGGAGAGGGCGTGGCTTAGACGTTGCTTCTCCGTAGTTGGCTGGTCCCGGAGGCGTGTCCTGCAGACTCCCATCTTGGTCTCTCACGTGTCCTTTTGTTCCAAACACGTGGTCCACCAAGGGCAACTAGAAAAAAACTTGTTGGCTACAGTTGTGATATAAATGAAGACAAAATACACTAATAAATGGAGAAAGATGAGGAATACAAGAATCAATAGACAATTGGAAAATAAAATGTAACATACGTACACCAACAAGTTTTATTGTGTTCTGAGAAGTTCTACATAAATCTGATGTACCATTGATATTATTACTATCATGAGATTGATTCTTTGCTTGAAAAAGAACGACAGATGCTGTCAGTAGCTCCCCAGGTAGCAAAATATGAGTGAATCAACGATGAAATATGGTTAGGCAGAAACATTGCTTCCCTATCGAAGCCATGTTGAAGCCGGGTCCGCAACGAACAGAATGTTGATTCAACATAGATTACACGTCCGTATTAGAATTGGATGATTGATTGATGGTTAATCCACCATCTATTGTCGACCTTAACCAAAAAGCAACATTTTTGACCATAATTCAACATAGATTTAACATCTTTTGCTACCTGGGTCTCCCAGCATTCAGCTGAGTTTTCCTGTTTTGCCTGCGTGATGTAGGTCAGGTTACCAATGCACATCTGTCAGATTGTCTCTTGATCCACTCACTCTGGACTAAAATGATGCAGTACAGTAATTTATAAAAATTACCGTGGACATTCATATGGATAGATTGGTATTGATCAAGTTTGAATTGGAATGTCTTTGATTTGTGAAGAATTACCTACCCAGTTTCAGCGAACCCAGAAGTCATGAGATCATTTCTGTTCTGTGTGAACTCACATCTCAGTAGTTTCTGTAGGTGCAGTTCTTTTTAAACATTTCCCGTATTCGCCTTTTCTGTCTCCTCCCCGCAGAAATGATAGTGTTATATAATAATGATATGATATTTCCAACGTGTTGTCTTCCATTTAACTATTTCTGCAGATGATGTTCATTGTTCAACATTGTCTGTTTGTGTTTAGATGTACTGTATCATTATATTATTTACACATTTTCATTGTAAATTACAGGATTGTTTCCGAAAATTTGAATATTGTGATTTTCTGTAATGCAATTACAAAAACAAAAATGTCATACATTCTGGATTCATTACAAATCAACTGAAATATTGCAAGCCTTTTATTATTTTAATATTGCTGATCATGGCTTACAGCTTAAGAAAACTCAAATATCCTATCTCTAAAAGTTAGAATATTCTGGGAATCTTAATCTTAAACTGTAAACCATAATCAGCAATATTAAAATAATAAAAGGCTTGCAATATTTCAGTTGATTTGTAATAAATCCAGAATGTATGACATTTTTGTTTTTTTAATTGCATTACAGAAAATAAAGAACTTTATCACAATATTCTAATTTTCTGAGACAGTCCTGTATGTCTAAAACAGGCTGCCAAATAAAACTTGGGTCACGGTTAGGTTTAACAGTTTGTTTGCAAAAAGGGAAAAAAAATCTGGATATCAAAACTGAAAATCTGTTAATATTTGAATATTCACCGTATATAAAATAAATAATATAATAGAATAATAAAATAATAATAATAAAATAGAATCACCACTTTCAGAGAACATTAAGCTTCATATTACCAAATGATTCTGTAAAACATCCTTTAAAAAACTGCACAATTTAATCCCAAATTTAAAGATCATGTAAAATAATCATGGAATTGCTTTGTAATATGCACTTAAATTATTAAAATATAATCAACATGCAAACTTGTCTGTTGTCTGAAGATTGGAACATGTGCATGAGTTTCTATGTACATGATAAAAAAGAAACAAGACAAAAGTGAGAAATCAGTTTAAATGTTTTTATTTAGTTCAGGGATTTTCTCATTAAACTGAATTTGTTGGCTTTTCGCAGTAGCGTTGAGTTTATTTTTTTATGTTTTCTCTTTTGTTTCCTTAATGATCCTATCAGATAAGGGGGATAGTAGGTCAGATAACTCAGCATTCACAGTCAGACCTTCATATGTTTTTAAAGAACTGTGTTGTTTTTTTTAAATAAGATTCTTTTCACAAAATCTGTAGAATTAACGGTTTTACCGTTTGATTTTTTTAAATATATCTTTCAAAAATAGAAAAAGTAATATGTTAGACATTCCATTTAAGTACATTTTATACAGTTCTTGACATTTTTTTTCTTTATTTTAATGTATTTTTTATTTTCTCTGCAGTAGTGAGACTTTAATCAGACCCACCGTTTTCTAACAGACCTCATTCGTTAACGGAGGGAAGCCTCTCATCGTCGTGTCTCTGGATTCCTTTCTCCTGTGTCTTTATCAAATGACATCTTTATAAAAGCCACTGATGACTCAATGGGTCAACGGGAAATAAGAAACCTGATGAACAGGTGAGGAGCCTGCAGAGGAGGCGCAACACGTGACATGGGCTTTCTATTTCTTTGATGCCAGAATTTGGATGCTTGACACAAATAAGCAACGTGGTTCTGAAACGTTAACATGGAAAACTTTAAGAGCAACGCTGGACTCCTAACTCAGCTTATCCAGCGATGGAATTAACCGCTGCTTCATGGAAATGTGGAACTGCAGCGTGAAGAGAGACGTCCAACAGGATCTTCTATCACCAAACGCAGGAGAGAAGAGACATCTTTTTGTTCCCCAGATGAGAGGCTTCCCTTCCCAAAACCTTCATGATTCAGTCAAAACTGAACACATGCACTCGGAATCATAAAAAGTATACAAACACAAAAATAGGAGATGCAAAAAGAAGCTTCTTCCTCAAATACCTGAAGGAGAAGTTGGGGGAGTAAGAAGGAGGAGAAGATGGAAGGGTGGTGTGAGGAGCATGATGAGGAGCAGAACGTGCTGCAGGAACCGGAGAACCGGACATTTTACAAACTTCTTCCACTCGGATATATATTTTTTTTTTTTTAACTAGAAACAAGTTGAGTCTGCCTAAAAAAAATGAGATTGTTTTCAGGGTTAAAAGCTTTGTTGACTTGTTCATCATTAAATAAGTGGTCCTGGTAACGCGACTGAGGCTGCTTTCACACCTTCATTCGTCCTGGATCTCTTCACAAGTTTCATTTTGATGTGGTGAACTTGCACAGACTTGGTATTTTGCTAAATCAATGTTGATAATGCGTCCTTTCTAGTCTACTTTCTAGTTTACATGCACTGGTTATCATCTTAGTGAAGCTACATGGATTAGTTGTGACATTCTCAACAGGGTTCATCGTTCACTTCAAATGAAGACCAACGTCTTTTGGTCGGTATTGGTCCGATTTTGGCTTTTCCTTCACCCGAGTGCGAAGAAACCAAGAAGCCAAACCACATCAAGCTTAAAAAAACCACAGCCACAACCACACAAAGGTTTAAAAGCAGCCTGAGGCCTCACCAGTTCATCCAGGGCAGCGTAACTGAGGCTTCACCAGTTTATCCAGGGCCTAAACATCACTGCAGGTGGACACACCTACGTCTCTAAGGACCGTTGACCTACAAGCTTCAGGAGAACTACAACATGTGCATCATTATTTATGCTAGCACTGCAAAAACTCAAAATCTTAACAGGAATATTTGTCTTATTTCTAGTTAAAATGTCTCACTTTTAGTCAAAAAATCTCATTACACTTAAAACAAGAGTCATTACCAGAGAAATAACTTGTTATTTGACAATTTTCAAATTAAATTTTCACTTGAAATAAGTAGAAAAATCTGCCAGTGGGACTAGATTTATCTTCTCATTACAAGCAAAAAAATCTTGTTCCACTGGCAGATTTTTCTACTTATTTTAAGTGAAAATCTACTTGAAACAGGTGAAAATTGGTGTTTTTTTCCAGTGATGAGTCTTGTTTTAAGTGTAAAGAGATTTTTTTTGACTAAAAATGAGACATTTTAACTAGAAATAAGACAAATATTCTTGTTAAGATTTTGAGTTTTTGCAGTGAGTTGCTCAAAACCAAACATTAAAAAACTAAAACTTACACAGTGTCATCTTTTCCGACATTGTAAGATGTGGCCAAAGGTGAAAGTATGTTAATATGTATCATAATTTTGTAAAAGTTCTACCTTATACCACTTTACGTCTACACTGTCTGGATAAATTCATGAGCCTCTGTGAATATCTGAAATGCAAAGCATTAAATAAAGTAAAAACAGGGATGGGAATTGCTCAGTTCAGTTATTCTCTCAGAAACATGGTTTTTATGCAAAACACACAAAACTTAACCCACAAATCCAACGCGAGAACTTTCCCAGCTGTAGGTTTGTCCCCACAAACTCAACAACCTAAAGGCTTATTGGGACGGGATAACCTTTGCAGGTAGAGGTGTGTAAAATACTTTTACTACAGGATAAAAATCCCAGATAAACCTGCAGAAGTGGGAGCAGTAACTTGATTTAAGCCCTACAGTATACGCTCTACAAACTTAATTAAAAAAAAGAGTTGGGTATTGTTGAATGATTACTTCTTTGAATACAATGTTAATTAAATTCTGATTGGGTTCTGTCGTTAATAAGCATTTACCTAAAGCTAACACAGATTTCATGCCTCTTTGAAGCGCTTTAACACTTTTGGCCTTCGATGACATTGATTTTTGCAGAGAACGTTTTGAGATTTGCAACGAAGACCACTTGCCTAGAATGTAAGATTAACTACCTAAGAAAGCGAGACTAATGACCTAGAACACAGGACTACGGTTTACCGTGTAGGATGCAGGGCTAACGAGCTAGAACGTCCAACTAACGAACGACCTCTAAAGCAAAACTAACAATCCAGAATACAAGACTTTACAACCCCAGAACACAGGACTGGCATGCAAGACTAACAACCTAATACGCAGGATTTACCACCGAGGACGCAAGACTGACGACCTATAATGCAGGACTAGTGACAGAGATGCAAGAATAACCGCCTGGAATCCAGGAATGTCCACCTTGTCGCAAGACTTGTGGCCCGGGATTTAAGATTATCGAGATGGCTAAATTCAAGTAGCTCATCTAATCTATCCACGTAAAACTAATCAGGTCAAAATAAAGCGTCACTTGATAAACAAAGTTACTCTGTTCGTCTGACAGGCTGCACAGGTGAGAAATACGGACAAAGAATTCAACGTTTTCATCTTTTTTGTGTGTAATAATAAAATATTCCGGATGTTTCTGGTGTGAACTGATTCACTGAAAGTGCCGTTTGTTAAACCTGGAGGACAAATAACTACACTGGCCTCAAAATCCACCACGTTTCAGAAGTAGAACAGTCAAATTAACCCTGAAAAAACCGAAGAGAACAAGATGGGAATTAGATTAAAAAGAAGAAAAAAGGCCTTGAGGGTGAATCACTCTTCTGCCTCCCGTTCCTAGTGTTTTCCTTTCGGCCTCTCTGATACTGAGATGGACATAAAGAAGAGGAAACACGTCATGTTTTAGGTAACAGTTATGCTGGTTTCTCACTGAACGTCTTTGTAAGTAAAAATAAAGTGAAATTGTTTTCTTTTTTCCCAACTCTTTTCTTAACTCAGTGATATGAGGCTTCATTCCACTTTATTTGCTACATATAAATATTGGTGGAAACTTCAGATTTTATTTAAGACTCCTGTTGTACTGGCAGGATTTCTACCTTGATTTATAAGGAGACGAGGGATCAGATGAACTGGTGGGATCTGAGTCTGAGGGGAAACCGATCCAAGAGAATGAAGATGGAACAGAGAGAATGGATGGATGAATGAATTCATAGATGTATGAATGGATAAATAGATGGATGCATGGATGGATGAATGGATAAATAGATGGATGAATGGATGGATGAATGGATAAATAGATGGATCAATGGATTAATAGATGTATGTATGTATGGATGATGGATGGATGGATGGATGCATGGATGCATGGATGGATGTATGGATGATGGATGGATGGATGGATGATGGATGGATGATGGATGGGTGGGTGGATGAAGTCATTTATCTGACTGAACTCCCCCAACCACGACACATAAAAACATTAGTTTCCAACAGAACGTTAACATGACGTAGTCTCTGCGTGCTCGAAAACAGAAGCTCGTAAAGGTGCATCGTTAATTTCAATGATCATAATTCATCATAACTGCACATGTTAATATTACAAAATATATTTGCATCCCAAAAATACAGTTTTAGCATAAAGTGATGCTGAAAGCAAAGAAGTTCTGCTACAGTACTTGGATGGATGTTTGACAGGAAGACAGATATTTCACCGGGTTCTGGTATAAACGGGCAGAACCGGCTCTTCTAACTGGTACAGTACCGCTGGTGGGGCGACGACGCCGAGTCCAGGCTGGACTTCTGCCTCCAGCCTTCAAGTAAGCTTACAGATCCAGATTTATTCATTCAAATGATCAGAATCCATTTGAAATTAGTAATTTTTTTGAAAATATTTACAGCAGCAACATCTTTGTTCATTAATGTTCTAGCTCAGATTTTTTAAAAACACAATATTCCTGAGATAGGCCCCGTTTCATTGTGATTTTTTTTTTTTTACCAAAGTCTCACCATGAATGACCCAGAGCTGCTCGCATCACTTCCTGCTGGGTTTTCATCAGAAATGCTACAGTTTCTGTTCGTCGATCCTTAAACATAATATGCAGTTTCTGCAAAAAGCTTGTCAACCGAGACTTTTTTTTTTTCAAATTTGAGAGTTTGGATTCACCCCAGGTCTGCGTGGTCGACTGAAGTCTGTGAATGCTACTACTGTTTAAATCGGAAAATTTATAAAGTGCATAAAAGCTGTCCAGCTCACATCCTCAGAGTTGTTGTTAGTGATGCAAAGATAATAATTAGATGTTTGGGGAAATTGAGCAAAGTAAGGTGGCTTAAATATTTCACATCACGCACATCAAATCATTGTTACAGCAGTTTTCAAGGAGAGACTCTTTTAGCTCAGTAGCCCTTATTGGAAGCTGGGTCCACGTTTTCTTCTCATTTGAAGCATTTTTGAAGACATTTTGCACAAGAACAAGGGCGTCAGCATGACTTAGCTGGGATTCTGCACACATGGATGGATCATGAGATCAAGTCTTCATGCAGAAGAAAACGGGGAGAAATAAACACCATTTTTATGTGGTCACTTGTTTGGAGGAAGGATCAATAGGTGAAGGGAGGATGAAGGACCTGCACCTCTAATCTGGATGTTTGGATGTCTTTATTCATCCATGGTCTTTATTTCTGTTTTCTCACTGTTTTGCTGGTTAACTATGGGATTTGTGGTTTCTATCTTTGCTGGTTTGACGTGGACTTGACGAGCCGCCTACCAAAGAGAAGTGATCCATCCATGTCTGCAGCGGTGGAGGTCTGCTTGGACCGGCTCGCGTTGGAATCAAACTTCATGCTGAGTTCCTGTACGAGTCGGCCACAGATCTACCACCCGACCCTTTCAAAGCCGTCGCTCCCTCTGTGAAACCCTGCCGTTCTTCCCTCAGACCAGGAGAATTTCTTCTGCTGGTGTTGGCGTTGGGGAACTGGTCACACCCTGACTCCTAGAAACTAGCAGGTTTGTCTCAAACCTCGTTGTCACAGTGACATACAAGCTCCACCACCTCTCACTGGTCACTGGAGGGTGGATGAATATTTGTTCAATCATCTAACTGAGCGTGTGTTTGCTGCCATGAAGGGATGGCAGTAATAACTTAACCCTTTCATGCACAGAAAACCAGATTGTAGTATGAAAAAACCGGATTGTAGCATCTCCATCAGTTCGGATGGGTCAACCACTTCAGTGGACATCGTTTCACATCCGTTCAATAACTGCATTGAACAGAACTCGATTTAAGAGATTTTTTTTTCCAGTCGATGACTTAAATTCAAGGTGAACATGTTGAAGTTTTTTCCTTAGTTTTTTTTTGGTAGAAGAATAAAAACTATTTGTGAAAGGATTAAATGTTGTCCACGGGAGTGGATCCATCAGTAACCTGCACAGACAGGTACATTTTTTGAGTGAAAAAAGTCACCTATTCTTTGTTGGTGTTTATGACTTTAAGAACGTGTGTATGTGTGTGTGTGTGTGTGTGTGTGTGTGTGTGTGTGTGTGTGTGTGTGTGTGAGAGAGAGAAATGTTTTTTAATATTTTGTCTTTTAATATTTTGTGCATGAAAGGGTTGCACTGCAAAAACTCAAAATCTTTGAATAGAATATTTGTCTTATTTCTAGTTAAAATGTCTCATTTTTAGTCCAAAAAAATCTCATTACACTTAAAACAAGACTCATCACTGGAAAAAACAACAATTTTCACCTGTTTCAAGTAGATTTTCACTTAAAATAAGTAGAAAAATCTGCCAGTAGAACAAGATTGTTTTGCTTGTAATGAGAAGATAAATCTTGTTCCACTGGCAGATTTTTCTACTTATTTCAAGTGAAAATTTACTTGAAACAGGTTAAAATTGTCAAATAACAAGTTATTTTTCTGGTAATGACTCTTGTTTTAAGTGTAACGAGATTTTTTGACTAAAAATGAGACATTTTAACTAGAAATAAGACAAATATTCCTGGTAAGATGTTGAGTTTTTGCAGTGTGAGAAGAAACCACCACCGAGGAAGTGAGACCTCCATCTCCATCATTCGGGATGGAAAGGAAAAGAAGTATTAGGTGGGTTTCCATCAGTGGGGGGTACGAACTAAACTTTAGGAGGTTGGAACAGTAACAGTCCACTGACCTGACGAACTACCACTCACTGCCGCTCAGCAGAGATAATCCCCCACGTCTTCCACTGCCACTGCTGACTGAATGAAGGAAGATGACGATGAAGAAGAAGAGATGACAAGACTGACATGGAGGGGGTCGAGATGGCTTGTGCACATGGCCATGATGAACGTCATCTTCTCCCGTGGCATACCCACCCAGCAGTTTTTCAGTACTTGAAGCATCGCAGAAGTTCCCCATGACTCTTATTGCAGGGGGCGTTTCCTACGAATGGAGACAGCAGGAAACTACCCAGGACCCATCAGTGCAAAACCAGTGGGATGGATCAGGTGCTGGAGGGGAATCAAAGATCAGCTTCCAAGCTCCCCAACCTACAAAGCTCCGTCTCTTTTTTCACATTCATAACTTTAAAGCTTCAGACTTCACCCCATGAACTGATATGAGACAAACACATGTTGGTAACAGAAGCCTTTCACCAGCAGAGAGACAACATTTCGGTTTTTAGACGAGTTAAAAAGTGGGGGGAAACGTAATTTGGGTTCGTTCATTCATACTTTAAGAAGTCCGAAACTGAATCATGGGGATTTAATTGCAACAACAGAAGGAAACCAGACCAGATCCGGGGATGAATCTGGAGCTGGACTCTGAAGGATGGACCCAACCTGAGCCACGTGACGGTGGCAGTCGTTGAGGGGATGACGCTGCAGTAGTTAGTGCTTTGTCGTAGCAGGAAACTCTCCAAAGAATTCTTAGAGAAAACAAGAGATGCTGAAACCTGTTTCTGTCCTTATTAGCTAGATTTGATCAAACTAAATGGTTAAAAATGTCAGTTAAACCAACATTTTTGAAAGTCAACATGTTACAGTGAATTGTGGCGATGGCGCCCTATTCTTCATGAGGAGATCATCGTGGCTTGCAGAAGTCATGCAAAATATTCATGCTGGAAAACGAAGCCTGGAAAAGTCATTTTGTCCTGCAACAGTCCTGCAAATATGTTCCCTGATTTTTTTCTTAGGTTTTCTTCCCCCCCACCCACATCCTCACCAGGTGTATGCAGGATCGCCTTTACTTCTTCTTTCTCTGGGAGGTGGGATCTCCTCATCCGTGGTGCTTTCAGAAACAACCAGGGCTTTCTCACGTTAACAATCATTTCTGGGCTGAAAAGGTTGTCAGGCGCACTATTATGACGTCGATGATGATGATTTTGTTTTCTTAAAACATCGCTTCTTTTCCAGGTTTTTGTCAGAATTCGTCACCTTGATTGTCTCTCTTCTGGTTTGAATCAGTTTCTTTCATGCCATGCATATTTGTTAGAGAGGAGGAGCAGTCGCGATGCAGAGAGAATAAAGGAATCACAGAGACTCGGGGAAGGAGAGCAGAAAGGTTCATCCTCAGAAACGCTGATTCTGCTTCAGGTCTGTCAGGTTTCTGATGAAGTCTGTCCACGTGCCCGTCTTTGGTTAAACTCCCCAGGATTGGATTCAGACTCCATTTGGACCTCCAGGATCTCCGACAGCTGAGTCCCAGGATTATCAGTTCACAGTCTGCTGGGACATTTGGATGTCAGGATGTGATATGGCTCTCATTTTCTGATATGTATGAGTGGATTCACCCTGCAGAAACACACGGTTCATCTCTGCAGGAGCTGTTAGACATCAAGACGGACCACCTTTCTTCAAGTACCGAGTGCTGAATTAAAGGAACATTCGCAGGAAATCAACAAGTGTCAATGCTTCTATGCAGAAAAAGGACTAATCTGTAGAACAGATGAGTGGGGATGCTCGGTCGTTGACTTGTCTGGAAGGATCCGCGGTCTTGGATGATTTATGAGCCGGGGGGGTCCGTGGTCTAGAAGATCTGCTCAGCTCTTCCTCGTTAAAAAGTCTCATACCTGATAAAAACCTCCTCTCTGTCACGTGTGATGATGAGGATGATGGATCAGAACTCTTTCCTCTCTGTCTTGGCTCCTATGTTGAAAACATTTGGAAGAGGTGAAGGAGCAGAAACACTTCCTCTTCTTGCAGCGTTAGAAACTCAGCACTGGAAAACAAAAAACAAGAGAATTTAATCAGGATTCACAGTAAAAGCAAACGTATCTTGATCTTCAAGACACCCGACTGGCGACCAGAACGTGATGTTATCTGGATCTGAAGGAGGAAACCAGAAAAGAAGCACCGTCATGTTACTAATCACACCATTATAGGACAATAAAGGCTTCATGTGTTCAGATACACCACTGGGGTTAATGAAAACGCCGCCTTGCAGATTCCCCTGGTCCAACACAGCTGGTTCAGATGAATGTCTCAAGGACATTTATTCTACAAATGGCTCAGATCCAGATCCAGCCCAAGGTGAGACCAGAGGACGGACTGCAGTGGCTCCAATCATGCTTTCCTTTCCTTTCACTCATGTGACATATTAAAAGTCTGGTTGTAACCAACGTCTGACACAGATATGCCTTATTACCAAGCCCTCCAGACGTCCTGCATTAAAAACCTTCTGGAGTGACGACGGTGGAACCACTCACTGTATTTAAGAACTGGACATGTCAACCATCATCTCCATGCCATGCTTAAAAATAATGATTTGAATAATAAATTGTTTTGTTTGAGATAAAAAAATGTCCTGTTCTTCTTGAGTCGTGTCTTTAAATAAGCTGTATTCCACATTTGGGGCTTCTCACAGTTCCCATCATAACATAAAAGTCTCCAAATGTACGTCCACAAGCGGTGAAACTCAGCTCATGCATTGTCCATGCATTTCTCTATCTATCAACGCTCCTCTTCTACTCTATGTTCGTCAGGTTATAGACATTTGTGTCCAAAAATTGTGTGCTATGGACATTAACCTGAAAGAACTGCACTCTTTTAGAAAATGCATTTTTAAGTGTGAAAAAGAATCACAAAATCGAATGAAACTAGGTGGTTAGGTGATCTATATAATGATCTATATAATCAGTTTCTCCGTGTGCAGCGACAGTTGTCAGTGTCTATGACAACGGTCGGTAACCTGCGGCTCTAGAGCCGCATGCGGCTCTTTAGCACCGTCCTAGTGGCTCCTGGAGCTTTTTCAAAAGTGTTTGACCTTTTTTTTTTCCCTTTTTTTTCTTCTTTTTTTCCTTTTTTTTCTCTTTTTCTTTTTTAATCTCAACATTTCGACTTTTTTCTCGAAATTTTGACTTTTTTCTCGACATTTCGACTTTTTTCTCGAGATTTTACTTCAACATTAATCTTGACATTTCAACTTTTTTCTCAACATTTCGACTTTTTTCTCGAAAATTTTGACTTTTTTCTCAACATTTCGACTTTTTCCTCGTCATTTCGACTTTTTTCTCGAGATTTTAATTCAACATTAATCTCGACATTTCAAATGTTTTTCTCGACATTTCGACTTTTTTCTCAACGTTTCAACTTTTTTCTCGACATTTCAACTTTTTTCTTGACATTTCGCCTTTCGCCATTTGCCTTCATTCTAAGGCTTATACATACAAAGCTTTTCATTTTTTGCGGCTCCAGACATATTTGTTTTTTTGTGTTTTTGGTCCAATACGGCTCTTTCAACATTTTGGGTTGCCGACCCCTGGTCTATGATGAATATCATCCTGGTAAAGCAACAAACTGTATTATTATACGTGCAGAAGAGCAATATTTACTTTAGATACCTGATGTGGTATTTTGTGGCGGGTCTGGTAACTTTGAAGGAAATGCATGTCTTTGAACAGCTCTTATTAAATATACCAGTGTTATTAACGCACAGATGGGTGACGGTTGGTACTCTGATGTCGTGTCTCGTCTCAAAGACGCTGCTGCCATGACGGCATGTCCACATGCAGACGCAGGGAGGAGCACCATAGTACCTGCAGACCAACTCAGTTTTATCTCATAAAGAGCTCACGTGTAAATTCTAGCAGAGTGCTGAAGAGGACCCGAGTTCCTGTGACCTTTAGGAAGATTTTCGACTGCATCAGAGCTGAAAAACTTTGAAAGTTTTTAACAATTGTGTAACAATCAGAAGGACAGATATTCACAAGGAGTTCGTGTGACGCTCAGGAGGAAACTCCACGTGGCACTGCAATGGAAAGGACGATCAGATGAAGAATAACAGCGGAAACAACATGATGATGAAGCTCTGCAGAAACACTGGACAACAAAACACACCGACACTGATACCACAGATGTGCAGGAGGATGTTCAGCACCCGGATGGTGAGGTTTAGGCTAAAGGTTCATACTGAGATTAAAAACTAAAAAGATATCAATGTTCAAGCCCACACAAGAGATGCCAGACACAGACACCAGACACTGAGAGCTGAACATCTCCTGCATCTCCACGCAGAACACATCGACACAGGGGACAGATGTGTAAACAAGAACACAGGTGTTAGTAGAACACACTGCAAAAATTCAAAATCTTAACAAGAATATTTGTCTTATTTCTAGTTAAAATGTCTCATTTTTAGTCAAAAAATCTCATTACACTTAAAACAAGACTCATCACCGGAAAAATAACTTATTTGACAATTTTCACCTGATTCAAGTACCGTATTTTCTGGACTATAAGCCGCACCTGCATACAAGCCGCACCCTCTCTATTTAAAAAAAAAAAAAGATCTGCAAGCCGCAGATATTTATGTTGTTAGATTAGATATTTACTACATGTACAGAAGGATTTTGAACTGTAAATGATCTACATGTTTGTACCTAAATAGATCCTTTCCTAACAGTGTCTTTTAACACGGCAGCAACTTTGCTGATTAAAACGGGACAGAACCAAGAGAAAATAACCGGTATTTATTTATCTATTTATCTGCTTGAAATCTGCTTCTACCTACTTCTATCTGCTAAAGAAGAAGTAGCGTATTCTTTGCATTTATTTTGTCTTAGTTTTGATTCTAATTCCGGTTAGAGCGCCCCGAGCGGTGGAAGAAAAATCCACAGAATAGCTGCACCTTTGTATAAGCTGCATGGTTGAAAACCTATGAAAAAAGTAGCGGCTTATAGTCCAGAAAATACGGTAGATTTTCACTTAAAATAAGTAGAAAAATCTGCCAGTGGAACAAGATTTTTTTGCTTGTAATGAGAAGATAAATCTTGTTCCACTGGCAGATTTTTCTACTTATTTCAAGTGAAAATTTACTTGAAACAGGTGAAAACTGTCAAATAACAAGTCATTTTTCTGGTAATGACTCTTGTTTTAAGTGTAATGAGATTTTTTGACTAAAAATGAGACATTTTAACTAGAAATAAGACAAATATTCCTGGTAAGATTTGGAGTTTTTGCAGTGCACAGGTGTGGAAAGAGTGCCGATGTGTACGAAAGAACACAGGTGTGTAAACAAAGAAAACAGGTGTGTAAACACAGAAAACAGGTGCGGCTGGTTCAAACACGGGAGAGAAAATGTTTGTGGAACACAAAACCTTAAAACAAGTAACACTGGATGATCATGATTAGTCACAAAGTGAGGAAGAACAACAGAAATGAACAACAAATGATTTTGTTCTTACATGAAGAAGTGATTCATGCTTCTGTCTTCCTTTCTCTTCTTCATCACTTTTCTGTCTGGTCCATGCACCTCCTCCTCCATCTCCTCAGAACATTGTGGTGCTGCTGTAGCTGAGCCAGCACTCAGAAACACAAAGCACCGTTCTCACTCCTCCCCTTCAACTTCACTGCCGTCTCCTGCTTCCATTTCCTGTTCCTGTCTCCCTCCAGGGCGGGGGGACTCTGACGTCACCTGTCAGTATTTGAAAGGCTTCTGGGTTGTGGGAGGATGCACCTCAGAAGATCAGATACCATCATTGAGAAAAGGAGAGGAAGAAGACCAGAACAGGATGCACATTTGACCATGAAAAAAAAACAACAGTTAAATGACATTCTTCTGTCATTTCTCAGTTTTTCACACAAAAAACAGAAGATTTTCTGAGGAAGCGTGGGTTGGGACAGGCAGAAAAACGTAGATACCTGAGTAATGAATGGTGGAATAGAGAGGGACACAACTAAATGCTTCAGAAGATCAAAAGCATAAAAAAAAAATGTTAAAAAACGTCTTGGACTTTGAGTTGCTCCTCAACAATGCAGCTTCCTACAACAAACCAACTTCTGTTGAAGATGTTTTGATTAAAAACCATCCAGCTCCAGTAGGTTGAACTCCTTTGGACTTTAAAACACAATGTAACAGCACACCAGATCAGGGGTCAGAGGTTGGGGGTCAGAAACAACTTGGATGAGATGGGAGTTGTCAGTAATGTCAGGTTTGAGCTGCTGTGACGGTCCAGACGGGGCTGAGGTTGCTGGAAGACGGATGGCTCTCTGACTGCAGCGTGTTCTCCACCTTACTCTCAAATGAGAAATGAGCTGTCCTGATAGTGGGCCTTTAATGGTTGCTGTTTCCATGGTAACTACGGTTAAATCCATCTTGGTGGAGTTAAGTGAAGATGATGAGCAAGATGAGTATGGAGGACTGAGTTCTGTTGGGATTAGCTCCTCCTTTGGTTTGAGGTCAAGAACTTCAGCTTGGAGATGAGTTTACACATGGAAAGGTCACATGATCGGGGTAGACGAAGATGATGGAAACCATGTACAGGTGGGGAAGACAGGGATGGAGGAAATTCTGGATTGTTTTGTTCATTTCTTTGCATTAGTGCACAGTTCTTACTTCTTTTTGCATAAATCTGACAAAAGCAGAGTTTTCAGAAGAGTTCTCTGTGAAAGAGAAGCCAAACACAGAAAAGGCTACAGGAGTCTCTGTTATCATAAATATCTCAGGATCTATAAGAAAGCAGCGACAGAGGTCCTACCAGAAACAGCACCCACGCCCCATCCTGAAAAAATAAACTCTCCCCCCCGCCCCCCGTTACAGTACAGGCATGTCTGCTCAGTAGCATCGTAGCGTTAGCATGCACGTCAGCTGTCCCACCTCTTCTGCATTCAAAGAGATGAACTTTTTTTTGTCCTGCATGCTTTAGTGAGTGCACATGTGTGCATGTGAACACACACTCATGCACTCTCTTAGTCATCTAGAGGATCTAAAACATTCATGAAGCTTGAGACAGAAAATATCAAACCTCTTCACATTATCGGTCCGAAGAGAGACCTTATTGCTCGCAGTGGAAACCATGCACATTCTTAAACAAACTTTACATATGTACACCGTCATGAAGAGGGAAACTGCAGGGGATTCTGGGAACACTGACAGGTAATGGACATGGAGCGGTGAGAAGGCCAATCCTGGACATGATCCTAGCCTGACTTCCAGGTGAGGCAGGAAGACTCGCCGGGCCCAAAAGGCTCCCATGAGGTTTAAAATGCAGCTTCAGAGGAAATTATTTCACTTTTTTGCTGAAAGCAAGTTGAAGTTAACCAGGATTTGATATGACTGCAAAGTGAGGCGATGTATAAGAGAAACGGGTGCAGCAAAGTCAGGTGAAACACATACTGACGTCCAGCAGGTGTCAGTGATGCGTAAAGTTGCTGCTCTCCTGTTACAGTCATGGTTGAAGGAACGATTACAGATGCTTTAGTGCTCAGACCAGACGTGGAGTTGTTCACTCTCAGCAAGAAAGTGTTGTAGTCATCGTGTCTCACCTGGATCTTTCCTGATTCAGACAAAAAAATCGATCAGGACGGAGATTCCTCGAGTCTCTTCAGGATAGTTCATGAACTTTCTCCACAATTCTGAGAAAGTTATCTCTCTATAATAAGCCAAACAAACAGAAAAACTTGATCTGAGAGCAAAACTATAAACCCGGGTGTATTTAAAGTAGATTCAAGTTGTAAGTTTAGGCTTGATTTTCTGGGAGGGTCCAGAGAGGTAAGACGTTTCCCTGCCGGGCTCGGGCCGGTTCCCGCCTGAACGTTAGGATGTGCTGGTACGCATTATGGCTGGGTAATCTCCGCGTTCTGCTGGTAGAATCCTCGCAAACCTGTCCACATCTGAGCTGTCTGTCTTGGATTTCTCCCCATGAAGATCTTCTGTATCTGACACGGATGATAATAGTGAGTAAAGATTGTCGATGGATAAGGAAGACGACTTTTTGGGTTCTGATTCACCAAACACCTCACCGCGGCTTTTTCACGTAGTAAAGGTTTAACTGTTTTATTAACTGTGGTCTGGTAGCTTTTACTATCTAAAAGGTTTGACTCACGTGTTTGGATCTGAAACTGATCTGAGGTGGTGTAGAAAGGCAGGGAAGTTGACCTTTTTGAGATTTCACAAACCGGATTGTACACCGCAAAAACTCAAAATCTTATAGGAATATTTGTCTTATTTCTAGTTAAAATGTCTAATTTTTAGTCATTACCAGAAAAATAACTTGTTATTTGACAATTTTCACCTGTTTCAAGTAAATTTTCACTTGAAATAAGTAGAAAAATCTGCCAGTGGGACAAGATTTATCTTCTGGCAAGCAAAAAAATCTTGTTCCACTGGCAGATTTTTCTACTTATTTTAAGTGAAAATCTACTTGAAACAGGTGAAAGTTGTTTTTTTTACTAAAAATTAGACATTTTAACTAGAAATAAGACAAATATTCTTGCTAAGATTTTGAGTTTTTGCAGTGTATATAGTCATTACTATCTAAGAGATAATTTAATCCATGCTGGAGCAGATTATATTTGTGTTTTTTTTTATTAGGACCTGGTCTGAGGTGGTTTCAATGCTCTAAAAACTGCCTTTTAGTCTTTAGTGCCAATCAGAAGCGAAATTCAGTGATTGGAGAGGGCTGGAATCTTCCCACCCAATCAGAACTTGGAGATTGAAATCAATCCCCTTGTGTCTGGATGGGCTGAGCCCCCCAGGACGGAGTCTGATTGGAGCAGCAGCCGGCCGACATCTGCAACGCCGTGTGGTTCGTGGATAAAGAGACGACGTCTGCAGGTTTGTTTCTGCCACACTTCAGTCTGATGCAGCAGGTTTGAACATTGATGGTGTTTGTAATCGCGTTTCACGTCTTAGACGTTGCAATCAGTCCAACTGGCCAACAGAAAAACGTCTTTGGACTTCCAGGCCCGGCCCAGAAAACTCAGCCCAAGACGTTTGTATTTACACACGAAAAATGTTCGAATAGATTTAAAAACAAAAAGTTCTGGATTAACAAAACAAAAATGTAGTTTACTTCGATAAAACATTATTTAACTGCCGTTTGTTCAGTTTTGCTCTCAGTTTTTTTGTTGTTGTTAGAAATCTTTTCTGTTCGATTTCAAAATAAAGACACAAAATAAGTCCATAAAATAATCCGATTGTTCACAGGAGCCGTCAGTCCCCCAGACGTCAGACATGTGACACGGCAGTCATGTGACTCCGGTCTGAACCCAGACGGCACGCCGGGTTGTGAGGTGAAACCAGAGGAACAGAGGGAACAGAAGAACACTCAGGAAAAAGAAAGGTGGAATCCCAAACGCTCTCTCTTTAACAGTTTCTGACAAGAGTGAAGACGAGTGACGCTTTTCCCGCTGAGACGTGTGTGCAGGTGAATACGCGGCCGCAGCTTCATCCGTCCTCACTTCCTGTCCTGCTCTTCCTCTACCACGGACTGTCGCTCCAGTAGCCGTTCATGGCGCCCCCTGCTGGACCGCCGCCGCCGAGAACAAAGACAAGATGGCAGACAGGGAGGGAGGGGGGGGAGGGGTGACAACAGGGACAGAAGGAGAAGAGAAGCCAAAGAGGGAGAGAACTAAAACTTCTGGCTGCTCAGAGTCAGTGGAGCTGCTGCACAGGTGGAGGTGGAGGTGGAGCTGAGGCACAGGCGGAGGTGGTTAGGGAGATGCTGCACGGGTGGAGGTGGTGGAGGAGATGCTGCACGGGTGGAGGTGGTGGAGGAGATGCTGCACAGGTGCAGGTGGTGGAGGTGGTGGAGGAGATGCTGCACAGGTGCAGGTGGTGGAAAAGATGCTGCACAGGTGGAGGTGGTGGAGAAGATGCTGCACAGGTGGAGGTGCTGGAGGAGATGCTGCACAGGTGGAGGTGGTGGAGGAGATGCTGCACTGGTGGAGGTGGTGGAAAAGGTGGTAATAGAAGTGAATGGGATGGTGAAGGGTGGAGGTGTTGGTGGATCTGAGGAACAACTGTCTCCATCATAACAGTGGTGACGTGGCACGTGAGGTGTGATGGTGCTGATGGAGGTGGAGTTGGGATGCTCAGCTCAGTCTGGTGGAGCTCAGGTGAGGGTGAGGGGGTTCTGTCACACTGAACATCAGTGGCTGCTGCTGCTCAGGTCTGAGGAAGGACCTGACGGCAGGTTAAACGTTGGTCCTGGCCCCGTCAGAGCGGGAGAACCTCCTCACCCTCAGCCGCAGCAGAGCTGCAGACTGTGGAGACGTTACCTGAGAAGACCTCAACTGAAAACTGATCATTGAATGAAATACGAACAGTGAACAAGGACTCCTGAAGAGGTCACTGACTGTCTCTGATGATGTCATTAGCTCTTCTTCACACTGAGGTGGATACAAACGTGCTGCGTTCATGCTCTTCTCCTCTGGTAAATAGGAGTTTTGGATGGAAATATGGTTTAGATTTGAACGAGCTCCAGACGTCCTTCATCCTCAATCTGCAGGCCGGGAGCTAATATCTTTTTTTAAGTTCGTTATTGGGGAGAACCTTTAGGATTGTTGAACCTGACCTCTGCTGACCTCCATCTCAGATTTTCCGGGTTTTTCAAGCCATTATGCTGCAGCCAGATGTGCAGGTGACACGCCTGCATCTACCTAACTGAAGGTTTACAATAAACTGAATATGACTCAAACGTCTGCAGGAAATGTTGCTTTTTTTTATGCAGCTTGGACGGTTTGTGTGCAGGGTTGGTGAGCTTTGGTGTGGATATGCATGCAGGAGTTCATTCTGAGACCTCTTCCTCTAAAACGTCTCTTCTTCAGAGCTGCTCTTTAATATCGGGGGGGGCGGGGGGAAGCAGAGAAGCTACAAAACTACGTGTCTGGGATTCTGGTTCTACGCTCTGTCTCTGCTAGGCGAGGCGTGGCAGCGGGGTTTCAGTTTGCTAAAAGCAGCTCATCTCAGTTTTAAATGTGGCTCCTTGTTTTTCATGAAATGAAAGATGAAGACAGACTGAACAGATGTGATGATGTCAGTCAAGCCTTCTGCGGGAAGCGTTTCAGGTTTGTCTGCAGTGGGTCTTGGTTACAGGATGGAGGGGATGGGGGAGTGGCAGCGCCGCAGGCCGGGCGGCTCGAAGGGCTCGAAAGTGGAATTGGTGATGGGGGTGAGGCGCAGCGGCCCCCCCGTCATCCCCGAGATGTTATTGAGGCTGCGAGACTTCTCATAACCTGTGGCTGCAGGACATGCAGGGTCAGAGGTAAGAGGTTAGAGTAAGGGAAGGGGCAACAATCACAGCCAGAACCAGCAGGACCGCGGGTTTCATGATGACATGAATGTTTAAATGCAGACACAGAAAATCCGGTTATTTTCAGTGGTGTTTATGTTATGACAGCATCAGATTCAGCAGATACGGACCATTCATTTCAGTCACAAGCATTTGGAAATGAAAGAAATTGTAAAGAAAAAGAGGGTAAATAATTCCAAACAAAGCCGGCCCAAACCAGTAAAATATTCCAGTTCAAAGAAGGAAGGTGGAAAAAGACAGACAGACGGATGGATGGAGGGACAAACACAGACAGAGACAGGACAAAACAGGACTGTGGGTTATGAACATACGCTTCCATGTAGTCCCTGAATCAGCCTGGGCGCTCTGCAGCGCCGCTACCGGCAGGAGCTCTGCGTTGAGCCTGCACGCTTTCATTTAAGTAGAACCTCTGCTCAGGAAAAGCTGGGGCAATGAACTTTAATCTCTTTGCAGATGGTATGAACCCAAGAAATGTTGTTTTTCCTTTCAGCGTCCCATAATTTGTCCATTTACACCATTTTTTTCATATCTCAGGCCTGCAACACCTTCTAAAAACAGACAATTTAGTTCTAGTAAAGAAAAAAAAAGGAGAAATTGTGAGATTAATCAAAGTTTTGACCTAGTTGTCCTTATGAAACTATTAGAATCAGGTTTATTAGGTCAGCTTAGAAAACTGCCTGTTAGTCCTCATGCTTATCACATGTTAACAGACGACAGGGCAGCACTTCCTGAGTTTTGTCGGGGGGGTCGGCTGTCCGACAACTGTCCCATTGTCAGTTGGACCATCTGTTCAAAACCCCCAACAGAGTTCCTGTTTTTAGTTGACCCCTTGACCCTTTGTGTTTTTTAAGGATGTCTATTTGTTTCTGCATACCACAGATTAGTTGCTCTTTAACTGAAATGTCACATGTGTGTCTTTTACCCCCAACGTCTCTTCACTGTCTATTTAACTGCTGACTATCCAAATATGGTCATTCCTGTCCCCGTTTGATCAAATAAAAACGCCCTGCAGAAGCAGCATGTTGGGAGAAGAGCTTAGGAGTACTCTGTGAGGGCCTGTGGGTCCTGCACTCCTCTGCTCTCCACTTCTGCAGAAGGCCTTAAAAGATCATTCTACAGTCTCTGTGTCTTTCCTAAGTTGAAATGAATTTATGTTATGTTGATTTAGGGACCTAACAGAAATAGTCACTCTGTGGGACTGTCTCGGACCTGGGCCTGGTTTTGGAACGTCTCCTGAGGACGGGAAGGAGCCTGAACTTTTGCTTGGAAGAAAAAGGCCCAACTGGGTGGGTGGGGGGACCAGGCAGTCGCTACGGACCATAGGTGGTAATAAATCAGATTGGTGTTGGCTTGGACTCCATCAGGGCATTATGGCTGTCCTTTCTCCCCTACTAGACTGCAATCATGTATTCTGCATATTTTAAATTTTTGTACAATCTTTTGCTGTATTTTACATAGGTAACAAAAACCTCTGAACCATTTTTGAAAAGAATGTGTTGCAGGTCTGATATGTAGAAATTCGTTCATGTGAACGAATGAAGCCGATAGAAAAATACATGAAATATCTGGGTTATACTACCTGCAAAAAAACAAAACAAACAAAAAAGTAATCAAGGAAATGGAAGAATGACTTTTGTTTTAAATGAGCATTTTTCCATATAGCCCCAACTCTTTCTGAATGGCTGTCCATCCAATCACATCCACAATTCCTGAAAGGACCCGAGCGCTACGACATCTTGTTCAGGTGACTGAAACATCTGGAGGTAAAGTCGAGGTGTTTCAGCCTCTTGACGAGTAACGGAGGAGGCTGAGAGACACGTCTTCCCTGAGGGGAACATTCATGAAGAACTACTGAGCACTGATGGTGATCGACAGTATTTCAAAATGACTGCAGTCCTCTATGAAGAGACCGTCTGTCCCGACAGGGACATTATACTGTACAGATGGGAAGGACCAGCACCTCTGGTGGACAGAAAGAGTAGTCACAGCACTATTTTTAAATGAAGGTTGCAAAAGTGTGGGTGGGAACATGGGTGAAAAA
This sequence comes from Cololabis saira, assembly GCF_033807715.1. Taxonomy (NCBI): domain Eukaryota; kingdom Metazoa; phylum Chordata; class Actinopteri; order Beloniformes; family Belonidae; genus Cololabis; species Cololabis saira. The sequence goes on along the minus strand of NC_084607.1, from coordinate 34,550,666 downwards.
CTTTCTACACCACTGCCAACACCAATACGTGAATGACATTTTTACTGATAAGGATTAAATTAATTCAAATCTGTTTCCTTGCACAGGAAGTTATATTATTGATTTAAAAGTCCCATATTCTGCAGTATGAATTCCTGGCCATATTGATCAGTCACTATAATAGTCATATTACTTTGATGGTGACGGGGCGGGGCTGAGGTTCATCTGTGATTGGAGTCGAGAGGACAGGACCAATTAGCCGTGTACCTCTTAAAATCACAGCTAGACAGGCGGAAGACTGCCTACGTGACAGTTTAGGACTATTTTAAAAACTTGGAAAGTCAGGAAAAGCAGAACATGAAACCTTTAATGACGTTAAAGCAGAGAAGCAGAACGACTGAGCGAATGAAAGTTCTGAACAAAATCAAAATCATATTCACAGCAGCTGCTAGATTTTCCTAACTGCTCTTTCTACTTGAAATTATATAAAATTATGAATGACATGGAGTTTTTTGATTCTCAGTGGTATCAAAGTGTTATTATCGGTATAAATAAAAGTTGCATAAATAAAAAGTATTCATATCTAGCCATTCCGTTCACTGTAATGTCCCTGTCACCTGCTGGTAATCAGGTAATCCAACCTCTGCTGCAGCATCATGCAGCAGCCAAACCAGCCAAAACCCAAACAGGCGGGACCTGAAACCTGCCAATTTTTTAAACATATGCAAGCAGTCTGAGACAGCAGTGCTCTGAAACATACTGGAACAAAGTAAAAGGGTTCCAGCTCAAAGATGTACTTCAACAGATCTGTCAGCACTCACAAAAACACATGAAACATGTGAAACGCCAGTTTGTTCGACAAATCATACAATAAGATTAAATTAAAAGCATTGTCAGTTCTAATCGTAACAAATTTCCCTCTGTTTTTTAATATCATCTATTTTCTGCCTCATACTTTCTTTATTGATTTCTCTCTCATCCTCTTCAGTCTTTGCAGCATTTGGTTCAACCATGGCTTGACTGATTCTTCAGGCACGATATATTTGGTGATTTATTCAGATCACCAAATATTCTTTTAACCTTCATCAAAGTCTGTTTCTAAACACAAATTAGATAAAAATAATAGAGACAAAATAAAAAGTTCTAGATTAGGACATAATGGCAAGAAACCTCTGATGTAGTGCCTCTTGCATTTCCTGAGAGTGATTTTATCGTATTGTAGTGCATCATTTAAATTATCATCCAAAAGAGGCCAAGAGGAACAGAGAAGAAAGTGATGTTGGTGTGACAGACGACAGATTGCTGAGACAGCAATATTATGCATCACATGACTAAGAAGGACTATATTTCTTTAAAGTTCAAATGTAGACATACGGAGGAAAAAAAATTATGTCAACCCTCTGGACTTAAGTGGTTTTCTGCATTAATGTTTAAGTTTTTCGGGTTCCTATACCAGGATCGGAAATACTCACCAACTCTTGCTCCTTCTCCCAGCATTTTTATAGCAATGCAGAAAGCTGCAACTGTATGAGCGGGAAGGGTTCTGACTGGTTCGCCATCAACAGAGTCTGACAGCAATGCATGGCTGCCCCTGACCTCCTCAACTGCATCATCCATTACCTCAAGACAAGCTGTGTGAGATGGTACCCAATGTGTCATTTGACAACTACCATCTTGTCAACCTGGAATATGCAGACGATACCACCCTCTTCTCCTCCACCATCAACCAGCTCAGGACACACTGACTGCTTATGAAGAGGAGGCCATGAAGCTAGACCTGAGAGTCAGTTGTCAGTAGGGGTGTAACGATACACTAATCTCACGATACGGTACGATACACGATATTGAGGTCACGATAACGATACGATACGATATTATAGCAGTATTTTTTAACAACCTTGATAGAGGAATATATGACTGGAAAAAATGGTCTTTTATTTGAAAGACACATAATACAAAACAATGCTGTGCGTTTGCCCTATTGTTACAGTTTGTAATGCTTTATAACTGTTTAAGTTTTAAAGAGAAAGCCAGGCCAACCATTTTCCACAAACTGAACTAAAAGTAAATGTCAGGTTTGCATTATGATCTTCAGTTTCATACAAGTACAAATATTTAGCCACAAACTGAATAGTTTCTCTCATGTATGATTTGACTTTTTTCTTTTCCAGAAATGTAACAACTAAAATTAAATAAATAAATACAAGTAAATAAATACATACAATTTTACATCATAAAAAAGATTGATTCATGCTCACCTTATAAGTGTAAGAGGAGATTTATTTTTGTTAAGAAGGTTATTTTGGTAATTCAGGGTTGATTATTTTATAAATATATTCTTTATATTCTGTAAATCAGGGACTATAATTACACTAGTCAGTATATCAGTTGTTAGTATGTTTTAGATTGGGCGGAGTGATACAGCACTAGGTGCTGTGTTGATGATCTGAAATCCTACGCTGTTGAGCGGACATTGAAGTACACGCAAACTCACGCAGAAGTTGTCCCGTGTTTATCATACTCATGACCCGAAAAAGGTTTAATTTAATAAGGTAAGGCTTAACTCTACACCATACTTAAATAAATAAAGGTTCAGAGCTCAAAACGGGACCGCAAAACGGGACTACTTTCTCCTGAGCGGAGTAAGATTTTGGTCCGCGCGGTCGCGGTCCCGGTTGGATGCGCGTTTCTAGTCAACACAATAGATGAATATTAATAACACAATATCGCGATACACGTTGTCACCTCCACGACACGTTTCGTGACGTTTTTGTATCGCGAAATTTCGTGGCACGATATATTGTTACACCCCTAGTTGTCAGTTACAATGCATTGGTTCAATCATCCTCTACACCTGGGAGACTTGAGTTCTCTGATAAACCTTGGCCTTGACCTGTTTGACAAAAGGGTGCTGAAGACACCGGAGATGTTATGTAGTACCACCACATGTCCAACGCACCCAACAGCCACCAGACTCTTTGTCGTGACTCAGACTCCATCAAAACATTGCTAGTCAACTGAAGTTTGACAAATGGCACCTTTCTGATCCACACCACTGCTGTGAAAATGTTTAGTAGACTGATGACACAAACTAGGCACTATATATGGAGCCAAAAAGGACAAGATTACCAACATCAAGACTTTAGGCTAAAAATGAAGCATGGTGAAGGGATTATCATGATCTGGACTTGTTTAGAAAACTTTTCATCATGGAGAAAATATGAGTTCCCATGTTTCCCAGAACCTCCCCCAGGATAATGTCAGGGTGTCTGTTCACCAGCTGAAGCTCAGGAAAAATTGGGTATTACGGTGGAAGTATAAGTCTAAACATGGAAATAAACCCAACATAGAATGACTTCAGAAAAAGATTGATCTCCATAGAGCCGTTCACACCAGACGTTCTACAAATAAGTCTTAGTTGAAGCTGTTTTGGAAAAAGGGTGTTGGGTCACAGTCCTATGTGAACATGGGAAGCCTTAATTTCAACTTTAAGGCCCAGCTCTGAGGCTTCAATTATTTTTAAGCCTCAGCCCTTGATTTCTTACAGCTGACCACATGGTTTGAAACAAAGGAATCTCCATAATGACTCAAAGCCCCAGCAGGATTTGCATTTGCGGCCCTTCGGTGATACGGAATAACACCCTCATTGGGCATGGATGGAGGGCCATAGTCGATTTATTGCAGCCGGGGCCCGGCTATAAAGCGCAGGCTCCCTTCTCTCTTCACTCTCTTTTCCTCCTCTCTTGCTCCCAAGATCTCTTCTACCTCGGACTTGTCCACAGTCCTATGGAGTTCTCCATGAGCTATGAAGAAGGCCACAGCTCCTATTTTAGCATGAAGAGCTACTAGCTATGGGCTGGTCTTGTCCATTATCGGGCCTGAAGAAGCGTCTGGTTGCCTTGAAATGGCAACCATAGTCAGCAGTGCTGCAACGCGTGACCCGCAAACGTTCTGAGCCCTTTGGACCGACCTGGAGCGTAACTACCCAGCTGTTCACCAAGGAACGTTGACCGGCCAGACCAAACCACCTTTTTCTTCAACTACAAAGAGCCACGTAAGAGGCTGTTTTGTGTCTTGGCAGAAAAACATATTTAACCTATTCACCCCTAGGGATTTTGGAGGTGAATTTCGCCTGAACAGGCCTATCCAAATTAAATCAACAATATCTCCGCACATTATATGGACAATATGCTTAATCTTGGTCTCAACGGATAGCTAAGACCTCCCAGCATACATTTCCAGTGAAAAAATGTGAATGTTCACATGCCTGAGCAAACTGTGATAAACCAAAGAAAAAAAAAGAGATTTTTATTTTCGTCTAATTTTTTTTAGTTTGCACAGTGGAAAACACCATGGTAGCAATGCATATAATTATAAAGACACCACTGCCTGCATTCAGAAACTCCTTGACTACAACTGTACCAAGTTATGAGAATAGATTAAAGGACATAGATTTTATCAAGGTTTTAGTGTGGATAGTACCAGGCGGATTCTCTATTTGGCACTTGGATACTTATGCTGTGCCAAATGTGTTTTTTACCCTTTTTTGAAGGGAATGAGGCTATAAAATACTTTGATGATTTAATAACACATGATTTCGTAAATGTAAAATCTCAATCCAAAAATCACTGTGCTCTGTGCGGGTCTCTCGGTGCGTCTCTCTCTATGCGCTGTGCAACTGTGCGTCACTGATCCAAGATGGCTGCCGCGCTCCGAAGTTTACGTTCAACGGTAGAGGCCTGATTGATGAAGTCTCGTTCAAGTGTCATATTTCGTTTGAAAGCTCACGACATGTAGAACAATGTCAACAAAGTTTACGTAAATTCCCAAAAGTCACGAGAACTCAACAAAATGGCGTTCTGTTGCGTTTTGTTGAGGGTGTTGCTCGTGTTGGGGGCACCATCATTGTTGCATATGTATTTTTAAGTTGTTATAAATCAAATACTTTGTTGACAAAACGTACTTGGAGTTTTTACATATTGGCTTTAGGGATCCTTGTTTGAGAAACAATTGAAAGAAAATACCCTGACAGCACTTGAGTAACTTTTTCCACACATGAACTGGTGCATACAGCTGCTGGACCAGGTACCGGATCCGTCGGGGGGAAGGGGTTTTAATTCATTTAACTAGCTTAACTTGGCGTTGTGAGCCGGACCGCTGATCCCGTCACAACTGGGTTTATTTATATTAGTTTATTTATATTAGCTTAAGTGTATTTGTGTAATTTATTGTTTGTCTATTGCTGCATCCATATTGCTGTATCTTGATGAAATGTTCTTCTACAACAGAAACCCCCCGGCACACACACACACACACACACACACACACACACACACACATACTCCGCCATTTTGAATCACACACACACACACACACACACACACACACACACACACACACACACACACACACACACACACACACACACACACACACACACACACACACACACACACACACACTCCGCCATTTTGAATCACACACACACACACACACACACACACACACACACACACACACACACACACACACACACACACACACACACACACACACACACACACACACACACACACACACGTATATAATCGGATGTTTGTGTTAATGTTGTTTATGTGTAGTTTAGCCATCAGAATGTATCCAAAGTGTTGTTTAACTATCTTTTAACACTTGTGTAAATACATTCTGATTCATTTGAATAAGAGAAGTTGTTTGTGTTAAGTTATACACATTTGTCACAGCTGCTGTTTGCAAAGGTCTGTGCTCAGACTCCTTCCTTCACTGTTATTCTGTAATGCCCCCCCTGGGCAACAGGCTGGTACGTAGGAAATAACGGTTACCTTGAGATTGATTTTGCTGTTCAGTTATTATTTTCCTGATAAGTCAGGTGGTGCCCTGTTGATTGATTCATTTTGATAAGTCATCTTCTTTATTAATTATTATTAATTATTGAAAGACAATCATTAATAACTCTTTAATCACTGAACCAGCACCTCCTTTGTGGCACAACAAAGGATAGTCTTAATCTCCTGCACATTGAGGAGCACTGATCCAGAGCTACTGGAAGATCTTGTTTCTGCTGCTAAGGAGCTTTAACCAGCTGGTATCCCAGAGGAGAAACTTCTCAAGAACTGTCAATGTTTAAAAAGAATAAATACATAAATTATAACACTTATGGTGTTATCAGCTTAAAGACATTGTGTTTATTTGTTATTGTGACTTTGATAAAGATCTGCCCAAATTAATTTGACGTTTACTACAAAATGTCCTGTTATGGGAACATTGTTTTTTCTGTTGTTCTGCTGGGCGATTTTAATCTCACGTGGCTGATGACACTGTTACTTAGAAGGGCGCAATTGGGAGGAATGGTCTCTCCAATCTGAACCTGAGTTGTTTCCTTTTGTTGGTCATGATTTGTTAATCATAAACACATAGTTCAGTCATAGGTTTGTCCATAAGTGCATTGGCACCACGGTACCCTGGACCATAGCTTGATGATCAATTTTATGACTATCACTAGGTCTGTGGTTGTATGTTCTGGATACTCAGTGGAAGAGAGGAGCTGAGCTGTCAAGTGGCCAATACCCGATGATGAATTGGATCAGAAGGCAGAGAAGGATACTGGACAGACCAGGCAAGCCCAAACGTGTAGTAAGGGTTTGCTGGGAACGCCTGGCAGAGGAACCAATTCGAGTGATCTTCAACTTCAATCTCCAACAGAACTTCAACCACATATTGGGGGACATAGGGGACACTGACTCTGAATGGACCTTATTCCATGCTTCTATTGTGGCCACAAAGTTGCCGGTGCCTGTCACAGCAGCAACCCCCCCCCCCACCCCCCCCCCCCCCCCCCCTCTGGTCATCCCGCTACTCCTTCCACATGACTGTTGTGTGCTGCTGACGCCCCCCCCCCCCCTCTGGTCATCCCGCTGCTGCTTCCACATGACTGTTGTGTGCTGCTGACGCCCCCCCCCCCCACTCTGGTCATCCCGCTGCTGCTTCCACCTGCCTGCTGTGTGCTGTCGACGTCCCTGACTCCCCCAGTCTGGCCTTCGGCAGGAGGGTCCCCCCTTATGAGCCTGGTCCTGCTCAAGGTTTCTTCCCTCCTAAAGGGGAGTTTTTCCTTGCCACTGTTTGGCTTAAGGTTTTTCTCCCACTAAGGGAGTTTTTACCTGCCATTGTTTATATAATAATTGCTCGGGGGTTTATGTTTATGTTTATGTTTATGTTCATGTTCATGTTCATGTTCTGGATCTCTGGAAAGCGTCTAGAGACAACATCTGTTGTATTAGACGCTATATAAATAAAATTGAATTGAATTGAATTGAATTGAATTGAACCCTTGAACCGGGTGGGGGATTTCCCAGTTGAGGGAAGCTTACAAGCTGAACCAAGGCTTCTTCAGGGTTTGGTTACCCTGTCAGACTCTGGAGACAGCTGACAGGTGCAGGCTATGCAGATTGTGGCCTTGGCTGTCACTGAAGAAAAAACTCAGTTGTGGAAAGAGTTCAAAGGCAATGGAAAGCAACTTTTGATTGGCCCCAAAAAATTCTGGCAAACTGTCTGGTGCAAAAGCAAAAGCTTCACCAACACTAGCCCCCTTACCATTGGCAAATACCCCACATTTATCAATCAAATCTAGTGTGTCGTCTGTACGGTGGCGCAGCTAGTAGTACAGCCCACTCCCAGCGAGGTCCTGGGTTCAATTCTCACGGGGTGTTAAGTTCCCCCATGACTTCAGCACGCCTTGTGTGGAGTTTGCATGTTCTCACAAAAACATCAGTTTTGGACTTTACACTGCCCCCTCTGGCCAGGCAGGGCGCCAGATGGGATAGGGGGGATCTGGTTGGAATAACGTGATCATTCCATGTGTTAGAGAAGCACCTTCACCCCCCCCCAAAAAAGAATCTTCTCAATCTCAGAAACAAGGAAGCTGTATCTGCGTACACTGGAAAGGGCTCTCCCATTTCTGGGGCTGATGTTACAGAGGTAGATAAATAGCTCTAGAGTGGCAGGGCTCCCAGAGTGGACAAGGTCTGCCTTGTGTTCCCTAAGACGCTGGCTGTCTTGGCCAACACATCTCTGCAACATTGCAAAGACATCTGGGGCAGTGGCTCTGGATTGGCAAACCGGAATGTGTTCAAAATACAGGGGAATCCCACTCCTCAACCTCCCTGGTAAGCTTGTTGCAGTCATGGAATACTTGACCAGCTTTACACCCTTGCTGGAGTGCTAGAGCAGCATGGTAGTTTGCCAAACATGTGCTTTGTGACTTGGAGAAGACATCTGACCGTGTTCCTTGAGGTATCCTTTGGGGGTTGCTACGCAAGTACAGGGTACTGGAGACATAAGTAAGATTAGTTTCCAGTGAGAGTTGTCACAGCTGCTCTTTGCCACCGGTTCTGTTCATTACTTTCACAGACAGAATTTATAGGTGCAGCCAAGGAGCAAGGGGGTCTGATTTGGTGACCTCAGGATCGTGTCTCTGCTTTTTGAGGTTGATGTGGTCCTCTTGGCTTCATTAGGTCGTGATCTTCAGCTCTCACTGGAGCGGTTCACAACCAAGTCTGAAGAAGCAGGGATGACAATACACCTCTAAATTCGAGGAGACCATTTTCAGTCGGAAATGGCCTTCTCAGGGTCTGAGCCAGGGAGTTTAAGTATCTTGGGGTCTTATTTACAAGTGACAGGAGAAAGGAACAGAAGATCAACGTGGATTGTGGCAACATCTGCAGTAATACTGGCTTTAGAACGGTTTGTTGTGATGACTAAAGCCAAAAAGCAAAACTTTCTGTTTACTGGCCGATCTGCATTTGCATTCTCACCAATGATCAGAAATTGTGGGTAGTCACTGAAAAAATAAGATCATGGATACAGTCAGCTAAAATGAGTTTCCTCTATTGGGTGGCTGGACTCTACCTTAGAGATAGTAGGAAAAGTTTGGCCTGTGAACACCTCAGTATCATCCCAGGTGTGGAGGAGGCTGGAGAGAGGCCTGGGCCTCAATGCATAGGCTGCTGCTCCCACAACCTAATCTCAGAAAATTGAAAGTTCATGGATGAGAAATATTTATACTATAAAATATATAGCATAAAAAGATTTATACGCTCCCTTAGAGATAGGGTGAGGAGTTCGGTCACCAGGGAGGAGCTCGGAGTCGAGCCGCTACTCCTTCACATTGAGAGGAGTCAGCTGAGGTGGCTTGGGTATCTGATCCTCCTGGACGCCTCCCTAGGGAAGAGTTCCAGGCATGTCCTTCCTCCCTAGGGAGGCGTTCCAGGCATGTCCCTCCGGGAGGAGACCCCGGGGAAGACCCAGGACACGCTGGAGAGACTATGTCTCTCGGCTGGCCTGGGATCGCCTAGGACTCCCCTTGGAAGAGCTGGAGGAAGAGCTGGAGGAAGTGTCTGGGGTGAAGTAAGTCTGGGCATCACTGTTGAGACTGCTGCCCCCGCGACCCAGGAACGGATAAGCGGTGGACGATTGATGGATGGCTGGAAATTTATACTAGAAAAAGAATTTTTTTTTATTTGAGAGCTATATTTATTACATCATAGCTGTCTTTTCTCGAGCTTAAAAATTATGAGCAGGCTTTGCAGTTAATTGCCCTTTGGGGGGGTAGAGTGACAGTGACGCGCGCCAGTGACCCCGATTTACAGCAGGCCCCCCTGCTGATGTGAAAAGGGCTCTGCTGGTGGTTAAATAGCAGTGGTTTCCCGAATCTCGCTCTCTTTGCTCTCCAACTTGCTTCCCTCTCCCACTGAGCTGTCTGTGAGCTACAAAAGCTAAATGCTCGTCAACACGGATATGAGGAGAGCAGGGAAAAGAGCCACTTTTCACCAGGACCCCCTGCGGAGCGTAACCATCCAGCTAGGAAAAGCTGGTCTGCCATAGAGAATGTCTTTCCGACTTTCCTCACCGCAAGGGAAACATCTACAGTCCTTACGTTCTGTAAGGGAAAAGTCGAGCCGCTACTCCTTCACATTGAGAGGAGTCAGCTGAGGTAGCTTGGGCATCTGTACCGGATCCTCCTGGACGCCTCCCTAGGGTGGAGTTCCAGGCATGTCCCTCCTTCCTAGGGAGGCATTCCAGGCATGTCCCTCCGGGAGGAAACCCCGGGGAAGACCCAGGACACGTTGGAGAGACTATGTCTCTCGGCTGGCCTGGGATCGCCTAGGACATCTCCGATCATCGTGAATAGTATCAGCCGAGGAGCCGTCCCACCAGTTGCACTCGTGAAAGCCCATTGGTTACCAAGAACTAGTGAACGCATCCTTTGTCCACCCAAGTTACAACGGTGTGACCAGCAAACGTTCTGACGCTTCGATGAGCAGAACGGGGACCTGTGCACAATGAGACGACGTAACCAGGCCATGATGACCAGGAAAAGGGGGACAGCCTGGCTGCCAGTGATGCTGCCTTCTCCGTCTCCGAGAGCCACAGGGAGAGAGAAAGGACAAGGGAGCCACTCACAGTTGAACCACCGGTGGGAGTGTAAAAATCAACAACCTGTGGATCGCGACCAGAACCATGAGTTTCACAACCAGCAGGACACCGCAGAGTACCTGGCCATCTCAAAGTAAGAGGCTTGTGTCTGGACAGAGTTAGTTTAAAGCAATTAGCGCTGAGTGTGTTTGGTGTTTTGTTTTGTTTATTACTGTGTAACTCACTGACGGTCCCTCAAGCGGGCCGACGGTCGTTACTCATTACCAAAGTGGTTCGTTCTCCTGTTTCCCCTTCAAAAGCTTAGAGCGAGTGTGCTGGATTTTGCTCCACACACTGTCTCCTGAGCCAGTTTCCTTCCCTCCATACTAACCCACATGGACAAGTTAGAATCCCACCCATCAGGCCTCCAATAATTCCAGTTACCACTGGGTGGAGGAAACCTTCCCTGCAGTTTTGAAAAAGCATGCAAAGTCACCATGTGACTTCGTTCCCCACCTGTGTAAGCTCCATCTTGCCTGTCTGCCTACGAGAAGCTGCATGGGATGAGGCTTGGTGAATCCAGAGTGGAAATGTCCTCTCATTTTGGGGACTAGATGTCCGTGGGTTGAGTCTTGAATTTCCTATGGTTGTCTGTTGACATTTTTGTGAAAATGATACAACTGGCTTCTTTAGAAGAAGTGATCTGTGTCTGACGAGGGAGACTTTTTGTTTGCTGGACAACACAAGACCGTAAGAGGCTAGTGTTTCAAGTGAGAAACTCCCCTCTTGAGGAGGCAGAGAAATGGAGTAATATAGTCTTTTTTATCATTCTAAGCCCTGAATGGAGGCATGGTTATCAAATGGGGTTAATTCACTGTTGAATGGTTGCAGATTACTTTTGTAATACTGTATTTGACCCGGATCGTACAGAAATGGGATTCTTGCCATTGTTGCCACAATTGAGCATGAGCTGTGCATGATTGGGTTGACTGTTACATGAGTATGAAACATATCAATCATTTGTCTTTATTTTGTCTGTCGTGAAGTCACGTACTGATGATTGACAGCTTCATCAGGTTGGGTTTCGTCCCGTAAAATCAGCGCTGCTGTATTTTGGATACGTGTTCATGAGCCTACTGTCAAATGCATGTCAGTGACATTTTACACAGAAAGGGGTGTGTGGAGAAGAAACAAACCCGTTGAGCAGTTCTTTTAGACAAGGGAACTCTGAGTGCACACCAGATGTGATCAGTGTGGAGTAGGGTTTTGTGACAATGAGTTATATATATATATATATATATATATATATATATATATATATATATATATATATATATATAGGTTCACTGAGGACTATTGTTTTACGTTGCAGGAGAGTTGCTGCACGGACAGTTTTGTCTGTGAGGCATCGGAGCATGAACGGCCAGGACCGTTATGTGACTAACCGTTTTGTCACTGGACCGTTATGTTATTAACTCGTGTGTTGTTACCTTCATAAAACCATAACCCACTTGGGTTGAAATAAGAAAACTTTGAAATAAGAAATCTCTGTGGTCCTTGACTAAGGTAGGAGACAGAATTTAACGGGTTAAGTCAGACCTCCAACCAAGTAACGTGACGGCGGGGGGGATCTGAGGGACATAAAGATAACCAACCCTAGAGAATCATTAAGTCAGGCCGCTGACCGGCCAGGGTGCAAAGGTCAAGAAGTGGGAGATCCACTTATCTGGGGAGAAGTCAGGACTCTGGCAGCCCTGACCCCTCTCTATCCCTGTTGACATCCAACTCAACTTCAAGTTGACAAACAAACCAGTACTCCCAGAAAACCTGTTCCCCCTGGTGTATAAATTGAGCCATGGGAAGTCCCATGTCTCAAACAGGAGGGAAGGAAGGGTATAGTACACAAAGTATCAAGTATTCAAATACCTACTTAAAATTTTTTGGCCAAAATCGAGAGAAGACAGACGCTCAGCAGGCACCACTTTTTGGTCCTGGCTGACCTCTTCTGAAGTCTATTATCGACAACTCCGACGACCTTTAACTGATGACAAGGATGTTTATGATGACACTGGAGTGTAGACTGTTTAATTTTGTTTACTGTGAAATGTTTTAAGCTTGAATGTGTCTCGGCCTTTTTAGAGAATAGGTGATCGCTCAGTAGGAGGGTTGGAGAGGAATTTTGCCCCATATATGGGGTTTTTCGCCTCTTCCTTGACATATAACTACCTGTTAACAAGCTTGCATTAAGTGTATTATAAGCTCCTCTTGCTATTTCTTAAATGTTTGAGGCTACTATTCTAAGCCTAATGGATGGATCTTAGTTGAAGTTTCAAAAGGACAACAGGAGGGAATTGTGAGGTTAATTAACCTTTAAACTTGTTTGGTCCTTACGAAACTGTCACATGCTCTGTCAACAGATGTCACAATGCCACTTCCTGATCTACTCAGGGGTTTTGGACTGTTCTGGTGACATCTGTCTACTGTGTGTCAGTATTCAATCACACATTATCACTTCCACCCATTGTCTACTGTTCACTGTTCATTGTCCTTATATGCTAATTTCCTGTCAATTTTCTTAATAAAAGCATCATGCAGAGGGGAAGCCTTGGGGAAGCATTTGCTGTCAGGGGCTCTGCCCCTGTTGCATTGCTCTCCCCCTTCTGCAGAAGTGCGTTAAAACCATTCCAAGTGTCTGTGTCTTTCCTCGTTACGAATTTATGTAATGTTGATTTAGACCTAACAGTTCCTCCTTTTGTGTGGCCTCATGTGGTGAGAGTCTACAGGCAGTTCCTGGAAGATGAAGGAGTTGATACCATTGGCAGGCCATCACGCTCACCTGACCTAAATCCAACTGAACATTTCTGGGACAGTCCATCTGATGCTACCAGGTTGGACTTCAGACTGTGTAGTAGCTCAGTAATGGCCTGGTCCAGATCTGGGAGGAAATACTCCAGACATTGTCAGACATGACAAAGATGTGGAGGCCACACCAACTATTGAGAATCATTCTGAGCTTCTGCTGTGGAATTTCAGTAAAATTGAATAATCTGGTCGATCATTGTTGCACTCTAATTTTCAGGGTGTGTTTAAATTCATCCCTCTGTAGGTTGATAATTTTCATTCCAAACTATGTGGCAGATCGCTGGTCTCTTGGAGGTTTACTGGTGGTTCCTGGAGTTTCCAACGGTAGATGGCCCTTTTATACTAGTACCTACTCAGCGCGACTCGACTCATCACGCCTCGTCTCGCCTCCACTCGCCTTGTCCTCGTTTGTTTCTAGATACCCAAATGAGAAGTGGGCGGGTTGGAGCGAAGCTGCTGTGACGTATTTGATTGTGTGATTAAAACGGAGAAGACAACAACACTAAAGATGTAGAACCTAGAGGAGATGATAAATGTGCTGCTGGGTCTGTGGCTTGTGTTTGTTACCAAGTTAAAAAATGAGACTGAAAGAAGCTTCAAGCGGCGATGCTTTTTTTTGTCTGTTTGTGTCGGCGGTGATGAAAAGTCACCTGGCTGAGAAGTGACCAAGCGCTTGGTAGATCTGGTGGTTCCTTATCGCCTGTCTAGATCCCTTTTTAATTCTCTCCTCAGCCACCAGGTTTATGAACATCTGCACCTCAGAGTTGGATCACCAAACAGACGTTTGCGCTGCCATTGCCTGTGGAATAAAATTGCAGCGAGCCACTCTTGCGCTGATTCCCGCTTCCTGATTAAAATGTCTGACGGCCCCGCCCCCCGACCAATCGGTGACCTGTAGTGTGGTGACGTCAGATACAGGGCCGACTCAGCACGCTTAGAATAGATACAGAAAAAGTATCTACTCGGCACGCCTCCACCCGCCTCCACCCGTAGTGTAAAAGCACAAAACGGGGGCGTGGTGAGTCGAGTCGCGCTGAGTAGGTGCCAGTGTAAAAGTGCCATTAGTGATCAGGACACAGACACCCTCTCTACTTTCAAGATGAGGATTAAAACTTTCCTTTTTAGTAAAGTTCATAGTTAATGCTGGCTCAGGTGATCCTGAACCATCCCTTTAGTTATGCTGCTAGAGATGCAAGCTGCAGGGAGACCTCCCATGATGCACTAGGCTCTTTCCTCAGTCTGTTCTCTTTACAATTTCTATTTAGTCTCTCCTACAGGTGTATTTGGACTAATCTCTCTGTGTTTGGAAGTGTGAGGTGACAGGAAAGAGACCAACAGTCAGCCCAGGCAGACTGGTTTTGGTTTTGATGGAGGTTGAGATAGACGTCCCCCCTTCCTTTCCGCTGTTGTCTCATGTGATCAGGATCAGGGATTTCACTGTAGTGAAAATGTTACGTAATCTTTAGCTAAGCTGTTGTTATTAACTGAGATTTAATAAAGTTTGAATCTGGACTGGAATTAATTGGATTAATGAATTGGACCACAACTAAACTGTATTGGGTTGTCTTTAATTGGAGTGTATTGGACTTGCTGTCTGTGAAAAGTCCCTTGAGATGATTCAATGTTGTGAAATGGTGCTCTACAGATAAAGGTGAATTGAATTGAAGTAATTATACTTTGTTCCACCAACTTCAGGAAGTGGGTCTGTGGCTTAATACAAAGCCTTTAGCATGCGTTAGCTCTGCGTAGCATCCAGCCTACAGCAGCATTGTTGTTATCACTCATTTTGGTAAGCCGGTATGTGGGAAGCTTACGTGAAGGAATTTGTTAGGCTTTAATCAGTGTAGTCAGGACATAATCCCAGTGCAGCTCATCGTCAGACACATGTATGACATCTGAGCTAATCTGTGGCGCTGCGGCTGTTAAACAAAGCTGGCTGGACGGTTCATGGATGCCATGCTCAAATCTAGAAAATATTAGCTGTGGTGATTCTTTAGCTGTGCAAAGAGCTTAAGCGGTGATATTACGTCTGGTCCAGGAACAATTTAATGTCAGAACCATTTAAACGTACTCTCTTCAAAGCAAAAGCGGGAGGCTAAGCTCTGATTGGCTGATAGTTCTGCGATGGCGACTGATTGTACATACCTCCACTTGTCAGACTTTAGTTACACAACGCAGGGGGAGGGACTGAGGAGGAAATCCTGAAGATGGATGATACAGCAGTGTTAGGGTGGAAACCAAGAAAATGAAGGGTATAACGTGAAGGCGGGAATAGAGGATTAGGAAATAAATCAGGTTATGTGTGTTCACACAAGGAATTTGGAAAACTGTTGACTTTCCCAAAACTGCATAGGAGGAGAAAAATGAGAACACAATTCAGGGGGTTGGTGGTGGACATTATATAATGTACCATTAGACTGTTTTCTGCTTCCTCACTTGCATGAAGCACATTATTCATGGGTTTGTGTGTTTAATCAAGACGAAAACTAACCTGGAGGCTGTTGTGTTACAAATCAAGTGAACAGCAGTCAGATGTTAGGGATCTCATGTGTAAGTACATCATTCATAAAAGTATGGTCTTCCAGCTGGGTGCACAGCTCATGTGGTACAACCGCAATTCAAAAACAGTTGGGACACTGGGTAGAAACGTAAATGAAATATTTAATTTATTTTAATTGTAACATGACCTTTGTAGGGTGGTTTGGATGTATTATTGGAATGATTTCTGCCGGTAATACTGGCACTTTTCTAACATTTGTAATGGCAAACAATCAAAGAAGCGAGAAGAGAGTCACATGAGTCACATGTTCAACAACATATGCTGGACTCCAATTGCTCTTACCAATACGTACTGCAGGAGACAGAAGTATAAAGGAGGAGGAACTGTAGATGGAGGGTTTGGATGAAATGAGCAGGGACTTCAGACACAGTGTTCATAGAAAAGTAGGAGGGACAGCAGACGGGACGTTCATAGTAAAGGAAGATGGTCTGCAGACAAAGCGTTCAGAGTAAAGGAGAAGGGACGCAGTAGACACATAAGAGCAAAGGAGGAAGGCCTGCAGACTACATAAGCATTAAGAGTCAAGAAAGACTCACTGCAGATGGAGCATTCGGAGTTAAGGACGAGGGACTGCAGGTCGAGAGGTATGACTAAAGGAAGAGGCATTTCAGACAGAGCTTTCAGATTAAATCACAAGCAGGCAGTCCGAATGTTCAGAGTAAAGGAGGAGGGTCTGCAGACAGAGCGTTGGGAGTAAACCATGAGGGTCTGCAGATGAAGCGTTCAGAGTAAAGGAGGGTCTGCAGAAGGAGAGAGATGGGTGTAAGGAGGAGGAACTGCAGACAGAGTGTTCGGACAAAAAGTAGGAGAGACTGCAGACAGATATTAGAGTAAAGGAGGAGGAACTACTGCTGGACAGTTCAGTGTAAAGGACGAACTACAGACGGAGCATTTGGAGTAAACAAGGATGGTCTGCAGACAGCGTCTTCAGAATAAAGGAGGAAGGACTGCAGATTTAGAGATAAGCTAAAGGAGGAGACATTTCAGACAAAGCTTTCAGAGTAAAGGAAGAGGAACTGCAGACCGAATGTTTTAAAGTTAAGGAGGGACTGTAGAAGGACAGAGAGGAATAAAGGATGAGGAACTGCAGAAAGAGAGATGTGAGTAAAGGAGGAGGGACTACAGATGGAGCGTTCAGAGTAAAGGAGGGACTGCAAGGAGAGAAAGGGAGTAAAGGTTCTGTATGTTACTGACATTCAATCGTTGGTTCAGCGATTGTTCATGTTCTCCACTGAGAGTTCATCAGAGTTGCCTGCATATAATTGTTTCAATACCGGTTTGAGAGCTTAAAGAATAATAACAATGGTGCATGTGATATTGTCAGCTCAGTTGTCTCCAGGCAACACAACCAGCAAATAAATAAATTAATGGATATTTCAAACCTTCTTTCCTGTTACACTGTTGTACTTTTTGAAGTTTCTCAGGTGATTTCTGTTTTAGTTTTCTGCACTAATTTATTCTCCAATAAAGGAAGTTCCCTTTGTGTAAAAAGCATTATTCGGTTCTTCCTAAGTATCATAGTGGTGTGACACAACTGTAATTTGAAGTCAAGATTTCTAAGCTTTAACTCAGAGGTTTCAACTGCAAGTGGAAAATGATCATCTTCTGTTTGACATCCTTTTTAAGTTCTGACATCAAAAATTAAATTGAACATTCCACTACCTGGGTTTATTTAAAACTAAAAACACAATCTGAACAGGATTTATTCAGATAAAATATTTGGAAACACCTTGTGTAGCCAGATAAATAATGAAGTTACTGTGGTGTTGTCATGGTCTTAGGATGTTGACGTGGTCTTGCTCCTTTGGAGTTAGGTTTTAGCTTTGTTTCTTACTTCTGTTTTGGTTCAGGACTCTTGAGTTTGAGTTCTTTTTTATTTTGAAAGTGTTTCCGGTATGTAATGTCCTTGGACTGCTCTCAGCTGATTCGGTCCACCTGTGTCTCCTAAGCTCAGCGGTAGGTGTGTATATGTAGTCCTGTGTTTTCCTTTTTCCCTTTCTAGTACGTTGTCATTTATCAGACGTTCTTCTCGGGTTTCCTTATGTTATTGTTCCCCTATCATTTTTTTTATTTGCTCTGGCAGCACCGTTTGTTCTACAGGTTTTGTTCAATAAAAGGAGACCATTGATGTTACTCCTTTCTTCTGCAACTCCTGAATCATAATGGATGTAGTAAACTACTCCCTGGGGTAAAGTGTATGGGTTTGATCCATAATGATTAAATGATAAAGCCTACTACATGGTGTCATAGTGCTTAGACTTCATCCTGACAGCAGGTATTTAATTAGTAATTGTGCAGAGGTCACTTTTTCATAAAAATATTGCTTTAAATAAGCATTACTGAAATAAAATAGCAGAAAGCTCTTATCTGTATTATTGTAAACATCCCTGAACTCGTGCAGCACCAGGATGCAGCAGATACAGAAGGTTATGGGTTTCTTTAGGAATTGTTTGATGATTTATTTTATTAGGGCCCGAGCACTGACAGTGCGAATGCCCTGTTGTATCTGTAGGAATTGTTCTCGTTCTCGTTTTTCTTCTGACGAAATGAGGGGCTTTTTGCCCCCCTAAACGTGCCCCAAAAGTCACCAAAATTTGCACGCAAGCCAGGCCTGGCAAAAAATTTGATAGTTAATGGTTTGCATTAATGGGCGTGGCCTAATGGCTCAACAAGCCCCACAATATGGTTTGGCCTACATGCACGAAAAATCGGTACACACCTGTATCATGCCGCAACTTAAAGAAAAGTCTCTTGGCCGAAACCAAACAGGAAGTCGGCCATTTTGAATTAATCGTGTAATTTTGGCGCAATTTATGCCATTTCTTCAGCCATTAATGCGGCCCGAACCGTAATGTGCACCCAGGTGTGTTATACATCAAAATGTGCATCTCCATCCTGCGACGACGCGCATTACTTTTCTCAGTCAAAAGCGTTACCGTGGCGACGCTAGATGCCAAAAAGCGCGCCCCCCCTTCATCTGATTGGTCCATATTTGATAGTTCCTACTTTCTGCCATAACTTTTGAATGGCTTGATATAAAGACTCGTGGGTGGTGTCATCGGACATGGTTTTGAGTCCTTGACCATAATTGGTGCAAATTAGCCCCACCCCTTCTTCTGATTGGTCGATATGTGATAGTTCCTATTTTCTGCAATAACTTTTGAATGGTTTGACATAAAGAGTCATGGGTGGTGTCATCGGACTTAGTTTTGAGTCCTTGACTTTTATTTGTGAAAATTGCACGCACGAGGGCCCGTTCATCGCTGCTTGCAGCTTTAATTTTTTCTTAATATCCTTGATGCTCTTACATCTGAGGGGACGAGTTGATTTTGCACTGACTGGAAGTGTGAGTGTTAGGAGGCCATGATCCCCTCTTGTGTTAGAGGGGAACATGCTTAAGCTAAGCCAAATATGCCTTCAGCACATTTTGGGTTTTGGCATGAGTATTACATTGTTCCCCAGAAAAATACCTAAAAATAGAATAGCTTATTTCAATTGTTTGTTTATTATATTTTACAGTCATTTGTAAAAGCCTAAAAACCCTCTAAAAACCCTCTCTTTTAATTCTGTTTTTTTGTGTAAAAACATAATAAAATCATTTTTTTGTAGGGATGTTGCAATTAGGTAAATGCAACTTCAGATGAACAACAACATAACTTATTTTTGTCACCATGCCGTTATGTTTTTATCAGACAGAGGACAAATGTGAGGACATTTGTCTGACGGTTAAAGCTTGGCTCAAACTGGGTCATTTGACAGGAAATGACCACAAATGCAGCAGCACACCTGCTTAAAATGGATCAAAAAAACAAAAAGGTTTTGCAATGAACTGGGCAAGGTCCAGACCTGAACCTGATTGAGATCCTGTGGTGGGACCTTAGGAGAGCTGTGCAGAGGTGAATTTTAAAAAACCTCAATGAACTGAAGCAAATTTGGAAAAAAAATGGACCAGAATTCCTCCGCAACCATGAGAGTGTGATGAAGTCAGACAGGAAATGTCTTCGGTGAGTTACTGCTGCTGACGGTGGATCTACAAGCTATTGAACCATGGGGATGCTTATTTTTTATGGCTTAATTTCTGTTAAAAAACATAACTGCATGAGTAAAACTGTTATATGTTGTTGTTTCTCATAAGGTTACCTCCTCAGACTGAACCTGATCATGTTTCATTCCTCCCACCCATCAGAACCACAGACCAGATCATTGAGGATAAGTGATCTCTGTGATGACATCAGTGAGAGGACAGGAGGAAGGAAAGAGGATTTCTAACAGCCCCGCTGGAACTATCAAAGCAAAAGCCTGCTTACAACTTTGAAAAGCACGTGAACGTCACCTCTTTAGGTGTGCTTCATTTATCCTCCCTTGAAACTTGGCGAGCAAGCCAGGAGAATAAAAACACCAGGTTGTTAGAGCAGATAAATGAAACACACCTGTTTCCTGGAGGCAGTATTTGTGGATTTAAAGATAAGCAAGCTTCATTCTGAGCCACCACCGCTCTTCAAACTTGTTCTACTACTCACCTGCAGACATATCACATTTCAGGAAGGGTCATCTGTCTGTCTGCTAAAGCTGATTGTTCTGAACAAATCCGGTCGCCAGGAAATCATGCTTTCAGGGAAGCTTAGTTATGTACAATGTTTGCTGACCTTCTAGAGCTGTATTACCTTTGGTTCTGGTTTGGCACATTTTTCCACACCATGTGCAAGTTCTTCATAAGCTGTCAAGGATTCATGCAGCGCTTGTCACATGGAATCACTTTCTAGAAACAAAGGATGTTTTCCAGACGACCGGCTGCTCCGTGTTTTGTTGCATCTCTATGGAAGCGCAGTCAGTGTACCAACCCAGCCAATCAGAGAGCCAGATTTACACGGAGACAATAGGTGTCAAAGCTTTACTAAACTACAGAACTGCTCCTGACTCCTGGACCAGGGACAGGGCCTATGCTGGCTGGGGTGAAAAACTGACTTCAGCTCAGTTTCAGAGGAGGAAATGGGAAACTAACTAACCAGGAAAACCATCCTGGAAAAACCAGTGCACGGCAGCCGCCACCGTCACTCTGGCACTCACAGCAACACAAACCCTCGCATGGTTCTTCCTTTTCATCCTACAACTCACCCAACACTACAGAAAAAAACACTCACGTTGCTTCTGATTCACAGTAAAATAATATTTGATCAATCTGCCCTGGAAGAATCTGAACCCCCAGTTCTGAGTCCAGCTCAGCAGAACTACTTCATCTGTAAGTACCAGAGTGAGAGGAGGCTGGCTGAGAGGATGAGAAGGAGGAGGACGAAGAGGAGCAGGAGGACGGGAAGACGGCTGCACATCAGACGCAGGGACAGATGTATGGACAGATGTTCAGACAGACACATATACAAACAGAGACAGACAGACAGACAGACAGACAGACAGACACATAGACAAACAGACAAACAGACAGAGAGATGACTGTAACGCAAACCAACAAGAGCCAACACACAAACATGAGCTGACAGAACCCGATACCATATCAGAACCGTATCAGTACCTGATGGGGATCAGGTCCTCATCAGGTACTGCTCTCGTCGGTTCACATCTCTTTCCACAAACACAGTATAAACAGTCCAGAGTCATCCACTCTTTCAATGGTCCACATGTGCTGGAGATGTTTCCCGTCTGTGGCTCCTTGATTCCACCTCAGTGTGTGTGGAAAAGCCAGACTACCGTAACATCTTGCCCTGACTCTGTTCCCCCCTTCGTAGATAGTAACAGAGGTGAAACAAGTTATGTGTGAAATGGTGACTCTGGGAAATTTTGCAGACATCCTCATGGCCCTGTTACAACTCTCCAGAGGATGAAATTACACACATATACGGGCACAAAGACAGATGAGCTACTGTTGGAGCCAAAACGTCTCAAAGAGCATAGGTTTGGTCCCCAGGCACCGCAGTAAAAATACCACTGTTTTCACTTCCACAGTGGGCAGAGGCCAGCTGGACCGATTATACCGACATAGTCATTCAATTAGGGAAACTAGCTGATCAACAAACCTTGTTGCTGAGCAGCCTGGAGGAGCCATCATCTCCTGAGACATACCTGTCAACTCTATCCTGCAGCAACAGCTTTACGAAGGACTGCAGTGGAAAGAGCCAGATGAAAATGCATGAAAAAAGACTTCAAACCAGGGATGTGTGGGATCAAACGAGGGATGAGGGAGATCCAAAGAGGGACCCATGGGATCGAACTAGGAGATGTGTGCGATCGACTCATAGACTGTATAAAACAATGGATGAAGCATTAGGTCAGGTGACCCATTGGTTTCTGAAGCGCAGGTTTGAAGCCCGCTATTGACATTTCTTGAGAAGCCAATGGGAATACACCCATCACATGTCGGTTAAAGGTTGCTTTGCCAGCACCTTTAGCCGAAGCCTGGGGAAGTATTTGCAGTGCTGCCATCAGATGTTTAAGCAACAAACACAAAGTTTGCTTTCTTTTGAGGGCAAGAATAAACATGCTCTGATAGATGTTTATTCAGCTTTATTAAACTAAGTAGCTAAAGAGGTGACAGCTAGGCATTAGCTACAGCCAGCTGTCAATCAAAAGGCTACCCT
Organism: Cololabis saira; assembly: GCF_033807715.1. Classification (NCBI taxonomy): domain Eukaryota; kingdom Metazoa; phylum Chordata; class Actinopteri; order Beloniformes; family Belonidae; genus Cololabis; species Cololabis saira. The sequence continues at coordinate 34,528,247 of NC_084607.1, read as the reverse complement.
GTATTCATGCATTAATTACTGACTTTATGAAAAGTGTACCTTATAAGCAGTACTCGAGTTGTAAAATTCTTTTGACCGTATTTATATCAGGGGGGATGCCATCCTCCCTCATCCCCCCTCAACTCCAGTACTGCTTATAAGACACATTAAGATTCCACACACAGTTGTTACAGGTGTGAAATCAATCGATTGAGACCAAAGTGGTTTCTTGAACCAGTAAATATGTTTATTTTTGCTCAAAAGTTGGACATTTTAATATGGGAGTCAGTTGAGACTGACTCGCTTTTGCAGCCGGACTCTAGTGGTCAGTCGAGGAACTGCAGCAAATGTTGGTTCTGCACGAGCCTCGACCTGGAAGTTAGGTGGTTGGTGCATGAGACAGAAGAACCTCCTACTGTAGTCCAATATTCTTTCAGAAAACAACTTTTGTGAAGGTTTTCCTGTGTTTTTTTTGTGTGTAAAATTTAGACAAAGAATAAACACAGCCATTCCAGTTTAATTATATCATATAAGATTTAGTCCATGTTGTGCACCTCTCGTTTGGTTTAGTGCTCCTATTGGTCGATCTCACCTGTGACGGCTTCGTCTCGTGCATTTTCGTCCAAGTGATGGTGCTTTGGTGCTTCACACACCACAGAGGACAAGAATGAGGTCAAACCTGAACTGCTGTGTCCCAAAGGAACAACCACCTTAAACATCAGCTTCAGTTTCATTTGAAAGAATACTTGATTATCTTTAGGAGGTGACCACTCACACAAACTTCCATTCTGGTCCTCTCTTGAACAGCGTATCACTTAACCCTGCGTTCACACTGAAAGCGTCACGGGCATCATAGGCAGCCGGCTGTCATTCATTTTCTATGAAAACGCGCGTCGGGAGGCAGCGGGAGCAGCAGAGGCAGCGGAGGCGTCGGGAGCAGCCGGAGCAGAGCGTCAATTTGAAGTTGAAAAATCTCAACTTTATGCAAATGAGCTGCGGCGACGCCAAGGCAGCGTCCAATCACAGACCGGGATTCCTGAAGCAAGAAGCCTCAATGCAGATTGTACTTTCCTGTACACACAAACGTACATTCACATGCGTACAGGAGCAGAGCTGTGCACTAACAAACTTATTTTATCAGGAATTAATATATTTCATCCAGCAAAATGACATTTTGCTGATTTGACTGCTGTTTTTACCTGAACTGATCACGTGAAACACGTAAGTGATAGTTAAGGGGCTGGATGGTCCCAACGATTTTATTTGCTACATTGATCCAATGCAAAATAATTAAAAACCGTGCTTATTAATCACAAAACACAGTTTAATCATCATGACCCAATCCGCTCCGACCCGGTGTGTCAGTGATCAGCCCAGATAGACTGCAGTTTCGCCTGAATTATGGTTCCGTGTTAAATCGACTGCGTAGCCGACGGCGTAGGGTTCGCGCACCCCTACGCCGTCGGCTCTGCGTTGGTGTGACGCGGCCTTGAAGGTTGATTTATGGTTCACCGGGACCAACGGCTCGCTGGCAGTTGATGTTGATCGGCCGACAAAACTTGTTAAGGAGCATCAAACTCACTCTTATCTACGCGGAAATAACGCTAAAATATAAAGAAGGCGTCCCAAAGTGTGATTTATGGTGAAATAGGAAACTGAAGATGTGCACACTATATGAGTAGGCTGTTCCCACTGTTCCCTCCACTTCTGCAGCGCAGCGTTAGCCCCGCCCACTGCAGCTTTAGCCCCTCCCACTGCAGCTTTAGCCCCGCCAACCGCAGCTTTAGCCCCTCCCACTGCAGCTTTGGCCCCGCCCACTGCAGCGTTAGCACCGCCCACCGCAGCTTTAGCCCCGCCCACTGCAGCCGTCTACAGTACATGCAGCTTTCAGCGTGAACGCAACAAGCAGCGAGATGCTGGCGTCAGGAGATTTTTGACGCTTTCAGTGTGAACGAAGGGTTATAGATACGATATCACAATGATGGATCCAGTCCCAACATTGCCTATTCGGTGAAACTAGCTCACAGAGTCACAGCACACATGGCAGGTGAGACAAAGGGAATGAAGAAAGTGATGGAGGAAGAGAAAATGAGAACCCATTACCCTAACACTATGACCGAGCAAGAGTTAGCGGTGGAAAGACTAACCCCACATCTGTAGGGAGCCTAAATAAATTGTAATAGTTCCTTTGTGCTGATTTAGTTATTGTTAGTTTTATCAATAACTCATTCGGTGATGAGAGACGACAGGAACTTGTTGGTGACTGTGGACCACAAAGTTAAGGATCTTCAGATTGTGGAACGCTGTAATGCTTTGTGAAAACCCACACTGGAGAGGGAATACTGCTCCTTTCTGGGATCACTGTGAGGTGATGTCTGACGACAACCTCATATCAGAAAAATAAAAATAGAACGATATGGGGAACGAAAACAAAAAACATGATTCTTTCTTTCTTTCTTTCTTTCCAGACAATAAGATATTTCATGTTTTTTTCTCATCAGCTTATTTTCATCTGTTCATTTAACCACTTTGTAATATTGAGATTTCTTCTGATGACGCCTAAAGGCATTCATGCATTGAGGATAGAAAGTGATGATGGGTTTCAGGTGGCATTATTGTAAATTTGTGTTTACACTGTTGCCTATAAAGTTTCAATCATTTTGTGTTCAAAAATATTCCTCTATATATTTATCATTTCATCAGAAGATGTAAAAGAAATGCTTTATTCCAGCTTCATGGGCAACATGTTATTTGAATGTTGCAGTGGCTGATACAACCACACAAATGTATCATACACCCACATCATGCACAGTACACACACACACACACACACACACGCACGCGCACGCGCACGCACGCACGCACGCACGCACGCACGCACGCACGCACGCACGCACGCACGCACGCACGCACGCACGCACGCACGCACGCACGCACGCACGCACGCACACACACACATACACACCTGCAGAATGCACACATAAAACAGGTACTTCAACAAGCATCCATTAAAGGTCTCATATTCTGCTTTTCAAAGGTTAGGTTTTAATCTTAAACGGTGATATATCCAGTGAGCAGGGTGCCATTTTAAGAGGTGAATGATTGATTAAGCAGTCAACAACTTTGGAGAGCATAGTCATACTTGAAGCTTCCAGAGACGACTTTTTGCTTCCACAAACATCAATCTGTAACGAAATCTCCAAATCGGTACTGTAGGCGCCAGTCACAGATCAACGACGCTCAGGCATCTATCCTCACGTGGGCTGGTCAGCCCCTTTCCCCATAGATAAGTTCAAAAAGAAATATCCTCCAATTGTCACTGTGGCAATGTTACTAGCAGTATTGCGTCTCTGGTTCAGGAAGGTAGCCAATATCAGCAGTGAGCAGGGAGCAGTGCACTGCAAAAACTCAAAATCTTAACAAGAATATCTGTCTTATTTCTAGTTAAAACGTCTCATTTTTAGTAAAAAAAAAATCGTATTACACTTAAAACAAGACTCATCACTGGAAAAAACAACAATTATCACCTGTTTCAAGTAGATTTTCACTTAAAATAAGTAGAAAAATCTGCTAGTGGAACAAGATCTTGTCCCACTGGCAGATTTTTCTATTTATTTCAAGTGAAAATGTACTTGAAACAGGTGAAAATTCTCAAATAACAAGCTATTTTTCTGGTAATGACTCTTGTTTCAAGTGTAATGAGATTTTCTGACAAAAAATTTGACATTTTAACTAGAAATAAGACAAATATTCCTGGTAAGATTTTGAGTTTTTGCAGTGTGGACGAGGACTAACAGTGTGCTCACTAGAGCACACAGGAAACAGAGGGCTGAACACACCCAGAGAGTTTTAGAGTCACAATCAAAGTAAAACAACTGCTGTGACAATGAGTATCAAAAGTGATCAATGCTGCAGAAAATGGAACCTTTAATAAGTTTGAGCTTGTTTAAGCATCAAATAGTCGCTCGCCCCTTTCGATTAGGTGTTTGTTATCTCCATTTGAGGCCACCAGCCAGTTAGCTCCACCCCTGTGGCCTTTATTCCACCTTGCTGTGTGTTGTGTGAATGGTGCAGATGTTGGAACGTTCGAACACCCTGTTCCACAACTGTGGTATCTTGGGAAGTAAAAGGTGGTGTAACAGGGCAAAATGACAGCTGGGTGCACTGGTGATGAAGAAAAGTGTAACTGGGGTTTGAGGATGGCTGCAAACTCAGCACAGAAGATGAAATCAATTCATTACACTGCAAAAACTCAAAATCTTACCAGGAATATTTGTCTTATTTCTAGCTAAAATGTCAATTTTTTGGTCAAAAAATCTCACTACACTAAAAAGAAGAGTAATTACCAGAAAAATAACTTGTTTCACCTGTTTCAAGTAAATTTTCACTTGAAATAAGTAGAAAAATCTGCCAGTGGGACAAGATTTATCTTCTCATTACAAGCAAAAAAATCATGTTCCACTGGCAGATTTTTCTATTTATTTTAAGTGAAAATCTACTTGAAACAGGGGAAAATTGTCAAATAACAAGTTGTTTTTTCCAGTGATGAGTCTTGTTTTAAGTGTAATGAGATTTTTTTTTAACTAAAAATTAATTCAATTCAATTTTTCAATTCAATTTTATTTATATAGCGTCTAATACAACAGATGTTGTCTCTAGACGCTTTCCAGAGATCCAGAACATGAACATAAACATAAACATAAACATAAACATAAACATAAACCCCCGAGCAATTATTATATAAACAATGGCAGGTAAAAACTCCCTTAGTGGGAGAAAAGCCTTAAGCCAAACAGTGGCAAGGAAAAACTCCCCTTTAGGAGGGAAGAAACCTTGAGCAGGACCAGGCTCATAAGGGGGGACCCTCCTGCCGAAGGCCAGACTGGGGGAGTCAGGGACGTCGACAGCACACAGCAGGCAGGTGGAAGCAGCAGCGGGATGACCAGAGGTGGGGGGGGCGTCAGCAGCACACAACAGTCATGTGGAAGCAGCAGCGGGATGACCAGAGGGGGGGGGGGGCGTCAGCAGCACACAACAGTCATGTGGAAATTAGACATTTTATCTAGAAATAAGACAAATATTCTTGGTAAGATTTTGAGTTTTTGCATAGTATAGGGTCCCACATGATTTGGGTGAAATAAAAAATTAATTAATTAGTAAAAAATAAATAAATATATATACACAAAGACATGGACACAAAAAACAGTGAACCACTCAGTGAACCCTGTTGCTTAGCAACTTGGAGGGGTCTCCACCAGCTGAAGCTGTTCCTCTTCCGGTGGTAATATTACAAGTCAAACATTACAAGTATGTGCTGGATGTGTCATGACTGTGACCTCCGCTGTTGAATCCGAGCTGAGCTGTGGGTTTCGAGCACCATGGAAGGAAATTCTGGGTAATTTATGTATTTTTCCTTCTCTCCGCATGTCACCGTGAGCATCAGCCAATGAAGCACCGACCAATGAAATTATACGTGGGGGACGGCCGGAGCACTCAGCTTATTTAGGCAGCGAGCAGGTTGTTAATTGAATGACGAAGGCACTTCGCAGGCACCACCCATCCAGTGTTAATACAATGCTGCTGTGTGAGCTGCGTTTTCGTGAAAAGACACTGAGGACATTTTAGCCTCTTGCTGGGATCCCTGTGACTACACCGCTGCAGAGCGGAGGTGGGATGAAGAGCAGCTCTGCAGTACGTCCCCATAGCGCCGTAGCTGTACAGAAGTACTGGCAGAAGAAACTTGGCGGTGTGTCGTCTGACTCTGCTGAGGACGATCATGCCGTTCGGAGACGTAAATGTCTGCTTGTACTGTCATGAAAAGAACTTTAAAACCTGACTCAACACTAACGAGAACAGTCTTTATATCCTGTTTAATTTGTGGCAGAAGAAGCAAATGATCTCTGATGAATCGTGGGCCACAAATTCCCCTAAGAGACGGTTTATCCACCTCAGTGCAGAGTCTGTCTGATCTGAATTATTTCACTGATTAAGAAGAATATCCAGACTGAACTGGTGATAGTGAACAACCGAAACTGATGATAATGAGCTGTCACACAACCGTGGCTTGTGTTGGAGAAATGAGATTTTTTTTTTAATAAAATCTTTATTTTTGGTATAATTAAGAATTATTCAACCTTCAAATCTAAATCTGATTGAGTATTAGGGTACCAAGACAGAGTCTATAAAGCTTAAAACTAGCTATTTCTGCATTAATTTTTCATTAAATGTGGGCAGATCTTCATCTACGTCGCAGTAACAGACAAGCGCAATATGTTCAATATAATAACACAATCGGTTATAATTTCCGTGTCTTTATGGAACAAACCCGGTAGGCATTGACAGTTTTTGAAAAAAAAAGTGTGTCCTTGGAGTTACCAGCATGTTAAAGCTCCTTCAGCAGCAGAGACAAGATCTCCCCGTATCTCTGGATCAATGCTTCTCAACGCTCAGGATTTCTAAACTACTCCTATATCCTCTTTCCAGAATTGCTTCAGCTCAATCACATTTACAGGATGTCTGAATGAACGGCTGTCTGGAGCCCATTTCATTCCTGAAGCCAATACTGCGCTGGATTCATTTACATATTTAGACTCATTGTTCGGCTGTATCGCCCAACTGCTACTGAACTTCAGTTGGTGAAGCTACACCGTGACATTACCCTGGATGAGATATCAACCTTCTACTAAGCTTCAAGGTGAACAGACATTCTGAGAAACTTGGGGACTCATTGTTCCCCTGTGATGGCAAGTGGGCGAAGCAAGCCCAGATCATGATACTTCCTCCACCATGCTTCATCACTGGGATGAAGTTTTGATGTTAGGTTGTCAATTTTTGCTCCACATATAGAGCTAAGTTTGTTGCATCAGTCCACTAAACATTTTCCTAGCAGTGTTGCGGGTCACCAAGCTGCTCCTTGTCAGACCTTCGTCTTCCTCTGGTGTTCCTCACGGATTTCCTGCCTGTTGACTGATATCTGTAAGTGAACTCATGGATAGAGATGTTTCCAGTTCTAGTGACGTCTTCAAATCTTCACCCGTTACTGGTGGGTTCTTCTAAACCTCATTGAGGAGTCTGACTTTTCTTTGGAGTCATCTTGGTTGGACGTCCAGTTGTTAAACTGTCTCCATTTCTAGACAGTTTAACTGTGGACTGATGGGTGATAAACACTCAAAGATGACTTTATCCTTCGCAGCCGTCTTTAGATATTATGCAGTTTATTAACTTTATCACATCCTGTCTGTCTGTTATTGTGACTTAGATTAAAATCAGATCACATTTGATGGTAAATTAACACAGAAAACCATGTTATTATGAGGGTTTACGTAGTTTTTCTTGCCTTTGAATGCTAAAATCGTAAGTATTTTGTCTTGGAGTTTTGGCACACTAGTGTGCATGTTGGTAATGAGCATGCTTTGAACATATGTTGTTGCTGCTTTCGTACAGCTCACGCAGTACATATGGGGCATGCATCACATGCATGCTCCCTGCTGTTTTACAGGTACCAGCCTCCCTCCTACCTTTGCGAACGTTGCCGTCTGAGGTGCGCTGGAACTCCCCAGCGCTCAACAGGAAGCAGGCCCGGTCGTGGGGGTAGCGCTCGCGGCTGGTGGTGGAGCCCAGGCCCCCGGTGGCCGGGCTGCGCTCGTCTCCAAGGACCTGGTCGATGGTGGGACAGTCCTCGTTGGCCAGGGCAGCAGCGCTGGCCGCCGCATCGCCATTCTGCTTGGACTCTGAGGAAGGTTCAGGGTTCAGGTGGGGGTGATGGTCACCAGTGATGTGGACGAAAAGAAAGGAAAATATAGAGAGTTATTACTGAGAAGAGGGGATGAAGAATGAAAGGAAATCCAAGAAGAAAACAGAAAAGGTAAATGTCATGAAAAGCAACCAGAAAACAACACTGCAAAATACCTGTGAAGTGATGACAGCAGCTACAGAGACCCATCAGAACTCAGTGTCCAACTACGTCAATGTTTCATATATTGTCTCTTTAAATCTGTCCCTTTCTGGGAGATTAACACCTAGTAAGTTCTCAATGTTTCTTTCGAGAGGTTTCCCAGCCTCATATGTTAAGACCAGCAACAAGTGACAGATTATGCCATTTAATTATTTACTTACAAAGCTAAGTGAACCGTGATCACATGGCTTGAGTTCAGCATGAGTAATTTCAAGCAGTGGGTTCCTGTATGAAATTGTAAGACATGGGATCCACCTCCCGCCTGAAACAAATCCGATTCCTACCCTCAATGTGGACAAAACTCTTGCTTCTTTTGTACAGGGTCTGCATAGACAATAGCAACAGACCTTGTACCCCACACTTCTGGAACACACCCTAAGGAATATCTACAGAGATGTGGCTAGTTACCTTTCCCAAATCCACAAAGCGTATGTGGACCGGTTGGGTAAACTTCCATGTCCCTTCCAGTACCCCTGGTGATGGTAGTCTGTCCAGTGTTCTCCCCCCTGAATCTAGGTTTCAGCAATCAACTAAGTTTTCGTCTCGTGTACCCCTGCATAGACCTTACCAGGGATGGTGAGGAACTGGATTTCCCTTTAATTGGAATATACCCCTACCAGCCGATCAGTTTGTTAAATGTAGATTTTAAATTGCTGTCTAAAATGCTGACCCTACGCCTGGAAACTCTGCTACCAACCATTATCTCTCCCCACCAAACTGGATTTATTACAGATAGGCACTTTTTTTTAACTTAAGACGACTTTTTAATACAATCTATCATCACCCCATGACCTCTGCGCCAGAAGCTGTAATATCATTAGATGCTGAAAAGGCCTTTAATCGCGTGGAGTGGAGGTATCTATTTTTCACTTTAGAGAAGTTTGGCTTTGGTAAGATTTGTGTCACATGGGTGAAGCTACTTTATTCATCCCTCGTAGCCTTGGTAAGGACAAATAACACCCAGTCAGAATACTTTCCTCTTCATCGCTCCACCCGCCAGGGTTGTCCCCTCAGTCCCCTCTTGTTCGCCTTAGCCATTGAGCCCCTCTCCATTGTGCTTCGTTGTGACCCCCACATTACAGGTATTTTCAGGAATGGGATGGAACAGAGAGTTTCTCTTTACGCGGACGATCTGCTCCTTTAGATTTCAAATTTTTCCATTTCTATCCCTGCGGCTCTTAATATATTTAACTCATTTGGTGCAATATCAGGCTACAAATTAAATTTAAATAATTGGAATATACCGTCTATTACTTCTTAAAAAGGGTAACCGTGACCCCTGTCTGCCAATCCAAATGAAATTAACCCAGTGTCCATGTGATGTTGCAATGTTGTTCAATTGATTTTTTTGGACACTAAAATATCTATCCCTGTGCGTGGAATAGCGTTGCAAGATCCACCTTGAGCCAACCCTTGGGGAGGGGCTCATCGCAGCTGGTGGTTTGGCCCTTACCCAAGGGGTCCAGCCTGGCTCAGCCTGAACAAGCTACATGGGTTCACCCTCCTATGGCCTAAGCACCTGCAAAACTAACCATGTAAATCAGGTCCGAAGTCTTTTGGAAAGAGCAACTGAAGGTGCCAGCTTTGGTTTGGCTGACAGAGCTGGTTCTTGGAACATGGAATATCACAATGAAGCCATCCAGAAAAAAATCATGTGGCCAATATAGGGCTGCAACGATTCGTCGACGTTGTCGACAAAAATCGATAACCAAAATTGTCGACGATGAATTCCATTGTCGCCAATTGTTGCCAGACGTGTTTTTCCAATGGATGAGGCATCTCACTTCAATACAATCTCTGCCGAGAGTCGCGCATGCAAAATAGCGGTAGCAGGTAAACAAAAATGGCGGCGTCCTGTACAGCAGCTGCGCGTAATAAAACTTCAAAAGTCTGGGAGCATTTTAGCCTCAATACGGCGAATAAAAAGGTTACTTTCAAAGTTTGCAATGCCGACCTTGCTTATCAGAGGAGCACATCGGTAATGCACGAGCATTTGAAGAGAAAGCACGTCGGAGTGTTGAACGAAACGGACTCGCCTTGGTAAGATATTAAGCGTATTTTGGCTTTAAAAGACAGCTGTAACGTTATGCCTGACTGTGCCTGACAAAAGTATTTTAAATTAAATGCATGCAGTCCAAAGAAGTTGAATAAAATATCTATTTTTCATTGAAGTAGCCATCTTCCTTGCGTTTATTATCATTTGCCACATAATTAAAGCAACCTCATACTAAATTTAAGAAAAAAAAATGATCCGATTAGTCGACTAATCGTTTCAATAGTCGGTGACTAGTCGACTATTAAAATAGTCGTTAGCCCTAGGCCTATATAAAGTAACCCAATGATTCAACAGCTTGTAGAGATACCATCACAAGGCGGGAACTCTCAGTACATGTTTCCTTCAGCAGCAGTAACTCACTAGATTTGTCCAAGCTGACTTCCTCATGGTGTGTGTCTCATGGTTTAGTAGGAATTCTGGTCTTTTTACAACATTTCTTCATGTGTTGTGATTTTTTGCCCGTTTTCCTTCGTACAGAGCGCAGCTATGTCACTCAGCAAGCCCTCGGGACCGCGCTCACTGCACATCAATCATAGTTAGCTTTGCTCCCAGCTCCTTCAGCCGAATCCCGCCAAAATATTTGCAGATCTTCCTTCAGACCTTTACAGCAGGATACACCGTTTGATATGTTGACTCGACAGTGAAATCAAAAATGACCGCCCCGTTTACCCGATGCTGGGTTCGTACAAATGGATAGTTGAAGGGCGGTAGCTCCACGATTACAGATAAAGAAATGATAACGACAGGTGATTGGCTGAGCCAACTGCCAAACAATCATATAAGAAATAAAATTAATGTGTGATATAAACTCCTGCCATGGTACAAACCAATCCCAGCAGTTTTTCAACCAGGCTGTAAATGTGATTATTTCTGCTCTAAAGTGGGACATTTTAACATGGAGATTGACTTTCTTTTGCAGACGCCACAATGGTCAGTCGAGTAACTGCAACAAAACTTGCAGGAGCATCGATGCGGAAGTGAGATGGTTGGTGTTTGGTTGCAACAGGTTCAGAACTTTGTGTGTCTCTGGAAGACTCTGGTCTGAAGAGGAGTTCATCGTCCACTCAATGACTGACAGGTGTCCAGGTCCAGACCATCAGAACTATGATGGCATGGACTTTAACATCTGATGGCGCATTACCACTAGTACCTACTACGGGTAGTAGCAGCACTGAGACAAACTAAAAAAATGAAAAAGCGTTGCCACTTGAAGCTTCTCTCACTCTCATTTTTTAACTTGATATTGAACACAAGCCACAGATCCAGCAGCACATCTATCATCTCCTCCAGTTTCTACATCTTTAGTGTTGTTGTCTTCTCCGTTTAGATCACACAATCAAATACGTCACAGCAGCTTCTCCAACCTCCTACTTCTGATCTGGGTGATGAATTGTTATGGAAAAGAAACCAGGCCGAGTTGAGTCGAGCTGAGATGAGATGAATAGAGCCCAGTAGGTTCTAGTGGAAAAGCGCCATAACATGCTCATTGAGGCCTGTAGGCTCTGATATGGAGCTCTTGGATTTTCATGGTCTGATCTGTGATACATCTGCTGGGAAAATTGACAACTGTCTTGAATGTTTTACACTTTTAAATTATTTTTCTTACCTCGAACCTTGAACTCCAGGTAATGTAGAAATGGTTTTAAATCCCTTTCTAGAAATATGTGCAACATTAATTGCTTCTTTAAGACCACTGCTGATGTCAAACTACCAAAACATCTGCCTTTTCTAGAAGTCTGCACACCTGCTGCAGCTCTTAGATCCTTCGGAAGCATTAAAGGGGTACTTTGTTTCACAGGCTGCTTCCAAATTTGTTGTAGTTTAAGTTGAATAAATAATAAAATAGTGGATTCATATCATGCCACTGTAAACAAGAAATGTTTTATTGCTGTTGTATGTCCTGAAACACAAAACTGAACCTGCGAGCCCTAATCCCAAGTCTAACCTTCACCAAACCTGACCCTAAGCTGAAGCTCCGACATTTTGTGGTTCAGGTGGAGCACATTATGAAACGCAACTGGACTCAGGGCAATGCCCTAATGGGGTAACGGAAACCCAAACACTTGCATATCATGCATATGAAGTAAGTGTCAATCCAGACCACTAAGCTGATATTAAATGAGACTGCGCTCATTAATATTTCAGGCAGAAACAATAAATGTACAGTATATGTGCAGATGGAAATCTGTATTGATTTTATTCAGGATTGTTTCAACACAGCAGCTTCTCCCCACAGACATACGAAAGACTAATTAAGTACATTTTTGACAGAAAGAAGCAGGTTTTTTCAGTGTTCCCATCTCATCCTAAATTAAAGTCTATTTTAGAATACTCTTCTCTGGGAAGTACAAGGACGTCCGCAAGTTATTTACGGCTTTGGGATCCGTCAGAAAGTTTTTACAGCAGTTCAGTGCCGAGATCAAACTGTGGTCAACATTTCCACCAGCTAAAGAAACGGTGACATCTATGTACAGTGATTTCAATAAAGGACACTTAGTTGTAGTCTGAACCAAAGTCAAGACAAGGCCATGAAATGGGCGGGATAACCCTAAACCTCACCTGTACAAACAAGGAGACACAACAGCAACTCTCACAACTCAAACCTTTTTGGAGGGGGTCCATACAATGAAATTCCGCAAAATCCATCAATCCACCCGTCCATCCTTGGTTTAGTGCATGACATCACAGATGCGACTTCACAGCGGGTTACGCCCACTGAGTGTCAGAAAGACTGAGTGTCAGAAAGACTGAGTGGCAGCATAAACTTTCAGTTTGAGCAACTGGAAAACATCTAAAATGGGAAAGAGCTGTTGTGCGATCGACTGTACTCATAGATTTAGCAAGAAATCAGAGTTATCGTTTTACAGACTGCAGAAAAATAAGCTTAAGAGAGACAAATGGATCACTGCAATTCACAGAAACAACTGGATTCCAGGCACCGAAACGTGGATTTGTGGTTCCCATTTTGTATCAGGTAATGTCGGATTTTTGGGTAGCTAACGTTAAACGGTCAAATCATAAAGTTCGGTGTCCTCATCACTTTAATTTCTACAACAAATCCTGCCTTGAAGTCGGACCAAGCGTCAAGACTTTTGTAAGCCTTCAAGCTTTGCTTCGTGTATTTCCCCGGCGTAAAAAATTCAGTACATATAAATATCACGAAACTGGATTTGTGATCAAATATTCATGTCCATGGACCACTGGTTCTTGGGGTAACTGTACCAAATATTAATGTCCATGGACCACTGGTTCTTGGTAACTGTACCAAATATTAATGTCCATGGACCACTGGTTCTTGGTAACTGTACCAAATATTAATGTCCATGGACCACTGGTTCTTGGTAACTGTACCAAATATTAATGTCCATGGACCACTGGTTCTTGGGGTAACTGTACCAAATATTAATGTCCATGGACCACTGGTTCTTGGTAACTGTACCAAATATTAATGTCCATGGACCACTGGTTCTTGGTAACTGTACCAAATATTAATGTCCATGGACCACTGGTTCTTGGTAACTGTACCAAATATTAATGTCCATGGACCACTGGTTCTTGGTAACTGTACCAAATATTAATGTCCATGGACCACTGGTTCTTGGTAACTGTACCAAATATTAATGTCCTGGGACCACTGGTTCTTGGGGTAACTGTACGGGTCACTGTCAAGTCCAACTGCCTTTAATTTAAGCCGATAATCAGCTGTTATCCCGTCTTCTCCACTAGTTGTAACCATTTTTACTGATGTTTTGCCACTCAGTGCGAGTAAGGGGGCTGGTCCAGTGGGGAAGTGACGTCAATGCATTCCCTCTATTTAAAAAGCATTACATTTATTTCAAAGTTGACTGATTGACAGTCAGCTCAGCCAGTGGCTAGCTGTTATCACTTCCTTATCTGTAGTAATCATGTCACCGTGCTTTTTGAAGCAACCACCCATTTGTGCACAAATATGTCATGTAATTGCACCATTTTGAAAAATTGTTATAACTACCTTATTAAACTCAGTACTTCATACTCCAATGTTACATTTAGCCTCACAAATGTAGTTGGACACAACAAATATATATTACTTGTTGGATGAACAAGATTATAGAAAATTATAGAAAGAATTTCCACCTGAATCAAATTTGTCAATTTAGCGAGAAGGAATTATATTGACTGAACTAAAAGTACCCAAATTCTGGAAAAGTTGGGACCTTTTTTTTAAATGTTGAATGAAATGAAAAATAAAAGACTTTCAAATCACATGAGCCAATATTTTACCCACAACAGAACAAAGATCACATAACAAATATTAAAACTGGGAAATTGTACAATTTTATGCACAAAATTAGCTCTTTTCAAACACGATTGCTACAGGTCTCTAAAAAGTTGTATAACAGGGCAATAAATGGCTGAAAAAGCAAGACATTTTATCAAGACTCAGCCGGGAGAAAAATCTAGCAAGCAATTAAGTTCATTGGTATGAGGTCTGTAACATGATTAGCTATAAAAGAAATGACTTAGGGAGGCTCTCGGAAATAAAGATATGCGGAGGCTCTCCAGTCTGTGGAAGAGTGTAAAAAGATTGTGTAATACTCAACGTATAAAATGCAAAACTGCAAATTTAATCATCTATAGTGAATAACATCAGAAGAAACTGAAGATATGTTTGTGGGTAAGTGATAAAGCCGGAGACCTTAAATGGATGCCTGTGGTCTTGGACCCCCAGACGACGCAGCATCACTCATTGCCACGATCGTGTCAATGACATCGCTATGGACCCAGGAATACTTCCAGAAAACCTCCGTCAGTACACACAATCTGCCGTGCCTTCTGCAGATGGCAACTAAAGCTCTATCGTGCATGAAGGAAGCCGCATGTGAACATAGTCCAGAGGCACAGTCGTGTCCTGTGGGCCGGCAAAATGTTTCCAAGTGGGAAAGTGTTCTACGCTCTGACGAGTTAGGAGTCGACGTTCTTGTTGGTAATCCAGTGTCCTCTGGGCTGCACTCACATGTTCAGCCAGCGTCTCTGACGGCCGGAGGATGCATATGTGCAGTATGGGCAGGTTTTGGAAGGAACTATGAATGCTGAAAGGGATATATAAGTAGATCTAATTCCCTCCAGATGATGTCTATTTCAGGGAAGGCCTTGTGTATTCTAGCAGGACGATGCAAAACCACTTACTGCAGCTGTTACAACCTCATGGCTTCGTCAGGGAAGAGCTGGCGCGTGATTAAACCAAAAATCCATCAAAGACGACCACAAGCTCTTCAGGAGCTGGAAACCTTTATCAGGCAGGAATCGGACAGCGCCAAACTCCAGAAACTCACAGCCTTGACGTCCGGACTTATTTAAACTGTTTAGAAAAAGAAGAGGAGGTGCTACACCGTGATCAACGCACCCCCGCGCAAACTTTGGGAGGCCTGTAGGCCCGAGCACTTACAGTGCGAAGCCCTATTGTATCTGTAGGAAATTTCCTTTTTCTTTTTTCATTTTCCGACAAAATGAGGGTCTTTTTTCCCCCTAAACTTGCCCCAAAAGTCACCAAGTTTTGCACGCAAGCCAAGCCTGGCGAAAAATTTGATATTTAATGGTTTGCATTAATGGGCGTGGCCTAACGGCTCAACAGCGCCCCCTAGAAAACTTTGTGCCTCAAGCCCCACGATACGGTTTGACGTACATGCACGAAAATCGGTACACACCTGTATCATGTCGCAACTGAAAGAAAAGTCTCTTGGTGCCATGGCCGAAACCCAACAGGAAGTCGGCCATTTTGAATTAATCGTGTCATTTTGGCCCAATTTATGCCATTCCTTCGGCAGTTAACACGGCCCGAACCGTAACGTGCACCCAGGTGTGTTATACATCAAAATGTGCGTCTCCATCCATACTTTTCTCAGTCAAAAGTGTTACCGTTGCGACGATAAACGCCAAAAAGCGCGCCCCCCCCTTCATCTGATTGGTCCATATTTGATAGTTCCTACTTTCTGCCATAACTTTTGAATGGTTTGACATAAAGACTCGTGTGTGGTGTGATCGGACTCGGTTTTGAATCCTTGAACAAAATTGGTACAAATTAGCCATCAACTTTGAAGTTATATTGTACAATTTCCCATTTTGAATACATGTTTTGTTGTGAGTAAAATATAACCATGTGATTTTCATTTTATTAAAATTTTAAACGCGTTCCAACTTTTCTGGAGTTGGGGTTGTTGTTATGTTGGGTCAGGTTTATGTGTTTGTGTAACTCAACTACATCAAGTTGACCCAACATAGTTAAACTTAGTTCACATAACAAAGATTTTCTTTTTAAAGATTCGCTGGCGTCGTTTAGCGCTCCGTCTGTGGTCCATGTTGAGTAGCAATTGGATATGATAAAAATAATAAATAAGGTATCAAAGATTTAAAAGCATTGTCCATGTTGTTGAGAATAAAAGTATAAAAGTGGTGGGCCGTGGTAACGACGTCTGATCTTTCTCTTTCACACGATTGAAGCATCCTGTGCAGTTTTGGGGCTCAGACAGGTCTGGGTTAGGGTTAGGATTTAGGGTTAGGTGGTTGATCCCTCGACCGTCTGTGGAACGTCCTGGTGATGTGGAATGCCACATAACCATCACAAAACTTAAATGACATGTATCACCGGGTCGGAAAAGTGCTTGGTCCTCTCGCTCTGTAATTGTGCTCCACGGAGGTGGCTTATGTTCAAATCTACTCACAGACGTACAAAGACTTCATGAATGAGGCCCAATAAATGGGTCCATTACTCAAACTTACTACCTCAACTTCCAGTGTTCAGGATCCAGGACAATGGGCACTCTGGCTGTGGCCTGTGCCTGTTACCCTGATCCTGCCTGGATTTCGGAATTCATCCCTATTCTATCCAAAAAGTCCTGCACATCGATTCACTGTGTTTATGCGGACATGCAGAGCTGCATCACACTTATTACTCAAGACAGGCTTCTTCTCAAGCCCGTTCCGAAGACGATACCCTGGTAAACGTCAGTGATGTTCAGTGCCGACCCTTCTGTAGATCTGAATCCCACTCAGGACCGCAACTTCTCAGAAAGAACAGATTCTCTGATTATTTTATGATACAGATATTTTATGACTGCATCATTTGCCAACATATGATGTCATAAACCTAAAAATGACCATTAATGTTAATTTCTTCTCTGGATAGATAAAATATTGTGAGTGCTTCTGTAGAACTGGATCAGTACATACAGTATATTCAAGGCTAAATAGAAAGATTTAAGAAGGCCACTAGCTCTCCTCCTGTCGTGTCTGACGACAGTTTAGCGGATCGATATGGATAGCTGACTTGTGTAGATTTACACCCAGATGGCAAACACGCCTACTGTATTTACCCACTTTCTGTAAACATATAAAGTTAAAACTGACTGTTTGTCTTTAGGGAACCTGTCCACACCGTGCTAGGGCTGATCCATAGCCACGATGGAAACGCCTCCAGGGACTGATTGCACAGTGTTCTGCCGACATCCTGGTACTAAAAATCACCAAAGCGGCCGCTCGGTGGCGCAGTGGGTTAAGCAGCGGGCCATATACTGAGGCTACAGTCCTCCTCCTGCAGCGGTCGCGGGTTCCAATCCAGCCCGCGCACCTTTGCTGCGTGTCTTCCCCGTTCTCTCTCTCTACCCCTTTCCAGTCTGCATCTCCAATAAAGGGCCACTAGAGCCCAAAAAACCTTTAAAAAAAACACATACATTTAATTTTGGTATCTAGTTCTAGGTAGGTGGACTTAATTTAGTCAACCTGCAGTTTTAGATTAAATTACATTTTCTAGCACTTTAAGATACTGAGCCGTCTGCTTCTCGTTGCTTGTCCCCATGATCTGTTTTTATTGTTTCCTTTTCTGTTATCGTTGTTGCATTCCACTTTAGGAGATGCAATCCTATTTCATTGTACATCTGTCCAATGACTGATGAATTATTTGATTTGATTTGATTTGAAGTGGAATGACATTTCTGAATCTTGTGGAGGATTGAAATATACATTTATTCCAAATGAACTCCATTTTTCATTATTCTAAAATGAATGATATTTTGCAGCAAAAACACATTATGATTGGCTGGAACAAAGGAAGATATCTGATTGTTTGCAGATCCTTCCATGTTAAAAAAACATATTTGTGGATCGAGTCACGTCAGGGGAGTCTCAAAAGTCACACACAAGTCCAGCGCAGGTCACAGAGAAAAAAAAACGTTTGTAAATCAGGTTATATTTGTGTGCACATCAAAAATACATTTGTGTATCTTGTCCTACGCACGTGTGAATTGTTCTGTGCATTTGCGGATTGACGTGTGCATTTGTTAATCGGTCTGTGCATTTGTGAATCGGTCTGTGCATTTGTGAATTTTGTTCTGTGCATTTGTGGATCGACGTGTGCATTAGTGAATTATGAGACTTTTCTAGCCCCGTAAGAGGTAAGCAGTTAAGAAGTACCCAGAATCCCGTAGGGACTGATCTTAGCATGCTGTCACCAGTAAACTTGAGGGGCACATAAAAGTTGTTTCCAGATACAAATATGAAGTAACGTTTCCCTTTTAAGAACGCTAATGTGTGCATTCAGACCTGGATGAATAAATCTATCAAATCAATCTAAGGGCTCTCGTTCCAGGTGAAAACATCACCATTTCTTTCTTTCTTGTTTTTATTTTTACATCCCAAAGTTTCATTGTTGTTCCCACCTTTCAGACAGGATACACCCCAACCTGGAGGGATGGATGGATGGATGGATGGATGGATGAATGGATGGATGGATGGATGGATGGATGGATGGATGGATGGATGGATGGTTGGATTAATGGATGGATGGATGGATGGATTCATGAATGGATGGATGGATGGATGGATTAATGGATGGATGGATGGATTAATGGATGGATGGATGGATAATAGGAAACGGGTGGATAGATGGATGAATGGCTGTATCGATGGATCAATTGTTGGATGAAACTATGGACAGATGGATGGATGGATGGATGGAAAGATGGACGGATGGATAGAAGGACAGACAGATGGATGGATGGAAAAATGGACGGATGGATAGAAAGACAGACAGATGGATGGATGGATGGTTGGATGGATGATGGATGGATGGCTGGACGGATGGATAGATGGATGATAGAAGGACAGACGGATGGATGGATGGATGATAGATGGATTGGTGGGCAGACAGATGGATGGATGGTTGGATGGATGATGGATGGATGGATGGATGGATGGTTGGATGGATGATGGATGGATGGATGGATGGATGGATGGATGGACGGATGGACGGATGGATAGATAGATGGATGGATGGATGGACGGATGATAGAAGGACAGACAGATGGATGGATGGATGGATGGATGGACGGATGGATAGATGGATGGATGGATAGATGGATGGATGAACGGATGATAGAAGGACAGACAGATGGATGGATGGACGGAAAGATGGACGGATGATAGAAGGACAGACAGATGGATGGATGGATGGACGGATGGATAGATGGATGGATGGACGGATGATAGAAGGACAGACAGATGGATGGATGGATTGGTGGGCAGACAGATGGATGGGTGGATGGATGGATGGACGGAATGATGGACAGATGGATAGAAGGACAGACAGATGGATGGATAGTTGGATGGATGATGGATGGATGGAAAGATGGACGGATGGATAGAAGGACAGACAGATGGATGGATGGACGGATGATAGATGGATTGGTGGGCAGACAGATGGATGGATGGTTGGATGGATGATGGATGGATGGATGCATGGATGGATAGATGGATGGATGGACGGATGATAGAAGGACAGACAGATGGATGGATGGATGGACGGATGGATAGATGGATGGATGGACGGATGATAGAAGGACAGACAGATGGATGGATGGACGGATGGATGGAAAGATGGACGGATGGATAAAAGGACAGACAGATGGATGGATGGATGGATGGATGGTTGGATGGACGGATGGATAGATGGATGGACGGATGATAGAAGGACAGACGGATGGATGGATGGATTGGTGGGTAGACAGATGGATGGGTGGATGGATGGACGGATGGATGGAATGATGGAGAGATGGATAGAAGGACAGACAGATGGATGGATAGTTGGATGGATGATGGATGGATGGAAAGATGGACGGATGGATAGAAGGACAGACAGATGGATGGATGGATGGATGGATGGATGATGGATGGATTGGTGGACAAACGGATGGATGGATGGATGGAT
Organism: Cololabis saira; assembly: GCF_033807715.1. Classification (NCBI taxonomy): domain Eukaryota; kingdom Metazoa; phylum Chordata; class Actinopteri; order Beloniformes; family Belonidae; genus Cololabis; species Cololabis saira. The sequence continues at coordinate 34,508,018 of NC_084607.1, read as the reverse complement.
GGATGGATGGATGGATGGATGTTGGACAACTTTCATGCTTGTCTGCGTGGTTTGTGTGTTAGTTGCCTCACCTGCTCTGTTTATGTCGATGATCTCCTCCTGGGCCAGGGGGCAGTCCCCGGCGCCCATCATACTGCCAGACCCCACCATGCCTGGTCCCAGAACGGTGCCCATGAGCCTGTTGGGAGAGGCGGTCGCCATGGCCAGAGCGTCCGGCTTGCAGTAGTTGGGGCTGCCGGGTTGTGGTGCTCGTGGAATATGCTTGTTCCTCTTCTTGGGGAGCTTCTGCTTGGCCATGGCCAGGGAGTAGTACATGCCAAAGTTGTTGACAATGACGGGCACAGGCATGGCAATGGTCAGCACGCCCGCCAAAGCGCAGAGGGCCCCCACCAGCATTCCAGACCACGTCTCAGGGTACATGTCCCCGTATCCCAAAGTGGTCATGGTCACCACAGCCCACCAGAAGCCGATGGGGATGTTCTTGAAGTTGGTGTGAGCTGCAGCCGTTGGATCGTCTGGATCGGCTCCAATGCGCTCGGCGTAGTAGATCATGGTAGCGAATATGAGGACGCCCAGCGCCAGGAAAATGATTAGCAGCAAGAACTCGTTGGTGCTGGCCCGCAGAGTGTGCCCCAGGACCCTCAAACCCACAAAATGACGGGTCAGCTTGAATATACGCAGGATCCGGACGAAGCGCACCACGCGCAGGAAGCTCAGCACATCTTTGGCTGTTTTGGAGGAGAGGCCACTCAGTGCCACCTCCAGGTAAAAGGGCACGATGGCCACGAAGTCTATGATGTTGAGGGCGGAGCGGAAAAACTCTCTCTTGTCAGGGCAGAAAATGACGCGCATAAACACCTCAATGGTGAACCAGATGACGCAGACGCCCTCCACGTACGTCAGCCAGCTGTCTGTGATGACTTCATAAACGATCTGTGGAGCAGAAGACAAAAACAAACGTCATTTTACTCAATCATATTAGAGATGCACCGATTGATCGGCCACTGATCGGTATCGGGCCGATAATGCCCCTATCGGTTTTGATCGGAGATCGGAAAATAATAGGGACGATCTGATGACATTTACAACAACAAACGCCGCCCGCGCGTGCGTTCCCACACCTCAGACCAAGCGGTCCTGAGGAGGCGTCGGACTCGCCGGTACGGGACTTTTACCTTGTCTGAAAAGGACAACAAATTTGCGGTTTTGCAAAGTGTGTCCAAAGGAGATACCATGAGGAGGAATGTTACAAAAGAATTTCAACACAACAAAGACATTTTAAAGTTTTTCACACAAAGGAGTATATTGAGTTTCCAAAGTTGGCTGCAGCTAAGGCAGGGAAAGAAAAGGAGGTGCAGCAACGCCGCTAACTCCGCTGAACGTAACAGAGACCTATAAACGACAGCAAGAAAAATAAAGAACTACATCATAAGGTAATGAATTTATATGCTTTGCTCTTCAGCCACTTTCTGTTGTAGAAGACATCGGGTTTAAACGCGTCGTTTGCAGCTTGGATCCGCGGTACGCGCTGCCGCGTCGTAAATATTTACCTGATGAAATCCTGTCAGAGTTTTACCAAACTATACAGTCCAAAGCCTCACGCAGGACGACAGTCGTGTCAGTTGCTTCACGAGTGACATCTGGAGTTCTAGTGTGAAGAGTTTTGCTTCACTCACAAGAGTTTCCTCACACGTGGCAGGTGCTACCGCTAAAGCTTTCACAAAGCTTAATAATTCATAATTAATTTTTATTTTAAGATTTAATTCCTCTTTCCACAGGAAAACTAAGGTTCATAGTTTAGAACTTGTTAGAAAGTGACATGTCTACTGTTGTCTGTGTTGCTGCACATGTACATAATTATTACCACAGGAATGTTTAAGCTAATAAGCTACACTTACTCTTTGTAAGCTGAGTCTAAGTCGTCTCTAAAAGTCTCTAGAGTGTGAAATATTGCTCATTGCCTCAGCCTGCAATAAAACAGTCAATTCATGATACTTTCTCATCTCCTTATTGTTATTCCTAATAATACGATGTCAGTGTTGTACATGAGACAACAATATTGACGAATTTATGGATTTCTCGCTGTGATCGGCAAAATCGGGATCGGCAGATACTGGTTTTCGAGATCTGTGATCGGTGATCGGCCCTCAAAATCCTGATCGGTGCATCTCTAATTCATATACATCCACTCCAAGGTGAAGAGGGTTATTCAAGGCTTTGCCTTAATGAAGTCCTGGATTCTCTTAGTTTATCATGCTGACATCCACGTAGGTGTTTTATACCACTTCCTGTTTACCTGGCGTGCGCTCTGTTCAGTCGTTCCTTGTAGCTCCCTGAATATTACTACGTATACTTTGACAGTTCATATCTCAGCTCTGTATCACACTTCTATTACCTTCATTCCCTTTTCTTTAAGGTCTAAATTACTGCTGCTTGCCTTAACTAACACTGGTGTGAAATGAATTCAGATTGGGTACAATTATAATGAGTTTGATTACACTTGTAGGGGTGGAGGTGCTATTTCTCTCTGACTTCGAAGTTCCACATCATCCACCTTCTTCTGACTTTAAAGACCTCATAGTTCTAGCCCAGGGATCAGCAACCCGTGGCTCTAGAGCCACATGCGGCTCTTTAGCGCCGCCCTAGTGGCTCCTGGAGCTTTTTCAAAAATGTTTGACCTTTTATTTCATTTTTTTCTTCTTTTTTTCTTTTTGTTCCTTTTTTCTCTTTTTTTCTTCTTTTTTTTTCTTTTTTTCCTTTTTTTCTCTTTTTTTCTTCCTTTTACCTTTCCTTTTTAATCTCTACATTTCAACTTTTTTCTCGACATTTCGACTTTTTTCTCGAAATTTCTACTTTTTTCTCTACATTTCGACTTTTTTCTCAACATTTAGACTTTTTTCTCGAGATTGTACTTCAACATTAATCTCGACATTTCAACTTTTTTCTCAACATGTTGACTTTTTTCTCGAAATTTTGACTTTTTTCTCAACATTTTGCCTTTCGCCATTTGCCTTCATTCTAAGGCTGATACAAGACTTTCCATTTTTTGCAGCTCCAGACATATTTGTTTTTTGTGTTTTTGGTCCAATATGGCTCTTTTTTGGCAACATTTTGGGTTGCAGACCCCTAGATCATCCAGCTCCTTTTGCTTCCTGGTAGAACTGGTGTCCAACAGTTGGCCCCTACAGTTTCCACCAGGAGAGTGGGAGGCAGAGCCTGTTTTACTTTCCAGGATGCAGGACAGCACCGAAGTGAAGATTCGACGAATCTGTTGGGTTCGCTGGACTTTTTTTTTTGGGTACTTTTGAATTATGGATTTAATTGGAGTGAATTGGGATCAACTGGACTGAAATGGAACATAATTTGGATTTATTTGGATTAGATTTATTGGACTGGACTTAATTTACCTGAAGATGGCTTTGTTGTGGACTGGTGCTACGTAAGGATACAAAGTAAAGTGAAGAAAACTGGAATGATTCAGACCAAGTTGCGGTCTCAGGAGTCCTGAATCCCAGAACTACTGCTGCTCACATCAGGAACACGCAGGAATTATGAATCATTACTGATTTATTCACGTCTGTCCTGTGCATTTTAATACACAAACCCACTGCAGCTTTCACAAGAGGGATGTTTTTCAGAGTTGATAGCAAATGTAAATATATAACAGAGAAGGTGTCTTAAGAAGCGGTTTTATTAAGTGATTCTTGTGGTTTCATTTCATATATGTATTATCCTTTTGCGTCAAACATGCAAACAGTTGAACATTCATTTCATTTGAATATTTACCATTCTGATGTTATTTTTCTACTTTTTGCATCCATTGAAGTGCGTGGCTGCGCAGAAGGAGCGCACTTTTACCAGAACTGAGAACAGTCCTAGATATCCCTGATTCTGAGCCGTTTCATTCAGCGCTCTGTTTGCTGGAGCGTCCCTGGAGTCGGCCAGTCCAGACTTGGACCCTACTGTCCGGTGGAGACTTACGCCCTGCTGGCGTTCACTGCACCAAAGTCTGGTTCTGACGTCTGGAGCGCCGCTTCCTTGCTGAGGACCAATAATGTTCACAGCTACCTTGACCTGCAGCCTGAACAAGTGGCGTTCTATCTGCCTGGGTTTTTACTTCTAGATGTGTCAACATGGATCATCGCTAGGGCTGCAGCTATTGAATATTTTAGTAATCGAGTATTCTACTGAAAATTCCATCAATTAATCGGATAAAACATATTTTTGTTTAGTTAAAGAGCAATTATAAATATACATAAGATGTTAGATGTTAATGGACATCACTAAAACTAAATTATATAATACAGTAGGTTCATGGCTGTGCATTTAAAAACCCTGAACTTACACCAGTCGACCAAATTCACTGATTCACTCAAAAAACTAAGGATCTTACCAAGAAATGTTCTTATTTCTAACCTAAAAATGCCATTACACTTGATATCACACATAACTTAAAAGGTTAGGTGTTTTTCCCACGTTTCAATTGAACTTTCATTTGTGTCAAGCACATTTTAAGTTCTAGTTATGTTTTAAGTTAAAGTCTTTAAGATTTTGAGTTTTGGCAGTGTTCAAAATAAAATTATGAGCCCTGCTGTTTTGGAGCACATTAGGCTCCAGCGCTGCTTGTTTTATCCATGAATGACTACAGAGACAAAATTTAAAACTATCCAGTTAGCTTTATTACGTTTTTATTTTTCTGACATTTTCTGCCTTTTCTTTTAGTTAAAACTGTAGCGGGAACAGATGTTTAGAGGAACCTATGTATGTACCGGGTTAGAGGGGGAACATATAGGAGAACGGACCAGAAGAATATAGAGTGGATTGAAAATAAGAGTTAAGCACTGAGCTACATGTGTCTCCCGCCTGAGCACGGCGTGTTACAAAAACCAAACATATCCGCCGCCTCTTTCTTCTTCCTTTACGTGCGCGGCGCATGGATGTATTATGGCGCGGCGTCAGCGTGTTGTGCAGCATTAAATGTAGTCCGGGAGAAATACCTGCTTTGAGCTGCAAAATGAAACGATTCCTCGAGGCAGAGAAAATTTCTCTATCATTTTTTGTAATCGAATTACTCAAATTATTCGAGGAATCGTTTCAGCCCTCGCACTTAAATTTACCTCACAAGAACAAGGAAACGTGTTCTTGTGAGGGAGAGGTTCCTGCAGAACTGGGCAAGAGAAACAGGCCTCCTTCTGCAAACACCGCTCACTCATTACTCCGGGAGGAGAAGGGGATTGACTTCTAGATATTGGACGTGAATGTGAAGCCATGATCTTTGATCTGGAGCTCTGATTCAGGGTTTCAAATGATTCATTACATTATATACTGTATATTGTGTGTTTTCATCATAAACACAACAGACATGAACTTAAATTCTAGTAGATGTGCACCATAATCACATCCTTACATCCCACACGCAAAAACTCAAAATCTTAACAAGAATATTTGTCTTATTTCTAGTTAAAATGTCTCATTTTTAGTCAAAGAAATCACATTACACTTAAAACAAGTGTCATTGCCAGAAAAATAACATTTTCACCTGTTTCAAGTAGATTTTCACTTAAAATAAGTAGAAAAATCTGCCAGTTGAACTAGATTTTTTTGCTTGTAATGAGAAGATAAATCTTGTCCCACTGGCAGATTTTTCTACTAATTTCAAGTGAAAATGTACTTAAAACAGGTGAAAATTGTCAAATAACAAGTTATTTTTCTGGTAATGACTCTTGTTTTAAGCGTAATGAGATTTTCAGACTAAAAATTAGACATTTTAACTAGAAATAAGACAAATATTCTTGTTAAGATTTTGAGTTTTTGCAGTGCATCTTTACCTGGAGAAATGAAACAGAAACAATGTATTGTTTAAATCGCGTGTTTATATCGCTGATGGTGGCGGCCAGGAGATGTGTTGTGTTTCACACGTTTCAAGACAACATGGAGGGGAGTGGTTGAGCCGCGGTGGTCCACGCGGAGATAAAACCTCACCGTACCTCCTCACGTGTGACGCTGTCTGTGGTGACGTTCTCCGTTTTGTTGAGGATGGTGTTGAAGGCCTCGTGGGTCTCCAGGCAGAAGGTGGAGATGGACAGGAGGATGAAGAAGAGGGATGCCAACGCACAATACTGCAGGAGGACAAAGAGATGGGAAGAGGAGGACTGTTACAGCTGCGGCTCAAGCACATTCAGTTTTTATTCACAGTTTCAACATTTCAACTTTCCACGGTCACCGGCCGGTGGAGAGGTCTGAGTGCTGCAGCTGGTGAAGTTCCACCACGCTGCTGAAAGGGGGCAGTAGGGGCTCACTGTTGACAGGAACACGCTTCAATTCACAATAAACGTCCTGACTGCTGCAGTCCCACACTAAAGTCTGACTGAAAGAAAATCAATGAATGCAGAGAATTCATAAACAGAAAACCGGTCCGACGAAGAGTTCAGGGAGACGGCAGTGCTGCATGATAAAAGCGCCCGTGGACCCAGAATGCCGAGCAGATTCATCAGCATATTATCTGGGATTTTTTTTTCTGCAGTTCCTGGTCTATGCAGCATTCCTCCCCTGCCTCCGCTCTCTCTGAAGGAGGAGCAGAGAAAACCTGCAGCAGGGCTGCAGCCACGGCAGGTCATTCATACTCAACAGATCGTTCAGCAGAGAAAACCATTCATTTTCCCACATAACAGTGATGCCCACCAGGAACTCATCAGTTGCATCTGCAGAACTGTTTAAACCCCTAGTATTGCTATTCTATACAAGTTTTATTGACATCCGCTTTTATCTTTCAGTCTTTTTTTTAAGATCCAAATGGTAAACTCAGGAATCCAGCTCTGCTAAACTGAAGTGAATCCTGGGTAATATCCTGTCAAACATCTATATGGGACAGTCCCCTGAAAGAGTTCATTGTATTTGGTTCTGAGGAAGATCACACTAAATACTGATGTACAGGACTGTCTCAGAAAATTAGAATATTGTGATTTTCTGTAATGCAATTACAAAAAGAAAAATGTCATACATTCTGGATTCATTACAAATCAACTGAAATATTGCAAGCCTTTTATTATTTTAATATTGCTGATCATGGCTTACAGTTTAAGAAAACTCAAATATCCTATCTCAAAAAATTAGAATATTCTGGGAATCTTAATCTTAAACTGTAAATCATAATCAGCCATATTAAAATAATAAAAGGCTTGCAATATTTCAGTTGATTTGTAATGAATCCAGAATGTATGACATTTTTGTTTTTTTAGTTGCATTACAGAAAATAAATAACTTTATCACAATATTCTAATTTTCTGAGACAGTCCTGTAATGTAGGACCATTTTGTACACATCTTATCAACAGATCCATCCAGGTGGATTTTTTTTCTTCTCATGTATAGGCTAATGAAGATTATAACAAAGAGAAAAACAAGAGCCTCTCTCGGTCTACGACAGTCATTCATTTACACATGTAGACATGGTGAAGAAGAGCTGATGAAGTTCACACCGAGCATCGGCATGAGGAATGTTTCAAACGAATCCACACCAGCAGAAGACCACAGTGGAGCAAACGCCTCATCAACAAAGATCATATCAAATCCAGGATACAATTCAAATTCAGCTCGTCATATTGGTGTGAATACACATTCACAACCTCTTCAGTGTCACAACTAACATTAAGATCCATTATTTTTCCTATTGTTGAAATTCACCGCACTCCCTGGTGCTACGTCACTTCCGGTTCAACTTTTTCAGATGCGGAAGTAAAATACTCTCACAAAAACAACTCTGGAGGTCACTGTAGTATATATTTATGCGTATTTCAATGAAAATTCAGTTCCTACATTATTTTCCTACACATTGATTCATAGGGGTCTCCAACCTGCAATCTGCTCTTTAATGACCAAACTCCATCATGTCCCCCGTTCCATATTTTCCAAGCACAGCCCTTTGGTCCCAGACGGCAGGTTTAATCGTGGTTCCTAGATGTTCTTAATGTAGAATGGTATTTATTATGAATATAAGTTAACAGTGTATTATAAATATAAGTTAACGGTTAACTGTCACCCGTGGTGACAATATACATTGTTCCTGGATTTGCACGCATTGTAGCCATGAAATACATCTACATTTCACAACCACAATATGTGTACATTTAGGTGAGGTGAACTGTAGAATAATTTTATTATAATTTGATATAGGTCTTTTGTTCATTGTTTTGGTTTAAATGTTGAGACAGGAGGAAGACTTATTACAAAATCTGTCAAGTTGTTGATGAGAAACGGGTGGGATTAAATATGTTTTCTTCTTCCCACTCCCTTTCGAGTGTTAACAAATTAATTTGTATTTTGAACCTGCACCTGATAAACCTGATAAAGGTATTTGTTTAATTTTCTGTTGCACGCAGGTAACTTATGTTATGTTGTATTGCTTGAAATAAATATGAATTGAATTGAATTGAATTGAATGGGAGGTAAAACCTTCAAGTATCAGGTTCCTGTCCTCAGGTGCCAGTTTGTGTTCGGACGGCATGACACACTCTGTACCGTTAATATAGAGCTTAAAACCTTCCTTTTTGATAAAGCTCATAGTAAATGATGTCTCAAGTGGCCTGACACATCCTTAGTTATGCTGCTATAGGCCTAGACTGCTGGGAACCTCCCATGATGCACCTCTCCCCACTCTGTTCTCTTCTACTCCAACTCCATTAATGACATTGTTGTTATTAAACTACGTTCCTTCTTCCTCACAGGTGTTCCTGATCTATTGTTTTTCTTGTTCTCTCCCTTTTCTTGTCTTCTCAACCTCCGAAAGGTCCAGGTGGATGCTCATCCTTCCTGAGTGTGGTTCTGCTGGAGGTTTCTTCCTGTAAAAGGAGAGTTTTCCTTTCTGCTACTTGCTCAGGACGGGGGATTGTATCAAATACAAGTTTGGATGCAATCTGTTGGTTTCCTTAGCAAAAATGATTACCGTTATTTCCATGGCTTTGTGTTAACTGGAATAATTTGAAATGAGTTGAAATGCGCCTTTTAGTGCCTTGAAATGACACCTGGCATGATTTGGCGTTATATAAATAAAGCTGAATTAAATCAAACTGAAGCAGAGAAGAAAACACTGTCTGCTCTGACGAGTCACCATTTCTGCTACCACTTCAGATGACAAGGTCAGCATTTGGTGTAAACAACATGAGAGCATGGCTCCATCCTGCCTGGTGGCGGTATCAGCAGTATCAGTGTGGTAGGACTGTCCTCAGCAGCTCCTCCCCTCCACCTGTTCCTCTTTACAACACAATTATTCACCATCACAGGTGTTCCAAGAAAAAACAAAACACTAAACTTTTCACTTAATAATATCTAATATCTGCAAATGCTGAGCTCAAATGTGCGTGTGTGTGTGTGTGTGTGTGTGTGTGTGTGTGTGTGTGTGAGGTCACTGACAGACAAATGTAGTGTTATTGGATCCTCAGAGACACATCCAATCCCACATCTTATTATGATGGTCTAATTTAACAGTGCTATATACAGCTGCCCTAGATAGAACACACACACACACACACACACACACACACACACACACACACACATACACACACACACACACACACACACACACACACACACACACACACACACACACACACACACACACACACACACACACACACACACACACACACACACACACACACACACACACACACACATGAACAATTGATAGCTCACACATTCACAGTTGTGTTTCTTTCTCTTCTGAGGATTTGACTTTGTTTTGCATGAATTCGCCTCTGAAATCTCAAGCAGCACATGCTAAACCCAAATGGACTAACCCTACCTCTAATTTATTCAAAACCTAAACCTAACCACATCTAAACCTAAACTTAACCACATCTAAACCTAGCCTCATCTAAACCTAACCACATCTAAACCTAAACCTAACCACACCTAAACCGAAAGCCAACCCTAACCCTAACCCTAACCCTAACCCTAACCCTAACCCTAACCCTAACCCTAACCTTACAGCATGTAAACCTAACCACACCTAAACCGAAACTCCAACCCTCCCAAACCATACAACATTTAAATCCAACCCTAGGAGAAGCGTGATTGTGCCTGTGGCTGTGCCTTCCCTCCTCCACTATAGTTGCAGTTCAGGTAAACAGTTACACAGCCATACACACCTGCCCACTCACATACTCACTCCACAGTTTTGGGGGACAGATAATCACAGTAGCCTAGTGAGACCTGAAATGGTTGCTGTTTGTGTCTCTGCCTGTTCTCAAGTCTGTTTGTTTGTTTGTTTTCTCTCTTGTAGATTTCAAAGGCTTGTGTAGCCGTTGTGCGTTTCCCTGTGTTTCTCTTTTCAGACTAGCTTCAGATGCCATCCTCCAATCCTTTAAATGTTAAAAGCATTATAGATTACATTATATATTAAAATGCATATATATGCTTTAGGTTTTACCAAACTTGGTATTAACCATTAATATATATGCAGACAAAAAATGATTAAAAAAAAAATCCAAACCTAACCACATCTAAACCTAAACCTAACCACACCTAAACCTAGCCGGATCTAAACCCAACCTCACCTAAACCGAAACCCAACCCTCCCAAACCATACAACATTTAAACCTAAACCTGACCTCATCTAAACCTAAACCTAAGCACATTTAACTCTAACCACATCTAAAGCTAGTCCTGACCCCTCAATAAACCTAAAACCTAAAGCTAAGGTCTACGATCTTGAGTATTTAAAAAAAAAAGACACCTACTCCCCACACAAACTCCCTCCCCCCTGTGCTCTGCCTCACATGAAACTCCCTCCTCCGACACACCCCCTCTGGTACGGGAGCCAGCAGGACCAAAAACAAGCGGCGCCGGATTGAAATCACTATAAAAGTCCATTGGAAAACAAATACAACTCGGAGCCGTGTGTGTTGGTATTTGTTCGTGTCTGCGTGAGAAAAACAAGAAAACACCAAGATACAACAATGGAATCACAGGTAAGATACCATGTTACCATGTCACAAATGTCCACAGACGCAAATTGTGGAGACTGCCGGAGCCAGTGGTCCTTGGTGTTGCCGTACTTTGGGACGTAGGTGAGGACTGTCCAATCACTGACATTCAAGCAGACTGACCAATAGGTGCCGTTCGGGGCGAATGGCACCTATTGGTTGACTTCTTTGCAGGATTACAGCAGATAGAAGAAATATTTTCTTTTGGTTCTTTTTGTCTTTTTGCTAATCATATTTCATAGGTAACACTATTGGGCCATAACAACCTCATAAATGATTTTGATAAAAATGTACAATATGTAAAATCGTAGACCCTAGCTTTAAGGTAACCTTAACCCTACACCCACACATACACCCCCATTGCCCCATTCTTTGCTGCATTTTTTGGTGAAAATATTGTAATTGATTTCACAAAATGTCTGAATGTCTTCAGCACATATTGCTTTGGCAGCATGTCTTAAAGCAAATGTCACTCAACCAAATTGAGGCTAGACAGCTAGCTCTGGCCAAAAAAATCCACTGGCCCGATTGGAAATTCTCCTTTTAAACAAATGGACAGTAATGCCCACATGTCCATGGTAAATAGAGCTGGGTATCATCACTGACCTCCCGATACGATACGATTCCGATACACTAGGTCCCAAGACGATACGATTTCCGATACGATACGATTCGATACGATATCGATATTCTGGTTACAATAAGGGAATAACATGATCCTTCCACGCGCCACGTCCGGCCAGAGAAACCCCACCCTGCCTGGTGAAAAGAAGCAGCCTGCTCACTCCTCAAGTAAGGAGGAGACTTGAGCTCAGTGCAGGACCTCCCGGGGTTGGTAGATGGAGCAATGCCCAGGACTGACTTAGGTAGGAGCACTGGGTGATAAAATGGGGAAAAAAAATCAGGATAAAAAAAAATAAAAATAAAATAAATAAAAAAAAATAATAATATATTTTTTTTTAAATCGATACTTGGATTTATGTATCGATAATCGTTCCTACACATGCATATCGATAAAATATCGATATATCGTTATTTTTAACCCACCCCTAACGGTAAATGCTACATTTCAACAGATTATTTATTCATGAACTGATTTGGATAGAGAGATGACAGCAGACTGGAATGATGACAAACTCAAGGAACTGCTGTCTGCTCAAACTGTGGAGGAAATTTCTCTGCAGATTAGTGACACTGATGAAGTCATCAGCGATAAAATGGCTAAAACGCTCTACAGAAGTAAATAACAAGTAATTCATGAACTGAAATCTTAGAGAAACTGAGTCAAGCAATGCAGGTCCTCTACTGACCACTAGGGTCTGGATCCGGACCTGCAGTACCTCTACAGACCACCAGGGTCTGGATCCAGACCTGCAGGTCCTCTACTGACCACCAGGGTCCAGATCCAGACCTGCAGGTCCTCTACTGACCACCAGGGTCTGGATCCAGACCTGCAGTTCCTCTACTGACCACCAAGGTCAGGAACCAATAGTGAGTTAAATGCCATTGACCTCTTTGTTAAAATGTTTAACTTTACGGCAGAGATAAACATATTTACTGTCTGGTACCAAAACAGTTTAAGCCTCCACAGTTAGATTTCACATCCATGACAAGTGTATCTAGTTACTTGTATGCATTTAACTGTATTTATTTGGGGGCGTGGCCTTTTGATTAATGTCTAGCTGTCATCCCTTTAGCTACCAAGCCCTATATTGAATTGTGAGTTGTGAATAAAGACCTAAAAGAACATAATCATTTATATTTTAAAGAGGTTATGTTTTGTTGCGTTGTTTATTTTACTAACACACCAGCATGACTGGTTGTGTCTGATGAAGCTCAGCTCAGAGCAGGCAGCTTGTGCTAACTGAGCACAGCCTAAATGCAGCAGGTATTTCTGAGGTCACCACCGAAACGACACGTGAAAGGAGATGTTCAATCATAAACAGTCACAGGCAGCTCCACAAGGAGGATCATCGTTAGGATTCCTCCCAGGGGAAGTCTGCTGGGACCTGTAGCCAGTCAGGTCGTGATACCGTTACACTTGTCCGACTACAACATGTCTGACCCCGGTAACAGCAGGCCGAGCCACCGTGCGTCCCGGTGGAGCTTTGCTAGTCCTCGTTTCAGCTCTGGCAGCACTTGTTAGCCCTGAAATGAGGATGTTTAGACAGGTTTGACCGGAATAAATGTGAAGTAATGAATACATTACCATAATACATTAGCATAAGCCAAGTCAGCCAAGCTAAAACAACTGTCATTGACATGAGGTGGTCGTCAATGATGCACAGATAGGTTCAGAAACGACCAGCCATCACCTGATGTTAACGTGCCATTATGCATATAGTGTAAAGATGTCCGTCCGAGCTTTAATGGCATAAGAAGACATTGCACCTAGCGCCAGCATTCTCATGGGGCTGCAGATTACTGCCCAGACTTAAAAACGGCTTTCCCATCTATGACCAACTCTTGGATATGTCTGAGTTGGTCGTACGCCTGCGGTTGTGCAGAAAGCTCCTGTGGCATCCTCATGTCCCCAGCCAGTGATGTCTTAGTATTTATGACCTATATAGTGTTTGCATTTTTATATGCTATAAAGTTGTGTTTAAATATTATTTTTCCAAGTGTAATCGTTATTCTAGCCGGCCCGACCAATCACTATACATATTTTTGTCTGACTCGTCGCGGGCGACCGCTCGGTTCAGGTCAGCCCACGCATCCCTGGGGGGGGGGGGGTGCTCCAGCTGGTTCCCAGACCTGGGGCCGGATTCACAAAACATTCTTAAGAAAAAAAATCTTCTTAAGTGTCATTTTTTCTTAAGTTCAGTCTTAAGAAGAAAAAAGAGAAGAAGTCATATTCTCCAAAAAAGTTCTAAGTATTTTCTCAACTTTCTTCTTAAGTTTCTTCTTAAGAAAAAACTTAAGAATAAATGGTATTCTTGAAATAAAAGTTCTCAAATTTTGTTCTTGACTTTTTTCTTAACTTTAAGACAACCTTGACCTGTCTTAAAATGTCTTCTGTGAAAAGGTAAGACTCTAATATCACCTTTTTCAACACATTTTAGACAAGTTTAGACTAGTAGGTCATAGTTTGAGGATATACTTTGTAATTAATTACACAAAGAGCCTGTTAACTGTTTGATAGCATGTTAGTTAGCGTGGTAGTTAATATTAATTTTCCCCAATAGTATTTTTTTTTGCACATTAATCTCATCCACCTTGAAAAGTTCCTGCATCTCTTTTTCTCCTTCTCCATGTTTAGTGAGTGACTGACGGTTAAGACCCAAACTACCTGTATAAATGTTGTTTGTTGGCGCGTGCAATGCAATGATATATTTTAAGAAGTTCTTAAGTAGGAAAAATAAGAAATTTGTAAGAAATTACAGTTCTTAAGATGGTTCTTAAGAAAATATTGAGGAATTGCACTTAAGAACTTTCTTATGAACTTCTTAATTTTACATCTTAAGACATTTCTTAAGATTGTTCTTAAGAACATATTGGTGAATCTGGCCCCTGTTCATTCCACCCATTTGCAACATGGGATGGTGCAGTACGAAGAAACAGGAGCCTTCAGGAGGTCGGTGGATGACGTCCTAGGGGGTGTATTCACTTCTTCTACGGTCTGTGGTTCAGGTGGACAGATTCTGACATTATCAGCTACATACTAGTCAGGATACCTGATACCCATCCAATACCAGTGATGTGTAGAAGAGACAGTTAAATATTACTCTCCTAATGTTGTACAACAAGCACATCAGTGCATGAATATTTATTACAACACTGCGGTTCTGAAATGTGTTTGTCTGCTATTGTGACTTATATCAAGATGAGATCATAGTTTATGGGACCGAATTCAGGAAAGCATTACTTAGTGTCATGGATCTGTCCGGTTGTCTGATATCTGATCCCATTTTTGAAACAATAACTGGCTGAAGATCTCATATTAGAACCAGTGTTAGTGCATCCTTGTTTAAGTTGTCAGTTGATGTTAATTCCTCGTACCCTGAGGAACGTCTCTACATCCATCCCTTCAAACCTGATCCAGATTTGCCCCAGCATGATGCTGCCACTGCCGTGCCGTGCGTGTATGGGGTTGTCAGTTGATCACAGCTGGTAGTTTGTGCAGAATGCAGCATTTTTACTAAAGTACAACATGTTCAGTTATGATTTATTTGTGATTATTCACATTTAACAGAAAAAAGAAAGAGGGGGGGATGGAAGTACAAATACAGTCTTCAGGCTGTGATCTCTGTACTGTAATAGTCTGTAAATATATAGTGTGGTCCGATCGATCCCGATCACGGCATTTTCAAAACATTGGTATCGGCCAAAAAAGTATCGGGACATACCTAGTTATTAATGTTTTTAATATATATTAAATCGTTTTATATATCGCTGCATTTAACGTCACTTCCGGCCAGTTTTTACATTAAAAAGTAATTGAACTTAGGGTGAAGGTGAATTAGAATTAAATGAGCTCAAACCAGAATCACAGAAGCTTGACCAGAATTAAAGAAGGGCAAACAGAATTAAAGGAGATTAACCCAGAATTAAAGATTCTTAACCGGGAAATAAAGGTGCTAAAGACAGAATCAAGTGAGCAAAACCAGAATTTAAGGAGCTAATTTAAAGAAACTTAGAATTTAATTCCGGGTTCGCCTTCTTGGATTGTGGATTCTTCTCTCTCTTCATCGTCCTTAAAAACAAACGGCGCTGCAAATAAAAGAAACGCTGCAAATATAAAGAAACGCCGCTGCAAATAAAAAAAAACGGCGCAAATAAAAAAGCCACAACGGAAGTGAATTACCAGGGACTATTTTTGCTGATGCACCGTGTTTTTTACGTGAGAGGAGAAGAAGAAGACCAAGAGGACGTAAGTGAAAAGGAAGAAATAAGAAGAGCGAGGGATAAGAAGAACAACGAACGAGAAAATAAGTATAAAGGTTAGTGTTCAACGCCGCAACGTGTCATTTTTAATGTGCATCGGCAAAAATAGTCCCCGGTTAATTCACTTCCGTTGTGGTTTTTTTATTTGCATCTTTTTTTTAATCTTATTTTCAGCTGGGTTTCTTTATATTTGCAGCGTTTATTTTATTTGCAGCGGCGTTTGTTTCTGTTTGCAGCGTTACTTTTATTTTCAGCAATGGCGGGTCTTGGCCACCGTAGATTCAGGCTCAAACGAACCTGACAGGAAACCACTCCTCTGTGACGAGCCAGTTGTAAACGAGCTTGTTTTCTGCAGGACAATATTGCCACCTCAGCTTTGTTCCTCGAAGCGCTACTATATAAAAAAATCCAGTTATGGTTGTAAGAAAAAAAGGCTTTAAATATATCTTAAGAAGCTTGTGGAAGCCGTCACGGGGGTTGTGTCATGTTCTTCCACAGTCTATGGACCCTTGCACATAGAAACTACAGAACTTTGTGTTGCTTTCAGAGTTTAATTCAGAGGTTTCTGTAGAAGATCCAGATGTTACGTCAAAGACAACCCAGTTCCATAAATGCTGGGACTGAAAATTAGGACATGATGTGAGGACATCCCGACTGCTGCATCACCTGGAACAGTGACGCAGCAGTCGGGATGTCCTGCCTTACTCTGCAGAACAAACAAACACACACACACACACACACACACACACACACACACACACACACACACACACACACACACACACACACACACACACACACACACACACACAGACAGAACCCTTCAGCGTCCTGTAGAGGTGACTTCATCACAAATGTCCTGCTGGATATCTGCATGCAGTTTCCTCTGCAGGAGGATGCAGCAGAGAACTGGCAGAGATCCCTCTATGTGCACATTCACACACCACTCCTGCACACATTCACACACTCGGTGTGTGTGAATGTGAATGAGCAGACTGCATCACTGCAGATATATGCGACGGCGAGAGAAAACAAAAAGAACATGACTGATAAAAACGTCAGTAATCTGCAGAAGGAATCTATAATCTTTCATTATAAATAAGAAGGTCAAAACATGAGAAAATAGAGTCAACAAACTGCTGGATAGGTGGAAGTTCAGCAGAAAAAGGGTGGTTGAAAGCTCCTGAGATCTTTATTGAAACATTTGTGTTGTGTTCGTTGCCTGGCAACAATTAAGCTGATGACATTGCATGCAGCATCGACAGGTAACTCAGGTGAACTCTCGGTGGACGACATGAGTCCGTCATCTGGTAGCGACTACTGCAGTCCCTCCTCCTTCACTCTTACCTCTCCAACTGTAGTCCCTCCTTCTTTATTTTTAACTGCAGTCCATCCTTCTTTAAAGGGGACCTATTATGGCATCTAATACCTATTTTAAACAGGCCTTGAATGTCTTAAAAACAAGCTTTTGATTGTTTTTGCTAAATAAATTAGAAATTCAGCCTCTAAACCATGTCTTTATCTTCCCATTCTCTAACCTCATTATCTATGCAGGATTCTGAGTGGGCGGGGCTATGATAATGAGGCTCTGTGCTGATTGGCTGCATGAATGACGCGATAACGTAACGAAAGGGAGCAGAATCTTATTGGCTCGTAGATCCACATCACACTGGATGGCTCATCCGGGCGGCTGTACAGACACTGCAGAATTTGGTTGCTTTCCTCCTTCTCTGAGTTGGCAGGCTGAGGGGAGACCACTTTAAATATGTAAAAGCAAGAAAAACACTGTCCCCACTGTCAAAACAAAGGTCCCCTTTATTTAATCTCTCTTTGCATTTCCCTCTTTTAACTTTTATGTCTCCATCTGAAGTCCCTCCTTCTTTAAGTGTATCACTCCGTCTGCAGTCCCTCTTTGTCCGTCCGATTGTTTATCTTATCTTCCGATCTCCAGGCCCTCCTCCTTAACTCTCATCCCTCCATCGGCATTCCCTCCGCCTTTATTATTATTTTTATTATTATTATTATTATTATTATTATTATTATTATTATTATTGTTGTTGCTATTATTATTATTATTATTATTATTATTATTATTATTATTATTATTATTATTATTATTATTATTATTATTATTATTATTATTATTATTGTTGTTCTCTAGTTAGTGTAAACTCTAGTGTGTTAGAGTCAGTAGTCATAGTTGCAGCTATAGAACAAGACTATAATAGTTAGTCTCAAATATAGCTTGGTGGTAGATATGCTGCTATAGGCTTATGCTGCAGGGGGGCACTGACATGATCCGCTGGGCGGTGCCTCTCACTCTTCTTCTCCTCTCCTTTTCCCTTCCTCTCTTCTCCATTTCCATCTTTTATTTATTATAAGTATCTCATAGCTATCATTTTTGTCCATTGCTCCTGTAGTTTCTTGTGCCGGCCCCCCTTTTTTCTCTTTTGTGCATGTTTGCAGGCCGGAGCCTCGGGAGCTGCGTGCTGGCCTGCTGGCCGTGCTGGCCCCCCCCCCCCCGGTCATCCCGCTGCTGCTTCCACCTGCCTGCGGTCCCCCCCCACCCCCGGTCATCCCGCTGCTGCTTCCACCTGCCTGCGGTCCCCCCCTCTGGTCATCCCGCTGCTGCTTCCACCTGCCTGCTGTGTCCTGCTGACGTCCCCGACTCCCCCCAGTCTGGCCTTCGGCAGGAGGGTCCCCCCTTATGATCCAGGTCCTGGTCCAGGTTTCTTCCCTCCTAAAGGGGAGTTTTTCTTGCCACTGTTTGGTTTAAGGTTTTTCTCCCACTATGGGAGTTTTTACCTGCCATTGTTTATGTAATAATTGCTCGGGGGTTTATGTTCATGTTTATGTTCATGTTCATGCTCTGGTCTCTTGAAAGCGTCTAGAGACAACATCTGTTGTATTAGACGCTATATGAATAAAATTGAATTGAATTGAATTGTTGTTATCATTATTATTGTTCAACCTTTATTTCATCAGGCAAGCAATTAAGAACAGGTTCTTATTTACAAATAACGACCTGAGACTTTACCTCTCCTTCTGCAGTTCTTTTACGTTTATCCACCTACAGTCCCTCCTTTTCTCTTATCTTTCCACCTGCAGTCTCTCCTCCTTTACTCCCATCTCTTTATCTGCAATCCCTCCTCCTTTGCTCGTATCTCTCCATCTGCAGTCCTTCCTCCTTTACTTTTAATCTGGAGTCCCTCCTTTACTTTTATCTCTATGTCTAGAATTCCTTCTCCTTTTTAGAGTATCACTTCGTCTGCAGTCCCTCTTTGTTGAGGCGTATCCCTCCATCTCAAGGCCCTCTGCCTTTACTCCATTCTTTTCATCTGCAATCCCTCTCTCTTTACTCTTATCTCTCATACTGCAGTCTCTTTTCCTTTACTCCCATCTCGCCAACTGCAGTCCCTCCTCCTTTACTCTTATCTCTCGTACTGCAGTCCCTCCTCCTTTACTCTTATCTCTCGTACTGCAGTCCCTCCTTCTTTACACCCAGCTCTCCATCTACAGTCCCTCCTCCTTTACTATCATCTCTCCATCTGCAGTCCCTCTTTGTTTACGCTTATCTCTCCATCTGCAGTCCCTCCTCCTTTACTATCATCTCTCCATCTGCAGTCCCTCTTTGTTTACACTTATCTCTCCATCTGCAGTCCCTCCTCCTTTGCATCCCTGGCTTTTGGAGCAACAGTGAAGGATTGGGATTCTATGGGTAAGGGTTCAATGGAATTAAATTGCATATAGAAGTGAAAAATGACTGATCTTGATGCGTCCACGTTCAGCAGAATCTGTGTTACAGATGGCGGTATTAGAATCAGAACAAGCCTAGAAATAATATATAGCATTTTTTGGTGTCTGCTGCCCCTCTGAAGGGAGTCATTATCCTCAGAGTTCAATGACTCCATGTACCTAATTTAAAATCAAAATTCTTCCCTAAAAAAATATTTGTGACGTGTTTCTGCCATCAAATTCAGATGAACTAATATTTTTCATGAAATGATAAAGTATCTGAGTTCCAACATCTGACATGTGCTTTATGTTCTATTGGGAATAAAATATGGGCTCATGAAATTTGCAAACTTATTTACTGCCTGATCAATAGCGTTCTTCTTCTTTTTAAAATGACGGCTTGAAAAAAAATTTCACAGATGGCGAAGTTGCCACAGGAAAACTGATTACTCTAGAAAAAAATAGTGCCTTTATAATAACTTCCTAGGTACAACTGTTTTATGTGAATGGGGTAATTGGAAATCATGTCTTTTGCCACATAATGTTGAAATCTAAAATATTAAACAGGATAGATGAACTAAAATGTGAAAGGATCTGCACTGGCGTGGTTGGGGAAAGGTTGGGATCAGGTAAACAGGAGGCCTCAAAGAACTGAAACCGTTTTGATGGTCTGGAAGCAAAGAAGTGATTCAGGAAAAAACAAACCCCAGATCTTCTGAGACAAAAGAAGACTTCCCTGGATCGACAAAACTACCAGAACTGGAAGTCCTTGGGTGCTGAGACTGAACCTGTACTGGTGGGATCAGATATATATATATATATATATATATATATATATATATATACTCACTCATACTCACTCATCATCATACATCATACATATATATATATATATATATATATATATATATATGTATATATATATATATATATATATATATATATATATATATATATATTATATATATTTGCAGCATTGTACATGTATTTTCAATAGAAGTGGTGATTTGGTTGACTGTCTGATTGGCTTCATTTATTTTTAATTTACACCATTAAATAATTGATCCTTGTGGTAGAATATCTAACGATTTGGTTTAGCTTTGAGATTTCTGCCGGGGGAGCATGTCAGACTGGTGACCTGCTCAGGACTAACCCCCCCTCTGACCTGATGGATGGATGGATGGATGGATGGATGGATGGATGGATGGATGGATGGATGGATGGATGGATGGATGGATGGATGGATGGATGGATGGATGGATGATGGACGGATGGATGGATGGATGATGGACGGATGGATGGACGGATGGATGGATGGATGATGGATGGATGGATGATGGACGGATGGATGGATGGATGGATGATGGACGGATGGATGGATGGATGATGGACGGATGGATGATGGACGGATGGATGGATGGATGGATGATGGACGGATGGATGATGGACAGATGGATGATGGATGGATGGATGGATGGATGGATGGATGGATGGATGGATGGATGGATGGATGGATGGATGGATGGATGGATGGATGGATGGATGGATGGATGGATTCACTGACTGATGAAGTCTTTTACTCCATCATGTCTCCGTCCTCCTTCACTTCTTTCTTTCCATCTTTCTTGTCCTTCATCATTTCATGTCAAGTTTCTCTGGTGGACGAGCCTCCTGGCGATCGAGACCAGAACAAGACTCTGGAGACGACGAGAATGAGAGCAGGACGACAGGGGAGGAGAGAGTGTGTGTGTGTGTGTGTGTGTGTGTGTGTGTGTGTGTGTGTGTGTGTGTGTGTGTGTGTGTGTGTGTGTGTGTGTTGGTGGTGTCTCTGAGCAGCTGTCTGACTTTGATGGGCTGCTGACAGGGTGAAGGAGATGGAAAGTAAAGGTTTATGGATGTTGTCACATAAAGAAACACGTCAGCGTAGCGGTTTACGTCAGCTAATCCAAACTTCCTGTTCCACGGTGTCTACATGCGCTCGCCGCTCTCTATCCATATATGTGATGTTTAGTGGTCATATACACCCTCTGCATGGTTCATAAACAATCGTTGGTCAATTTAATGTAGAGATGTTCATATCACCGGGAACGGGTGGCGTGCCTTCTCCGGGTGGGTGGAGAAGTCCTGCCTCAGGTGGAGGAGTTCAAGTATCTCGGGGTCTTGTTCACGAGTGAGGGAACGATGGAGCGGGAGATTGACAGACGGATCGGTGCAGCATCCGCAGTTATGCGGTCGATGTACCGGACCGTCGTGGTGAAGAAGGAGCTGAGTCGAAAGGTGAAGCTCTCGATTTACCGGTCAATCTACGCACCTACCCTCACCTATGGTCATGAACTTTGGGTAGTGACCGAAAGGACAAGATCGTGGATACGGCCGAGATGAGTTTCCTCCGCAGGGCGGCTGGACGCTCCCTTAGAGATGAGTTGCCTCCGCAGGGTGGCTGGACGCTCCCTTAGAGATGAGTTTCCTCCGCAGGGTGGCTGGACGCTCCCTTAGAGATGAGTTTCCTCCGCAGGGTGGCTGGACGCTCCCTTAGAGATGAGTTTCCTCCGCAGGGCGGCTGGACGCTCCCTTAGAGATAGGGTGAGGAGTTCGGTCACCCGGGAGGAGCTCGGAGTCGAGCCGCTGCTCCTTCACATTGAGAGGAGTCAGCTGAGGTGGCTTGGACATCTGTACCGGATCCTCCTGGATCCTCCCTAGGGAGGAGTTCCAGGCATGTCCCTCCTCCCTAGGGAGGTGTTCCAGGCATGTCCCACCAGGAGGAGACCCCGGGGAAGACCCAGAACACGCTGGAGAGACTATGTCTTTTGGCTGGCCTGGGAACGCCTCGGACTCCCCTCGGAGGAGCTGGAGGAAGTGTCTGGGGTGAAGGAAGTCTGGGCATCCCTGCTGAGGCTACTGCCCCCGCTACCCGGGAATGGATAAGCGGCAGACGATGAATGGGTGGATGGATGTTCATATAATTTCTCAGAAAATGTCTTTCTAAAACTGGATAAGACACTCCGTAAGTCCGACCTATCAAAGCTGCCGGTGGTCAGCGTACACTTACCAGGAAGTTTAGTGTATCATACGCTGCGCCATCGAAAAGCTCTTGTTTTGTACTTTCAGAGAGCATTTACATTTTTGATTGGCACCAATCATTTGGGAGTAACGGTAGTGAAACGCTAACATTACATCTGTAAAAATGTGTGTGACACGCTGGTGAATCCTGTTAGTGCTTCGGAAGTCCTGGTGGCGCCGTAAATCGTTAAATACTTTATTTCCACCCTTCTTATCCGTCCAGCTCTTCCCTTTGGGGGCACCAGAGCGAATCACGCACCTCTTCTCTTCTCCCAACTAACTTTATGTCCTCTTTTGTTTCCGACAGTTTTTAAACTTTCCAGATATCTTAAACAGTCAAGGAGTTTTTTTATGAAAAGAACTTGAACGAACCCTG
Organism: Cololabis saira; assembly: GCF_033807715.1. NCBI lineage: Eukaryota > Metazoa > Chordata > Actinopteri > Beloniformes > Belonidae > Cololabis > Cololabis saira. The sequence goes on along the minus strand of NC_084607.1, from coordinate 34,484,979 downwards.
GCGGTGACGACTTGGTGGTCATTAACGGGATAAAACTTGATCTAACTCGGCTTGTTTTTTATAGTCTCATGAGCAGCAAAGTTTGTTCATTTATTTAACACATCACATATTTTTATCACATATTTTTGACTGAAGAAACAATTCTCAATGTTTTCTTGTTAGTTGGCAGACACCTTAAATCATTTTAGGCAAATTTTAAAGCCTGATAAAATGGTCTACCCTACTGAACAATTAATTTTCCGGGTTAGTTGATTAATTTACATATTGTTAAAATGATCTATCGACGAGGTGCTAGGAACAGTTGTTGCTATAATGCTAACGCTATATAACTATCTCATACCTTCTGCTTCTCCACCTGGAGATTCTTCACTTGTTCTCAAGGTGGCAAGAACAACAACGAAGGCAGGACGATTTTATAGTTGACGTTAAAGTGCAGAACTCCTTGAAGTCCTCACAGGACCCCCCAACTGTGGCACCGATGCGCAGCTGATGAGGGTTACCAGATACCTGGCAATCTCCTCCAGGCTCGACTATTGTAACAGCCTGCTCATTGGTATCCCCAACAAACACCTCCGGAAACTTCAATTCATTCAGAACTGTGCTGCCCGAACCATATCCCCCCCATTCTCCAGAACCTACTGGCTTCCCATAACCTCAAGAATCCAATACAAGATTGCCCTCATCACCACCTCTACATCTACAGCAATGTCCCTCAATACCTCAAAGACCTCCTGACCCCTCACTCATCCACCCGGAACCTCCGGTCACAAAACACCAATCGTTATATATCATGAAAGGAGTTTAGATCAGCACCAATGAGGAGAGTTTCAAACATTACTGTCAGAGTCAAGATGCATCAGGGTGACAGATCAGGGAGGGGAGGGGCAGGAGTTAGTGACACGTATTGGTCACTCAGAGACAAACAGTATTTTATTTCCCAGTGTACTTAAAAGTGCGGTGTGTATAGAGTGTTTACAGCTGATAAAGTGTGTGAGATTTAAATTTCTCTATGTACAAACCAGCCAGGCGCTGCAGTGATTCTGCTTCAGGCTCCTAAACTTTGGTGACATTTCAAGCGCGGTCACGGCAAGTTGTTAAAGATCCTCCACAGAGAAAATGAGAGGCGGCAGGTGTGTCCATGCCTGAAACCAGCTGCAGTGGAGGAGGAGGAAGATTTGTTGATACCATTTGTGACTGGCGAGTCTATGGAAAGAAGAGTTGCAGTGCAAACCTCCGTAGCGGCAGAGAAGTTGGAATGATGTTTCTGCTTCTCTGCATTAACCACGCCCACTTCCCATTTTTGACCAATCACACAATGAGAAAAAGTCCCACTCAGGTGATGTCTCAAGAATAATTCACAAGAATTCAAAAACCAGGGCCACTTCGTACGAGAACAACTCTTGTGGGGCGTGTATCAGCCTTTAACAGGAAGTTACAGGGCAGTACTGTGTCACTTCCTGTGTTGGTTTTAGATCAACAAAAAAGAGTCTAGGCTCTGTTCATAAAACGTAGGTGTTATGGGATGGTGGAGGGTTGTGGATGTGGACAGAGGATGGGGTGAAGTGGACAAGAACGACTCACTAACGCCATTCCTGAAGGAAGAGGCCCAAGACAGCAGAAGACAAGCTATCAGATGGCGCATAGATGCGAATGCTCACAAATACTGATGCTCTTGTTTTCATCCCTGTTAAAGTGAGTAATCCTGATAGACGTTCGGAACAGCGTGTCATCAAATGGTGTCGTCTGATGCACAACTGCCACTCCTCTGTGGTTGAAGTAAGTCGTGAAATGAGACGCCAGATAAATCAAAGAGAGCTCTGGGTTCAGAGTTTCACCACTCGGTAATAGCAGCAAACACTCACACAGTTTTCAAAATAAAAGCGCAAATCTCTGCAGTGTATCATCTACAGAAGTTGAACACCCAGAACAGAGACGCCTCTGCAGGGACGAAGCCTCTGCTTCCATGTGTCATCTTCAGCTCTCATGTCAGAGATGTACTTTTTGACTACCTTCGTGTTTCCTGGTTCTGCTGGTTCTGCATGTCTCTACAGATTCGTCCTGAATAAAACGCTCCTCTCTTTTCTGCTTCCTCTCCTGTTTTTACTCTACGTCTTCAGGAATTCAAATTTTGCTGGCAAAACTACGGCTGCAAAGTCGGTGGAAACTGTACTGTTGTTACATCATCAATGTTTGCAATGCTGCAAAAAAGAAAAGAAGAAATAAAAATCCCAATAAATAATCGTCTGTTAATTTCGAGTATTCTTGATTTAACATCAGAGTTTTAACCAATCAGATGGACAAAGAAACACACAACACACACAATAGTTTACCGACGCTGATGCAAATCATCCCTTTTGTTTGTTTTCCTTGCCATTAATTGATTCTAGATAAAGATAATAACTTTTCTTTCGTTTTATTTGTTAACCTGTTTTCAGTCACTTGAATTTTGAGATAATGCAGCAGAAACTGTCTCAGAGAAGCGTGAGGACATCCTGCAATGAGGGAAAAACAATTCATTCACTGCCAGTATATTATTTTTAATTCTTTGTATAATCAAAAGTAGAAACCTTTTAGCACACTGGATATGCAGAAAGGTGCGTCGGAGGAGGAAAGCTGCAGCCAATTTAAAAAGAAAACTCCCGCACACCTTCTTCTCACCAGACTAGTGTTTTATTGGGCCAACGTTTCGGTCATAGACCTTTCTCAAGGCATCAAACAGATCAGAACCAAAGCTTGTCTATTATAGGCTGGTAGGCCTATGTGGTCCAATCAGGCGCCGCCACACCTACACCTGAGCACCTTCAAACAAGGTCACATACCGAAGTACAGTCAGTATGCATCACCAAAACACAGGGAAAAATAGAAAAAAAGAACACAACACCCATAATGTGCATGCATGAAATACATCAATCGAATCCAAAAGGTATAATCATTAAAAAGGGAGGATGATTATACCTGTAAAGTGTCAATCAATTTAAAATATTTGCAATGAGGGAAGAGTCACACAGCAAAAGTTTTCTTTTTAAATTCTGGGTATAATAAAACATGGTGTTCTCAAAAGCAATAGTGGCAATCACAATGATTTGTCAAAGACTAAAGATGTTTTTGTCAATCTTTTTCAAGGTTTAGAACTTGTTTTTCACTGTTCTGAAGAGAAGTCTTGATATGTGTTTTAAATTGACAGAGGTTGTTTAAATATGGCAGTTGCATAGTTGTGGTTGACCCCTGCCGTGACGTAGCGGCTCTAGCATCTTGCCCAGCGAGGTTCAGGGGCCAGCGTAGCACCAGTTTTATCAGCATTGAGTCAGTGCTTTCCTCACAGCCAGAGGTCGAAAAGAAAAAACTGGTGCTAAGTCTGGCACTAGCACCCCACGAGGACTGGAACCGCTTTGGTGGAAAAGCGCTATCTCAGTACTGTTCCTAAACTTGTACCTTGCCTCTCTGAACCTGTCTCCGTCCCCACTCCTGAAAGCATGATCTTGCTCTGACCTTAGCTGTCCGAGCTTGGCTGTGCACCAGGTTTGTCTTTGTCGTAACTCACCCTGGTACGTGACGGGACACAGCTCTCCTGCAGAAGCTGATGTAGGACGTCACAGATTCTGTGCACTCATGAAAACACGACCAACACACAGCTTCTCTTTCTGCAACCTCTGCAATCAAAGTCACTGTGCTCAGATGTCTACCTCGGCTAGAACTGTCAGATAAGTCCCCTCCAAACTGCAACCGATGCATGGAAAACTCAGCTGACTGGACATCCCATCCTTGGATGCTTTCCTGCTCCAGTGGGCCATCTTCTCCTCTTCTCCTCGTCAGCTCTTCTCACCCCACCTATGTTATGAGAGGTCATCAATGGGAGTGCCAACACCCAATGCAGTTAAGTTATTCTGACCAAGCTCCCGACTTCTCAGCTTGCTCTCACCTCCTGTAAATGATAATCCACTTGGGGAGTAAGGACACAAGCAGTCGGAAGAACTAAAATAAGGCCAGAAACCTTTTAAACTCTTTAAAAACCACGACAACAGCGGATTCTTCAGCAGAATCCTCAGCATTCAGGACTGATGAGCAGTTTCTCACCGCCACTCCAGCTGCTGTGGTCGTTGCATGCAAACAACTTCTTCCTAAAACCAGAGTTTCAATTCTCTCAAACTGTGGGCTGTCAATTTAGTAGAATATACCAATTTATGGTGTCCGCGGCTCTGAGGATTAGGAGCTTGTAGACATCCTCATCCTGTCATCAACAAATCCCGCCCATGACCTGCCACCCCGCATCATGTCTGTAAACATTAGACCTGCCCTGCGATTAAGTGTACCCTCAGAGGTGAGTTATTGGTGGCAACAACCCCACATGCAACACATGCAAAACGTTTGATTCAAGCCGAAATAACATAGATTTTTACACTTTTGTATGTCAGGCGCGTTATGAATAAAGTCTGGAAGAAGTGAAAAGAATATATAATTATAATAACTATTTTCTTGAATGAAAACGTTTTAAAACTACATTCTGCCAAACAAAATAAAGTTATAACTTTCTATTTTCTCCTCTCGCCTTTTCTATTACTTTCCCATTGATGGCATGAAATGCATTTTGGGATGATTTTGTCAGGGGTTTGACATTTCCCCCAGTTTGTGTTTTCAGTTCTGTCCCTCCTGTTTCCCATCTGCCCTGATTGTCTGCACCTGTGTCTCATTATCCTCTGTGTATATCTAGTCTTGTCTTTCCCCTGCTCCCTGTTGGTCCGTACTGTTTGCTCCCTCCATGTCTCCTCGCCTAGTTTTTGGATTCCTGTTTTTTGTTCTGCTTTTGATCCTGCTCTGCAGCGTTTTTGGTTTGGTTTTGCTTAATAAACCCAGTTTTTTGAACTCCTGCCTCCCGCTCTCCTGCTTTTGGGTCCTCAACTAAACCACACCTTGACAGATTTGCTATCTCACGTCTACACATTCCTTCACTGGATGCATCCTCGAAAAGATGGGCGGGGTGAGAATACATCCAGGTGTTGAGATTGGAACAGTACTTCAGCTGCAGGTGATGACGTTTCACAAGAAACCCAAGAACGCACTCTGGGTTGGTCTGGAAGGGTTTGAGGGTGATGCTTAGTAAAGGAGTCTGAAGCAGCTATCTCATTCCAGATCTACTTCTACCTCTGGTAGCAGC